>NC_053040.3:286322394-286947394 GCF_002575655.3 Aegilops tauschii subsp. strangulata | reverse complement strand
AAAAGCTGAGGGAAGTACTTACGCTACTTTGCTGCATCACCCTTTCCTCTTGAAGGGAAAACCAACGCCGTGCTCAAGAGGTAGCAATTCCTCATCATTATCCACGCCCTCGTCACACTCATCCTCCACTGTCTCACATGAGACATTGGGAGTGTAGATGGCGGTTTTTTTTATTTGGACTTCATTTTTACCTCTTTAGCAAAAAGGCATCGATGGGTGAAAGGCTTGTGCTCGTTTGGAGAGTCGAAGAGGCCGGTGGTGGACGAGGAGGTTGTGGCATGCATGGCAATGGCGGTCGTGCCCACTTGATCATCATCGCCGTCATCTTCATCTCCAGACATGTATTCTTCATGAACAAGAGCCTTGTCATCCTTCCTCTTTGGAAACTTGGTGAACTTCTTCTTCTTGAGCACAAGCTTCTTGGATTTGTCTTCACGTCTCTCATACGGGAAATCATGTACAAAGTGTCTTGGGATATCACAATTGTAGCATTTCCTTCGTCCAAACGATCTACCTTGAAGATTCTTCCCTTTGTTTGCCATGGTCCCAGAGTACTTTTTGACTAAAACGGCCAAGTCTTCTACAAAGTCATTTGCCGGGAATGAGGTGTCAACATCTTCCTCACATATATTTTCACTCACTTATTCATCCCTTGAGGGTTGGCTTATCACTTTCTTGGCCTTCAAGGAAAGATTGGAGTTCTTGGTTGCTTGAGCAATTGCAAAGGTCTTCTTGGACTTGGTCTCCAAAAGAACATGAGTTGAGAAAGTGGAAACAACTTGAGCCACGGTCAACTTGTGATAATCCGGACGTTGATGTATCATCATGACCATGGTACGTTCCGTGAGGACCATAGCATCTATGAACATGTCCTTGATGAAGTCATCATTTTCCCTGCACCTGAAGGTTCTCACGTTGAGCACAAGGGACTTTAACCTTCGGTAAACCCCTTCCGCGGACTCACCCTCATTCCTCACAAAGATATTGACTTCTTGCTTGAACAAAGCCAATCGAGATCTTCGAATTGCTTCATCTCCTTCGAGAGACTCCTCAAGGCAATCCCAAATTTCCTTGGTAGTCTTAAGGAGAGCAATGGAGTCACTATAGTCTTTGGTTAGCGTGGTGCGCAACATGTTGTGGGCGGTCACATTGAGTTGATCATCAACTGCTTCTCTTGGAGTGAGATTCAATGGGTCCTTGGGGTTGAACCCATTGACCACAATCCACCATAGTTGAGTTGAAGCACTGCGCATGTAAGACTTCATATATAGCTTCCACTTAGCAAACGCATTAGCTTTCAAAGGGGGCGGAGGCCCAATAGGATTAATGCAAGGATGTTGCAAGGGTTGTGGTGAGTAAAAGGGTTCCACGGCATTGTACTTGGGAACTTGAGTACGAGCCGAAGAAGCAAGAGTTTCTCTCGAGTCATCTGCATCATGAATGGCATTTGGATCAAATGAGTTTGATGCGGATGTCGAGGGCTTTAAGCGAGAATAGATTTCCTCCTTGACCGAGGAGTGAACTTCTTTCAACATAGAGGCTTTGAGGTCTGCAAACATTGAAAGAATATCGGCCGCGGTTAAGGGGGCACCTGGGTTAATAGGAGCGGCAGGAGCAACGACCGGGGCACCAAGTGCCTCGGGCGTGGCGGGGGGGGGGTAGGTTTTGGCCATCCTCCGCAGCGCGTGCACCACCTCCCTCATTCCCTAGATCGACCATATCCTCTAAGGTTGTAAAACCTTATATTAGAGCACGAGGCTCTGATACCAATTGAAAGGATCGATATGGTCGACTAGAGGGAGGGTGAATAGGAGACTACAAGTTTTAATCTTTCTTGTCAATTTTAATGTTTAGCGGATAAATAGGGTTCACTAGATATGTAACTACGTGAACAAAACCTATATGACAAGCAAGCTTAAAGCAAGATATGCTAGGCAACAATCTAATTAGCAAGCCAACAAGAATACAAGGAAAAGTATGGTGCGGGAAAGGATTAACCACAAGTGAGGCGAGGACGTGGATTTTATCCCGAAGTTCACCCTTCCTTGGGGAAGAGCTACTCTCTGTTTAGAGCGGTGCTGGAGCCAAAGCTTGCGGAACTCAACGAAGGCTCATCGTGGTCTCTTTTGAGTCACCCCCAACGGATGAGCCTCGAATCACTCTAGGTTGGTCTTGAAGGCGACCACCACACCTTTACAAACTTCTCCGGAGCACACCACAAGTAAGGAAGCTTCTGAAGGAACCACTAACCACCTAGGAGCCCAAGATCCAAGAGTAACAAGTCACCGGGGAAGAAATGTTGCGAGGATCGCGATTTGGTTTGGTCAAGATGTAGATCGGGTCTTGCTCTCCCAATCCCCAAAGTTTCAACAAGTTTGGGTGGAGGGATTGAGAGTATTGAGCAAAATTAGGTGTAGCAATGGTGGAGCTCAACAAGACATTAGGGTTAGGGGTGGAGGAAGAAGAAGGGGGGGTTATAGTGTTTGTCCCGGGGTGGTCGTTTCTACCCGTTGGACCCCGTGCGCACGGGCTAAGTCAGCCCCGTGCGCATGGGGTATTCAGAGACTTTCACACCACCCCATGCGCATGAGGGTCAAAAGACCCCGTGCGAATGGGGGTCAAAAGACCCGTGCGCATAGGGTACCCAGAGAGTTACGCAGTACCCTGTGCGCACGGGGTACCCAGTAACTTTCTGTTATAAGCTTTCTGAGTACCACATGCACGCACACTAAGATTTTAGGTGGAAGGAATGGGTAGGCTAGTGTATATGGTTCGGCAATGGCATTCCCACACAACTTTCATCCACACAAACCCCTCTTAATAGTGCGGTCATTCCTATGACTCGAAGCAAACGAAAAACTAAAACCTTCGACTCGCCGGTAGACCATGCCTTTGTCATTTTTGAATTGGGGATCGCACATCTCCATCACGAAGCACTTGGAACCAATATCCTGAGATTAAATCTAGCAACCGATATTAGTTCAAATAAACCACATTGTCATCACACCAAAATATAGTTGAAGTGCCACTTGCACTTTCACCTTGCCTTTTGATTGTGTGCTTATAGTCCATATGTTCATACTATTTCCCCATCGTGCCGAACCAAAAGTGGTCGCATAGAGAAGAAGAAGAAGGCGACCATCATGGCAAAGGTGCCCTTTGTCCTGAGGGCAGCCTCGAAGCTTGGCCCCAATTTTGGCAGGCGCGGGTGAGAGGGTCCTGGATTAGGGGGTCCTCGGGTGTCCGGTCTATTTGATATGGGCCGGACTGATGGGTCGTGAAGATAAAGCAGAAGACCATCCCCCGTGTCCGTGTAGGACTCCTATATGCGTGGACAGCCAGTTTGGTGTCCGGATGTACTATTTCCTTCCTCTGCAAACTAACTCTGTACAACCCTAGGCCCCTCTGGTGTGTATATAAACCGGAGGGTTTAGTCTGTAGAGGCTATCAGTATAATCATAGGCTAGACAGCTAGGGTTTAGCCATTACGATATCGATGTAGATCAACTCTTGTAACCCCTATACTCATCGAATACAATCAAGCAGGACATAGGGTTTTACCTCCTTTAAGAGGGCCCGAACCTGGGTAAACATCGTGTCCCCATTGTCCCTCGTTACCATTGATCCCTAGACTCACAGCTTGGGCCCCCCTACCCGAGATCTATCGGTTTTGACACCGACATTGGTGCTTTCATTGAGAGCTCCGCTGTGTAGTCACGAAAAGCGATCTATGGCTCGCCTTGTCATCAACAGCGATATCACTTCTGGAAGGAGCCTAACTTCGGGACAGGTCCTCCAGCTCAGCGGTTTCACCGTGGGTGCATGCATGGCCATCAAGCCGACAGCGTCCCCCACAATCGCCAAACACCACCCCCGCATCGGTCTCGAATACTACGAAAAGATGGATCCGGCGGACATCTCGTGCTTAAACGAGCTGCTAGATCGCATCGCCGCCCTGGGGCTTTCAACGGACTATTATCAGATCGGGCTTAAACCTGACCAGAGGGAAATCAATCTCCCGCCGATCACCCACCTGGTAGCAATCATCAAGGAACAAGCCGAAGACACTTCTTCCCCTAAATTAAAGACCAACTATGTTCGGATATCCGAACCCCTTGAGTCGGATACCCTCCCTTTGGATGAGACTCCACGTCCCCTGAACTCCGGGTCGGACATAGGGTCCGGAGAGCACTTGGATCTTCCCGGACCCGAACTGGTGACCTCAGAGATTTTACAAGCTCCGGATACAATCTTGTGTCGGGATTCAAGTTTGAGCCCACCCATCCACCACAATCAATACTCTCCAAGTAATTCAGGCCCTCCAGACATATATGACCTGATGTATGTACGGCAGGAACATCAGGAAATGGTCCATCACTTTTGGGCCAGGTTCCTACTTGTCAAAAAACAAGATTAAAGATTGTTGCGACGATGATGCAGTCTTTGTCTTTCATCACAATTGTACCGACGAGGGAATTCGGAATGGCCTCGACCACTGTCGCATCCAGAGTTTCACGGAACTATCGCACGTAGTACGGAAGTACTGCGCGAAAAGCACATGGAAGGCCCAGAAAACCCAATTGGAACCTGCTGCCTTTAAGCAGTGCACTACCCGGGCAAAATGGATACACCCTTACAAGGCATCCGACCATAAGCCCATCGGCAAGAAAAACAAACCCTTTACGGGATACAGGTCTATTCTTGATGAACTCCTCGACAAACCCTGTCCGATACATGCAACGCCGAGCACTGACTCAACTCACAGCCTTCGGGCATGTTGGGTACTCCGGCAGGTAGCTAAAAGTGGGGAGGCCATCCTCACCACCGCCACTCCAGAGAAGCATTCTCCGGAGGATGACGATTTTAATGTCCTTACAGTCTTCGAGACTTTCTCTTCTAATAATCGGCATAAGAGGGCACTCCGCAGCCTCGCCGAAGTCCACCAAGTAACTGCACTGAGCCCATGGAACGACGCGGCAATAACCTTCACCGCTGAAGACGAACCAAGGGCCCGATCAGTCCGAGCACCCGCCGCTTTAGTTCTAAACCCAATTGTGGACGACTTTCGACTTACCAAACTGCTCATGGATGGCGGCAATGGTCTTAACCTCAATTACGAGGACACGCTCAACAAAATGTAGACTGATAGAACACGCATCGAGCAAAGCAGTACCACCTTTCGAGCCATCATCGCCAGTCGAGAAGTGCGATGTTCGCGGATAATTAAACTTGACGTAGTATTCAGCACGCCTGAAAATTACAGGTTGGAGGAGTTTCTCTTCCACATTGCTCCCTTCAATCGTGGGTATCACGCCCTTCTAGGGTAGGGCGCTTTTTCACGCTTCCAAGCCATACCCCATTATGGGTACATGATGCTTAAAATGCCAGGGCCAAATGGAATAATCACAGTTACGAGTGATCCGGATAAAGCACTCCGCACCAAAAAACAAAACCGCATCCTTGGCCCTTGAGGCACTCTCCGAAGCCTTTGCGGTTGAAGAACTAACCACCCTACGATCTGCGGTGGACAAGGATGATGTGACTCTCGATAAGTGACCTAAATCCACCTCTTTCAAGCCAGCAAATGAAATAGTTAAATTTCATGTGCACCCGACGGATCCTAATAAAACATCGTCCATCGGAGCATAGCTAGATCCGACGGTAGATGCCACCTTACGTGCATTCCTACGTGAAAATTGGGATATCTTTGCCTGGCACCCTTCGGACATGCCGGGGATCCCACATAGACTGGCCGAACATAGCCTCAACATAATTAAACGGTTCAAACTAGTTAAGGAAATGCTGCGGCGATTTTCCAAACCCAAACGACAAGCTATGGGGGAGGAGCTAGGCAAACTACTCGAGGTCGGGTTCATCAGAGAAATCAAACACCCGGATTGGCTAGCCAACCTGGTCATGGTGCCGAAAAAGGATAAATCTTGGCGCCTTTGTGTCGATTTCAAAGACCTCAATAAGGTTTGCCCTAAAGACCCTTTCCCATTGCCCCGCATTGACCAGATCATTGCTGCGACCGTGGGACACGACTCATTGTGTTTCCTCGACGCTTACTCTGGATACCATCAGATTAAAATGAAGGAGTCCGACCAGGCCACAACGACGTTCATCACCCCGTATGGGCCTTTATGTTTCAACACTATGCCTTTTGGGCTTAAAAACGCTGGTGCCACTTGCCAACGCATGATTCAAACATTCTCGGGAAAACAAATCGTCAAGACAGTAGAAGCATATGTGGACGACATGGTCATCAAGACTAAAACGTCGAATCATTGGTGGACGATCTCCGCCTCACATTTGACAACCTCTGAACATACGACATACGACTCAATCTGGAAAAATGTGTCTTCGGCGTTCCATTCGGAAAGCTATTAGGGTTCATTATCTCCCATAGAGGAATTGAAGCAAACCCAACTAAAATCCGAGCCTTGTCGCAATTGGCTACGCCAACAGACCTAAAATAGGTCCAAAAGCTAGCAGGGTGCGTAGCGGCCTTGAGCCGCTTTATCTCCAGATTAGGAGAGAAAGCATTACCACTTTATAGACTGCTTAGACGCACCGAGAGCTTTGAACGGACAGAAGCGGCCACAGCCGGATTGGAAAAATAAAATCCTTATTAGCAAGCAATCCAATCCTAGTCGCCCCAAGTGTTGGCGAGCCTATGCTGCTTTATATCTCCGCAACTCACCAGGTAGTGAGCGTTGTACTCGTCGTCGAGCGAGAGGAAGAGGGACATAAATTCCCCATCCAAAAGACAGTGTATTATGTATTGGAGGTCGTTACACCATGCAAATCCCGATACCCTCACTACCAAAAGGTAGCTTATGCGGTCTTTAGGGCATCCCGAAAACTCCGACACTATTTTCAATAGTGTTCGATCACGGTGGCATCCGAAGTACCACTTTACGACATTATAAACAACACGGACGCCACCGGCCACATAGCTAAATGGGCCATTGAGCTCTAACCATTTGAAATAACACACAAGCCACGCCGAGCCATTAAATCTCTGGTGCTGGCCGACTTCGTCGCAGAGTGGACGGAAGCCGAACTCCCCAAAGAGTACAAATCCTACTCCAACTAGATCATTTACTTCGACGGCTCTAAAATGCTAGCCGGACTGGGGGCTGGCGTCATCTTGACATCCCCTACAGGGGACACAATCCGCTTCGTGTTGCAAATGATGTATACGGACTCCAATAACACACCCGAATACGAGGCACTTCTACATGGTCTCCGCATGGCTATCTCCATGGGCATACAAGTCCTAGAGGTGCGCGGCGACTCAAACCTCGCAATATCTCAGGTAAATGGAGAGTTCGATGCAAAAGATCCAAAAATGGCGGCATATCGAAACACCATATTAAAAATATCGGCTCGGTTCGAGGGGCTTGAATTTCATCACGTCGCTAGAGACAGTAACCAGGCAGAGGATATACTCGCTCGCATGGGCACCAAGCGCGACCACGTCCCGCCTAATACCTTTGTGGAATGGCTCTTCAAGCCATCCGTGGTATGGCAGGACGAGAGCGGAGACGCAAGTACGAACCTGATCACGCCCCCATCAGCCGAACATGATACATGTATCATCGGGGGTTCGGATAATGAAATAACACCCTCTACTCATGAGATCATGGCCGTTATTGCTCCGTGGACCGAACCCTTCCTAGCCTGCCATAATAGGTAGGAGCTTCCTGATGATCAAAATGAGGCACATCGCATAGTTCGGCGTTCTAAAGCCAACAAAGTTCACGATGGTGAGTTGTACAAGAAAAGCACTGTCGGAGTTCTCCAAAGGTGCATCTCCGAAGAGGAGGGACGAAAACTCTTGGCTGAAATAAATGCTGGTCTGGGCACCCATCATGCCGCAACTTGGGCCCTCGTAAGCAAAGCCTTCCGGACAACTTTTTTCAGGCCAACGGCCCGAGCAGACGCACAAGCCATTGTCCAGCATTGTGTGGGATGTCAGCTTTTCTCCAATCAAAGTCATATGCCTCCCATTGCCTTAAGTTATGGTCGGACCCATTAAAGGGGAAGCCACAAAAAGAAATATTTATAGGTTATGGTGGATAAATTCACTAAGTGGATAGAGTCCAAACCAGTAAAAACGGCTGATGTAGGACCAGTGATTGACCTGATATCCGACGTGGTACACCGCTACAGTGTCCTGCACAGCATCATCACTGACAATGGCTCCAATTTTACAACTGATGAGGTGAAAAACTGGTGTGCTAAATTGGGCATTAAACTCGACTATTCATCCGTGTACCACCCTCAAACAAATGGTCAGGTTGAACGGGCCAATGGCCTGATAATGAGCGGCATTAAACCTCGACTAGTGCGCTCCCTACAGGAGTCAGATAAGCACTGGGTTGAGGAACTCGATTCTGTGCTCTGGGGGCTGCGGACTACACCTAACCAAACAATCGGATATACACCTTTCTTCATGGTGTATGGCACGGAAGAAGTCTTGCCCTGCGACATTATTCATGACTCACCTTGAGTGCACATGTACGAATAGCGAGAAGCCGAGCTCGATCGGCAGGACGACCTAGATGGCCTCGAAGAGGAGCGTGATATTGCACAAGCCCGTTCCGCATTTTATCAGCAACAGGCCAGGCGATACCAAAGCAGAGAAGTGCGGTCCAAGACTTATAACGTTGGCGAACTCATCTTGCGTCTCCCGGAGATGAAGAAGGATAAGCTCAAACCAAGATGGGAGGGCTCCTTCATCATAGATGAAGTTCTCACAGGAGGAGCCTATCACCTTCGTAATGCATCGGATAATCACCTGTTGGGGAACGTAGTAATTTCAAAAAAAATCCTACGCACACACAGGATCATGGTGATGCATAGCAATGAGAGGGGAGAGTGTTGTCCACGTACCCTCGTAGACCGAAAGCGGAAGCGTTAGCACAACACGGTTGATGTAGTCGTACGTCTTCATGATCCGACCGATCAACTGTTGAACGCACGGCACCTCCGAGTTCAGCACACGTTCAACTCGATGACGTCCCTCGAACTGCGATCCAGCCGAGCTTTGAGGGAGAGTTCCGTCAGCACGACGGCGTGGTGACGATGATGATGTTCTACCGACGCAGGGCTTCGCCTAAGCACCGCTGCGATATGACCGAGGTGGATTATGGTGGAGGGGGGCACCGCACACGGCTAAGAGATCCAAGGGATAAATTGTTGTGTCTATGGGGTGCCCCCCTCGCCCATATATAAAGGAGTGGAGGAGGGGGAGGGCCGGCTCTCTTTATGGCGCGCCCTAGGGGAGTCCTACTCCCACCGGGAGTAGGATTCCCCCTTTCCTAGTAGAACTAGGAGCCCTTCCAAGTAGTAGGAGTAGGAGAGAAGGAAAGGGAAAAGAGAAGAGAAGGAAGGAGGGGGCGCTGCCCCTCCCCCTAGTCCAATTCGGACTAAGCCTTGGGGGGCGCGCAGCCTCCCCTCTCTCTTTCCCCTAAAGCCCAATAAGGCCCATATACTCCCCGGCGAATTCCCGTAACTCTCCGGTACTCCGAAAAATACCCGAATCACTCGGAACCTTTCCGTTGTCCGAATATAGTCGTCCAATATATCGATCTTTACGTCTCAACCATTTTGAGACTCCTCGTCATGTCCCCGATCTCATCCGGGACTCCGAACTGCCTTCGGTACATCAAAACACATAAACTCATAATATAACCGTCATCGAACTTTAAGCGTGCGGACCGTACGGGTTCGAGAACTATGTAGACATGACTGAGACACATCTCCGGTCAATAACCAATAGCGGAACCTGGATGCTCATATTGGCTCCCACATATTCTACGAAGGTCTTTATCGATCAAACCGCATAACAACATACGTTGTTCCCTTTGTCATCGGTATGTTATTTGCCCAAGATTCGATCGTCGGTATCTCAATACCTAGTTCAATCTCGTTACCGGCAAGTCTCTTTACTCGTTCCGTAATACACCATCCCGCAACTAACTCATTAGTTGCAATGCTTGCCAGGCTTAAGTGATGTGCATTACCGAGTGGGCCCAGAGATACCTCTTCGACAATCGGAGTGACAAATCCTAATCTCGAAATACGCCAACCCAACAAGTACCTTCGGAGACACCTATAGAGTACCTTTATAATCACCCAGTTACGTCGTGACGTTTGGTAGCACACAAAGTGTTCCTCCGGTAAACGGGAGTTGCATAATCTCATAGTCATAGGAACATGTATAAGTCATGAAGAAAGCAATAGCAACATACTAAACGATCAAGTGCTAAGCTAACGGAATTGGTCAAGTCAATCACATCATTCTCCTAATGATGTGATCCCGTTAGTCAAATGATAACTCTTTGTCTATGGCTAGGAAACATAACCATCTTTGATCAACGAGCTAGTCAAGTAGATGCATACTAGTGACACTATGTTTGTCTATGTATTCACACATGTATTATGTTTCCGGTTAATACAATTCTAGCATGAATAATAAACATTTATCATGAAATAAGGAAATAAATAATAACTTTGTTATTGCCTCTAGGGCATATTTCCTTCAGTGTCCCACTTGCACTAGAGTCAATAATCTAGTTCACATCGCCATGTGATTTAACACCAATAGTTCACATCACCATGTGATTAACACCCATAGTTCACATCGTCATGTGACCAACACCCAAAGGGTTTACTAGAGTCAATAATCTAGTTCACATCGCTATGTGATTATCACCCAAAGAGTACTAAGGTGTGATCATGTTTTGCTTGTGAGAGAAGTTTAGTCTACGGGTCTGCCACATTCAGATCCGTATGTATTTTGCAAATTTCTATGTCAACAATGCTCTGCACGGAGCTACTCTAGCTATTTGCTCCCACTTTCAATATGTATCCAGATTGAGACTTAGAGTCATCTGGATCAGTGTCAAAATTTGCATCGACGTAACCCTTTACGACGAACCTTTTGTCACCTCCATAATCGAGAAACATATCCTTATTCCACTAAGGATAATTTGGACCGCTGTCCAGTGATCTACTCCTAGATCACTATTGTACTCCCTTGCCAACCTCAGTGTATGGTATACAAAAGATCTGGTACACAGCATGGCATACTTTATAGAACTTATGGTTGAGGCATAGGGAATGACTTTCATTCTCTTTCTATCTTCTGCCGAGGTCGGGTTTTGAGTCTTACTCAATTTCACATCTTGTAACACAGGAAAGAACTCTTTGTTTGACTGTTCTATTTTGAACTATTTCAAAATCTTGTCAAGGTATGTAATCATTGAAAAAACTTATCAAGCGTCTTGATCTATCTCTATAGATCTTGATGCTCAAATGTAAGCAGCTTCACCGAGGTCTTTCTTTGAAAAACTCCTTTCAAATACTCCTTTATGCTTTCCAGAAAATTCTACATTATTTTCGATCAACAATATGTCATTCACATATACTTATCAAAAATGTTGTAGTGCTCCCACTCACTTTCTTGTAAATACAGGCTTCACCGCAAGTCTGTATAAAACTATATGCTTTGATCAACTCATCAAAGTGTATATTCCAACTCTGAGATGCTTGCACCAGTCCATAGATGGATCGCTGGAGCTTGCACATTTTGTTAGCACTTTTAGGATCGACAAAACTTTCTGGTTGCATCATATACAACTCTTCTTTAAGAAATCCATTAAGGAATGTAGTTTTGATATCCATTTGCTAGATTTCATAAAATGTGGCAACTTGCTAACATGATTCGGACAGACTTAAGCATCGCTACGACTGAGAAAATCTCATCGTAGTCAACACCTTGAAGTTTGTCAAAAACCTTTTCCGACAAGTCTAGCTTTGTGGATAGTAACACTACTATCAGCGTCCGTCTTCCTCTTGAAGATCCATTTATTTTCTATGGCTTGCCGATCATCGGGCAAGTCAACCAAAGTCCACACTTTGTTCTCATACATGGATCCCATCTCTTTCATGGCCTCAAGCCATTTTGCGGAATCTGGGCTCATCATCGCTTCCTCATAGTTCGTAGGTTCGTCATGGTCAAGTAACATGACCTCCAAACAGGATTACCGTACCACTCTAGTGCGTACCTCACTCTGGTTGACCTACAAGGTTCGGTAGTAACTTGATCTGAAGTTACATGATCATCATCATTAGCTTCCTCACTAATGGTGTAGGAGTCACAGGAACAGATTTCTGTGATGAACTACTTTCCAATAAGGGAGCAGGTACAACTACCTCATCAAGTTCTACTTTCCTCCCACTCACTTCTTTCGAGAGAAACTCCTTCTTTAGAAAGGATCCATTCTTAGCAACGAATGTCTTGCTTTCGGATCTGTGATAGAAGGTGTACCCAACAGTCTCCTCTGGGTATCCTATGAAGACACATTTTTCCGATTTGCTTTGAGCTTATCAGGATGAAACTTTTTCACATAAGTATCACAACCCCAAACTTTAAGAAATGACAACTTTGGTTTCTTTCCAAACCACAGTTCATATAGTGTCGTCTCAACGGATTTAGATGGTGCCCTATTTAATGTGAATGCAGCTGTCTCTAATGCATAACCCCAAAATGATAGTGGTAAGAAACATCATAGATTGCACTATATCCAATAAAGTACGGTTATGACGTTCGGACACACCATTATGCTGTGGTGTTCCAGGTGGTGTGAGTTGCGAAAACTATTCCGCATTGTTTCAAATGAAGACCAAACTCGTAACTCAAATATTCTCCTCCACGATCAGATCGTAGAAACTTTATTTTCTTATTACGATGATTTTCCATTTCACTCTGAAATTATATGAACTTTTCAAATGTTTCAGACTTATTTTTCATCAAGTAGATATACCCATATCTTCTCAAATCATCTGTGAAGGTCAGGAAATAACGATACCCGCCGCGAGCCTCAACGCTTATCGGATAGCATACATCAGTATGTATTATTTCCAATAAGTCAGTTGCTCACTCCATTGTTCTAGAGAACGGGGTCTTAGTCATCTTGCCCATAAGGCATGGTTCGCAAGCATCAAGTGATTCCAAAAGCCCATCAGCATGATGTTTCTTCATGCGCTTTACACCAATATGACCTAAACGGCAGTGCCACAAATAAGTTGCACTATCATTATTAACTTTGCATCTTTTGGCTTCAACATTATGAATATGTGTATCACTACGATCGAGATCCAACAAACCATTTTCATTGGGTGTATGATCATAGAAGGTTTTATTCATGTAAACAGAACAACAATTATTCTCTTAAATGAATAACCGTATTGCAATAAACATGATCAAATCATATTCATGCTCAACGCAAGCAACAAATAACACTTATTTAGGTTCAACACTAATCCCGAAAGTATAGGGAGTGTGCGATGATGATCATATCAATCTTGGAACGACTTCCAACACACATCGTCACTACACCCTTAACTAGTCTCTGTTCATTCTACAACCCCCGTTTCGAGTTACTAATCTTAGCAACTGAACTAGTATCAAATACTAAGGGGTTGCTATAAACACTAGTAAAGTACACATCAATAACATGTATATCAAATATACCATTGTTCACTATACCATCCTTCTTATCCGCCAAGTATCTAGGGCAGTTCCACTTCTAGTGACCAACCCCTTTGCAGTAGAAGCACTTAGTCTCAAGCTTAGGTCCAGACTTGGGATTCTTCACTTGAGCAGCAACTCGCTTGCCGTTCTTCTTGAAGTTCCCCTTCTTCCCTTTGCCCTTTTCTTGAAACTAGTGGTCTTGTCAACCATCAACACTTGATGTTTTTCTTGATTTCTACCTTCGTCGATTCCAGCATCACGAAGAGCTTGGGAATCGTTTCCGTTATCCCTTGCATATTATAGTTCATCACGAAGTTCTAGTAACTTGGTGATAGTGACTAGAGAACTCTGTCAATCACTATCTTATCTGGAAGATTAACTCCCACTTGATTCAAGTGATTGTAGTACTCAGACATTCTGAGCACATGCTCACTAGCTGAGCAATTCTCCTCCATCTTGTAGGCAAAGTACTGTCAGAGGTCTCATACCTCTCGACACGGGCATGAGTATGAAATACCAATTTCAACTCTTGGAACATCTTATATGCTCCGTGGCGTTCAAAACAGTTTTGAAGTCTCGGTTCTAAGCTGTAAAGCATGGTGCACTAAACTATCAAGTAGTTATCATACCGAGCTTTATCAAACGTTCATAACGTCTGCATCTGCTCCTGCAATAGGTCTGTCACCTAGCGGTGCATCAAGGACATAATTCTTCTGTGCAGCAATGAGGATAATCCTCAGATCACGGATCCAATCCACATCATTGCTACTAACATCTTCCAACTTAGTTTTCTCTAGGAACATATCAAAAATAAAACAGGGAAGCTACACGCGAGCTATTTATCTACAACATAGATATTCTAATACTACCAGGACTAAGTTCATGATAAATTAAAGTTCAATTAATCATATTACTTAAGAACTCCCACTTAGATAGACATCTCTCTAATCATCTAAGTGATCATGTGTTCCAAATCAACTAAACCATAACCGATCATCACGTGAAATGGAGTAGTTTTCAATGGTGAACATCACTATGTTGATCATATCTACTATATGATTCATGCTCGACCTTTCGGTCTCAGTGTTCCGAGGCCATATCTGCATATGCTAGGCTCGTCAACTTTAACCTGAGTATTCTGCGTGTGCAAAACTGGCTTGCACCCGTTGTAGATGGACCTAGAGCTTATCACACCCGATCATCACGTGGTGTCTGGGCACGACGAACTTTGGCAACGGTGCATACTCAGGGAGAACACTTTTATCTTGAAATTTAGTGAGAGATCATCTTATAATGCTACCGTCAATCAAAGCAAGATAAGATGCATAAAAGATAAACATCACATGCAATCAATATAAGTGATATGATATGGCCATCATCATCTTGTGCTTGTGATCTCCATCTCCGAAGCACCGTCATGATCACCATCGTCACCGGCGCGACACCTTGATCTCCATTGTAGCATCGTTATCGTCTCGCCAACTATTGCTTCTACGACTATCGCTACCGCTTAGTGATAAAGTAAAGCAATTACAGGGCGATTGCATTGCATACAATAAAGCGACAACCATATGGCTCCTACCAGTTGTCGATAACTCGGTTACAAAACATGATCATCTCATACAATAAATATAGCATCATGTCTTGACCATATCACATAACATGCCCTGCAAAAACAAGTTAGATGTCCTCTACTTTGTTGTTGCAATTTTTACGTGGCTGCTACGGGTTGAGCAAGAACCGTTCTTACCTACGCATCAAAACCACAACGATAGTTCATCAAGTTAGTGTTGTTTTAACCTTCTCAAGGACCGGGCGCAGCCACACTCGGTTCAACTAAAGTTGGAGAAACTGACACCCGCCAGCCACCGGTGTGCAAAGCACGTCGGTAGAACCAGTCTCGCGTAAGCGTACGCGTAATGTCGGTCCGGGCCGCTTCATCCAACAATACCGCCGAACCAAAGTATGACATGCTGGTAAGCAGTATGACTTGTATCGCCCACAACTCACTTGTGTTCTACTCGTGCATATAACATCTACGCATAAAACCTGGCTCTGATACCACTGTTGGGGAACGTAGTAATTTCAAAAAAATCCTACGCACACACAGGATCATGGTGATGCATAGCAACGAGAGGGGAGAGAGTTGTCCACGTACTCTCGTAGACCAAAAGCGGAAGTGTTAGCACAATGCGGTTGATGTAGTCGTGCGTCTTCACGATCCGACCGATCAAGTACTGAGCGCACGACACCTCCGAGTTTAGCACACGTTCAACTCGATGACGTCCCTCGAACTCTGATCCAGCCGAGCTTTGAGGAAGAGTTCCGTCAGCACGACGGTGTGGTGACGATGATGATGTTCTACCGACGCAGGGCTTCGCCTAAGCACCGCTACGATATGACCGAGGTGGATTATGGTGGAGGGGCACCGCACACGGCTAAGAGATCCAAGGGATCAATTGTTGTGTCTATGGGGTGCCCCCCTCCCCCGTATATAAAGGAGTGGAGGAGGGGGAGGGCTGGCCCTCTTTATGGCGCGCCCTAAGGGAGTCCTACTCCCACCGGGAGTAGGATCCTCCTTTCCTAGTAGAGCTAGGAGCTCTTCCAAGTAGTAGGAGTAGGAGAGAAGGAAAGGGAAAAGAGAAGAGAAGGAAGGAGGGGG
The DNA here is from genome assembly GCF_002575655.3 of Aegilops tauschii subsp. strangulata. Lineage (NCBI taxonomy): Eukaryota > Viridiplantae > Streptophyta > Magnoliopsida > Poales > Poaceae > Aegilops > Aegilops tauschii. The sequence goes on along the minus strand of NC_053040.3, from coordinate 286,931,183 downwards.
CGGCGCCCCTCCCCCTAGTACAATTCGCACTAAGCCTTGGGGGGCGCGCAGCCTCCCCTCTCTCTTTCCCCTAAAGCCCAATAAAGCTCATATACTCCCTGGCGAATTCCCATAACTCTCCCGTACTCCAAAAATACCCGAATCACTCGGAACCTTTCCGATGTCAGAATATAGTCGTCCAATATATCGATCTTTACGTCTCGACCATTTCGAGACTCCTCGTCATGTCCCCGATCTCATCCGGGACTCCGAACTACCTTCGGTACATCAAAACACATAAACTCATAATATAACCGTCATCGAACTTTAAGAGTGCGGACCCTACGGGTTCGAGAACTATGTAGACATGACCGAGACACATCTCCGGTCAATAACCAATAGCGGAACCTGGATGCTCATATTGGCTCCCACATATTTTACGAAGATCTTTATCGGTCAAACCGCATAACAACATACGTTGTTCCCTTTGTCATCGGTATGTTACTTGCCCGAGATTCGATCGTCGGTATCTCAATACCTAGTTCAATCTCGTTACCGGCAAGTCTCTTTACTCATTCCGTAATACATCATCCCGCAACTAACTCATTAGTTGCAATGCTTGCAAGGCTTAACTGATGTGCATTACCTAGTGGGCCCAGAGATACCTCTCCGACAATCGGAGTGACAAATCCTAATCTCGAAATACACCAACCCAACAAGTACCTTCGGAGACACCTGTAGAGTACCTTTATAATCACCCAGTTACATTGTGACGTTTGGTAGCACACAAAGTGTTCCTCCGGTAAACGGGAGTTGCATAATCTCATAGTCATAGGAACATGTATAAGTCATGAAGAAAGCAATAGCAACATACTAAATGATCAAGTGCTAAGCTAACGGAATGGGTCAAGTCAATCACATCATTCTCCTAATGATGCGATCCCATTAATCAAATGACAACTCTTTGTCTATGGCTAGGAAACATAACCATCTTTGATCAACGAGCTAGTCAAGTACAGGCATACTAGTGACACTATGTTTGTCTATGTATTCACACATGTATTATGTTTCCGGTTAATACAATTCTGGCATGAATAATAAACATTTATCATGAAATAAGGAAATAAATAATAACTTTATTATTGCCTCTAGGGCATATTTCTTTCATCACCTTGAGCCGAATCAATGGAACACTGCTCGGCCCCGACGATTCTACGGATAGTTCAGTCGCATCCTTTTTTATTTTTATACTAGGTTCCTTTTTTCTCCTCTCCTTTTTTATTTTTACTTTTTATATACCAGGGTATGTTCGGATCTACCGAACTATTAGGAGTACACATAATTGAATGTATACACCCCACTATAACTGGGGGCTTCTTTGACGAAGCTTATTACTAAAAGCTTATTACTTACATTATTTACGTCGTTTGTTCTATACATCTTTTGCCATTATATGCACCTCTATGACTTAAGTTTTTACCAAGTTGGGTTGCCTTGCTCCTATGTTTATACCCTACGTTCCCGATTGTTCGGCTAGGGTGTAAAGGGAGTACCTCTGCGATTCTTACAACCGGGTAATCCAGATCTGTACCTCGGACGGGTGAAGCCGGAAGCTAGCGTTCTTAAGGGAATAATTGGTCGGCAAGCAATGACAGATTATTTTTATGTAATTCTTCTAACAAATAAGGGATAGGCCACCCGTAATTCTATCTTTCGGATCAAAGCCTAGGCATGCATAATTAAGCATACTGACCAGAGGAAAGGAACCCTTATGTAACACCCACGATGCGGCTATATCTCCCAAGTGTCGAGGCACGACTTAGAGGCATAACCGCATAGTGGTTTTGTCGCAAGAAGGGTCATCTTCACACAATCCCATGTAATGAACAAGAATGGGATAAAGAGTTGGCTTACAATCGCCACTTCACACAATACATAAATATCATTCATACATCATCCAAAAATACAATCATATAGACCGACTACGGTCAAAATCCAGATGAAAATAAGACAACCCCAAATGCTAGATCCCCGATCGTCCCAACTAGGCTCCACTACTGATCATCAGGAAAAGACACATAGTAACGACCACGTTCCTCGTCGAACTCCCACTTGAGATCGACGCCATCGTCTGCACTGGCATCGTCGGCACCTGCAACTGTTTTGGAAGTATCTGTGAGTCACGGGGACTCAGCAATCTCACACCCGCGAGATCAAGACTATTTAAGCTTGTAGGACAAGGAGGAGTAGTGAGGTGGAGCTGCGGCGGCAAAAGCATATATGGTGGCTAACTTGCGCATATGAGAGCGAGAAGAGAAGCAACGGAACGGACGTCATCTACCAATGACCAAGAAGTGATCCTGAACACCTACTTACGTCATACATAACACAGACCGTGTTCACTTCCCGGACTCCGCCGAGAAGAGACCATCACGGTTACAGACGCACTTGGTGTATTTTAATTGGGTCAGGTGACAAGTTATCTACAACCGGACATTAACAAATTCCCATCTACCTCATAACCGCGGGCACGGCTTTCAAAAGATAATACCCTGCAGGAGTGTCCCAACTTAGCCCATCATAAGCTCTCACGGTCAACGAAGGATAAACCTTCTCCCGGAAAGACCCGATCAGTCTCGGAATCCCGGTTTACAAGACATCTCGACAATGGTAAAACAAGACCAGCAAAGCCGCCCGAATGTGCCGAAAAAACCCGATAGGAGCTGCACATATCTCGTTCTCAGGGCACACCGGATTGTCCAAGCTTCCGATAGGCCAGTCCAGAGTTGCCCCTGGTGGCCACCGGCGACTGACAGTTTGGACCAATACTCAGAGGAGCACTGGCCCGGGGGTTTAAAATAAAGATGACCCTCGGGCTCTAGAAAACCCGGGGGAAAAAGGTATAGGTCGCAAATGGTAAAACCAAGGTTGGGCCTTGCTGGAGGAGTTTTATTCAAGGCGAACTGTCAAGGGGGTCCCATAAATCACCCGACCGCGTAAGGAACGCAAACTCAAGGAACATAATCCCGGTATAACAGTAACTAGGGCGGCAAGAGTGGAACAAAACACCAGGCATAAGGCCGAGCCTTCCACCCTTTACCAAAATATATAGATGCATTAATTAAATAAGAGATATTGTGATATCCCAATATATCCATGTTCCGACATGGAACAAACTTCAACTTCACCTGCAACTAGCAACGCTATAAGAGGGGCTGAGCAAAAGCGGTAACATAGCCAAACAACGGTTTGCTAGGAGAGGATGGTTAGAGGCTGACATGGCTAAAAATAGGAGACATGATATAGCAAGTGATAGGTAGCGAGCATGGCAATAGAGCGAACAACTAGCATAGCAAAGATAGAAGTGATTTCGAGGGGTGGTCATCTTGCCTGCAAGATTCTCAGAGTTGTCGAAAGCTTGATCCTCGTAAGCGTACTCGACAGGTTCCTCGTTCACGAACTCGTCTCCCGGCTCTACCCAAGACAAGCGCACAAACAAACGGAACCACAATCAACAACGAGAAATGCGCAAGCAACATGATACAAAACATGTATGATATGCAAGATATGATATGCGATGCATATGCGTGCTCCGGAAGGAAAAAGATGATCATGGCAGTAACTTGGCAAACCAAGCATTCCACTGGAAAGTTGAGATGATTTCGGTCGAAATCGATATAAAGATCACCGGAATCGGATGCACGGTTTGCAAATGGCAAGCAAAACAAGAATGACACTAATCTGCGATAAACAGCAAGATAGCACTTAAAATGCAACAAGTAACAATGCTACAGCACCCCAACATAGCAACAAAGCACATGTCAGTAATCTACAGGAGATGCTTGACAAAAGAGGAACACAGAACTACGGCTAGTTCACAACATATCAAGCTCAAACAAGCATGGCAAAAGTGCAAAAGATTACAGGTTCACAGACTTGGTGAAAAACTGGACATGGCAGAAATCATCATCAGGTAGCAATGTTCAGAGCACGGAATCAACATGCTACAGGAACTTAACATAGCAAAACAAGGCATTGCAGTGTTCTACTAAATGCACATGACAAAAGTCCCTTACTGACCATAAGCCAAAAAGGATCAGAAGATATGATGGCAAGCATGTAAACATAGCAAGTTTCGTTATCAGGTTTCGGACTTGGCAGAAAACAGAGCATGGCAGAAATATTAATATGTAGGCCTCTTTGCGAGCTTGACGCACCCACTACAGAGCAATGCATGACAAACCAAGCATACCTATAGCAAGATGGCATGTTTATGAAGCTATCCATGGCAAGAACAATTGTATAGCATGTATGGGTCAACTACAATAAGCTTGGCAAAAATGCATATCATGTTAAGAATCTTCCAGAAATATTTTATAGCAAAAGTAGAGCAAGATTGAGTCATGCTATGATACTCTAAAATTGCAAACAGTTGCAGGAATGTATCAATTACAACTATAGCTACAAAACATCCTTACTGAACATCTCCAAAATATGCATGGATCTCTCTGTAGCATCAAGCTTACATGGCAACAAAATTACAGCAGACAAAGACAGAAATCACTAAGTCCCTGAAATCAGAAATATTACGGGGCCTACTTTGCATGCTTGTGCTAGTCACCACAGAGATCACAAAAATACATGGACTACACCACTGAAAAGATGGCATGGCATACTTCAAAACACATGTAGAGCTCATGCTCAAGAGGTGCACAGAATAAATGATACAAAAATGACAAATCTCCAAGTTCTGTTAAGAACCAGAGAATAACAGCAACTAGCCATCTTCCAATGAAGAGCATCACGAGACGAACAATTTGACATATTACACGCGCGAGTCGGAGCTACATGCAAGAAGTTACGGCATCGGGAACAAGTGCATATACTGATAAGATTCCAGGACTTGGAAGAAAAAAGGGGGGACGAAGTCAACGCGTACTGTAGCTCGGGCGATCGGATCTGGGGGAGATCGAGGGAGCTCGAGCTCGGCTCGGCCGATGGCGGCGAGGCAGGGGCCGGCAGGGGCCCGGCCGGAGGAGGGCGCCGGCGGCGGAGGAGGGGCGCCGGAGGTGGGGGTCGCCGGCGGGGGCGGCGAGCGCCGGCGGAGGCGCGACGGCAGGGGCCGGCCGGCGGTGGGCGGCGCGGGGCCGGTGGCGGCGGCGGGCGAGCCGCGGGAGGCGACGGACGGTGGCGGCGGGGCAGGCGCGGACCGCGGGGGCCGGCGGCGGTGGGAGGACCCGGCGGCGACGTGGCGCGCCGCGATTCGTCGGTTGCAGCGGCGGACGTGTCCGGCCGACGGCGGACGCGTCCGGCGGCGCGGAGGGAAAAATTTAGGGTTTCGACTGCAGTTTCGTTTTTCGGGATGCCCACATATAAATATGTAGAGGGAGCTAGGAGACTCCAAATGAGGTGCGGTTTTCGCCCACACGATCGTGATTGAACGACCTAGAGCATGGAAGAGAGTTTGGTGGGTTTTGGGCTGGTTTTAGAGGGGGTTTTTGCTGGATACTCAAATGGACTTTGCGGATGCCCGGTTAACCGTTGGAGTACCAAACGACCTCCGAATGGAACGAAACTTGACCGGTAGTCTCCGGTTGGTATATTAAGACCACTTGACAAGCCTCGGTCCATTCCGAGAAAGTTTGACACACGCACAAGAAAGAAAACAAGAGGGGTGCACCGGAGGAGATAGGAGCGCCGGATTGGAAAACGGACAACGGGGAAAATGCTCGGATGCATCAGACGAACACGTATGCGAATGCAATGCACATGATGACATGATATGAAAATGCATGACATGACAAAATACAAAACGAAAAACAAAACCCGACAACGGAGGGAAAATCATAACACGTAGCCGGAAATGGCAAGAGTCGGAGTTACAAATATGGCAAGTTACATGCGGGGTGTTACAACACTCCACCACTACGAGAGGATCTCGTCCCGAGATCTAGGACTGAAAGAACTCCGGATATTCGGAACGGAGATGGTCCTCGCGTTCCCAGGTGGCTTCCCGGTCGGAATGGTGCGACCACTTCACTTTCAGGAATTTGATAGACTTGTTGCGAGTCTTGCGCTCAGTTTCTTCAAGAATAGCAACTGGGTGCTCATAATAAGACAAATCTTCTTGGAGGTCAATCTCTTTGAAATTGATAGTGCGCTCAGGCATCTTGAAGCACTTGCGGAGCTGTGACACGTGGAACACATCATGCACGTTCGCGAAGTTGGAAGGAAGCTCAAGTTGATAGGCGAGGTCGCCTCTTTTGCCAATGATCTTGAAAGGACCCACGTATCTATGGGCAAGCTTCCCTTTGATACCGAAGCGACGAGTGCCTTTCATTGGAGAGACGCGGAGGTAGACATGGTCTCCGATCTCGAAAGCCAAATCACGGTGCTTACTGTCATAGTAACTCTTCTGACGCGATTGCGCGGCTTTGAGATTATCACAGATGACTTTACACATTTCTTCAGCTTCAGTGATTAAGTCATTGCCAAGAAGTTGGCGTTCACCAGTCTCTGACCAATTGAGAGGAGTACGGCACTTTCTGCCATAGAGAATCTCGAATGGGGCCTTGCCCGAACTCGCTTGGAAGCTGTTGTTGTAGGAGAATTCAGCATATGGAAGACAATCTTCCCATTTCATGCCAAAGGAAATGACACAAGCCCTGAGCATATCTTCAAGAATTTGATTGACTCGCTCGACTTGGCCACTAGCTTGAGGATGGAAAGTTGTGCTGAAGCGAATGTTTGTGCCCATGGCCTTCTGGAAGGAGTCCCAGAACTTAGAGGTGAAGATGCTTCCACGATCTGAAGAAATCAATTGTGGAATGTCGTGCAAGGAGACAATTCTGGAGGTGTATAGCTCTGCCCGCTGAGCTGCTGTGATGGATTCTTTGATAGGAAGGAAATGAGCCACTTTAGAGAGCTTGTCGATGACAACGAAGATAGCGTCATTGCCGCGCTTGGACTTTGGAAATCCAGTCACGAAGTCCATTTTGATATGATCAAACTTCCATTCTGGGATAGCAAGAGGTTGGAGGAGACCAGCTGGTCGTTGGTGTTCTGCTTTCACCCTTCGGCAGACATCACATTCATTCACGAATTGAGCAATTTCTCGCTTCATTCGAGTCCACCAATACGACTGCTTGAGGTCATGATACATCTTCGTACTTCCAGGATGAATGGACAGGAGAGAATTGTGCGCTTCGTTCATTATGACTTTCCTTAGATCACCTTTCGGAACCACAATCCGGTCCTCGAAGAACAAAGTGTCTCTGTCATCAATGCGATAGCACTTGTATTTGGAAAGGCCCTTGTCGATACCACGTTTCACCTTCTTCACCATGGCATCAAGGAGTTGTGCCTCACGAATTTGATCTTCCAAAGTAGGAGATACAATGAGGTTGGCAAGAACGCCTTGAGGAACAACTTGGAGATTCAGCTTGCGGAAAGCTTCACAAAGAACCGGTTGGAAAGGCTTGAGAATTAAGCTGTTGCGATAAGCTTTCCTGCTTAAAGCATCTGCAATGACATTTGCTTTGCCTAGAGTATATTCGATACTCGGATTGTACTCTTGAATCATTTCGACCCATCGAGTCTGCCTGAGGTTGAGGTTGGGCTGAGTGAAGATATACTTGAGACTCTTGTGATCAGTGAAAATGTCCACTTGTCTTCCCAACAAGAGATGTCTCCACGTAATCAATGCATGGACAACTGCCGCCAACTCAAGATCGTGAGTGGGGTAGTTCTTCTCGTTGGGCTTCAACTGCCGAGAGGTATAGGCCACAACTTTCTTCTCTTGCATTAACACAGCACCGAGACCTTGGAGAGAAGCATCACAGAAAACTTCATACGGCTTGGATTCATCAGGAGGAGTCAAGACAGGAGCTGTGACTAGTTTCTCTTTGAGAGTGTTGAAAGCAACGTCACACTCAGGAGACCAGACATACTTCACATGCTTCTGAAGGAGATTGGAAAGAGGCTTTGCAATCTTGGAGAAATTCTCAACGAATCTTCGGCAATAGCTTGCAAGACCCAGAAAACTGCGGAGCTGCTTGACATTTTGAGGAGGTTCCCAATCCAGAACTGCGGACACCTTCTCGGGGTTAACAGCGATGCCTTTGGCAGAGATGATGTGACCAAGGAAAAGAACTTCATCGAGCCAAAACTCACATTTAGAGAACTTCGCATAGAATTGATACTCTCTGAGCTTGTCGAGCACCAATCGCAAATGTTTGGCATGATCCTGCTTATTCTTGGAGAAGACCAAGATATCATTGAGATACACCAGAACAAATTCATTGGTATAGGGGTTGAAGATGAAATTCATCATCCGAGAGAACACCGGAGGAGCATTGACAAGGCCGAAAGACACGACAGTATATTCATAAGAACCAAAGCTTGTTCTGAATGCTGTCTTGGGAATATCTTCTTCACGAATGCGAATCTGATGATAACCCATACGAAGGTCAAGCTTCGAGAATACTTTAGCGCCTTCGAGTTGCTCAAATAGCTCATTGATGTTGGGAAGTGGATACTTGTTCTTGATTGTCTTCTTGTTCAATGGACGGTAGTCGACACAAAGTCGGTCCGTGCCATCCTTCTTCTTGACAAAAAGAACACCACAACCCCATGGAGAAGAACTCGGTCTGATCAAACCCAGACGTTCTTGTTCATCGAGCTGCTTCTTCAATTCCTTCAGCTCGTTAGGTCCAAGCTTGTATGGACGCTTGCAAACGGGTTCAGTGCCAGGCTCTAGTTCGATAACGAACTCAACTGGCCGATGAGGAGGCATACCCGGAAGCTCTTCTGGAAAGACATCTTGATACTCGCAAACAACTGGAATTTGAGAGATGGCATCCAATTCGCCCTTCTCATTGAGAGAGAAAAACCGAATGGTTTCATCACGAGCGGCAAAAACAATCACATCCTCAGACGAGTGTGTCAATTGAATTTCCCTGGCAGCACAATCAAGTTGAGCTTTGTGCTTAGAAAGCCAGTCCATCCCGAGAATAAGATCAATATCCGAGTCACCAAGAACAATTGGAGAAGACTGAAATTTGTAGTCGCCCATCTTGATGGTAACATTCGGAACCATGGAACTTGCATTCATGCATTTGCCCGGAGAGACAACTGCTAACGGCCTAGGCAATCCTTGGAAATGCAATTCATGCTTGGATGCAAAAGGTCTTGATATGAAAGAAAGCGATGCACCAGTATCAAAAAGAACTTTTGCAGGAATATCATTAACAGGAAGATTACCCATTATCACATCAGTAGATTCCTCCGCTTGAGCTGCATTCATCATGTTCACCTTTGCAAACTTTGGATTATGCTTGACCACTGCATTGCTGGAAGATCTGACAGGAGGAGGAGGAGGAAGACGCCTCTGGTTGAAGCACTTGTTAGCATAATGACCTTTCTGCTGACATTTGTTGCAAGTCACCTCTGAGAGTGGACGGTGATAAGGAGCATTGGACTTTGGAGCTTGATTCTGAGACTTGTTCTGATAGCCAGAGTTGGAAGAGTTTGAAGAACCATGGCCACCTTTGTTCTTCTGCTGATAAGGCTGACGAAACGGAGGAGGAGGAGGCAACCAGAACTTCTGTTGCTTAGCTGTCACAAGTGAGGAAGAAGAAGACTGAACTGCGTCTCTGACTCTTTTCTTAGAAGCCTCACACTTGAGCTGAGCAGCCTCTTGCTTCAGTGCCATATTGTAGAATCGAAAGCCTACTCTTTATCTATGTCATCTATAAGACTGTTTAAGCTACAGTCTTCTTGTGAATATTTCGCAGCTATCATCACTTGGTCATATACCAAGTTCACGGGAATCTCTTTTCTGTCCAGTCCCTGAGGTCCAACTCGGGCGATACGATTCAGATCAAGCCCGGTGTAGCGCGTTTTCACCATCGCCCATGCCTCTCGTACACCTTCCCAGCATGCTGACGCCTTCCATAGATCAAAATAGCGCCGGGTACCTTTGAACGGGTTCGCCAACCCCTCCATACTTTCTGGACGGGCATCGTATTACCGGAAGGCTTTAGCCATACTTTTCATGGCCTTCCGGGCCCGCTCATGCACGGTGGACATCTCTTTTAAAACGTCGCCTCGGAATCCGGATACTTCTTCTTCATGACGCCTGGTTAATAGACCTTCAAGAGCAGCATTATAACACGCCGACTTACAGGATAATATGAGTCCCTTGGAAGGTTCAAAGGTCATACCGAATATGCCGCCTTTCAACTTTTTATTGTCTTTTTGTGCATCCAATAATTGAGCCTTTAAGCTCTTTATCTCTTCGGCTTGCTTATCCTTTCCCTCCTCTAGTTTGTTCTTTTGATCAATGGTCATCGTGCATTTCTTCATTTCCTCTAGCTCTGTGGTGGCGGCGTTTAGCTTTGTCTAGCTCGTTTCAAGCTCCTGGGACATCGCGTTGTTCTTCCCTTTGAGAACCTGCGGTCATAACGACTCTTAAATCGGTTGGCCTAAACCGCTTCAAGTCTCGGGGGCTACTGGCATATATCTATTAAATTTACACAAACCATTACCTGCATATCTTTTGAAAATAGGTGAGCAACTCCAGCAAGTCCGTCTCGGGCAGCTCGGATATATGCATCCACGGTGCTGAGGGCAGTAAATTCCTGCTTCTTGGAACACGCGGTACGCTACACTAGCGCCAAACAAAATTTTCTACCGCGCACCCAAGATCATGCTGCTAGAAATAGATTACGAGATCGGTTTACCACTAGACGCACAGTCACCGCAGCGGAAGTAGAGTTGGTGATGCGTGTAGCCGATCTCACGGTCCGTCTCCTCCTTTTCGCGTTGCCGATCTCCCGCGAACAGCGAAGACCCATGAACGGTGATCTCCCGCGAACGGCACCTCACGGTTCCCTCGAACGGTCTGTCCAAGCACCGCAGATGCGATGCCTCCAAGTTATCCACACGTGCAGGGAGCAGCGTTGAGCGGCGGACTGCTAGGTCCGGTCGCGCGGCATGGGCATGGGGAGTGGCGGTGGCTAACCATGGTCAGATGAGATCCACCCTAAGTGGTGCTCCCACTCCCCTTTATATAGACCTCAGAGGTGGCCTCAACACTTGAGCCCACTAGGAGTCCACATCCATTTCCACTACGGATCCAATCCGAATGGGTTGCAGCCCCTTAAGTGTGCGACCCTATAGGTTCACATACATATGGACACGACCAAGTCGATAGTTGGTAGCGGCTCCTAGCAAAACATGTCAATTCCCATGTGTGCGTAAAGTTGTTTGACGAACCTCGACAATGTGTCATATGCAACATTCCTTTTGCCTCACGATATTTGTTGTCGATCTCAAGGCGAGTACTTGTCACCCTTGTGGTAGCTCGACCTCTCTTCTCGAAACCGTGATACAGATTCCCAAACTGGGTTAACACTTAACCCAACTCACATGGCCATGCTTTCTGAATCTGATCACTCGAGAGGGCCCAGAGAATATCTCTCCAAATAGGAGGGGCAAATCCCATCTTCGTCAACCATGTCTCGCGACATGTCTCACAACTCACCCGAAAGCTACCTTTATAACTACCCAGTTACGGAGTAGCGTTTGATAGACCCTAAGTGAGTTGATCCTCATCCCGGGAACATGCGTGGACCTCAGGTCTAGGAAATGGCATAGACATTGTACTTGAGACTAATAGATGACCATATCTCACTGCTTCTCAAAGTGGGTCTGTCCGACTCGGTGATCTCCATCTCCGAGTCCATACTATCGGTTTAGCATCTCCATGCACATGACTTGTGAAACATAGTCATCAACCGAGTTGTATACTAGTCAAGGATATGTGTCCGCATAACCTTATCAACTAGGGACCATTAGAACAATCATCATACAATACATAGTTCCACAAACTAGTCACATACTTATTGATACATATCACTGATGATGTTCAAGGACAATACAAAGAACACATGAATACATATGGAAATATTATCATCACATGATTGCCTCTAGGGCATATCTCCAATAGTCTCCCACTTGCACTAGAGTCAATCATTGAGGCATCGTAAGCCCATGGAGCTCATGTGCGCCTCATGCTTCGGCCGTGGGAGAGGCTTCATCAATGGATCAGCAACATTTGCGTCCGTGTGTACCTTGCATATGTTTACATCACCCCTTTCGACATTGTCGCGAATAAGGTTAAAGCGCCTTAGTAAGTGATGGGTTTTATGATGGTTCCGTAGTTCCTTGACTTGCGCAATGGCACCACTATTATCACAATAGAGGTCCAATGGCTTAGACGCGCCCTCAACCACACCAAGATCAGAAATGAAATTCTTCACCCAAACACCTTTTTTTTGCCGCTTCAGAAGCTGCAATGTACTCAGCCTCTATTGTAGAATCAGCTACCGTATCTTGCTTGGAGCTCCTCCAGCTCACTGCTCCTCCGTTCAGAATGAGCACAAACCCAGATTGCGATTGACTATCATCCCTATCAGTTTGGAAACTTGCATCTATGTAACTCTTTACAACGAGCTCATCCTCACCTCCATAAACCAGGAACATATCCTTAGTCCTTGTCAAGTACTTAAGGATATTCTTAACCGCTGTCTAGTGACTCTCACCTGGATCAGCCTGGTATCTGCCCACCATGCTAAGAGCAAAGCTAACATCGGGACGAGTACATACCATAGCATACATGATGGACCCAACAGCCGAAGCATATGGAATCCCATCCATGCGTCTTCGCTCATCAGGAGTTGAACAACTCTGAGTCTTGCTATGACTAATGCCATGTGACATGGGCAAGAAACCCTTCATGGCATCTTGCATGTTGAACCGCTTCAACACTTTGTCAATATTCGCACTCTGGCTTAATGCAATAAGCCTTCTCAACCTATCTGTATAGATCTTGATTCCCAAAATATAAACTGCTTCTCCAAAGTCCTTCATAGAAAAATTATTTTTCAATGAGTCCTTGATAGATTCAAGCATATGAACATCATTTCCAATCAATAATATGTCATCCACATATAGGATCAGAAATGCAACTGAGCTCCCACTGACCTTCTTGAATACACAATGATCACAGTCGTTCTTGATGAAGCCAAACTCTTTGACCGCTTCATTAAAACGAATGTTCCAATTCCGAGATGCTTGCCTTAATCCATAAATGGATCTTTGAACTTGCATACCATGCTATACTTCTTTGGATCAACAAAACCCTTGGGTTGTTTCATATACACATCCTCGGTTAGATTTCCATTAAGGAAAGCCGTTTTGAGATCCATCTGCCATATCTCATAGTCGAAATATGTTGCTATAGCAAGAATGATTCGAATTGATTTAGGCATCGCTACCGGTGAGTAAGTCTCATCGTAGTCAACTCCTTGAACTTGTCAATAACCTTTAGCGACAAGTCGAGCCTTATGGACTATGACATTTCCGTCTATATCAGTTTTCTTCTTAAAGATCCACTTGCACTCAATAGCTTGAACGCCATCTGGCAGATCAACCAAGTTCCAAACTTGATTGTCATCCATGGACTTTAATTCGGATCTCATGGCCTCAAGCCATAACTCGGAATCAGGGATCTCCATTGCTTCCGCATACGTAGCCGGCTCGTTATTCTCCAAGAACAGCACATTGCAGTCATGCAAATTGCGTAACCTTTCCGACTTCCGTGGAACCGGCGTCGACTCCACCACTGGTTCTCTGACTAATTCCGTTGTGACAGAATCACCTACCGGAACGACCCCGTGTGGTTCTCGAATTTCTTCGAGTCGGACCGTCCTCCCACTAGCCTTCCGATTGAGAAATTCTTTCTCAAGGAAAACTCCATGTCGAGCAACACTTTTCCCTCTTCATGGTTGTAGAAGTAATATCCCAAGGTTTCTCTTGGATATCCCATGAATATGCACTTGTCTGATTTGGATGTGAGCTTGTCCAACTGGAGTTGCTTGACATATGCTTCACATCCCCAAATTTTTAGAAAAGATAAAATGTGAATCTTCGCAGTCCATATCTCATATGGTGTCTTATCTTCGGACTTAGATGGTACCCTGTTTAGTGTGAAAGCTACAGTTTCTAGAGCGTATACCCAAAATGACAAGGGTAAGTCCAACTGACTCATCATTGATCGGACCATGTCCAACGGGTCCGATTTCTCGGTTCTGACATGCCATTTCTCTGTGGCGTACCCGGGGGAGTCATTTGTGGAACTATTCCACGACTCTTAAGATGATCATCAAACTCTTGGCTCATATACTCACCGCCACGATCAGATTGTAGAAGGTTGATTTTCTTGCCGAGTTGATTTTCCACTTCGTTATGGAACTCCTTAAACTTTTCAAAAGTTTCTGACTTGTGCCTCATCAAGTAGACATATCCATATCTACTCAAGTCGCCGGTAAAAGTCACGAAGTATTGGAAACCACCTATGACTGTCGTGCTCATTGGTCCACATACATCACTATGTATAAGTTCCAACAGCTCGGACGCCCTCTCACAACTCTTTGCAGAAGGAGTCTTAGTCATCTTACCAAGTAGGCAAGATTCGCATGTCTCGAATGATTCAAAATCAAACGAAGTTAGAATTCCATCATCATGGAGCTTCTTCATGCGCTTTTGACTAATGTGTCCTAGTCGACAATGCTAGATGTAAGTCGGATTTATCTCATTAGGCTTATGCCTCTTGACGTTAATGTTATAGACTGATTCACCTTCAAGATCTAGGATAAATAACCCATTCACAACGGGTGCAATGCCATGAAACATATTATTCAAGTAAATAGAACAACCATTGTCCTTAATAATGAATTCATAACCTTGTCTCATCAAACATGAGGCAGAAATAATGTTTCGTCTCAAAGCAGGAACATAATAACGATTATCAAGTTCCATTACAAATCCTGAATGTAAATTAAGTTGCACAGTGCCGACGGCCAATGCAGCAACTCTTGCTTTATTCCTGACGCGAATGTCAACTTCTCCTCTTGCAACATTCCTCGTTTTGCTTAGCCCCTACATCGAGTTGTATATCTGAACAACCGAGCCGGTATCATATACCCAAGAGCTACTAGAAACACTAGCAAGATAAATGTATATAACATATACAACAAGTGTACCTGAATAAGAAGTCATACTTCCAGTCGTCTTGCCCATATCGGCAAGCCACTTGCTGCAGTTCCTTTTCAAGTGTCCGGGTTCCTTGCAATGAAAGCAAATACTCCCCGAAGTCGTCCCTGACTTAGTCGCAGCGGCTGCAGTTGGAGTTGCCTCCTTCTCGTTGCCCTTTGCCTTAGCCTTTTTCTTGGACCAGCTCTTCTTTAACTTAGCCGAGTTCTGCACCATCAACACTTGACCATGCGTACCTTTCTTGATATCCTGCTCTGCCATTTTGAGCATTCCATGCAATTCAGTGAGCTTCTTTTCTATCCCATGCATATGGTAGTTTGAGATGAATGGCCCAGAGCTATCCGGAAGTGTCGCGGGATATCCGCGACCACCTATGGGACTGGGTGGCCCCTTGCTGGTTTGATGGGGGGACGTCGCGTTACACAAAGAGCAAAACGGCGGCGGCACGGCAGAAAGCACACAAGCAATTTACCCAAGTTCGGGCCGCCGCGAGGCGTAAGACCCTACTCCTGCTTTGGTGGATTGATGGTGGGATGAGTGTTGTGACGTGTAGTACACTGGCAAGGTAGGGTCCGCCTAGGGGCCACAGCGACTACGCGCATATGGTGGCTTGGGTTCATCAACTTTCTAACCCCTCCTACGAGTGCCATGGGCCTCCTTCTATAGATTAAGGGGTCACCACAGTGGCAAAAGTGGTCATTATCCACTGATATGATAGCGAACAGTGCTATCATACCTAACTCTGCGGGCTGACAGGGTGCATTAAATGCGCCGCTTAGTGTCACATCACTGGTCGCCTGGCAAGGCCTGCCGGGCTATCTTGCCAGCTCCGCACCTGTTCCCTTGACACGTGATAACCCACAAGTATAGGGGATCAATTGTAGCCTCTTTCGATAAGTAAGAGTGTCGAACCCAACGAGGAGCTAAAGGTAGAACAAATATTCCCTCAAGTTCTATCGACCACCGATACAACTCTATGCATGCTTGACGTTCGCTTTACCTAAAACAAGTATGAAACTAGAAGTACTTTGTAGGTGTTTTTTGATAGGTTTGCAAGATAATAAAGAGCACGTAAATAAAAGCTAGGGGCTGTTGTAAGTAAAGAAGCAATAAAGTAAATATAGCAAGTGTGGAAAAGTGGTGGTAGGAGTTGTGAAATTGTCCCTAAGCAATTGACTACTTTACTAGACCGATAGCAAGTTTTATGTGGGAGAGGCCACTGCTAGCATGTCATCCCTGACTTGGAATTCTATGCACTTATGATTGGAACTATTAGCAAGCGTCCGCAACTACTAACGTTCATTAAGGTAAAACCCAACCATAGCATTAAGATATATTGGTCCCCCTTCAATCCCATATGCATCAATTTCTATGCTAGGTTGAAGCTTGTATCACTCTTGCCCTCCAATACATAGTCCTATCAACATACAACTAACACTATGGTGTGATCCACGCGCGCACTCATATGATGGGCACCAAAGGACAGCAACATAACCACAAGCAAATTAAATCAATCATAGCAATTCATCAACCACCAATAGGACAACGAAAATCTACTCAGACATCATAGGATGGCAACACATCATTGGATAATAATATGAAGCATAAAGCAGCATGTTCAAGTAGAGGGTACAACGGGTTGCGGGAGAGTGGACCATTGTAGATAGAGGGGGTAAGGTGATGGAGATGTTGGTGAAGATGATGGAGGTGTTGGTGTAGATTGCGGTGATGATGATGCGCCGGCGGCGTTCCGGCGCCACCGGGAGAGAGGGGGAGAGAGCCCCCCTTCTTTTTCTTCTTCCTTGACCTTCTCCCTAGATGGGAGAGGGGTTTCCCCTCTGGTCCATGGTCTCCATGGCATGGGAGGGGCGAGAGCCCCTCCGAGATTGGATCTATCTCTCTGTCTCTCTCTGTTTCTGCGTTCTTGGTCCTCTGCCCTTTCAGCGTTTCGTATATATATGGAGATCCGTAACTCCGATTGGATTGAAACCTTCGCCAAGATTTTTTTCCTGAAAATTATCTTTCTTGCGGCCGAAGAAGAGCAGCAATCGCCTTCCAAGGGGCCCACGAGGGTCAGGGGCGTGCCCCCTGCCTCGTGGCCACCTCGGGCACCGTCTCGCATTGATTCTTCTTCCCATATTCCAAAAATATTCTCCGTCCGTTTTTATCCCGTTTGGATTCCGTTTGATATGGGTTTTCTGCGAAACATAAAACATGAAACAAACATGAACTGGCACTGGGCACTGGATTGTTAGTCCCAAAAATAATATAAAAAGTTGCCAAAAGTATATGAAAGTTGTAGAATATTGGCATGGAACAATAAAAAATTATAGATACGACGGAGTCGTATCAACACGTCGCAGGACGGGTGTCATCTGCGGACTTCTTCTGTAGGAATTGGCTGCCGTGTGGCGAATGGCTCCGACTTAATGATCTTGCGGCTTCACACCGCACTGATCGATGACGTGAGTCGTGCTTGAGTGGTTGGTGGGGGGGTTCTGCCCCCGCGAGCCCCGGCAGGCTCTGCCGGGGAGTCTAGATTGCTTGCTTCTGGTGGTGGCCTTGCCCCTTGCCAGTCTCACCTACCCGGCAAGGGAGGCCCTTCTCTTGCCGATATCTTGCTCCTCAGGCTCGATCTTGGTCCCTTTGGGCTGCATGCTGGTTCTTCAAATCTCTTGGTCCTTCAATCTCTAACTTAATAAGCTGGTGCTTCAATCTTGATCTCGTGCCTGTCCACAGTTGGGCAACAGACCTAGGGTTTGTTGCACCGACAGAAGCCATCGGGCCTACCCCGCACGCGCTGCTGAGCGTCGTCGGGGTAGGGCCTAATAGGTGCACATGCAGGATCGCTGAAGGGGTTGGTCCGTTGAGTTTTCCTTTGCCGCTTCATTAGCCTTGATTCCGGGCCAGTTTCCGGTTTCCCCACGCATGGTGTCAAGCCAATAATGGTGGGGCCGCTCGAGTGATGGCCCATGAATGACTTTAACGCACGGGGTAGAAACTGCCAATTTACCCTTCCCACAACGCACCCTCATCCTTGGCCATGTATGTTGCATGCATCGCGCGTGGTAGGCAGCAGAGGCGCATGGCACTGGAGAGCATCTTGGAGAGGGTCCGCCTGCCTTGAATTGGCGGAGGAGGGCTGTGGTCACCCATTGATGGAGCAACTGCCCTCCCCGACCGGCCTATAAAAGGTAGGGGCGGAGGAGGGCGGAGTCATCCACCTCTGCACTCCTCTTTCTTCTTCCTTCGTTCTCTGCTTCCACTGGCGATGCCAACGAGAAGAGCCTGGGGCCAGCCCCCGGGCTCCCGTTCGGGGCTATTGTTGCCCCATGCTGGTGCTGGCGCTCAGGGAGTGAGCCCGGTCCTTGGCATGACGAATCCTTTGGTCTCTTCGACGCTCGGCCGGGAGGCGGGGATGGAGATTGTTGGTAATCCCAGCATCACCCTTCCCGGAGGCCTTGGGGCTATTGCCGATGAGGGGCGCACCTTCCTGCCCACCGAAGAGGGGAGCAGCGTGCTTCAAGCCCCCTGGCCATCCCGGCTGCTTGCTGTTTCTCCGCTGGAGGCGCCGGTCCGGAGTCTTGGCGCTTCCCGGGAGCAGAGGTGGTGAGGACAAAACGAGGGAAGACGGAGAAGGCGGGTGGCAGAGGGTCAGGTCGGAGTACGATGGCGTGGATGCCTTCGCCTCCGACCGTCGTCGTGCCGCCTCGTCTTTCCGCTCTTCCCCTCCCTCCCCGGCAGTGTCATCACCAGCCTCTTCGGGTGATAAACGGGGAGGGATGTTCTCTTGGAGCCTTCTCCTCGCCTCCAGCAGTCTTTCGGGTGAACTTTGGTGGATGACTCTACCAGCGCTCAAGCCAGGGCTTATTACTGGCTCCGGAGGTGGCGACCAGAAGGCGCCGCCCCGTCCCCCGCGCTCCTCCTTCGTAGCCTCGCCACTCCCGGTCTTGTTAGGCTATGCCCGATGGGCCCTGATGGGACCGGGGCGGGCTCCTGCTTGGGTGCTCCTTTTCTCGTGTTTTCCTCCTTCCGCCGATGTGCCTGAAGGAGGGAAAACGAAAAGAGGGGATCACGGGGCACTTATCTTTTTTCAATCTTAAATCTGCCGGCAATTGCCAAATTTTAGTTCAAATAATGTAATCTCTCGAGTCCATCCTTGTGTTCCGTAATGCTTGTACTCGTGTTAGCATATGAATGAAAAAGATGAACCTTGCCGGGAACTCATGCATGTATACGTCCATGTAGAGGTGGAGTGCCTCTTTAATAAAAATGAACGAGTTTTCCCCGGCAGGATATCCTGCCGGCACCCTCTTTGTCTGCCGGAGAGCTCCGTCTGCCGGGGAACAGATAGAGGGGCCAGCCCCCCGCCAACTCCTTTTTACCAAAGGCTATTGTGACCATCCTGACCGAAGCAACGTTTGAGTCATAGATGGGAGCACCCAAGTATCAAAAGAGAGGCGGGGTTTTCTCATGCAAAGTTATAGCTTTACAGAAGACTAATGGACAAGAGGTAAACTTATCTGTTTGGCTTGCCGGGGATCGTTGCCGTGCAATCTTCCCATCCTTTGTCGCAGTCAAGTTCACAGCAGGGACATGCAACTCCATGTAGATGAGAATGAATGCAGGATGCAATCCTATTTATATGCATATGAAAATGCTCATGAAATGCATATGCAGTGATCTGGGTGTGCTCGTCCATGCATGCAATCTTAGTTGCCCCCCCCTATAGTGCTTCTTTATTTTCTCTTGCACGGGGTCATCGCCCCGGCTTTGTACAAGGGGTTACATGCAGCTGAGGCAAGGCCTATACAAAAGGGTGGCTGCCGGGCAATGCCCGACAGCCTCGTGCCTTACAGGTAGTACTTACAGAGATGCTCAATATTCCATGAGTTTTGCAACTGAGTGCCATCCCCGGTCTCCAGACGGACTGCGCCAGGTTTGGTGACTCGTACAACCAGGTAAGGGCCTTCCCACTTCGGTGACAGCTTGTTCGTACCCTTGGCAGACTGAACGCGCCTAAGGACAAGGTCACCTTCCTCAAAACACCGGTCATGAACCCTGCGGCTATGATAGCGACGCAGGGCTTGCTGGTAGCGTGCAACACGCGTAGCATCCTGGAGACAGTTCTCCTCGAGTAGCATAGCATCGTCACGCCGGTGCTGATCTTGCGCTACTTCATCATAGGCAAGCACTCGAGGGGACCCGTAAATGAGTTCCGTGGGGATAATTGCTTCTACCCCCTAGACCAGGTAGAAGGGAGTCTGCCCGGTAGCTCGGTTAGGTGTCGTTTCGAGGGACCAGAGAACTACCGACAGCTCCTCGATCCACCGCCTGCCGTGCTTCTGCAGCGTATCGAAAGTTCTTGTCTTGAGTCCATGAAGCACTTCAGCGTTCGCCCTCTCAGCTTGTCCATTGCTCCGAGGCTGTGCCGTAGAAGCGAATGAGATCTTGCATCCGAGGGCATGAACGTATTACATGAAGGCGTGGCTCGTGAACTGGGTGTCGTTGTCAGTGATGATCCTTTCCTGAACTTTGAAACGACTCACCAATTCTTTCAAGAACTTGATAGCTGACTGAGCAGTCACCTTCCTCATGGCAGTCACTTCCGGCCACTTTGTAAACTTGTCAATGGCAACGAACATGAATTCAAAGCCCCCGATTGCTCGGGGGAAGGGGTCGAGGATATTGAGCCCCCAGACCGAAAATGGCCATGATAGAGGGATTGTCTGAAGGGCCTGGGAAGGCAGGTGTGTTCTCTTGGAATGGAACTGGCAGGTCGTGACGAGCTCAACTGCATCGTGGAGGGTTGTGGGCCAATAGAATCCTTGCCAGAATGCTTTCCCAACTAATGCCCTTGATCCAATGTGTGAGCCGCACATTCCTCTGTGAATCTTAGCCAGCAGTTCCTTTCCATCCTCCCAGCAGACACACTTCAATTTCACACCGTTGGGCCTCCTCCTGTATAGAGTGTCATCGACAAACTGATACATACTAGCCCTCTGGGCTACTTTCTCAGCTTCATCTTGGTCGCCGGGAAGTTATCCAGTTTGGAGGAAGCGGACAACGTGCCTTGCCCAAGTTGGAGCCTGGGGCTCGGCAACGAGGACTAGCGGCACCTCCTCTGCTGTGGGAGAACCAGCCTCGTTCGCAGGGTCCATAGGCCCGACTAGAGGGGGTGGTCTGGCAGGCTGTGAGGAGTTGTTTTCGGCACGGTCTCTGCTGGGAGTGGTCAGCTCGACCAGGAGAGGCTTACCATAGTCCAACTTTCTCCTTTTCCGGGCCATTGTGGCTGGTGATACGGAGGGCTGAGAGAGATGGAGAACAAAAGTTCCTGGTTCCATAGGAAGCTTCTGCGCAACACACTTTGACAGGTGACCAGCTATGCTGTTTTCCGCACGGGGTACGTCCTCTGTTTCCAACCCATCAAAGTGCTCCTCCAGTCTCCTCACTTCCTCGACATATGCTTCCATTAATGGGCTTTGACAATCCTTGTTGACTTGTCTCACCACAAGCTCTGAATCTCCTCGAATGATCAACTTCTTAATTCCCAATTCTGCTGCAATCCTGATCCCGGTAAGGAGCCCTTCATACATAGCTGTATTGTTGGTGGCTTCTTCCCGGGCAAAGTGCATTTGGACGAGTCCTTCAAGTGCTCCCCGGAGGGGGCAACAAGAAGCATGCCAACCCCCGCACCTTGTAGGGAAAAAGCACCATCAAAATACATAATCCATTCTTGGGGTGATTCCTTGCCAGGGACAGTTGTTTCTGTCACTTCCTCATCAGGGGTTGGAGTCCATTCTATAATAAACTCTGCCACTGCCCTGCTCTGAATAGTTGATGTGCTCTCAAACTTCAAACCAAAGCTGGATAACTCCAAAGCCCATTCCACTATGCTACCGATGGCCTCAGGGTTTCGGAGTATCCTTTGCAATAGGAAACGAGTGACAACCATGATCTCATGGGCTTGGAAGTAGTGGCGCAGTTTCCTTGAGGCCATGATGAGGCCAAAGACCAACTTTTGCATTCCAGAGTACCTTGATCTAGCCCCTTGTAAGAAGGAACTGATGAAGTACACTGGGCGCTACACCACTTTCTTCCTTGTCGCGTCCTTGGGGTTGCTCTTGTTGTCGTGCTCATTGCTGTTCTGATCCTTTTCTGACTCTGCCGCGATCTAGCCACTTTATGCCTCATCCACTTCTCGCTATGCTACAAAGGTCGCACTGACCACTTGGTTGGTTGCCTCCAAGTAAAGCAATAACACCTCTTGGGGTTTGGGTGCAACCAATGTAGGCACAGCCGATAGGTAGGCCTTCAATTCCTGCAGATCTGCATTTGCTTCCAGGGTCAGAAGAGGCCATGGCACGGGCTCGATTGCTGCTGACGTTTCCGCCAGCGGCCGAGTAGATGGACGAATGGCGTACCACCATCCAAATTTTGCTCGGTTTCGCCGAAGCTGGGGGCTCACGGCGAGCTGGCCCGCCACGGCCTCCCCAAGCGATGGCAACGGCTCATGCTGCTGACCGTATGAAAGGGGCCATCCCTACGGTGCAGTCCCCACCACGGCAGCCAGTGCGAGCACAAAAAAGATTAAGACCCCGATGACGTCTCGATGGCCTCTTCTGACCCTCGAGCGTGTCCGGGCCAACGACGAGCCCCGGAGGATAGGCGGAGGGGAGACGCGCGCGTTGTTGTCGAGCAACGCCGTGACGACTGTTGAAGCGCAGTAAGAAGCGGAGGGATAAGGCAGTGATGACTATTAAAGGATCGGTTACGCCTAGTATTGGCAAGAAGGCCAAAGCTGAGGCCCCAGGCAAGGAAGCTGCCGTGTGCACTGACTGCCGGGAAGCCGCCGCTGCCGGGAAAGCCGGGAAACACTAGCAAAAAAGACACATCCGTGACATTTTGGGCAGAACAATTTTTTTCTTTCATGCTTATGACACTTCTATGATGACAATTGTGAAAAACCCAGTATCATCATAGATGTGGTCGGCTCCTACTTCTATGACAAAAAATCATGACAGAAAATGGGCTTTTCGTCCTGGGCGGGCTGGAGACGCAGCTGCGTGACATTCTTTTGGCCGTCCATGATGAAAAAACCAAGGTAGAAGTGAGGGCGAGGAAAATATCGAGGAGTTCCCGGTTATGGTGGGTGGTCGGGGGCCGAGGATGCATGTTTCTCTCGTACATGTACGCTCGTGTGTGCGAGGCGTTGCACTCTAACTGAACCGGAGCGAGGCGTTGGGCTCTAACTGAACCCGAGCGATTTCACTAGCTACGTTACTAAACCCGAGTGATCGATCCCTTGCTGTTAACCGAACCGAGTGATTCCTTCGCTACTGTTGCTAACTGAAGCCGATCGAACCCTGTTGCCTCCTTCCCTTGATGAACAGTGAGCCTAGTTGGGGGGTGGATGAATAGTTCCCGGTGGGGGTTGGAAGAACAGGACCCCCGTGGTGTTGCCGCTGGATGAATAGGACCCCGATCGATCGAGCCGGTTGGGGGTGGATGAATAGGAACCCGTGGAGGGCTGGATGAACAGGACAACCCCGTGGAGGGCTGGTTGAATAGTAGCCGGTGGAGGGATGGATGAACAGTAGCCCGTGGAGGGGTGGTTGAATAGGACCCCATGGAGAGGGTTGGTTGAACAGTAGCCGGTGGACGAGCGGTGGAGGCTGGATGAACAGGAGCCCGTGGATGAGTAGTCATAGGTGGAGGCTGGAGGAGGTCGACGGTGGATGAACAATAGCCCGTGGAGGCAGTCGACGGTGGAGATGAACAGTATCCCGTGGAGTCCCGTTTTGCGATACGCCACACCCCTCCCGATGAATAGGACCCCCGTTTCGACCATAGCGCTCCAACACAAGTCTGTTTCCACCGTTTTGCGCTACGCCACACCCCTCTCAATCAACAGGACCCCGTTTCGATCGTAGGAGGTCCAGAGAAGTTCGTTTCCTCCGTTTTGTGGTACGCCAGACCTCTCTCGTTGAACAGGATCCCCTTTCGACCGTGGCCGTTCGAACACAAGGCCGTTTCCTCCGTTCTGCGGTACGCCAGCCCTCGTTTCGATCGGCTGTTTCGTCCAAGCCGGTTGGCTCCCGATGAACACAATGACGAGCAGTTTCTCCGTTCCGACCCAGCAATGTACACAAGCCCTGGCCATACGTATGCGCGAGTAGGCATTCGAGACCCCGCCCATATGTACGTACGTGGCCGTATTTTTTGGCGTGTGGATATATGTACGTGTACACGGTTTAGACGGGACAGCCTGAACTGCTACGTGGGGGGCTCTACTATGACATGTGCCGCTACTTACTTGGCCATGGTACATACTTGCAGAGAGACCGACCGACCAGTATGTACGTACATGTTCGTGACCAGACAGGCAACGCTACGTACGCTTTGACCGGGTGGGTCCCAGCGGTCAGGGAGGATAAGGACGCACTTCCTTGCGTGCGAAGATATAGCTGTTCGGTCCCAGATGATAGGGGGAGGAATCATTTTTATTTTGCAAGCAATAAGGAGGCACTTCCTTGTGTTCAAAGATGTAGCTGATGGGTCCAGCTGTCAGCCTCACTGTCTAAAGTCCTCTTCCGATGGTTGTCCTTCGTTGACCATGTTAACGACGCCGCGCCGAGAGCACCAAGGCAGTGGACGACAGCGAGGCCTAGGAAGGGAACGACGCGGAGCCGGGGAAGCCGCGTCAATGGATGCCCACGCGGAGGGGAGTACGTGGGTTGACTGCTTCAGCTGCGGTGTGAGGCTGCCATCGCGAGAGAATAATAGGAGGTGTGGGTGAGTATAGAGGGATGGCATGGCCAGCGGTGGTAGCACAGCCAGACACGGGAGGCAGGAGCAGGTGCACGGCCAACGCTGGTTTGGGGGGCTGGAGCAAGAAGACCAGAGGTTGAAG
Source organism: Aegilops tauschii subsp. strangulata (assembly GCF_002575655.3). NCBI lineage: Eukaryota > Viridiplantae > Streptophyta > Magnoliopsida > Poales > Poaceae > Aegilops > Aegilops tauschii. Next base: position 286,906,174 of record NC_053040.3, on the reverse strand, counting down.
AAAAGCACGACGGCCGTTGGATGGACATCGTACGGTCACTGCAGCTAGAATAGTTTATATTGACTAAGTTGACAAACCCTTGGTACGCGTCTACTTAGTAGGCCCACAGGTCAGCCTCCGAAATGGTGTGCCCAGATGTCAGGGCGAGGAATCTTTTTTGGGCGGCTGAAGCTAGAATATCCGAGATTGAAGAAGAAGCACGACATCCGTTGGATGGACATCCAACGGCCACTACTGCTAGAACCGTGTGTTACTATAAGTTGACAAAGCCTTGCATACGCGTCAGCTTACTTTTTTTAGGGGACGCGTCAACTTAGTAGGCCCACAAGTGTGTGGAAGAGAACTTATAGCCCATTTGCGATTTGTAAGAATGTACATCCCATTTTTTAACTCTAATGGAATTTACTACAACCCATTTACAGTTTTTTAAAAGTACAACCCATTTTCTAGATAGGACAACGATTAATAATTTCAACCAACCGCTCAAAACAGAATTCAATAAAATTTCCCACATTTTGATGAGATCCAAAATATTTTTATCCCCAAATTTCTAGTCAGATTAAATACAATTTCGATATAAATTTGTATTACGTAAAAATCCAATGAAATATTGTGTGGGCAACAATTAATGAAATTAAAATTTTAAAAATCCAAAAATAATATTTTATAAACTAATTACGTGTTTGGTGCATTTTTTATAGTTACTGACCAGTTTTAATTATTACATCCCATTTATTATTTCTTAAAGCCCATTTTCTTATTAAGCCTAATGCATCCCTCGAAGGAAAGATTTGCAGCCTAGCGGGGCGGAGAATAACAAGTTGACCTTGCCTGGGTATTCCTAAAAAAAGTATAGCTGGGCTAGCCATTTTCAGCTTGAAAAAAATTAATATCTGGGCTGGATATCTGGCCTGGGCTAGACGGGCCACAGCCCGCCCAGTTAATACCTTGCAGTCCTCTGAACAATAACAAAAGCATCGCTCAAGAAAAACTCTGCAATGCTCACACCTAAAAAACACAAAAACTGCTCGAGCTGCTTGGTCCCAGCTGTCGGCCGCTCCTTGTGCAATTCTCTCGTTTGTTGACTACATAGGTTGATGATGGTGTGGGACCATGATGTCAGGAAACCAGGAAGAAGCAAAAAAAAATATAGTTGTATATAATAAGGAGGCACTTGCGTACGTGCGGCTATGTCCCTTGTTGGTCCCCACTGTCATCCTCTCCAAGTAAATTCATCTCCTCATTCCTCATGTCCGTTGACCATGTTGACAACATGAGACGGCGGCGCCATGGAGAACGCAACAATTTGAAGGACGGCGGAGAGGGCCTCGCGGGCCCTACGGATGATCTCATACAGCTCCCGCTGCTCATTCGGGAAGCTAGGATCATAGGGCCACATGTTAGGGACGTTATTATCGTTCGCTTGTTCACCGGTGCTCGTTGAGGAGACGGAGGTTGCAGCACAGGTCCTCCTGCGCTGGTATCTCTTCCGCCATTAGGGCATCGAAGTGCAGCCGCACTTGCTTTATGGTGAACACGGCATGAACCGACTTGGACAGTGGCGCTGGCGCTGGCTCCTGGTCGGCAGCTACGTCCATCGTCTGATTGTCGTCGCTCAGCTCGGTGAGCTTGCTGGGGAGCCACCATGTCCGGCTACTGGACCGACCCATTGCCAAGCACAAGACTGACTGCCCTGGCCCACCCAGACCGCCTCCCTCGCCCCCGCGCGCTTTCCGCTTGAAACGGTCAGCGGCGCCCGCCCCGCTTCCCGGTGTAGGCGATTGTTGCGCCTTCAACTGACACAAGTGCCGTCCGTCCGCCCGTCTGCCACCCACATTAATGATATGCGGTTGGCGAGGCAGTTACTCAGGCGCCACACGTCCGTCACTCTGTGGCCCACCATTGCTATATAAACTGCTGCGCCGACCATAGCCACAGTCATCCGCCTCCGTTCCATTTCTCCTGTCCACACCACTACTTCCCACAATGGCTTCCTCGCGCTCCAGCGCTCTTCGGGATGGGTGGACGACGGGCCACAAGGAGATGGCAGCCATTGCTACTGACTGGCTGGCAGGCTGGCAGGCGGAGGACGATGACGTCCCATTGGAGAATATGGTAGTCGACAATCCGGCGCTAACCCCCTCCTCCGCGCTATCCTCACCGGTGCATGGCATCATGACCATCGGCAAGGCCCGTGCCCAATACATGGAAACGGTGAGGTAAAAGCGTTAGGAGCAGTTCTGGGAGGCGCAGGCCGACGCCGCCTACAACCACCATCTCCTCCAGGAGCACCTACAGGCGGAGGAGCTGATTGCCGCGGAGCTGGCGGAGCGGGAGGCACTGCTCGACTCGTACCGCTCCGCCTACGAGGGCCGCCTCAAGCGCCGGCGGTACAACATGCGGGTGGCGGAGGCTGCGGCCGCCTACAAAGAGGGCCATGAAGCTGACGAGGCGCTGTTTGGCAAGACCGAGGACGAGGCAGAGGACAATGCCGGCCCCGACGAGTCCCCGCTCCGCTGGCATCAACGAGGCCCTGCTCCGCCGAGGCCCCGCGGCGCCAACAACGAGGCAGATGACACCGCCAGCTCCGCCGATGCCCTGCCCTGCCGGCACCGAGGCGAAGGATTTCGCCGGCTTTGGCGAGGCCCTTCTCTGCCGAGGACCCGCCACGCCAACAACGAGGCAGAGGACATCGCCGGCTCCGCCGAGGCCCCGCCCCGCCGGCACCGAGGCGGGGGACATCGCCGGCTTCGGTGAGGCCCTACTCCGCTGAGGCCCTGTCCCACCAACATCGAGGAAGAGGACATCGCGGGCTCAGCCGAGGCCCCACCCTGCCGGCAACGAGGGGGAGGATTTCCCCCGCTCCGCCGAGGCGCTGCCCCGCCGGCAATGAGATAGAGGACATCGTCGGCTTCGTCGAGGCCCCGCCTTGCTGCCAATGAGGCAGCGCCACACAAAAAACGAGGAAGAGTAGAACACGGTAGGTCGCTGCCGTTCGGGTGCAAGTAAGGTCACCCCTGCTACCCTCCGGTTGAAGCCAAGCTAGGCGGGTTGACCATTGGGCCGATTATCTTCTTAGCGGCGACGTGGAATCGGAGAGCTATGTTGGAGAAGGACGCTGCTTCAGTTACTTAACTGTTGGTGCAGTTGGGTCACTCACACATGGGCCCAACAGGCATGTGGGCCACATGTCAGTTACGCAACTGCACCTGCAGTTAAGTCACTGAAGCTCAGTCCGCTGGAGAAGACGCTTCTATTCGGCTCAGCCGGACATAGGTGTGTAGCTTCGGTTAATTAATAATACCTCCAGTGCACCCCTTTTTAGTTGAAGAGTGTATGAAATATAATGAAATCCGGCATGTTTATATGAAATCTGACCGTGTTTGAATGGATTTAGTTCGATTAGTTCGAATTCTTGTATCACTACATTGGATGAACATGCAAAACAATACGTACTAGCTTTATTCCCAGGGTAATCACCTCGTTCTCAGCAGTTTCACATGTACTCCCTCCGGTCCTTTTTAGTCTGCATACAAGTTTTGTCTGCAGTCAAAGTATCTCTACTTTGACCAATCTTGTAGAAAAAAGTATGAACATTCACAATGTAAAACCAACTGACTTGAAAGAAATCTAATTTGCGAAGTAAAAAGGAACAAAGGGAGTACAAAGAGTTTGAGCAGCTTTTTAGCGTTCATGTACATTGCAATCAAACACACAGGTCTGGCAATTCATAGAGAACATACAAAACAATCGATGATTATGCATCTTAGTGATTCACATGTCAGGGCCAATATTTACTTCACAACTAAAGAATAAAGAAAAACCGACTGATGCTGCTAACAGCAAAGGGCGTCCCATTCGAAAATATCAAACGCATGTCTTGTTTCTAACATCAATGAGCAAAATTTGACAAGGTTGTCCCATTCCAAAATGTCAAATGCGTGTTGTTTTGCGTACATCAATGAGCAAACTTTGACAAGGTTTTCCCATTCCGAAATATCAAATGCCTACGATTGTGGAATGGGCAGGGTTTGCCATCAGTTCGGACATTGACATGGCACCTCGTGCTAAATAAACCAGATGTTCTTTTTGTGCAGTTCAACCAAAATCAACCAAATTCGTGCGTAGCTTGTATGATTTCGGCTTTATATGTTGCAACGCCTTGAACATATCGGCACCTCCTTTCTTGTGGTGGAAATGAATGATTTGATGTATTCATGAACATTTTGTGTAGCTCCCATTGAAATCAAGCTGATCACCCCTGTTTGCACAAATACAAAAAAGTGATTAGTATAAAGCAAACTGTACTATGAATTGACAGTTTAAACGCACCTACATGGTCCATGTAGAGAACACTTTTAAAAAAATGGAACTCACTGGAAAGAATCCTAGAACAACATTGTACTTGCGCATCACAGCAAAAAGATGGAGATCTGTCAGTCCTTCTGAGCTGAAGTTATTTTGGTCTTGTGGGGAGTAATGTAACCATCCTTCAACTGCTCCTTCTGATGAGAAGATAGACTGGGCTTCTTCATCCTAGCATAATCGAAACTATTCACTTCACGTACTCCATATTCTTCTTCAGAGTAGGATGATCCTGTTGTGCAAAGACAAGAGGACAACTAAATGCTAGCATCCCTGTTTGCTCGAAAAAAGGAAAGGAAATATTTAAAACAGCACAGATGAAGCACTTCTCAAGGACAATACAACTTTCTGATGACAGTTGTGGGTGAGTACCAACCTTTGTTAGGAGGCTTATTGTGTGGAGCATACAGATCAAGCACTTCTTCGGAACCATATTTTGTTACCTACTGTGGTTGCCATGCTTACTATATACTCCTCGATTAGTTTAATGTTTCCAACATCTTCGTGTGCAGTTCCATATAGTATCTTCAAAGAAGATCCCTGTTTGCACAAGTAGACATAATTACATATTACATCAAGAGTGGCATCAAATCAGTGGCAAAACAATTTCTCGTTCCAGCCATAGCAATAAATTAAGATGCTAAGCTATATCATTACTTCTGTCATCACAGTTCCAGTGCTTCATTACAGCACCGGGAGTTCATTTTTATTTTTCTTCCGCTTGTTCTTCACCTTCATCACTTGGTTCAATAACAGACAAGCTTTGCCTTCAATGTAAGATTTGGTATGTCAATTAGGGAGCACAAGTATAGCACTAAACAATGACATTAATTTTCCGATGAAAGTGGCAAAATACAGGCCAACAGTTGTGAAATATCCTTATCTTACCTCAATGGGATATTACGGTGCACATACAGATTGGAAGTCTTGTCTCCATTTGTGCAGTTCACTAAAATCAAGCAACATTACCGTACAAGTAGCACAACATATGAAAGCACACTGCACAATCATGTGAAAGAAGGATAGTACTAACCTCCCATGGCGCGGAATTCAAAAAACTCACAAGAAGAAGATCTGAACCAAATTTGCCAACACAGATAGGAAGTAAGGTCTCCTCTTGTGCAGTTCCACTAAGATCAACCAATCAAGCAACATTGTCGGTGTGACATTTTTGTTGAATTGCACAAAACACTCTTAAAACAAAAGTATTTTGTGCAGTGCAACAAAAGGTCACAATAGCAACGAGGTGAGGTAGATAACCCTGTTTACACAGAGGTGCAAAGGAAACAACTAGTGGTCAATAATGGTGGATGACATAGAAGCCAACAAAAAGAAGCATCTAACTTATCTAAATGGGAAAGGAAGCAAGACAGTAGCATTTCTCAAACGGTGGCATTGAGTCATATTAACAAAGAGATTATATTAACAATAAAATTCGTGAAACATGTAATTTGCTTTTAACTGTGGCATTGCATCAATTTTCCAGCGGCATTATTATAGGGTGTTTGTTTACAGGGACTTTTTGGTGTAGGGACTAAAAAAAGTCCCTTTCAGTCCCATCTAAACCAAACAAGAGGGGCTTTTAGGGACTAAAAGTGGGAATTTGGGACTAAAGAAAGAAGTCCCCGAGGGAGAGTCGTTTTGGAACTTTTTCCAACAGTTGCCCCTGCCCCGCATCGCACCTTATATCTATTAGTTCATTACTAGGGGTAACATGGTCTTTAGCATGTCATTTAATAACCTCTAGTCCATGTTTAGTCCCTCGAACCAAGCAGGTAGGGACTAGGTACTTTTTAGTTGGGACTAAAAAAAGTCCTAGGACTTTTTAACCAAACAGGGCCTTAGATTAACAACAGCTAAACAGTTGCACGGGGCAGTGGACGCACCAGCACCATGTGCATCTACCGATGTATGAAGGGGCGATGCACAGTGTGTTGCGACAAAGAACAAACACCCAAGGAGCATATTTGTGTTGGTCCCAATTTTGTTATCTTTAGACACCTTTCCCTATGTGAGTGTAGCAAATCTAGTCCTGCTCAAACTCTACAGCCTTGTCCCCGGAAACAAAAAGTTCAGTTCATTACAGATGTGCGTACTGCATTTGTCATTATTTTCCCTTTTAGACCGATGTAGGTGCTGGATAGCCAGTCTGTACTAGTACTTTCCCCCTTCCTTTCCTCTTTGAACCACATCCTAGATTCATGCTATACAACTTTCCCCACTACTTTCCCCCATTCCTTTCCTCTTTGAACCACGTCCTAGATTCATGCTATACAACTTTCCCCCCTTCTTTCCTCTTTGAACCACGTCCTAGATTCATGCTATACAACTTTCCCCACTACTTTCCCCCATTCCTTTCCTCTTTGAACCACGTCCTAGATTCCTTCTATACAACTTTCCCCACTACTTTCCTATTTGATCCAACACCTAGATTCGAGTGCAGAAGCGGAAAAAGCCCACATGCAGCTAGAGCAATGCATGTGTAATAAGTAAATTATACCTTAAGGTTCTTGGGGTGTGGTTCGGTGGGTGACCGAAGGCCGTTCTGCCCACACTATGTACGGTGGTGACGAAGAAGGGGTCGGAGGCCCTCCCGCGCCGCTGCTGGGTGAAAGAGAATAGCTGCGCCGGGGGATTCCCTCCCCCGCCGAGGGCCACATCTTTAAGCCTCCTTCCCTTCCTGGCGGACAGATCCTGCTGACTCTTTGACCAGCAGTGAGGGGAGAGAGAGTGGCCAACCAAGTCTTGTTTAGATCTCGAGAGGGTTAGACAGTGTGAAGAGAGCAACTACAAGCCCTGAGGCTCCAGCGTGTACATATATAGTGGAGAGAGAGTGTGAAGAGTGCAAACCCCAGAAAACAAGCGCCGAGGCTGCGGCGTATATGTGATGAGGTGATTATATGGTCACTACGAGATCGTATAGCTCCGTATCCATCCATTTTGACCAGTCAAAGAATCCTCCTGGCACCGCCCTAGATCACATTCTCTCTCTGTCAAACGGGGCCTGCCTGTCATTGGGTGGAAGAAAGAAGTCAAACAAAAAAAATATGCTCAAGTGTGGTTATCGATCCCGAGACCTCAAGTTTGATGAGCAAACAGGCTAACCAGCTACACCACCCTCACATTATGTTCAATGAGAGGAAAATAACCTTTTATACATTCCTGAATTCGTGTGACAAACATGCCGTGTTTTTTTTGCGTGGGAGTCATTGAGATTTAAATCATAATCGTGTCATGTGGCTTTGGTGGTAAGGTCTTTTGGGATTTAAAGTAGTGTTGGTAGTACAGAATAATGCAGCCTTAGTCACCTTACCTCTCTCCACGTAGTACGTTGTGTCCCACCAGTCAGAGGGTGAAACAAAAAAATTAATAAGAAAAAATAAAAGCGCTAGCGGTGGATCTTACCTCACACATCTCGCTACTGCTCGTGAACACTGTCCAATTGATCCATCTGTTCGCTCACGTACTATTTTAAGTGAATCCTTATTATAACATGCACACAATTTTGGGCACTTGTATTCGACCTAAGTCATTGTGCCACCGTATCTCGTACTACTCCCTCCGTCTAGGTGTAATAAGTCACGTTAGAAGGTGCAACGGGACCAAGGGGCAAGCAGATTGGAGGAGAAGGAGAAACTTGACCGGTCCTTCCTCCAATCAAAGCCCTGATTTCTGTCTCTAAACGCAACAATTAATGACAACAACTAAGAGATGTCGTTTTAGCTACCATGCAGGGCCACGTATTAACTTGCATGCAAGCCGACTTTGATTTCTTGACTGATCAATGTGTAGTTGCGCTCCATGCATTGGGTTTCTGGGGGAGATAACAAGGCAGAGTAAGGAGCGTTTGGTTACATTGCTTAGGATGGTCATAGTGGTGAGTAACTTGGACTAGTAACATGCATATGTTACTAGTCTATGTTACTACCTTCATAGTGGGTAGTAACATAGGGATGGTAACATGTAAGTCTTCGTTAATTGAGAAATAGACTCATTTTACCTCGGGGTGTGTTATGTTACAGTAACATATTAGGTTACCACAAGCATCTCTTTCCTCATTAACTCCATGCCACATAAGCAATTTTTCCTTGGATGTGCTATGTAACTACCTAAGTTACTCCCACTATGGCTAGCCTTAGTAAGGAAATTGCTCGGCTAGCCCAGCTAGCCAGCTTTCGCTTTGCCAACGTTGCCTAGTCAAATGGTTTAGTTCTTTTTCTTACTAGCCTTGCCCCGTGAAAATCGTTGTCATGAGTGGGTCGCCGATTTTTCCGTGCGCGAAGTTTGCCGTCGGAAGCGAGTCGATCTAGCTCTCCTGAGCTAGCAAGGTTTTGCTAGCCCACCGAAGCTAGCTGGCCCACAAGAGCTAATGTAACAGTTCCAAATGCCTAACCTTGCCCGGCTAGGCTATAACTGTTCTTGCTAAGGATCCAAACGCTCCCTAAGTAACAACGCTCGCTAGCAACGAGGCCAGGAGGGGATTGAGATGCGAAGTTAATGGATGACGCCTAAACATTTTGGGAATATCTGATTTTCATAAGATGACTTAAGACCTAGACGGAGGAAGTACTACTCCTCAGTCCAGGTTTGATGGAATATTCGTCACCTCTTCTCTTCTTGTACGTACTCCATTTGCATCTCACTTCATGCGGCTTCGCACTCGCACGATGTTCCTATTCTATGAACCTGTGTGTGCATTTGCGTGTGTGTGTGTGTGTGTGTGTTTAACAACATGTGTGTGTTAAAGAGAGAGATGCATCGACCTACTTCTACATAGATATGGTGTGTAGTGTATGATTTATCCGCGAGAGTTGGTGCATCCTCTCGTTCTGGGCATCCGGTCGGGATAGGCGGACAGCTGCCACGACCGCTTTTGACCAGCCTGGCCCACCCAAAAGCCCTCCATCGCCCGCGCGCGCTTCCCTCCCGAAACGGTCAGCGCCGCTCCAAAGAATCGGTGCCGCATTCATGCCCGGGCAGAGCGGACGCGACCTCTCAATGGTGCCTGCGTTGAAGGGAGAAGCGGATTCAAGAGTGATGGTTGCTTCGTCCGTCCAACTTACTGCTGGGTCTATGTGATTTGACGGCTCATTGGTCCTTATTACTAAGGTGGTACGACTGCTGGATGTCCCACACTTTCGGCGAAAGGAGGTACTAGTAGATTACAATTTTCTCCATTCTTACAGCGGAGGAGTGCGAAAGAAGTGAAAACACGTAGGCTCAATGATTACATGGCCCACCTCACACTATCACCTTATTTGCTGGACACCGTGCGACACCTAACTCTTTACATAGTACTAGTACAGTACGTACTGTAATTTCTTAGTGAGATAAATTTGTACAATGCTATGAAGCCGTGTATTAACTCTGAGCAGCCGCCGGATTATGGTGTAGGGGTGGGCTATTAATAGCCTGGAGGCAACCCGACGTGATATGTCCGAAATGACCCAGGGTCACTAAGGAACCGACACGTGTCCAATGATCAGATTTCAAACACACGCGACAGCTTGGCTTGGGCTATAAGCAAAGCTGACTCATCCAACTCTGGATAAGATTTCCTCTCATTGTCTTCGCTTGAAGACATAGGATTTTGGTTGAGCATCACTTCAGTCATCTGACTTTGTTCACTTGGACCCCACTTAACAGTACGGTGCTTCCTATGACTCAAGAAAGAAGAAAAGGAACTACGAAAGAAACTATGTCCGCACTCCATAGTCTTCAAGTGAATGTCTTCACAGGTCATTATCTTCAAGTGAATGTCTTCACGAACCACTATTGTCTTCTTACATTTTTAGGGGTCATCTCTGATAGGTAAACCGAATCAACGAGGGACCACTATCTGTGTTATCCTGCAATTCTCACAAACACATTAGTCCCTCAACCACGTTTGTCGTCAATACTCCAAAACCAACTAGGGGTGGCACTAGATGCACTTACAATACTGTAGTGGTGCGGTCAGGATGGTCCTATTCGTCGATGATGATGGGCGTGCGTGACCATTTGAGCGGCTTCCGAGACTCTGCTGCTGGCTCCACATCATTGACCTCACGAGCCCACCATTTAAGTTGGCAGTGAGAGGAGTGCAAAGATGCACCTCCATCAATGCACAAGGTGTCAGTAGCCTTCTGGAATTCTTGCTCGCTGGTTTCCTCTTCATCCCCTCCATCACTTTCATCATGGCAAACTTCCTTCTCTCGGGCCCTGGCGGGTTTTCCTTGCTTCCGAAAGGGCTTGCCGGGATGATTTGCTTCACCGCCCTGGCCCTTATCGCCAGTACCATTCTGACCTTTCTCCTTATCACGCTTCTCATACTTAGCTCTCTACCTCTTGACGAGCTGCTCAACATGATGACACTCTTGGAGATCGTGGCCTTTGGTCCGATGGATCTTGTAGTACGGCCCATAGCCTTTCCCAGCCTTCTCGGCAGCCGCAGCCTCCCGGCAGTCAGCGCACGCGGCAGCTTCCTTGCTGGGGGCTTCGGCTTTAGCCTTCTTGCCGGTACTAAGCGTGCCCGATCCTTCGACGGTCATCACTACATTATCCTTGCACCTCTTGTTGCGCTTCTTGCTCTTCTTCTGACTGGTGGATTCATCATCATCCTCTGAGTCGACGTTGATGCAATCTTCTTCTCCGGGGAGTTTCCTTCCCTCTTCCATTCGAGCACACTTGTCCACCAAGGTGTAAAGCTCCTTCACAGTCTTGGGAAACCACACGTTCATGTTGGAACAAATCCTGCGGTTGCATACATTGGACTGGAAGGCAGCTATCATAGCTGTTGGGTGGATATTTGGGATATTCCTATGGACTCTGCTGAATCTCTCCAAGTACTTACGGAGAGTCTCTCCTTCTTTCTATTAGAGAAGCTGCAAGTCGCTGGGCCGCCCTAGTTCTTGATGGCTGCCAGTGAAGGTGCCAATGAACTCATGGCACAGGTCAGCCCAAGACAAAATGGAGTTCGCCGGCAGGTGCATCAACCAAGACCTCACATTGGAATTGAGTGCCAAAGGGAAGTAGTTGGCAAACACCTTCTCATCTCTTCCTCCGGTAGCTTGAACAGCAATGGTGTAGATGCTCAGGAACTCTGTCGGGTTCAACCTTCCATCATACTTCTCAGGTATCTCTGGCTTGAACATGCGAGCAGATGGCCAACGTACTTGCCGCAGCTCACGTGTAAAGGTAGGGCATCCAACCTCAAAAGGCAGGTACCCGCCGTCCTCGAGTGCAAGCTCGTTGACGTCGGGACCATCGCCACCATTTGTCCGACGGTGGTCGTCGCGGCGTCGCTTGATGACAACGCGCGCGTCTCCCCTCCGCCTATCCTCCGGGGCTCGCCTATTCCTGGGCGTGCTCGAGGATCAGAAGACGCCATCGAGACATCATTAGGCTCTTGATTCTACCATGCCCGCGCTGGCTGCCATGGTGGGGACTGCACCGTGGGGGTGGTCCCCTCCGTACGGCCAGCAGCACGAGTCGTTGTCGTCGCTTGGGGAGGTCGCGACGGGCCAGCTCGCTGCGAGCCCCCAGCCTCTGCGAGACCAATCCGACTCTGAATTGTAGCTCTCTCATCCATCTGATCGACCGCTGGCAGGAACCTCAACAGCAGCTGGGGCCGCGCCATGGCCTCCATAGCAGTGCTTGGCATCAGTGATGATGATGTAGACCGCACCGTCGCTCGGCTTTTGACGGTATCGGTGGCGACAGTGTCAGGCCCTTGCTGTTGCGAGCCGGCCACATGGATGGCACGGTGACGTGGTGAAGGCACTTGAGGGACAGTAGCTCCATTGGGGACAGTGGCTGGGTCAACCTTCTCCGGAGGAGGCGCACACGCTACCGTCGCACCGGCGACAGGGGTGGCGATTCGCCCCAGACCGGGTGACACCACTATGGTTGTGCCCTTCGGCGAGGGGAGGTGGCACAAATGGAATAACCCCTTCGCTTTCCTGGCAGGGTTGCCTCAGGGCGAAAACGGGTACGCGTGTATGAATGTGTGAAGGGGTGGATTCGCTAACCCTTTCTACGGTTGCCTTGGGCCTCCTTTTATAGGCAAAGGGGCCACCACAATGGCAAATCAGTCATTATACACTGATTAGATAGAAAATAGTGCTATCATACCTAACTCTACAGGCTGACAAAGCGCATTAAATGCGCCGATCAACGTCACATTGTAGCTTGCCCGGCAGGCCCTGTCGGGCTATTTTGCCAGCTTCTCACCTGCTTGTTCGACACGTCGCAGGACGGGTGTCACTTGTAGGTGTTTCCTGTAGAAGGTGGCTTCCATGTGGCAAATGTCTGCCACTTAGTCACTTTGCGGCTTGACACTGCACTAATCGATGACTTGCATCATGATGAGGTGGGCGGTGAGGTGGTTCTGCTCTCGTAGGCCTCGGCAGGCCTGCCGGGGCAACCTGGAGGCTTTCTTCTAGGGGCGACCTCGTCCTTGCTAGGCTAGCCTGCCTATCAAGGGAGGTCTGTATCTTGCTTCTCTGGCTTAGTCTTGGTCCTCTTGTGTTGCATGCTGGTCCCTTGAAGAACTGATCTCTTGTGCTTCTGTCTAATCTTGGTGTTGTGATCTTGTTCTCGTGCCTGTGCACAGTCTGGGCAACAGACCCAGGGTTTGTTGCACCAACACCTTCTACTTGTGCCCTTCTTGCACAAACACTACCTTTTGAGGAGGGGAAGGAGTCGGACCAATCTTCTTGTTGTTGTTCTTCTTCTTGTTCTTACCATTCTTGGATGCGGGATCAAACCCAATTCCCTCCTTGGCAACACACTCCTTTTGGTTACTCAAGAGGTCATTAAGGTTTTTCTCCCCTTGGATGCATGATACAAGCCCTTTGTCAAATTGGGCCTTCAACTTCTTATTCTCCTCTTGTAGAGAGGTGCAATCATGAACAAAGTTAGTGGTACAAGAATCATCATTTAAATCCATATGAAGTACGGAAGTGAGAGCCTTAATGGTTGTAGCTTTAAGTTGAGCATAAGACTCGGTGAGGGCAATGAGTTCACCTTTGACAACCTTGGAACTAGTCACAAGGAACTCATGTTCCTCGACAAGTCCTGTGTGATCAACTAGAAGCTTTTCAGCTCTAACATTAAGAGTATATTCGTTCTCAAGGGCAAGTTGCAAAGCATCATTGGTTTTAACAATGTCAATTTGATGAGCCGACAAGGCTTCCTCAAGTGATGCTCTCATGACACTCTCTTTATTTAGTTCGTGCTCGAGGAGATCGACTCTCTCTTTTTCCTCTATGAGGAGGTTTTCAACGTTCTCAATGAAGTCATTGCGTTCGGCGAGTGACTTAAGGAGATCGCCAAAACGAGCACGAGCTTCACCATGAAGAGTTTTCATCAAATCCAATATGGATTCCTCATCATTATCCACGCCCTCGTCACACTCATCCTCCACTATCTCAAATGAGACATTGGGAGTGTAGATGGCGGTTTTTTTTATTTTGACTTCATTTTTACCTCTTTAGCCATAAGGCATCGATGGGTGAAAGGCTTGCTCTCGTTTGGAGAGTCGAAGAGGCCGGTGGTGGAGGAGGAGGTAGTGGCATGCATGGCAATGGCGGTCGTGCCCACTTGATCATCATCACCATCATCTTCATCTCCAGACATGTATTCTTCATGAACAAGAGCCTTGTCATCCTTCCTCTTTGCAAACTTGGTGAACTTCTTCTTCTTGAGCAGAAGCTTCTTGGATTTGTCTTCACGTCTCTCATACGGGAAATCATGTACAAAGTGTCTTGGGATATAACAATTGTAGCATTTCCTTCGTCCAAACGATCTACCTTGAAGATTCTTCCCTTTGTTTGCCATGGTCCCAGAGTACTTTTTGACTAAAACGGCCAAGTCTTCTACAAAGTCATTTGCCGGGAATGAGGTGTCAACATATTCCTCACATATATTTTCACTCACTTCTTCATCCCTTGAGGGTTGGCTTATCACTTTCTTGGCCTTCAAGGGAAGATTCGAGTTCTTGGTTGCTTGAGCAATTGCAAAGGTCTTCTTGGACTTGGTCTCCAAAAGAACATGAGTTGAGAAAGTGGAAACAACTTGAGCCACGGTCAACTTGTGATAATCCGGACGTTGATGTATCATCATGACCATGGTACGTTCCGTGAGGACCATAGCATCTATGAACATGTCTTGATGAAGTCATCATTTTCCCTGCACCTGAAGGTTCTCACGTTGAGCACAAGGGACTTTAACCTTCGGTAAACCCCTTCCGCGGACTCACCCTTATTCCTCACAAAGATATTGACTTCTTGCTTGAACAAAGCCAATCGAGATCTTTGAATTGCTTCATCTCCTTCGAGAGACTCCTCAAGGCAATCCCAAATTTCCTTGGTAGTCTTAAGGAGAGCAATGGAGTCACTATAGTCTTTGGTCAGCATGGTGCGCAACATGTTGTGGGCGGTCGCATTGAGTTGATCATCAACTGCTTCTCTTGGAGTGAGATTCAATGGGTCCTTGGGGTTGAACCCATTGACCACAATCCACCATAGTTGAGTTGAAGCACTGCGCATGTAAGACTTCATATATAGCTTCCACTTAGCAAACGCATTAGCTTTCAAAGGGGGCGAAGGCCCAATAGGATTAATGCAAGGATGCTGCAAGGGTTGTGGTGAGTAAAACGGTTCCACGGCATTGTACTTGGGAACTTGAGTACGAGCCGGAGAAGCAAGAGTTTCTCTCGAGTCATCTGCATCATGAATGACATTTGGATCAAATGAGTTTGATGCGGATTTCGAGGGCTTTAAGCGAGCATCAATTTCCTCCTTGACCGAGGAGTGAACTTCTTTCAACATAGAGGCTTTGAGGTCTGCAAACATTGAAAGAATATCGGTCGCGGTTAAGGGGGCACCCGGGTTAATAGGAGCGGCGGGAGCAACGACCGGGGCACCAAGTGCCTCGGGCGTGGCGGGGGGGTGGTAGGTTTTGACCATCCTCCGCAGCGCGTGCACCACCTCCCTCATTCCCTAGATCGACCATATCCTCTAAGGTTGTAAAACCTTATATTAGAGCACGAGGCTCTGATACCATTTGAAAGGATCAATATGGTCGACTAGAGGGGGGGTGAATAGGAGACTACATGTTTTAATCTTTCTTGTCAATTTTGATGCTTAGCGGATAAATAGGGTTCACTGGATATGTAACTAGGTGAACACAACCTATATGACAAGCAAGCTTAACGCAAGATATGCTAGGCAACAATCTAATTACCAAGCCAACAAGCATACAAGGAAAAGTATGGTGCGGGAAAGGATTAACCACAATTGAGGCGAGGACGTGGATTTTATCCCGAAGTTCACCCTTCCTTGGGGAAGAGCTACTCTCCGTTAGAGCGGTGCCGGAGCCAAAGCTTGCGGAACGCCATGAAGGCTCATCGTAGTCTCTTTCGAGTCACCCCCAACGGATGAGCCTCGAATCACTCTGGGTTGGTCTTGAAGGCGACCACCACACCTTTACAAACTTCTCCGGAGCATACCACAAGTAAGGAAGCTTCCGGAGGAAGCTCTAACCACCTAGGAGCCCAAGCTCCAAGAGTAACAAGTCACCGGGGAAGAAATGTTGCGAGGATCGCGATTTGTTTTGGTTAAGATGTAGATTGGGTCTTGCTCTCCCAATCCCCAAAGTTTCAACAAGTTTGGGTGGAGGGATTGAGAGTATTGAGAAAAATGAAGCAATGGTGGAGCTCAACAAGACATTAGGGTTAGGGATGGAGGAAGAAGAAGGGGGGTTATAGTGTTTGTCCCGGGGTGGAAGTTTCTACCCATTGGACCCCGTGCGCACGGGCTAAGTCAGCCCCGTGCGCACGGGGTACTCAGAGACTTTCACACCACCCCATGCGCATGAGGGTCAAAAGACCCCGTGCGCATGGGGGTCAAAACACCCGTGCGCATAGGGTACCCAGAGAGTTACACAGTACCCTGTGCGCCCGGGGGTCCAAAGACCCCGTGCGCACGGGGTACCCATCAACTTTCTGTTATAAGCTTTCTGAGTACCACATTCACGCACACTAATATTTTAGGTGGAAGGAAGGGGTAGGCTAGTGTATATGGTTCAGCAATGGCATTCCCACACAACTTTCATCCACACAAACCCCTCTTAATAGTGCGGTCATTCCTATGACTCGAAGCAAACCAGAAACTAAAACCTTCGACTCGCCGGTAGACCATGCCTTTGTCCTTTTTGAATTGGGGATCACACATCTCCATCACGAAGCACCTGGAACCGATATCCCGAGATTAAATCTAGCAACCGATATTAGTTCAACTAACCACATTGTCATCACACCAAAATATAGTTTAAGTGCCACTTGCACTTTCACCTTGCCTTTTGATTGCGTGCTTATAGTCCATATGTTCATACTGTTTCCCCATCGTGCCGAACCAAAAGTGGTCGCGCAGAGAAGAAGAAGAAGGCGACCATCATGGCAAAGGTGCCCTTTGTCCTGAGGGCAGCCTCGACACTTGGCCCCAATTTTCGCGAGCGCGGGTGAGAGGGTCCTGGATTAGGGGGTCCTCGGGTGTCCGGTCTATTCGATATGGGCCGGACTGATGGGTCATGAAGATAAAGCAGAAGACCATCCCCCGTGTCCGTGTAGGACTCCTATATGCGTGGACGGCCAGTTTGGTGTCCGGATGTACTATTTCCTTCCTCTGCAAACTGACTCTGTACAACCCTAGGCCCCTCTAGTGTGTATATAAACCAGAGGGTTTAGTCTGTAGAGGCTATCAGTATAATCATAGGCTAGACAGCTAGGGTTTAGCCATTACGATCTCGAGGTAGATCAACTCTTGTAACCCCTATACTCATCGAATACAATCAAGCAGGACGTAGGGTTTTACCTCCTTTAAGAGGGCCCGAACCTGGGCAAACATCGTGTCCCCATTGTCCCTCGTTACCATTGATCCCTAGAATCACAGCTTGGGCCCCCCTACCCGAGATCTACCGGTTTTGACACCGACATTGGTGCTTTCATTGAGAGCTCCGCTGTGTAGTCACGAAAAGCAATCTATGGCTCGCCTTGTCATCAACAACGATATCACTTCTGGAAGGAGCCTAACTTCGGGATAGGTCCTCCAGCTCGGCAGTTTCACCGTGGGTGCCTGCATGGCCATCAAGCCGACAGCGTCTCCCACAATCGCCAAACACGAAAAGATGGATCCGGTGGACATCTCGTGCTTAAATGAGCTGCTAGATCGCATCGCCGCCCTGGGGCTTTCAACGGACTATGATCAGATCGGGCTTAAACCTGACCAGAGGGAAATCAATCTCTCGCCGATCACCCACCTGGTAGCGATCATCAAGGAACAAGCCGAAGACACTTCTTCCCCTAGATTAAAGACCAGCTATCTTCAGATATCCGAACCCCTTGAGTCGGATACCCTCCCTTTGGATGAGACTCCATGTCCCCCGAACTCAGGGTCGGACATAGGGTCCGGAGAGCACTTGGATCTTCCCGGACCCGAACTGGTGACCTCAGAGATTTTACAAGCTCCGGATACAATCTTGGGCCGGGATTTGATTTTTAGCCCACCCATCCACCACAATCAATACTCTCCAAGTAATTCACGCCCTCCAGACATATATGACCAGATGTATGTATGGCAGCAACCTCAGGAAATGGTCCATCACTTTTGGGCCAGGTTCCTACTTGTCAAAAACAAGATTAAAGATTGCTGCTATGATGATGCAGTCTTTGTCTTTCATCACAATTGTACCGACGAGGGAATTCGGAATGCCCTCGACCACCGTCGCATACAGAGTTTCACGGAACTATCGCACGTAGTACGGAAGTACTGCGCGAAAAGCACATGGAAGGCCTAGAAAACCCAATTGGAACCTGCTGCCTTTAAGCAGTGCACTGCCCGGGAAAAATGGATACACCCTTATGAGGCTTCCAACCATAAGCCCATCGGCAAGAAAAACAAACCCTTTACGGGATACAGGTCTATTCTTGATGAACTCCTCGACAAACCCTGTCCGATACATGCAACGCCGAGCACTGACTCAACTCACAGCCTTCGGGCATGTTGGGTACTCCGGCAGGTAGCTGAAAGTGGGGAGGCCATCATCACCACCGCCACTCCAGAGAAGCATTCTCTGGAGGATGACGATTTTAAGGTCCTTACAGTCTTTGAGACTTTCTCTTCAAATAATCGGCATAAGAGGGCACTCCGCAGCCTCGCCGAAGTCCACCAAGTAACCGCACTGAGCCCATGGAACGACGCGGCAATAACCTTCACCGCTGACGACGAACCAAGGGCCCGATCAGTCCGAGCACCCGCCGCTTTAGTTCTAAACCCAATTGTGGATGACTTTCGACTTACCAAAGTGCTCATGGATGGCGGCAGTGGGCTTAACCTCATCTACGAGGACACGCTCGACAAAATGCAGATTGATAGAACACGCATCGAGCAAAGCAGTACCACCTTTCAAGCCGTCATCCCCAGTCGAGAAGTGCGATGTTCGTGCAGAATTAAACTTGACGTAGTATTCAGCACGCCTGAAAATTACAGGTTGGAGGAGTTTCTCTTCCACATTGCTCCCTTCAATAGCGGGTATCACGCCCTTCTAGGGCAGGGCGTTTTTCACGCTTCCAAGCCGTACCCCACTATGGGTACATGAAGCTTAAAATGCCAGGGCCAAATGGAATAATCAGAGTTACGAGTGATCCGGATAAAGCACTTCACGCCAAAAACAAAACCGCATCCTTGGCCCTCGAGGCACTCTCCGAAGCCTTTGTGGTCGAAGAACTAACCACCCTACGAGCTGCGGTGGACAAGGATGATGTGATTCTCGATAAGAGACCTAAATCCACCTCTTTCAAGCTAGCAGATGAAATAGTTAAATTTCAAGTGCACCAGACGGATCCTAATAAAACATCGTCCATCGGAGCAAAGGTGGATCCGACGGTAGATGCCACCTTACGGGCATTCCTACGTGAAAATTGGGATATCTTTGCCTGGCACCCTTCGGACATGCCGGGGATCCCACATAGACTGGCCGAACAAAGCCTCAACATAATTAAAGGGTTCAAACTAGTTAAGGAAACGCTGCGGCGATTTTCCAAACCCAAACGACAAGCTATGGGGGAGGAGCTAGCAAAACTACTCGAGGCCGGGTTCATCAGAGAAATCAAACACCCGGATTGGCTAGCCAACTTTGTCATGGTGCCGAAAATGGACAAATCTTGGCGCATTTGTGTAGATTTCAAAGACCTCAATAAGGTTTGCCCTAAAGACCCTTTCCCATTGCCCCGCATTGACCAGATCATTAATGCAACCGTGGGACGCGACTCATTGTGTTTCCTCGACGCTTACTCTATATACCATCAGATTAAAATGAAGGAGTCCGACCAGGCCACAACGACGTTCATCACCCCGTATGGGCTTTCTGTTTCAACACTATGCCTTTTGCGCTTAAAAATGCTAGTGCCACATGCCAACGCATGATTCAAACATGCTCGGGAAAACAAATCGGCAAGACAGTAGAAGGATATGTGGACGACATGGTCATCAAGACTATAACGTCGAATCATTGGTGCACGATCTCCGCCTCACATTTGACAACCCCTGAACATACGACATACGGCTCAATCTGGAAAAATGCGTCTTCGGTGTTCCATCCGGAAAGCTATTAGGGTTCATTATCTCCCATAGAGGAATTGAAGAAAACCCAGCTAAAATCCGAGCCTTGTCGCAATTGGCTACGCCAACAGACCTAAAACAGGTCCAAAAGCTAGCAGGGTGCGTAGCGGCCTTGAGCTACTTTATCTCCAGATTAGGAGAGAAAGCATTACCACTTTATAGACTGCTTAGACGCATCGACAGCTTTGAACGGACAGAAGCGGCCACAGCCGGATTGGAAAAATAAAAACCTTATTAGCAGGCAATCAAATCCTAGCCGCCCCAAGTGTTGGCGAGCCTATGTTGCTTTATATATCCGCAACTCACCAGGTAGTGAGTGTTGTACTCGTCATCGAGCGAGGGGAAGAGGGACATAACTTCCCCATCCAGAAGCTAGTGTATTACATATTGGAGGTCCTTACACCATGCAAATCTCGATACCCTCACTACCAAAAGGTAGCTTACGCGGTCTTTAGGGCATCCCGAAAACTCCGACACTATTTTCAAGAGTGTTTGATCATGGTGGCATCCGAAGTACCACTTAACGACATTATAAACAACAGGGACACCACCGGCCACATAGCTAAATGGTCCATTGAGCTCTTACCATTTGAAATAACATACAAGGCACGCCGAGCTATTAAATCTCAGGTGTTGGCCGACTTCGTCGCAGAGTGGACGGAAGCCGAGCTCCCCAAAGAGTACAACTCTTACTCCAACTAGATCATTTACTTCGACGGCTAAAATGCTAGCCGGACTGGGGGCTGGCGTCATCTTGACATCCCCTATAGGGGACACAATCTACTACGTGTTACAAATGATGTATACGGACTCCAATAACACACCCGAATATGAGGCACTTCTACATGGTCTCCGCATGGCTGTCTCCATGGGCATACAAGTCCTAGAGGTGCGCGGCCACTCAAACCTCGCAATATCTCAGGTAAATGGAGAGTTCGATGCAAAAGATCCAAAAATGGCGGCATATCGAAACGCCATATTAAAAATATCGGCTCGGTTCGAGGGGCTCGAATTTCATCACGTCGCTAGAGATAGTAACCAGGCAGAGGATATACTCCCTCGCATGGGTGCCAAACGCGACCACGTCCCGCCTAATACCTTTGTTGAACGGCTCTTCAAGCCATCCGTGGTATGGCAGGACGAGAGCGGAGAAGCAAGTACGGACCTGATCACGCCCCCATCAGCCGAACACGGTACATGTATCATCGGGGTTTTGGATACTGAAATAACACTCTCTACTCATGAGATCATGGTCGTTATTGCTCCATGGACCGAACCCTTCCTAGCCTGCCTTAATAGGTAGGAGCTTCCTGATGATCAAAATGAGGCCCGTCGCATAGTTTGGCGTTCTAAAGCCAACAAAGTTCACGAAGGTGAGTTGTACAAGAAAAGCACTACCGAAGTTCTCCAAAGGTGCATCTCCGAAGAGGAGGGACGGAAACTCTTGGCTGAAATAAATGCTGGTCTGGGCGCCCATCATGCCGCAACTTGGGCCCTCGTAAGCAAAGCCTTCCGGACAACTTTTTTCAGGCCAAGACTTATAACGTTGGCGAACTCGTCTTGCGTCTCCCGGAGAAGAAGAAGGATAAGCTCAAACCAAGATGGGAGGGCCCTTTCATCATAGATGAAGTTCTCACAGGAGGAGCCTATCACCTTTGTAATGCATCGGATCATCACCTTGAGCCGAATCCATGGAACGCTGCTCGGCTCCGACAATTCTACGGATAGTTCAGTCGCATCCTTTTTTATTTTTTGACTAGGTTCCTTTTTTCTCCTCTCCTTTTTTATTTTTTTCCTTTTTATATCCCAGGGTATGTTCGGATCTACCGAACTGTTAGGAGTACACATACTTGAATGTATACACCCCACTATAACTAGGGGCTTCTTTGACGAAGCCTATTACTAAAAGCTTATTGCTTACATTATTTACGTCGTTTGTTCTATACATCTTTTGCCATTATATGCACCTCTATGACTTAAGTTTTTACCAAGTTGGGTTGCCTTGCTCCTATGTTTATACCCTACGTTCCTGATTGTTCGGCTAGGGTGTAAAGGGAGTGCCTCTACGATTGTTACAACCGGGTAATCCAGATCTGTACCTCAGACGGGTGAAGCCGAAAGCTAGCGTTCTTAAGGGAATAATTGGTCGGCAAGCAATGACATATTATTTTTATGTAATTGTTCTCACAAATAAGGGATAGGCCGCCTGTAATTCTATCTTTCGGATAAAAGCCCAGGCATGCATTATTAAGCATACCGACCAGAGGAAAGGAACCCTTAACAGAACTACTTTCCCTGGAAGTTGTTTCTTACGTTAAATAGTAATATAACATAACTCCCCAAACAAATTTTGTCTGTATGAGCAACATGACCGGATTGCATGGTTTCCGGACATAATGAATGTTTATTACATTCCAACATAGTATCTGGAATCACTCCAACTTCTTGGTTTGGAGGTTGAAGCCGAAGGCCTGCGATGACAGATTTTGACATGTTCGGTTGGAGATAAGTTCGATGATAAAGTACATTGATACATTGAATCGAAAGCCTACTCTTTATCTATGTTATCTATAAGACTGTTTAAGGTACAGTCTTCTTGTGAATACACAACTATCATCACTTGGTCATATACCAAGTTCACGGGAATCTCTTTTCTGTCCGGTCCCTGAGGTCCAACTCGGGCCATACGATTCGGATCAAGCCCGGTGTAGCGCATTTTCACCATCGCCCATGCCTCTCGTACACCTTCCCGGCATGTTGACGCCTTCCATAGCTCAAAATAGCGTCGGGCACCTTTGAACAGGTTCGCCAACCCCTTCATAGTTTCTGGAGGGGCATCGGATTGCCATAAGGCTTTAGCCATACTTTTCATGGCCTTCCGGGCCCGCTCATGCATGGCGGACAGCTCTTTTAAAACGTCGCCTCGGAATCTGGATACTTCTTCTTCACGACGCCCGGTTAACAGACCTTCAAGAACAGCATTATAACACTCTGACTTACGGGATAATATGAGTCCCTTGGATGGTTCAAAGGTCATACCGAATATGCGGCCTTTCAACTTTTTATTGTCTTTTTGTGCATCCAATAATTGAGCCTTTAAGCTCTTTATCTCTTCGGCTTGCTTATCCTTTTCCTCCTCTAGTTTGTTCTTTTGATCAATGGTCATCGTGCATTTCTTCATTTCCTCTAGCTCTGTGGTGGCGGCGTTTAGCTTTGTCTGGCTCGTTTCAAGCTCCTGGGACATCACGTTGTTCTTCCCTTTGAGAACCTCCGGTCATAACGATCCTTAAATCGGTTGGCCTAAACCGCTTCAAGTCTTGGGGGCTACTGGCATATATCTATTAAATTTACACAAACCATTACCTGCATATCTTTTGAAAACAGGTGAGCCAACAAGCCCGTCTCGGGCAGCTCGGATATATGTATCCACGGTGCTGAGGGCAGTAAATTCCTGCTTGTTGGAACACGCGGTACGCTACACTAGGGCCAAACAAAATTTTCTACCGCACACCCAAGATCATGCTGCTAGAAATAGATTACGAGATCGGTTTACCACTAGACGCACAGTCACCACAGCGGAAGTAGAGTTGGTGATGCGTGTAGCCGATCTCGCGGTCCGTCTCCTCCTTTTCGCGTTGCCGATCTCCCGCGAACAGCGAAGACCCGTGAACGGTGATCTCCCGCGAACGGCACCTCACGGTTCCCTCGAACGGTCTGTCCAAGCACCGTAGATGCGATGCCTCCAAGTTATCCACACGTGCAGGGAGCAGCGTTGAGCGGCGGACTGCTAGGTCCGGTCGCGCGACATGGGCATGGGGAGTGGCGGTGGCTAACCATGGTCAGATGAGATCCACCCTAAGTGGTGCTCCCACTCCCCTTTATATAGACCTCCGAGGTGGCCTCAACACTTGAGCCCACTAGGAGTCCACATCCATTTCCACTACGGATCCAATCCAAATGGGTTGCGGCCCCTTAAGTGTGCGACCCTATAGGTTCACATACATATGGACACGACCAAGTCGATAGTTGGTAGCGGCTCCTAGCAAAACATGCCAACTCCCATGTGTGCGTAAAGTTGTTTGACGAACCTCGACAATGTGTCATATGCAACATTCCTTTTGCCTCACGATATTTGTTGTTGATCTCCAGGCGAGTACTTATCACCCTTGTGGTAGCTCGACCTCTCTTCTCGAAACCGTGATACAGATTCCCAAACTGGGTTAACACTTAACCCAAGTCACATGGCCATGCTTTCTGAATCTGATCACTCGAGAGGGCCCAGAGAATATCTATCCAAATAGGAGGGGCAAATCCCGTCTTGGTCAACCATGTCTCACGACATGTCTCACAACTCACCCAAAAGCTACCTTTATAACTAGCCAGTTATGGAGTAGCGTTTGATAGACCCTAAGTGAGTCGATCCTCATTCCGAGAACATGTGAGGACCTCAGGTCTAGGACATGGCATAGACATTGCACTTGAGACTAACAGATGACCATATCTCACTGCTTCTCAAAGTGGGTCTGTCCGACTCGGTGATCTCCATCTCCGAGTCCATACTATCGGTTTAGCATCTCCATGCACATGACTTGTGAAACATAGTCATCAAACGAGTCATATACTAGTCAAGGATATGTGTCCGCATAACCTTATCAACTAGAGACCACTAGAACAATCATCATACAATACATAGTTCCACAAACTAGTCACATACTTATTGATACATATCACTGATGATGTTCAAGGACAATACAAAGAACTCATGAATACATATGAAAATATTGTCATCACATGATTGCCTCTAGGGCATATATCCAATAGTCTCCCAGTTGCACTAGAGTCAATCATTGAGGCATCGTATGCCCATGGAGCTCATGTGCGCCTCATGCTTCGGCCGTGGGAGAGGCTTCGTCAATGGATCAGCAACATTTGCATCCGTGTGTACCTTGCATATGTTCACATCAACTCTTTCGACATTGTCGCGAATAAGGTTAAAGCGCCTTAGTATGTGTTGGGTTTTATGATGGTTCCGTGGTTCCTTGACTTGTGCAATGGCACCACTAATATCACAATAGAGGTCCAATGGCTTAGACGCGCCCTCAACCACACCAAGATCAGAAATGAAATTCTTCATCCAAACACCTACTTTTGCCGCTTCAGAAGCTGCAATGTACTCAGCCTCTATTGTAGAATCAGCTACCGTATCTTGCTTGGAGCTCCTCCAGCTCACTGCTCCTCCGTTCAGAATGAGCACAAACCCAGATTGCGATCGACTATCATCCCTATCAGTTTGGAAACTTGCATCTATGTAACTCTTTACAACGAGCCCATCCTCACCTCCATAA
The DNA here is from genome assembly GCF_002575655.3 of Aegilops tauschii subsp. strangulata. Classification (NCBI taxonomy): domain Eukaryota; kingdom Viridiplantae; phylum Streptophyta; class Magnoliopsida; order Poales; family Poaceae; genus Aegilops; species Aegilops tauschii. The sequence continues at coordinate 286,880,805 of NC_053040.3, read as the reverse complement.
ACCAGGAACATATCCTTCGTCCTTGTCAAGTACTTAAGGATATTCTTAACCGATGTCCAGTGACTCTCACCTGGATCAGCCTGGTATCTGCCCACCATGCTAAGAGCAAAGCTAACATGAGGACGAGTACATACCATAGCATACATGATGGACCCAACAGCTGAAGCATATGGAATCCCATCCATGCGTCTTCGCTCATCAGGAGTCGAACGACTCTGAGTCTTGCTAAGACTAATGACATGTGACATGGGCAAGAAACCCTTCTTGGCATCTTGCATGTTGAACCGCGTCAACACTTTGTCAATATACGCACTCTGGCTTAATCCAATAAGCCTTCTCGAGCTATCTCTATAGATCTTGATTCCCAAAATATAAGCTGCTTCTCCAAAGTCCTTCATAGAAAAACTATTTTGTAATGAGTCCTTGACAGATTCAAGCATATGAACATCATTTCCAATCAATAATATGTCATCCACATATAGGATTAGAAATGCAACTGAGCTCGCACTGACCTTCTTGAATACACAATGATCACAGTCGTTCTTGATGAAGCCAAACTCTTTGACCGCTTCATTAAAACGAATGTTCCAATTCTGAGAAGCTTGCCTCAATCCATAAATGGATCTTTGAAGCTTGCATACCATGCTATACTTCTTTGGATCGACAAAACCCTTGGGCTGTTTCATATACACATCCTCGGTTAGATTTCCATTAAGGAAAGCCGTTTTGAGATCCATCTGCCATATCTCATAGTCGAAATATGTTGCTATAGCAAGAATGATTCGAATTGATTTAGGCATCGCTACCGATGAGTAAGTCTCATCGTAGTCAACTCCTTGAACTTGTTGATAACCTTTAGCGACAAGTCGAGCCTTATGGACTATGACATTTTCGTCTATATCAGATTTCTTCTTAAAGATCCACTTGCACTCAATGGCTTGAATGCCATCTGGCAGATCAACCAAGTTCCAAACTTGATTGTCATCCATGGACTTTAATTCGGATCTCATGGCCTCAAGCCATAACTCGGAATCAGGGCTCTCCATTGCTTCCGCATACGTAGTCGGCTCGTTATTCTCCAAGAACAGCACATTGTAGTCATGCAAATTGCGTAACCTTTCCGACCTCCGTGGAACCAGTGTCGACTCCACCACCGGTTCTCTGACTAATTCCGTTGACAGAATCACCTACCGGAACGTCCCCGTGTGCTTCTAGAATTTCTTCGAGTCGGACCGTCCTCCCACTAGCCTTCCGATTGAGAAATTCTTTCTCAAGGAAAACTCCATGTCGAGCAACACTTTGCCCTCTTCACGGTTGTAGAAGTAATATCCCAAGGTTTCCCTTGGATATCCCATGAATATGCACTTGTCCAATTTGGGTGTGAGCCTGTCCAACTGGAGTCGCTTGACATATGCTTCACATCCCCAAATTTTTAGAAAAGATAAAATGTGAATCTTCGCAGTCCATATCTCATATGGTGTCTTATCTATGGACTTAGATGGTACCCTGTTTAGTGTGAAAGCTGCAGTTTCTAGAGCGTATACCCAAAATGACAAGGGTAAGTCCGACTGACTCATCATTGATCGGACCATGTCCAACAGGGTCCGACACGCCATTTCTCTGTGGCGTACCCGGGGGAGTCAGTTGTGGAACTATTCCACGACTCTTAAGATGATCATCAAACTCCTGGCTCATATACTCACCGCCACGATCAGATTGTAGAAGTTTGATTTTCTTGCCGAGTTGATTTTCCACTTCGTTCTGAAACTCCTTGAACTTCTCAAAAGTTTCTGACTTGTGCCTCATCAAGTAGACATATCCATATCTACTCAAGTCATCGGTAAAAGTCACGAAGTATTGGAAACCACCTCTAGCTGTCGTGCTCATTGGTCCACATACATCACTATGTATAAGTTCCAACAGCTCGGACGCCCTCTCACAACTCTTTGCAGAAGGAGTCTTAGTCATCTTACCAAGTAGGCAAGATTTGCATGTCTCGAATGATTCAAAATCAAACGAAGTTAGAATTCCATCATCATGGAGCTTCTTCATGCGCTTTTGACTAATGTGTCCTAGTCGACAATGCTAGATGTAAGTCGGATTTATCTCATTAGGCTTATGCCTCTTGACGTTAATGTTATAGACTGATTCACCTTCAAGATCTAGGATAAATAACCCATTCACAATGGATGCAAAGCCATGAAACATATTATTCAAGTAAATAGAACAACCGTTGTCCTTAATACTGAATCATAACCTTGTCTCATCAAACATGAGGCAGAAATAATGTTTTGACTCAAAGCAGGAACATAATAACAATTATCAAGTTCCATTACAAATCCTGAAGGTAAATTAAGTTGCACAGTGCCGACGGCCAATGAAGCAACTCTTGCTTTATTCCTGACGTGAATGTCAACTTCTCCTCTTGCGACATTCCTCATTCTGCTTAGCCCCTGCATCGAGTTGCATATCTGAACAACCGAGCCGGTATCATATACCCAAGAGCTACTAGAAACACTAGCAAGATAAATGTATATAACATATACAACAAGTGTACCTGAATAAGAAGTCATACTTCTAGTCGTCTTGCCCATATTGGCAAGTCACTTGCTGCAGTTCCTTTTCCAGTGTCCAGGTTCCTTGCAATGAAAGCAAATACTCCCCGAAGCCGTCCCTGACTTAGGTGCAGCAGCTGCAGTTGGAGTTGCCTCCTTCTCTTTGCCCTTTGCCTTAGCCTTTTTCTTGGACCAGCTCTTCTTTAACTTTGCCGAGTTCTGCACCACAACACTTGACCATGCGTACCTTTCTTGATATCTTGCTCTGCCATTTTGAGCATCCCATGCAATTCAGTGAGCTTCTTTTCCATCCCATGCATATGGTAGTTTGAGATGAACGGCCCAGAGCTATCCGGAAGTGTCGCGGGATATCCGCGGCCACCTATGGAACTGGGTGGCCCCTTGCTGGTTCGACGGGGGGACGTCGCATTACACAAAGAGTAGAACGGCGTGCGGCAGCACGGCAGAAAGCACACAAGCAATTTACCCAAGTTCGGGCCGCCGCGAGGTATAAGACCCTACTCCTGCTTTGGTGGATTGATGGTGCAATGAGTGTGGTGACGTGTAGTACACTTGCAAGGTAGGGTCTGCCTAGGGGCCACGGCGACTACGCGCATATGGTGGCTTGGGTTCATCAACTTTCTAACCCCTCCTACGAGTGCCATGGGCCTCCTTCTATAGATTAAGGGGTCACCATAGTGGCAAAGTGGTCATTATCCACTGATATGATAGCGAACAGTGCTATAATACATAACTCTGCGGGCTGATAGGGTGAATTAAATGCGCCGCTTAGTGTCACATTACTGGTCGCCCGGCTAGGCCTGCCGGGCTATCTTGCCAGCTCCACACCTGTTCCCTTGACACGTCGCAGGACGGGTGTCATCTGCGGGCTTCTTCTGTAGGAAATGACTACCATGTGGCGAATGGCTGCCACTTAGCCATCTTGCAGCTTGACACCGCACTGATCGGACGTGAGTCATGTTTGAGTGGTTGGTGGGGCGGTTCTGCCCCCGCGAGCCCCGACAGGCTCTACCGGGGAGTCTAGATTGCTTGCTTCTGGTGGTGGCCTTGCCCCTTGTCGGGCTCGCCTACCCAGCAATGGAGGCCCTTCTCTTGCTGATATCTTGCTCCTCAGGCTCGATCTTGGTCCCTTTGGGCTACATGCTGGTTCTTCAAATCTCTTGGTTCTTCAATCTCTGACTTAATAAGCTGGTGCTTCAATCTTGATCTCGTGCCTGTGCATAGTTGGGCAACAAACCTAGGGTTTGTTGCACCGACAGAAGCCGTCGGGCCTGCCCCGAACGCGCTGCTGAGCGTCGTCGGGGTAGGGCCTAATAGGTGCACAGGCAGGATCGCTGAACGGGTTGGTCCCTTGAGTTTTCCTTTGCCGCTTCATTAGCCTTGATTCCGGGCCAGTTTCCTGCTTCCCCACGGATGGTGTAAAGCCAATAATGGTGGGGCCGCTCTAGTGATGGCCCATGAATGACTTTAACGCACGCTGTAGAAACTGCAAATTTACCCTTCCCACAGCGCGCCCTTATCCTTAGCCACGTATGTTGCATGCATCGCGCGGGGTAGGCAACGGAGGCGCGTGGCGCTGGAGAGCATCTTGGAGAGGGCCCGCCCGCCTTGAATTGGCAGAGGAGGGCGGTGGTAAGCCATTGATGGAGCAGCTGCCCTCCCCGACCGGCCTATAAAAGGTAGGGGCGGAGGAGGGCGGAGTCATCCACCTCTGCACTCCTCTTTCTTCTTCCTTCGTTCTCTACTTCCACCGGCGATGCCAAAGAGAAGAGCCTGGGGCCAGCCCCCGGGCTCCCGTTCGGGGCTATTGTTGCCCCATGCTAGTGCTGGCGCTCAGGGAGTGAGCCTGGTCCTTGGCATGACGAATCCTTTGGTCTCTTCGAGGCTCGGCCGGGAGGCAGGGATGGAGATTGTTGGTAATCCCAGCATCACCCTTCCCGGAGGCCTTTGGGCTATTGTCGATGAGGGGTGCGCCTTCCTGCCCACCGAGGAGGGGAGCGGCGCGCTTAAAGCCCCCTGGCCATCCCGGTTGCTTGTTGTTTCTCCGCTGGAGGCGCCGGTCCGGAGTCTTCGCGCTTCTCGGGAGCAGCGGTGGTGAGGAGAAAGCGAGGGAAGACGGAGAAGGCGGGTGGCAGAGGGTCAGGTCGGAATACGATGGCGTGGATGCCTTTGCCTCCGACCGTCGTCCTGCCGCCTCGTCTTTCCGCTCTTCACCTCAATCCCCGGCACTGTCATCACTAGCCTCTTCGGGTGATAACCGGGGAGGGTTGTTCTCTTGGTGCCTTCTCCTCGCCTCCAGCAGTCTTCCGGGTGAGCTTTGGTGGATGACTCTACCGGCGCTCAAGCCGGGGATTATTGCTGGCTCTGGAGGTGGCGACCAGAAGGCGCTGCCCCGTCCCCCGCGCTCCTCCTTCGTAGCCTCGCCACTCCCGGTCTTGTTAGGCCGTGCCCGATGGGCCCTGACGGGACCGGGGTGGGCTCCTGCTTGGGTGCTCCTTTTCTCATCTTTTCCTCCTTCCGCCGCTGTGCCTGAAGGAGGGAAAATGAAAAGGGGGGATCACGGGGCACTTATCTTTTTTCAATCTTAAATCTGCCAGCAATTGCCAAATTTTAGTTAAAATAATGTAATCTCTCGAGTCCATCCTTGTGTTCCGTAATGCTTGTACTTGTGTTAGCATATGAATGAAAAAGATGAACCTTGCCGGGAACTCATGCATGTATACGTCCTTGCAGAGGTGGAGTGCCTCTTTAATAAAAATGAACGAGTTTTCCCCGGCAGGATATCCTGCCGGATCCGCCGGAGAGCTCCGTCTGCCGGGGAACAGATAGAGGGGCCAGCCCCCCGCCAACTCCTTTTTACCAAAGGCTACTGTGACCATCCTGACCGAAGCAATGTTTGAGTCATAGATGGGAGCACCCAAGTATCAAAAGAGAGGCGGGGTTTTTTCATGCAAAGTTATAGCTTTACAGAAGACTAATGGACAAGAAGTAAACTTATCTATTTGGCTTGCCGGGGAACATTGTGCCGTGCAATCTTCTCATCCTTTGTCGCAGTCAAGTTCATAGCAGGGACCTGCAACTCCATGTAGATGAGAATGAATGCAGGATGCAATCCTATTTATATGCATATGCAAATGCTCATGAAATGCATATGAGTGATCTGGGTGTGCTCATGCATGCATGCATGCAATCTTAGTTGCCCCCCCCCCTAGAGTGCTTCTTTATTTTCTCTTGCACGGGGTCGTCGCCCCAGCTTTGTACAAGGGGTTACATGCAGCTGAGGCAAGGCCTTTACAAAAGAGTGGCTCCCGGGCAGTGCCCGACAGCCTCGTGCCTTACGGGTAGTACTTACAAAGATGATCAATATTCCATGAGTTTTGCAACTGAGTGCCATCCTCGGTCTCCAGACGGACTGCGCCAGGTCTGGTGACTCGTACCACTAGGTAAGGGCCTTCCCACTTTGGTGACAGCTTGATTGTACCCTTGGCAGACTGAACGCGCCTAAGGACAAGGTCACCTTCCTCAAAACACCGGGCATGAACCCTGCGACTATGATAGCGACGCAGGGCTTGTTGGTAGCATGCATCAAGCATAGCAGCCCAGAGATGGTTCTCCTCGAGTAGCACAGCGTTGTCACGCCGACACTGATCTTGCGCTACTTCATCGTAGGCAAGCACTCAAGGGGACCCGTAAATGAGTTCCGTGGCGATAACTGCTTTTGCCCCCTAGACCAGGTAGAAGGGAGTCTGCCCGGTAGCTCGGTTAGGTGTCGTTTCGAGGGACCAGAGAACTACCGGCAGCTCCTCGATCCACCGGCTGCCGCGCTTTTGCAGCGTATCGAAAGTTCTTGTCTTGAGTCCACAAAGCACTTCAGCATTCGCCCTCTCAGCTTGTCCATTGCTCCGAGGCTGTGCTGCAGAAGCGAATGAGGTCTTGCATCCGAGGACATGAACGTATTGCATGAAGGCGTGGCTCGTGAACTGGGTGCCGTTGTCAGTGATGATCCTTGCCTGAACTCTGAAACGACTCACCAATTCTTTCAAGAACTTGATAGCTGACTGAGGAGTCACCTTCCTCACGGCAGTCACTTCCGGCCACTTTGTAAACTTGTCGATGGCAACGAACATGAATTCAAAGCCCCCCATTGCTCGGGGGAAGGGGCCGAGGATATCGAGCCCCCAGACCGAAAATGGCCATGATAGAAGGATTGTCTGAAGGGCTTGGGAAGGCAGGTGTGTTCTCTTGGAATGGAACTGGCAGGCTTCACATGTCATGACGAGCTCAACTGCATCGTGGAGGGCTGTGGTCCAATAGAATCCTTGCCAGAATGCTTTCCCAACTAATGCCCTTGATCCAATGTGTGAGCCGCACATTCCTCTGTGAATCTTAGTCAGCAGTTCCTTTCCATCCTCCCGGCAGACACACTTGAATTTCACACTGTTGGGCCTCCTTCTGTATAGAGTGTCATCGACAAACTGATACATACTGGCCCTCCGGGCTACTTTCTTAGCTTCATCTTGGTCGCCGGGAAGTTCTCCGATTTGGAGGAAGCGGACAACGTGCCTTGCCCAAGTTGGAGCCTGGGGCTCGGTAACGAGGACTAGCGGCACCTCCTCTGCTGCGGGAGCACCAGCCTCATTTGCATGGTCCATAGGCCCGACTGGAGGGGGTGGTCTGGCAGGCTGTGAGGAGTTGTTTCCAGCAGGGTCTCTGCCGGGAGTGGTCGGCTCGACCAGGAGAGGCTTACCGTAGTCCAACTTTCTCCATTTCCGGGCCATTGTGGCTGGTGATATGGAGGGGTGAGAGAGATGGAGAACAAAAGTTCCTGGTTCCACAGGAAGCTTCTGCGCAACACACTTTGACAGGTGATCAGCTATGATGTTTTCCGCACGGGGTACGTCCTCTGTTTGCAACCCGTCAAAGTGCTCCTCCAGTCTCCTCACTTCCTTGATGAATGCTTCCATCAATGGGCTTTGATAATCCTTGTTGACTTGTCTCACCCCAAGCTGTGAATCTCCTTGAATGATCAACTTCTTAATTCCCAATTCTGCTGCAATCCTGAGCCCGGTAAGGAGCCCTTCATACTTATTGTTTGTAGCTTCTTCCAGGGCAAAGTGCATTTCGACGAGTCCTTCAAGTGCTCCTCGGAGGGGGCAACAAGAAGCACGCCAGGCCCCGCACATTGTAGGGAAAAAGCACCATCAAAATATATAATCCATTCTTGGGGTGATTCCTTGCCGGGGAGAGTTGTTTCTGTCACTTCCTCGTAAGGGGTTGGTGTCCATTCTATAATAAACTCTGCCAGTGCCCTGCTCTGAATAGTTGATGTGCTCTCAAACTTCAAACCAAAGCTGGATAACTCCAAAGCTCACTCCACTATGCTACCGGTGGCCTCAGGGTTTCGGAGTATCCTTTGCAACAGGAAACGAGTGACAACCATGATCTCATGGGCTTGGAAGTAGTGGCGCAGTTTCCTTGAGGCCATGATGAGGCCAAAGATCAACTTTTGCATTCCAGAGTACCTCGATCTAGCCCCTGTAACAAGGAACTGATGAAGTACACTGGGCGTTGCACACTTTCTTCCTTGTCGCGTCCTTGGGGTTGCACTCGTTGTTGTGCTCATTGTTGTTCTGATCCTTTTCTAACTTTGCCGCGATCTGGCAAGTTTCTGCCTCATCCACTTCTCGCTGTGCTACCAAGGTCGCACTGACCACTTGGTTGGTTACCGCCAAGTAAAGCAATAACGGCTCTTGGGGTTTGGGTGCAACCAATGTAGGCACAGACCATAGGTAGGCCTTCAATTCGTGCAGATCTGCATTAGCTTCCGGGGTCAGAAGAGGCCATGGCGCGGGCTCAACTGCTGCTGAGGTTTCCGCCAGCGCCTGAGCAGATGGATGAATGGCGTGCCACCATCCAAAGTCTGCTCGGTTTTGCCGAAGCTGGGGGCTCACGGCGAGCTGGCCCGCCAGGGCCTCCCCAAGCGATGGCAACGACTCATGCTGCTGACCGTACGAAAGGGGCCATCCCTACGGTGCAGTCCCCACCACGGCAGCCAGTGCGAGCACAAAAAATATCAAGACCCCAATGACGTCTCGATGGCCTCTTCTGACCCTCGTGTGCGTCCGGGCCAACGACGAGCCCCGGAGGATAGGCGGAGGGGAGATGTGCGCGTTGTTGTCGAGCAACGCGTGACGAATGTTAAAGCGCAGTAAGAAGCGGAGGGATAAGGCAGTGATGACTATTGAAGGATCGGGTACGTCTAGTACGGGCAAGAAGGCCAAAGCTGAGGCCCCCGGCAAGGAAGCTGCCGTGTGCACTGACTGCCGGGAAACACTACCAAAAAAAGACACATCCGTGACATTTTGGGCCGAACAATTTTTTTCTTTCATGCTTATGACACTTCTATGACGATAATTGTGAAAAACCCGGTATCATCATAGATGTGGTGGGCTCCTACTTCTATGACAGAAAATGGGCTTTTCGTCCTGGGCGGGCTGGAGACGCAGCTGCGTGACATTCTTTGGGCCGTCCGTGACAGAAAAAACCATGGTAGAAGTGAGGGCGAGGAAAATATCGGGGAGTTCCCGGTTACGGTGGGTGGTCGGGGGCCAAGAGATGCACGTCTCTCTCGTACATGTACGCGCGTGTGTGCAAGGCGTTGCACTCTAATTGAACCCAAGCGAGGCGTTGGGCTCTAACTGAACCCGAGCGATTGCACTAGCTATGTTACTAAACCCGAGCGATCGATCCCTTGCTGTTAACTGAACCCGAGTGATTCCTTCGCTACTGCTGCTAATTGAAGCCGATCGAACCCTGCTACCTCCTTCCCTTGATGAACAGTGAGCGTTGTTGGGAGGCGGGGCGGATGAACAGTTCCCGGTGGGGTGTTGGAAGAACATGACCTCGTGGTGTTGCCGCTGGATGAACAGGACCCCGATCGATCGAGCCGGTTGGGGGTGGATGAACAGGAACCCGTGGAGGGCTAGATGAACAGGACAACCCCGTGGAGGGCTGGTTGAATACTAGCGAGTGGAGGGCTGGATGAATAGTAGCCCATGGAGGGGTGGTTGATTAGGACCCCGTGGAGAGGGCTGGTTGAACAGTAGCCGATGGACGAGCGGTGGAGGCTGGATGAACAGGAGCCCGTGGATGAACAGTCACAGGTGGAGGCTGGAGGAGGTCGACGGTGGATGAACGGTAGCCTGTGGAGGCAGTCGACGGAGGAGATGAACAGTATCCCGTGGAGTCCCGTTTTGCGGTACACCACACCCCTCCCGATGAACAGGACCCCCGTTTCGATCATAGCACTGCAACACAAGTCCGTTTCCTTTGTTTTGCGCTACGCCACACCCCTCTCGATCAACAGGACCCCGTTTCGACTGTAGGAGGTCCAGAGAAGTTCGTTTCCTCTGTTTTGCGGTACGCCAGACCCCTCCCGATGAACAGGATCCCCTTTCGACCGTGGTCGTTCGAACACAAGCCCGTTTCCTCCGTTCTGCTGTACGCCAGCCCTCGTTTCGATCGGCTGTTCCGTCCAAGCCGGTTGGCTCCCGATGAACACGACGACGAGCAGTTTCTCTGTTCCGACCCAGCCATGTACACAAGCCCTGGCCGTACGTATGCGCGAGTAGGCGTTCGAGACCCCGCCCGTATGTACGTACGTGGCCGTATTTTTTGGCGTGTGGATGTATGTATGTGTACAAGGTTTAGACGGGACAGCCTGGACTGCTACGTGGGGGGTTCTACTATGACATGTGCCGCTACTTACTTGGCCACGGTACATACTTGCAGAGAGACCGACCGACCAGTGTGTACGTACATGTTCGTGACCAGACAGGCAACGCTACGTACGCTTTGACTGGGTAGGTCCCAGCAGTCAGGGAGGATAAGGACGCACTTCCTTGCGTGCGAAGATATAGCTGTTCGGTCCCAGCTGTCAGGGGGAGGAATCGTTTTTATTCTGCGAGGAATAAGCAGGCACTTCCTTGTGTTCGAAGATGTAGCTGATGGGTCCAGCTGTCAGCCTCACCGCCTAAAGTCCTCTTCCGATGGATGTCCTTCGTTGACCATGTTAACCACGCCACGCCGAGAGCACCAAGGCAGTGGACGACGGCGAGGCCTAGGAAGGGAACGACGCGGAGCCGGGAAGACGCGTTAGTGGATGCCCACGCGGAGGGGAGTACATGGGTTGACTGCTTCGGCTGCGGTGTGAGGCTGCCGTCGCCAGAGAATAATAGGAGGTGTGGGTGAGTATAGAGGGATGGCATGGCCAGCGGTGGCAGCACAGCCAGACATGAGAGGCAGGAGCAGGCGGCACGGCCGACGCTGGTTTGGGCGGCTGGAGCAAGAAGACGAGAGGTTGAAGAAGCACGACGGCTGTTGGATGGACATCGTACGGTCACTATAGCTAGAATAGTTTATATTGACTAAGTTGACAAAGCCCTTGGTACGGTCAACTTAGTAGGCCCATAGGTCAGCCTCCGAAACGGTGCGCCCAGATGTCAGAGCGAGGAATCATTTTTTGGGCAGCTGAAGCTAGACTATCCGAGATTGAAGAAGAAGCACGACATCCGTTGGATGGACATCCAATGGCCACTGCTGCTAGAACCGTGTTTGTGACTATAAGTTGACAAAGCCTTGCATACGCATCAACTTACTTTTCTTAGGGGATGCGTCAACTTAGTAGGCCCACAAGTGTGTGGCAGAGAACTTATAGCCCATTTGCGATTTGTAAGAATGTACATCCCATTTTTGAATTCTAATGGAATTTACTACAACCCATTTACAGTTTTTTAAAAATACAACCCATTTTCTAGCTAGGACAACGATTAATAATTTCGACCAACCACTCAAAACAAAATTCAATAAAATTTCCCACATTTTGATGGGATCCGAAATATTTTTATCCCCAAATTTCTAGTCAGATTAAATACAATTTTGATATAATTTTGTATTACGTAAAAATCCAACGAAATATTGCGCGCGCAACAATTAATGACATTAAAATTTTAAAAATCCAAAAATAATATTTTATAAACTAATTACGTGTTTGGTGCATTTTTTATAGTTACTGCCCAGTTTTTATAATTACATCCCATTTATTATTTCTTAAAGCCCATTTTCTTATTAAGCATAATGCATCCCTCCTAGGAAAGATTTGTAGCCTAGCGGGGCGGAGAATAACAAGTTAACCTTGCCTGGGTATTCCTAAAAAAAGTATAGCTGGGCTAGCCATTTTCAGCTTGAAAAAAATTAATATCTGGGCTGGATATCTGGCCTGGGCTAGACGGGCCACAGCCCGCCCAGTTAATACTCTGCACTCCTCTGAACAACAACAAAAGCATCGCTCAAGAAAAACTCTGCAGTGCTCACACCTCAAAAACACAAATACTGCTCGAGCTGCTTGGTCCCAGCGGTCGGCCGCTCCTTGTGCAATTCTCTCGTTTGTTGACTACATAGGTTGACAATGGTGTGGGACCGTGATGTCAGGAAACCAGGAAGAAGCAAAAAAATATACTTGTCTCTAATAAGGAGGCACTTGCGTATGTGCGGCTATGTCCCTTGTTGGTCCCCACTGTCATCCTCTCCAAGTAAAGTCATCTCCTCATTCCTCATGTCCGTTGACCATGTTGACAACACGAGACGACGGCGCCATGGTGAACGCAAGAATTCGAAGGACGGAGGAGAGGGCCTCGCGGGCCCTACGGATGGTCTCATACAGCTCCCGCTGCTCATTCGGGAAGCTAGGATCATAGGGCCACATGTTAGCAACGTTATTGTCGGTCGCTTGTTCATCGGTGCTCGTTGAGGAGACGGAGGTTGCAGCACAGGTCCTCCTGTGCTGGTAGCTCTTCAGCCATTAGGGCATCGAAGTGCGGCCGCACCTTCTTTATGGTGAACACGGCATGAACCGACTTGGAAAGTGGCGCTGGCACTGCCTCCTGGTCGGAAGCTACGTCCATCGTCTGATTGTCGTCGCTCAGCTCGGCGAGCTTGCTGGCGAGCCACCATGTCCGACTGCTGGACCGATCCATTGCCAAGCACGAGACTGACTGCCCTGGCCCACCCAGACCGCCTCCCTCACCCACGCGTGCTTTCCGCTCGAAACGGTCAGCGGCGCCCGCCCCGCTTCCCGGTGCAGGCGATTGCTGCGCCTTCAAACGACACAAGTGCCGTCCGTCCGCCCGTCTGCCGCCCACATTAATGATATGCGGTTGTCGAAGCGGCTACTCAGGCACCACACGTCTGTCACTCCACCGTCCACCATTGCTATATAAACTACTGCGCCGGCCATAGCCACTACCATCTGCCTCCGTTCCATTTCTCCTGTCCACACCACTACTGCCCACCATGGCTTCCTCGTGCTCCAGCACTCTCCAGGATGGGCGGACGACAGGCCACAAGGAGATGGCAGCCATTGCTGCCGACTGGCTAGCTGGCTGGCAGGCGGAGGACGACGATGTCCCGTTGGAGAACATGGTAGTCGACGATCCGGCGCTAACCCCCTCCTCCGCGCCATCCTCGCCGGTGCATTGCACCATGACCATCGGCAAGGCCTGTGCCCAATACATGGAAACGGTGAGGCAAAAGCGTTAGGAGCAGTTCTGGGAGGCGCAGGCTGACGCCCCCTACAACCACCATCTCCTCCAGGAGCACCTGCAGGTGGAGGAGCAGATCGCCGCGGAGCGGGCGGAGCAGGAGGCGCTACTTGACTCATACCGCTCCGCCTGCGAGGGCCGCCTCGAGCGCTGGCCATACCGCATGCGGGTGGCGGAGGATGCAACTACCTACAAAGAGGGATGAAGCTGACGAGGCGCTGTTTGGCAAGACCGAGGACGAGGCAGAGGACAATGCCGGCCCCGACGATTCCCCGCTCCGCTGGCATCAACGAGGCCCTGCTCCGCCGAGGCCCCGCGGCGCCAACAGCGAGGCAGAAGACACCGCCGGCTCCGCCAATGCCCCGCCCTGCCGGCACCGAGGCAAAGGACTTCGCCAGCTTCGGCGAGGCCCTTCTCTGCCGAGGACCCGCCACACCAACAACGGGGCAGAGGACATCGTCGGCTCCGCCGAGGCCCCGCCCCGCCAGCACCGAGGCGGAGGACCTCACCGGCTTCGGCGAGGCCCTACTCCGCTGAGGCCCCGCCCTGCCAATAATGAGGCAGAGGACATCGCCGGCTCAGCTGAGGCCCCACCCTGCCGGCAACGAGGGGGAGGATTTCCTCTGCTCCGCCGAGGTGGCGCCCCGCTGGCAATGAGACAGAGGACATCGCCGGCTCCGTCGAGGCCCCGCCCTGCTGCCAACGAGGCAGCGCCACACAGAAAACGAGGAAGAGTAGAACACGGTAGGTCGCCGCCGCTCGGGTCCAAGTAAGGCCACCCCTGCTACCCTCTGGTTGAAGCCAAGCTAGGCGGGTTGACCATTGACGGCCGATTATCTTCTTGGCGGCGACGTGGAGTCAGAGAGCTATGTTGGAGAAGGACGCTGCTTCAGTTACTTAATTGTTGGTGCAGTTGGGTCACTCACACGTGGGCCCAACAGGCATCTGGGCCACATGTCAGTTACGCAACTGCACCTGCAGTTAAGTCACTGAAGCTCAATCCGCTGGAGAAGAAGCTTCTGTTCGGCTCAGCCGGACACAGGTGGATTGCTTCGGTTAATTAATTATACCTCCAATGCACCCCTTTTTAGTTGAAGAGTGTATGAAATATAATGAAATCCGACATGTTTATATGAAATCTGACCGTGTATGAATGGATTTAGTTCGAATTCTTGTATCACTGCATTGGATGAACATGCAAAACAATACATACTAGCATTATTCCCAGGGTAATCACCTCGTTCTCGGCAGTTTCACATGTACTCCCTCCGGTCCTTTTTAGTCTGCATACAAGTTTTGTCTGCAGTCAAAGTATCTCTACTTTGACCAATCTTATAGAAAAAAGTGTGAACATTCAAAATGTAAAATCAACTGACTTGAAAGAAATCTAATATGCGAAGTAAAAGGGAATAGACGGAGTAAAAAGAGTTTCAGCAGCTTTTTAGCGTTCCTGTACATTGCAATCAAACACACAGGTCTGGCAATTCATAGAGAGCATACAAAACAATCGATGATTATGCATCTCAGCGATTCACATGTTAGAGCCAATATTTACTTCACAACTAAAGAATAAAGAAAAATTTACTGATGATGCTAACAGCAAAGGGCGTCCCATTCGAAAATATCAAACGCATGTCTTCTTTCTAACATCAATGAGCAAAATTTGACAAGGTTGTCCCATTCCAAAATGTCAAATGCGTGTTGTTTTGTGTACATGAATGAGCAAACTTTGACAAGGTTTTCCCATTCCGAAATATCAAATGCCTACGATTGTGGAATGGGCAGGGTTTGCTATCAATTCGGACATTCACATGGCACCTCGTGCTAAATAAACCAACTGTTCTTTTTGTGCAGTTCAACCAAAATCAACCAAATTCGCGTGTAGCTTGTATGATTTCGCCTTTATATGTTGCAACGCATTGAACATATCGGCACCTCCTTTCTTGTGGTGGAAATGAATGATTTGATGTATTCATGAACATTTTGTGTAGCTCCCATTGAAATCAAGATGATCACCCCTGTTTGCACAAATACAAAAAAAGTGATTAGTATAAAGCAAATTGTACTATGAATTGACAGTTTAAACAGGCACCTACATGGTACATGTAGAGCACACTTTTAAAAAAAGGAACTCACCGGAAAAGAATCCTAGAACAACATTGTACTTGCGCATCACAGCAAAAAGATGGAGATCTGTCAGTCCTTCTGAGCTGAAGTTAGTTTGGTCTTGTGGGGAGTAATGTAACCATCCTTCAACTGCTCCTTCTGATGAGAAGATAGACTGGGCTTCTTCATCCTGGCATAATCGGAACTAGTCACTTCACGTACTCCATATTCTTCTTCAGAGCAGGATGATCCTGCTGTGCAAAGACAAGAGGACAACCAAATGCTAGCATCCCTGTTTGCTCGAAAAAAGGAAATGAAATATTTAAAACAACACAGATGAAGCACTTCTCAAGGACAATACCACTTTCTGATGACAGTATCTAAATAGTAGCACAACACCAATAGAGATGAGAAAGCTCAATCATATGGATGAAATTCGTGGGCGAGTACCAACCTTTGTCAGGAGGCTTATTGTGTAGAGCATCCAGATCAAACACTTCTCCAGAACCATCTGTTGTTATCTACTATGGTTGCCATGCTTACTATATACTCCTCGATTAGTTTAATGTTTCCAACATATTCGTGTGCAGTTCCACTAAAATATATGGTATCTTCAAAGAAGATCCCTGTTTGCACAAGTAGAGATAATTACATATTACATCAAGAGTGGCATCAAATCAGTGGCAAAACAATTGCTCGTTCTAGCCATAGCAATAAGTTAAGATGCAAAGCTATATCATTACTTCTGTCATCACAATTCCAGTGCTTCATTACAGCACCAGGAGTTCATTTTTATTTTTCTTCCGCTTGTTCTTCACCTTCATCACTTGGTTCAATAACAGACAAGCTTTGCCTTCAATGTAAGATTTGGTATGTCAATTAGGGAGCACAAGTATAGCACTAAACAATGACATAATTTTCCGATGAAAGTGGCAAAATACAGGCCAACAGTTGTGAAATGTCCTTATCTTACCTCAATGGGATATTACGGTGCACATACAGATTGGAACTCTTGTCTCCATTTGTGCAGTTCACTAAAATCAAGCAACATTACCGTACAAGTAGCACAACATATGAAAGCACACTGCACAATCATGTGAAAGAAGGATAGTACTAACCTCCCATGGCGCGGAATTCAAAAAACTCACAAGAAGAAGATCTGAACCAAATTTGCCAACACAGATAGGAAGTAAGATCTCCTCTTGTGCAGTTCCACTAAGATCAAGCAATCAAGCAACATTGTCGGTGTGACATTTTTTTTGAATTGCACAAAACACTCTTAAAACAAAAGTATTTTGTGCAGTGCAACAAAAGGTCACAATAGCAATGAGGTGAAGTAGATAACCCTGTTTACACAGAGGTGCAAAGGAAACAACTAGTGGTCAATAATGGAGGATGACACAGAAGCCAACAAAAAGAAGCATCTAACTTATCTAAATGGGAAGGAAAGCAAGACAGTAGCATTTCTCAAACGGTGGCATTGATTCATATTAACAAAGAGATTATATTAACAATAAAATTCGTGAAACATGTAATTTGCTTTTAACTGTGGCATTGCATCAATTTTACAGCGGCATTATTAGAGGGTGTTTGTTTACAGGGACTTTTTGGTGTAGGGACTAAAAAAAGTCCCTTTCAGTCCCATCTAAACCAAATAGGAGGGGCTTTTAGGGACTAAAAGTGGGCATTTGGGACTAAAGAAAGAAGTCCCCGAGGGAGAGTCGTTTTGGAACTTTTTCCAACAGTTGCCCCTGCCCCGCATCGCACCTTATCTCTATTAGTTCATTACTAGGGGTAACATGGTCTTTAGCATGTCATTTAATAACCTCTAGTCCATGTTTAGTCCCTCGAACCAAGCAGGTAGGGACTAGGTACTTTTTATTTGGGACTAAAAAAAGTCCTAGGACTTTTTAACCAAACAGGGCCTTAGATTAACAACAGCTAAACAGCTGCACGGGACAGTGGACTCACCAGCACCATGTGCATCTACCGATGTATGAAGGGGTGATGCACAGTCTGTTGCAACAAAGAACAAACAACCAATGAGCATATTTGTGTTGGTCCCAGTTTTGTTATCTTTAGACACCTTTCCCTATGTGAGTGTAGCAAATCTAGTCCTGCTCAAACTCCACAGCCTTGTCCCCGAAAACAAAAAGATCAGTTCATTACAGATGTGCGTACTGCATTTGTCATTATTTTCCCTTTTCGACCAATGTAGGTGCTAGATAGCCAGTCTGTACTAGTACTTTCCCCCTTCATTTCCTCTTTGAACCACATCCTAGATTCATGCTATACAACTTTCCCCACTACTTTCCCCCATTCCTTTCCTCTTTGAACCACGTCCTAGATTCATGTTATACAACTTTCCCCACTACTTTCCCCCTTCCTTTCCTCTTTGAACCACGTCCTAGATTCATGCCATACAACTTTCCCCACTACTTTCTCCCATTCCTTTCCTCTTTGAACCACGTCCTAGATTCATGCTATACAACTTTCCACACTACTTTCCTATTTGATCCAACACCTAGATCCGAGTGCAGAAGCGGAAAAATCCCACATGCAGCTAGAGCAATGCATGTGGAATAAGTAAATTATACCTTAAGGTTCTTGGGGTGTGGTTTGGTGGGCGACCGGAGGCCGTTCTGCCCACACTATGTACGGTGGCGACGAAGAAGGGGTCGGAGGCCCTCCCGCGCCGCCGCTGGGTGAAAGAGAATAGTTGCACCGGTAGTGGATTCCCTCCCCCGCCGAGGGCGACAGCGTTAAGCCTCCTTCCCTTCCCGGTGGACAGATCCTACCTACTCTTTGACCAGCAATGAGGGGAGAGAGAGTGGCCAATGAAGTCTTTTTTAGATCTGGAGAGGGTGATACAGTGTGAAGAGAGCAACTACAAGCCCAGAGGCTCCAGCGTGTATATATATAGTGGAGAGAGAGTGTGAAGAGTGCAAACCCTAGAAAACATGCGCCGAGGCTGCAGCGTATACGTGATGAGGTGATTATATGGTCACTACGAGATCATATAGCTCCGTATCCATCCATTTTGACCATTCAAAGAATCCTCCTAGCACCGCTCCAGATCACATTCTCTCTCTGTCAAGCGGGGCCTACCTGTCATTGGCTGGAAGAAACAAGTCGAACAAAAACAAAATTATGCTCAAATGTGGTTATCGATCCCGAGACCTCAAGTTTGATGAGCGAACAGGCTAACCAGCTACACCACCCTCACATTATGTTTAATGAGAGGAAAATAACCTTTTATACATTCCTGCATTCGTGTGACAAACATGCCCTTTTTTTACGTGGGAGTCATTGAGATTTAAATCATAATCGTGTCATGTTACTTTGGTGGTAAGGTCTTTTGGGATTTAAAGTAGTGTTGGTAGTACAGAATAATGCAGCCTTAGTCACCTTACCTCTCTCCATGTAGTACGTTGTGTCCCACAGTCAGAGGGTGAAACAAAAAAATTAATAAGAAAAAATAAAAGCGCTAGCGGTGGATCTTACCTCACACATCTCGCTACTGCTCGTGAAAACTGTCCAGTTGATCCATATGTCCGCTCACGTACTATTTTATGTGAATCCTTATTATAACATGCACACAATTTTGGGCACTTGTATTCGACCTAAGTCAGTGTGCCACCGTATCTCGTACTACTCCCTCCGTATAGGTGTAATAAGTCACGTTAGAAGGTGCAACGGGACCAAGGTGCAAGCAGATTGGAGGAGAAGGAGAAACTTGACCGGTCCTTCCTCCAATCAAAGCCCTGATTTCTGTCTCTAAACGCAACAATTAATCGCAACAACTAAGAGATGTCGTTTTAGCTACCATGCAGGGCCACGTATTAACTCGCATGCAAGCCGACTTTGATTTCTTGACTGATCAGCGTGTAGTTGCGCTCCATGCATTGGGTTTCTGGGGGAGATAACAAGGCAGAGTAAGGAGCGTTTGGTTACATTGCTTAGGCTGGTCATAGTGGTGAGTAACTTGGACTAGTAACATGCATATGTTACTAGTCTATGTTACTACCTTCATAGTGGGTAGTAACATATGGATGGTAACATGCAAGTCTTCATTAATTGAGATATAGACTCATTTTACCTCGGGGTGTGTTATGTTACAGTAACATATTATGTTACCATAAGCATCTCTTTCCTCATTAACTCCATGCCACATAACCAATTTTTCCTTGGATGTGCTATGTTACTACCTAAGTTACTCCCACTATGGCTAGCCTTAGTAAGGAAATTGCTCGGCTAGCCCAGCTAGCCAGCTTTCACTTTGCCAACCTTGCCTAGTCAATGGTTTAGTTCTTTTTCTTACCAGCCTTGCCTCGTGAAAATCGTTGTCATGAGTGGGTCGCCGATTTTTCCGTGCGCGAAGTTTACCGTCCGAAGCGAGCCGACCTGGCTCTCCTGAGCTAGCAAGGTTTTGCTAGCCCACCGAAGCTAGCTGGCCCACAAAAGCTAACGTATTTTAACAGTTCCAAACGCCTAACCTTGCCCGGCTAGGCTATAACTATTATTGCTAAGGATCCAAACGGTCCCTAAGTAACAATGCTCGCTAGCTACGAGGCCAGGAGGGGATTGAGATGCGTTAATGGACGACGCCTAAAGATTTTGGGAATGTCTGATTTTCGTAAGATGACTTAAGACCTAGACGGAGGAATTAGTACTCCTCCGTCCAGGTTTGATGGAATATTCGTCACATCTTCTCTTCTTGTACGTACTCCATTTGCATCTCACTTCATGCAGCTTCGCACTCGCACGATGTTCCTATTCTATGAACCCGTGTGTGCGTTTGCGTGTGTGTGTGTGTGTGTTAAACAGCATGTGTGTGTTAGAGAGAGCGACGCATCGACCTACTTCTACAAAGAGATGGTGTGTCGTGTATGATTTATCCGCGAGAGTTGGTGCATCCTCTCGTTCCGGGCGTCCGGCCGGGATAGGCGGACAACTGCCACGACCGCTCCTGACCAACCTGGCCCACCCAAAGGCCCTCCATCACCCGCGCGCGCTTCCCGCCCAAAACGGTCAGCGCCGCTCCAAAGAATCGGTGCCGCATTCATGCCCGGGCAAAGCGGACGCGACCTCTCACTGGTGCCTGCGTTGAAGGGAGAAGCGGATTCAAGAGTGATGGTTGCTTCGTCCGTCCAACTTACTGCTGGGTCTATGTGATTTTACGGCTCATTGGTCATTATTACTAAGGTGGTACGACTGCTAGATGTCCCATGCTTTCGGCGAAAGGAGGTACTAGTAGATTACAATTTTCTCCATTCTTATAGCGGAGGAGTGCGAAAGAAGTGAAAACACGCAGGCTCAATGATTACATGGCCCACCTCACACTATCACCATATTTGCTGGACACCGTGCGACACCTAACTCTTTACATAGTACTAGTATAGTACGTACTGTAATTTCTCAGCGAGATAAATTTGTACAATCTATGAAGCTTCCAGCTTCTGTTTCATGTATCTTGCGTCCAAGTTTTCCCGTTGCAACATTTCATCAAATACAAAGGAGACTAACATGCTTGCTATTGCATCTCAATGATTGATAGATCATAGCCAATATGTACTCCCTCTGTTCCAAAATAAGTGTCTCAACTTTATGCAAACTTTAGTACAAAGTTATACTACTACTAAAGTTGACACTTATATTGGAACAGAGACAACTAAAGAAAAAATGGTCCATGCAGTCCCTAGCCCTTGAACTGTAGACCATAACCAGGCTTTAATTTGCTGGCAACATTGGAGCTTCCCAAGAAATGAAGTTTGCAACCCTTTGACCATCGGATCAGTTTGTGCAGTTTCACCAAAATCGAGATGAGCATCCCTGTGGCAAAGAAATTGAAGAAGCGTGATTAGAATAAGATTACTGGGACTAGTTGATGAGACATAAACTCATCACAAATACAGCACGTAGAAGCTAGTAGAGGTATGTGCGGGGCAGAGAAGTAGAGAAATATCCACATGGAGTGATGTGGGCAGCTGGAGCAGTGGTGCAAGCCGGCTGTAAAGGAAGTTGTGCTTGAGGGATGTCGGGATGTAGCTCAACCTAGAGGAGGGCGGCGGGAGGCGGCAACTGCCCACGTCATGGCAGTGAGCAAGGGACGAAGGCAACCTCACCGGCTTTGTGAGAGAGAACGGCGGGGACCCCTGATCGGGACGTGCCGACAGTGGGTTTTCGCCGTCGACAATGGCGACCGCATCTACACTAAGCATCGACCCCTTCCCCCGGCGGACGTGATCCGCCCAGATGTTAGAGATGTGTCCACAGTCCTTTTGTGCGAGAGAGTGTGAAGAGAGCAACCATGTAGGCTCGTCCTGGCTATGTATATAGTGGAGCGGTTTCCTTTTCTCTCCACATGAACCTATTTATATTGCGTACGTGCCACTGAAGAAAAAAACTTTATTTATAAATGATGCGGCACTGTTCATGTGTGGTTCCCGGCCCTCCATTATTTATAAGTGAGTAACTACTAGACGCGACAAATTATCACGTGGGCTGCATCATCTTAGAGAAATGAGCTCCATCGTGTCACGTGTGTGGTTGGGGAAGACGCAAAAGACGCAAAGAGTGCTACTAGTACACTACATGCGTGGGTGCATGCACCTCTTCTCTTCGAGCATGGTTATTAAAAGTATAGCCCACTACTGTACTACCATACGGTTACTATATATGGGAAAAGAGTATAGGTAGTAATAATGACTAATAAGCCGTGAAATCACGAGGCCCACCTTTCTCTATGTTTGACCAAGGAAGCAGCCATCATTTCACTCCTCATTGAATATCCATCTGCTGCTACCTCCGCAAATAAATAGAAATCCGCTTCTACCTCCGTAGCATGGTTAATAATATAGCCATGTCAATCACAACGTACAAATATCATTCACTGATAAAATAGGGCTGGATCTAAGGCTGGTGATTTTTTTACTTTGTCTCTTTCTCTTTTTGTCTCATTTACTCATTTTACATAGGAGCACATGTAGAGGATGGCTATTCCTTTTGATGGGACTTCTTCATGGGGTTTAAGACTAAGCAGCTCCGAATTATGCCCGCTGCCCACCACTCTGAATCATGCCATCTATGATAGGGAGTAGTCCCATTGCAACAATGAGGTCCACTAGATCTAGCACGTTCTGTAAGAAGAGACTGTCACGCAAAACATACATCTTGTTGCCTTCTCCCTCATACAGTACGTACCACTGGTACGTACTACTAGTAGTACTACTACTCGTTCTCCTATAAACCTTGTGCTTGGCATCTCCAAAATATTAACCTTGCGATTGGGTCTTCGCCTCTTCGGGAAGTCGAGCAATAATGGTATTGCAGTATATATTGTTCGGGCTATCTGAGATCGAATGAATTGCTGCACATCCACCACGTGGGAGAGGGTCGAGCGAGGGTCGAGGGGCGAGGGATAGTGCATACTATTATGTTCGTTTCAATATGGACTACATACGGAGCAAAATGAGTGAATCTACACTCTAAAATACGTTTATATACATCAGTGTTTGGAGTATGTACTAGGAGTTCATATTGAAATCTACTAAAGGGCATATATTTCAAACAATATGATAATCTCTAACGAAGGTAGGGACGAGGAGTAAACGGAGGGAGTAGTAAAAAAATTCCTCGTCCTGTGAGCCACCACGCGCGTGGGCGAGGGAGCCGGCGTAAGGCGTAGTAAGCAAGCTTCACCTCATCCTGCGAGCCACCGTGCCTGTGTGCGTGGGAGACGGCGTACTAAGCAAGCTTCTCCTCGTTCAGTGAGTTGACGGGACACATCAAAAGTAATACGTACAGAGCATCTCCGGTGTATAGAGCCGTGCCTATAAGGTAGGCCCCACATGGTTTGCCTCTTTTTTAACATAACGCGTCAAGTCGCAATTTGTTTGTTCACCCATGGTAGATGATCCTCCATCAAGTGGACAACCAATACACGTGTCAAATTACCAAGAGGGCTGCCTTTTCATACAGAAATGAGCTCCACCATGTACCCGCGCAGCTGTGGTTGGGAAAGAGACGGGAGTACGTGCGCCGTACGTGCACCTCTTCTCTTCATGCACGTCCCCCACCTACGTGGGTGTGTGTGAGAGAGATACAAACCTAGACAGATGGCATGTGCGTTCGTGAGTGTTTTTTGTTGGGGGGTGATTTCGTGAATGTATTTGTGGGAATATGTGCAGATGATATCTCAAACAAAAATTTGACACATGCAATGTGTGTGAAATAGAGGCCTATCTATATCATATATAGGGGGGCGATCACGAGAAGAGAGGGAGGGGTCATAGATCCCCCTAGAGTCGAAGAGAGGATCAAGTGGGTGGGTGCGAGATCGATGAAGAGAGCCATCGAAATTGTGTGTGTGCATGTCAAAGATATAGGGCGACTGACCTACCGGAACGTCAGAGGGCACAGGGCAAGTTTGTGTGTGGCAGGGAGACATGACTAGAGCGCTCGATGTATCGGTGTGTGGGGGGAGGGGAGGGGGGAGGCAGAGACCTAACTAGAGAGGTAGAACGACTCGTATATGTGTTGAGAAGGATAGACCCAGCTATGTCTTGAGGGAGATCGGTCGACATCCATACATAACTAGAGGACGGGAAATAGGTTGGGACAGAGAGAGAGAGAGGAGAGAGAGAGAGAGAGAGAGGGAGGGAGAGGGGTAGAGTGCTGGATGGGTGCTGGAGTTGCTTCTCGAATATGGTGGGAGAGGCCTACTAGACAAACTGAGGGTAGAACTGCAATATTATCAATAAGAGTGGGGATGTGTTTCTGTTTGTGCGTGTGCGTGATAGATGTGTCGGGACGCATGCATGGATGATGAAGGGCCACCATGTGTTTGGTAAGCAAACCTAACTAGATCGGTAGATCAATTGTTGTTTGTTGGAGGAAGGGAGAGACATAACTAATGAGGTAGATCGATCGACGTGTGGGAAAACGAGTTATAACGACCTAGCTAGCTATATGTATAGCAGGAGATCGGTCGGTGTATATCCATTTGTTAGAGGCAAATAAGGCCCAGTGAGACGGATAGACAGAGAGAATGGAGCTAGGAGGTGGTGCGAGAGGCCTAGCTACTAGCTAGATAGGGGGAGGAGTGTGCGATTGTGAGATGGATGAAAAGAGGGGTGAGAGTTTACACGTGTGTGGGACCGTATGAGAGACATGAGGCATGGACACAGAAAGGAGGAGATGGAAGGTGCGTGTGTATGTTGTAGCCAGACATCGCAGGATAGTTTATCGATCGGCGTGTATCGGAAGGGAGTTGTGGAGACTATGGGAGAATAACCTAAAGAAAAAAATGAATGTGTGCGATGGATAGAATGTTGAGGGAGGGGGAGGGCGAGGAGGGCGTGTGCATGCACGAGAGAAAGTTAGTGCTAGCTACAAAGGTTAGAGGATTGTGTGGGTGTAAGAGACTAACAAAGATCATAATTTGATATGAAAGTGGATTCATATATTTGAATAGGAGATCATAGTGTTATAAGCATATGCATGCATCAATATAGTGGTGCTACGCGTGTTGTGGTTTTGCACATGTTATACCATGATGTGATAATGCATGGCGTTTGCAACTCACAGCTAAATATCGAACAATCTAAACCATACTATACATCGAACAATCTCACATTTTATTTGAATTTGTGATAATGTGTGGCGTTTGCAGCTTACAACTAAATATCGAACAATCTAAACAATACTATATATCGAACAATCTCACTTTTATTTGAATTAGTGGTAATGTGTGGCGTTTGCAACTCACATCTCAATACTTGTAGGCGTAGGGGGCGGGGCACCATACATTATGCAATAAACACATTATACATATGAGACATGGTTTAGATTATGAAGATCTAGCTAGAGCTTGAAATGTACTATGATTTGAAATCAACACAAAGTGGATTCAAAAATCGAGTTTGAGTTCATATAGTACACATAGTTCATATCTAACTCGACAGTAATCATCTGGTGTGCTGTGAAGATAATACACAAATGATGGTTTAACTTGACAATAATGATGATTGTAGATCTTATTAAAATAGAGAAAAAATTCAAATGGTTTGACTTCACAACAATCATTATTGTAGATCTTATTCAAATAGAGAAATGAACAAATTTAGTTCATATTGAAGCGGTAGTATATACGTTTGGAATGCACTAAAACGTTCATTTGAGTAGCAGGTTGCTTGCATTATACACGTAGCAAAATATTTTAATTGAACATAACATGAATTCAAAGTTTTGAATTGCATTTGTAGTGCGAATTGATTTGGTACAGTACACGGGACTAGACTCTCTTGTGTGGTGCGAATTGATTTCTTTTTGTTTTTTCATCGACGAAAGTGCGAATTGATTTGGTACATTACACATTAGGCTTGTCCGGAAATTTCAACCCGCGCCTTGTTACCCCGAAATATTTAAGATATATCTTTGTCTCGTTGTGCTCCGAAAACTCCCTCCATCTCAAGCCGCGCCTTGCTATCCCAAAATTACAATGCGCGCGAAAACTCCCACCTCATGCGAAATCCCGACACGCGAAATGCCCGCCTAGCTCAAATCGGTGGGGGTACTTTCGTAACTTACCCCACATTTCGGACAAGTGCGTCCCTAAACATGGTTCCCCACTCCCATGCCATCAGCCCACCCATTCAAACACCGAGGCCGCGAAAACCCGCGAAGCCCCACACCCTCCTCCTCCCGCCACCCAGCCAGAGCCTCTTCCCCGACGACTTCGTCCACAGCAACACCTCGACGTCCCTCATCCATCGTACCGGATGAGGATCCGTTGTCGATCTTGTTGTCCCGCCGATTCAGCCACCCCGTCCTCCACCTCCAAGGAGCTGCCCCGATGTTCCCCTCGTCTTTCGCGCCACCTCCATTCCCACAACGTCGTCTTCACCTGCACCACCGGAAGAGCAGTATCATCACCGTTTCCACGGATGAAGCTGAGGCCTAATCGGCGCCACCAAAGAGGTTGTACACCAATCGCCGCATTTTCTTCTTGACTCGATCTCACGGTGCTGCCGACGCTCGGTCCCGAGCCGACATGGCGCCCCTCCATCCACGGCGGCGTCGCCGGCCCACTTCCTCCACGGCGTCGCTCCATCGGTGGTGACGTCCACATTAGTAGGAGCTGTTGCTGCTTTAGCTCTCGCTCGCGCTGCTGCTCTGCTCTTGCTCTCGGTCCCCTGCCTGGTCTGCTCTTGCTCTTGCTCGTGCGGCTGCTCTCGCTCTTGCTCTTGCTTGCGATGTTGCTCCAATTTAGCTACACTTCAGTCGACAGAATCGACTTTTGGGTTAGTCAATTTTCACGTGGTGGGGGCTCACCGGAGTTAAGGAAGAACCAGCCGCAGCGGGGAGGGGGCTCGCCGGAGAGGTACCCCACTATCTATCTTAGGGTTCAGGGTGGGGGCGGTGGCCGCCAGTGGTGGTGGGCGGTGGTGTGGGGATCGCCGGAGAAAAAGCTGGGCACGGGGGGCCTAGAGGGATATCCGGGCCAGCGGCGGACCGGCGGTGGGGAGTGGTTTCGGGGCGGGCGGGGCGGAGCACCGCAGGTCGCGGGCGGTGGGGGCGGCGGTTTGGCCGGTGGTGGCTGGCGGCTCAGGGGGGTGGAGCTTGAAGATGAACTGCTACACGACCAGCTACCCCGGCTCTCGCACGCGCTGTTTCTACTGCTTTTCATCTACTAGTGTGTTCAGTTTCAACAGTAAAATTCAGTTTCGACAACAAAATTCAGTTTCGACAGTTAAGTTCAGTTTTGACAGTTAAATTCAGTTTCGACAGTTAAGTTCAGAGATGAGCGGCTGATGTTTTTTACATCTAGCACTTTGTGGTTATGTATTTTACGTCATCTATTGGAGATGTATTAGAATTTCACTCAGGTTAACGTTGTCTCTCTTGTCCTGCTTCAGCCTCGGCGTCGTACAACTCACCGGAGCTGCTCCAATGACGAAACCCTCCATCACAACGGAGGAGTACCCCGGGATCCATCTCAAGATGCCTAAGATCTTCTTCCCCTCCTCCGACAGCCAAGTCAGCCGGATCATCCCCACCGACCAATCCAATCACGCTGAGATCGACATGGCTTCGCCAAAGAGGTTGTACACTGTAACACCCCAAAAATTTAACCATGTTTTGTTTATTAAAATTTTGCTAAGAAATTAAATTTTCATTTTTTTTGGATTTATTTTTGATCTCAGAATCTCTCTTTTCTTCTAAGTTGTGGAGTTTTCACCCCAAGTGAAAACTTTCCAATTATCATTGGACTTGTTTACCCTCTCAAATAAAACAATTCTTTTATCAGTGGGATTATTTATAATTATTTTTCCCTGAGCTTTATTTCTCTAAAATGGGTTTTCATAAGTTTTAGGGTCCCATTTACACTGCAACCATTTGATAAATTCATTTAAAATCCCACCAAAATTTGGGGATGACATGTGATGTTCCTAGATCACTTTTGTGCAAAAATATCCTTTAGTCATTTGGAGATTTTGAGCTTTTCCCCAAGTTTTCAAATCTGGTCCAATTGCACTTTTGCACTACAACCTATTTAGATATTTCTTTAAAACTTCCACCAAAATTAGGGGATGTTAGTAGGAGTATATTATTCATCTTTGTGCA
This sequence comes from Aegilops tauschii subsp. strangulata, assembly GCF_002575655.3. Lineage (NCBI taxonomy): Eukaryota > Viridiplantae > Streptophyta > Magnoliopsida > Poales > Poaceae > Aegilops > Aegilops tauschii. The sequence continues at coordinate 286,852,898 of NC_053040.3, read as the reverse complement.
AATCTTTGAAAAATTTGAGCAAAACATCCTCTTCTGCTCTCTGGTCTAGTTTGGCTTTTTCTACAACAACTCTAATTTTTGTTGCTCTAATGCCCATGATTCTTTTCCCTGCTTATAGACCACTCTACCAAACCCTTAAGTCCAGGAGAGTGGACCCATTGGAGTATTTTTAGTCCATGCAATAATAGCCTTTAGTTTCTGCCCAGAATTGGTTTTCTCAAAAACTTGCACCAACAAGTTTCTGGTTTTTACCAACTAACATTGCCACCCTCTCTATCATCTAAAGAGACTATGATCTGGAGTTTTTGGCCACCCCAAGAGTTGCCTAGATGCCCTTGGCATTCTGTCAAACACCTTGAGTGCATGAACAGAATTGGCATGAGCCCTAGTTTGCATTTTGAACCTACTTGTTTTGCCAAACCAGCATCTCCACTAAGCTCCTAGATGACTCTAACCTAGACCTGTTAACTACCAGCCTCGCTCAAGCCCTCTAGCACACGATGGCATTGCGTCGAGCACCTGGCGTGCGTGCTCTGGGCGCGGCCAGAGCGTGCGTTTTGCACGTGCGTGCGCCCGAGTCGCCGCGTCTGGCCCCTGGCCTTTGCTCGCCCGCAGGGCCACGCCCTGCCCTCGCCTGCTCGCCAGAACCCTCCAAGCCACCCTGGCGCCCTACAGCGCCGCCGTCAGAGCTCCCTTGGCGGCACACCGGCGTCCACAGCAGGCTCCTGCCATGGACGGCGCCGCCCGAGCCACTCCAGCGCGCCAGCTGCCCCTGGAACAGCTCAAGCTTATCCCCTCACTCTGCCAGACCCCGCCAGCCAACGCCACGCGCCCCCTGGCTACAGAACGGCGGTCGCCGGCGTTCTTATCCCCGGCCGCCGCGGAACCGACCTCGACCGCTATAAATAGGGACCCCCGAGCTCCTCCAAGCCCCCAGGCAACCTCAAGCCATCCTCATAGCACTCCCGCAGCCAGCAATCGATGGGGGAGGGCCTTCTTCCTCGTCTCTGGCCAGCTCGGCCGCCACCACCCTCCGGTGCCTTGCGTCGCGAGCAGAACCTCCCCGGTCCATCCAGCGCCGCCATTCGACTCTCCTAGACCTTGCGGAGCCACCCCACCTCTCAAACTTGATCGGGAACCACCGTAGCCCAAACCCCCAAATCCTCCCGAAGCCAACTCCGCCGCGGAGCTCGCCGCCGGCGACTCCGTTCGCCCCCGCCAGCCTTTCGACCACCGGGAGGACCGCCCTGGACTGGCGGATCCATCCCCGCCATCAGAACCCCGCGAGGGGCCTCCGTTCGCCGACGGCGATCGCCGGAGCTCCGCCTCCGTTCGGCCAGAAGAGAGGAAGGTGGGGACGACTGGTCAAACCTGACCAGTGGACCCAAGGGGCCCACTGTCAGTGACCCACAAGTTGGCCCGCGCGGGTTAAGTGGAGGCGTAAAGCCCGAAGTACGTGTCCTCCTCTCGAAAGCGTATTTCGTCCGAAACGTTTTCTTTTGTGTTTTATTTTAAAAACAAGATTTTTACTAAACTTTGACTGGCTATAACTTTTTAAATATAAATCCAAATGACTTGATTCTTTTTTGTTGTTTCTCAAATTCTGTCTAGTTTATTTTAGTATTTATTTGAAAATTTTCCAAACAACTTTTTTGTACTGTTTTGAAACTATGTGTTAATTTGAATATTTTCAAAAATAGGATGTTTGGAGAGAGGAGAAAATTTTCAAAAGTTCTGGAATGCACCCTGCCTCTCCACAACTTGAGGGCAAGCATTCTGAACCCGGGCATAATATTTTTGTGTGTTGGTTGATACGGTTACAACACCACCTTGACATGGAGCATTCGTTATTTTATGTGGCGATATAATCATACGCATGAGTGCATAATGAAGATTCTTTGCTGTTAGAAATGGATATGCTGGTGATAGTAATCATCCTCGTAAGCTTTTCATGCATACCGGAAGGAAGCCGGGAAAGTCTCTATCTTGGGTAGACACGGGCTTGTCCCTAGTTCCTCGTCGAGATGAGTGTGTCCGGTATGGCATGATGAGGTATGATGAGTGGTGATTCTGTCTGTTAGTTGAAATATATTTGTTATGCTAATCATACAGGGAATACTTGGACCACCTGAGTCGGCCGTAGATCGAGTCTTGTTCCAGTAACCCCCATACTTGTTTCGTACTACCACTTGTCCCTGCCGCAGGTAGGGTACGGTTCAGTAAGTTGTCAACCCCTCCTAGCACACACCGTATAGAGAGGCCATGGTGGAAGATACCGGATGCATCCGGTAGGCATGCCACCTGGTCCGGGGGCATGGGTGTTTCCGGTTGTAGCCAAGGGGAGTGACTTCCCTAGTTTGCGGGCGTTATAAATTTTGTGATCCCATGCTAATCGAGGTTGTTGCCTCCCCACTTAGAGTTTTGCTTGACAGGTGTCGTGGGTGATTCCAGACACCGGTAAGTTAGGCTGGTGTGTGCGGTCAGGTGTGTTTTCAATTAAAAGACCGTAGACGGAATTAGTCCCGATGGACTAAAGAAATCCGTTACTCGTGGGTAAAGAGTACACCCTCTGCAGAGGTTAAATCTATTCGAATAGCCATGTCCATGGTAAGGACTACAGTCTGAGATGGGTCAAGTGTCGGTCTTAGTGTCGGTCTTCGGAGGAGAAACTACTAAACCGGAACATGGATCATGACTTGTGACTCATGATGACTGTGATTATTATTATATTGGACTAACCCTTTTTATTACTCGAATTATTGAGTATCCCTGGGACGGTTCTACCTCCTGGATATTCATTGTGATTATTTTCTTATAAGCCCTTTATGTGCTGTTGCTCAGACGCCCGACTGTGGCATGCTTGTTATTTGTTTACTTTATAAGCCCTTTATGTGGTGCCGCTTAGACGCCCGACTGTGGCATGCTTGTTATTTGTTTACTTTATAAGCCCTTTATGTGGTGTCGCTCAGACGCCCGACTGTGGCATGCCTGTTATTTGTTTACTTTATAAGCCCTTTATGTGGTGTCGCTCAGACGCCCGACTGTGGCATGCTTGTTATTTGTTTACTTTATAAGCCCTTTATGTGGTGTCGTTCAGACGCCCGACTGTGGCATGCCTGTTATTTGTTTACTTTATAAGCCCTTTATGTGGTGTCGCTCAGACGCCCGACTGTGGCATGCTTGTTATTTGTTTACTTTATAAGCCCTTTATGTGGTGTCGCTCAGACGCCCGACTGTGGCATGCCTGTTATTTGTTTACTTTATAAGCCCTTTATGTGGTGTCGCTCAGACGCCCGACTGTGGCATGCTTGTTATTTGTTTACTTTATAAGCCCTTTATGTGGTGTCGCTCAGACGCCCGAATGAGGCACGCTTGCTGTTGTCGTCCTTCGAGCCGTCGCTTCAGAGACCCGATCAGTGCATTTTTTTAATTTCAATTCTCGGATTGCATATTAATGTTTTATACGAACAACCTGCATGCGTGCATCATGGATTTTGTTTATTTCGTGACTGACATTGCAATCATAAAATATTTCAGAGCATGATTATCATTTGTTATATTATACCCGTGTTCATAATGGTTGCGAGTACATTCAAAAGTACTCACTAGCTTGTCCCTGGCTATTGTCTTGGCCAGATTTCATGCAAGGAGAGGAGTGTTGCGAAGACAGTCCCGGAACCTACGCAATGATGATAGCAGTCTCGCGAAGATAGGAGTTATCCAGGTCAGGTGTTCCTGTGGGAAATGGAGTCCCATAGACGCAGATGAACCACGAACCGCTTCCGCCATCAACCACTAGAAACCAAGTGTTGTACTCATAGGCCACAATGGTCTGGTACTACATATTTTGTACTTTGCTTGGAATTTCTGTACCAAGTTGGAGCCTCATCAGCTAACAGTAATCCTGGGGCTGGTGAGCACAAGGGCCATTTTCTGGGAAATTAATATCCCGAAAAACCGGTCCTGACAAACTTGGTATCAGAGCCAGGCTGACCATTGGCTAATCCTATCTTGGCCAGGTCAATAAACCTAGGTTAACCTATCCACCAGACCATAACCCAACCCCGACCAAGCTTCTCGTGTAAGATAGCCACACAGTGACCCCGACACCTTTTGACAGTCGGTGCCCAACCTATCAACCTAGCCCGTCGATCACGCGCCAGTGATCTACGCCTAAATAGTCTCTTTCGCAAGCGTGCGAAGGAAGACTCCGTCCCCTTTTCTATAAAAAGGGCACGCTAGCCTCAACACAGCACAGCCTCTCCCCCAAACCGAGCCTTAGTATTTCTACGCCTCGTAATTGTGTGATCTTGTAGTGCCAAAATTAAATGCTGTCTGCTTGTGCGCCCCTATATTTTAATAGTAGCCACGCATGAGTATGTTGGCGTACGGTTACATTTTTAATTCCGGGCGTAGCCACCAAAAACCACCCCGACGACACCCACAGTAATACATCACTTTTGTGGGATATGTGTATCTGTAGCATTGACCCCGACCACATAGAGCAGAACCGACAAACTAGTTACCCTTCACCACGATAAATAGCCCAGCCCCAATGCTATATAAAAGGCCACCTCGTGACCTTGCCAAGTATCCCTCACCTTGTGCACTGCCTTCACAGCCATTTGTTTTTCAGGTCGCACCTTGGGATTCATATAAAGACCCCAGATGCCACCCCGGGGGGATTTTATCAAAATAATTGTGGGATTTTGACCATAGTACCATGGGTTTTCCCCAGCCATCCTGGTACAATCTGTTCAAATCGAGGGTCACTCTCACCCCCTCGAAATATTGTACAGCCAGGCACACCCCATAGGTAGACCCAAACCAAGACCCTACGGAAGTTCCCTTCATCGGGAAAATCCATACCCACTCCAACAGTGGCAATTGAGATTGCTGCCTATGGAACGGTTACCCATCTTCAATTCATGGTACCCTATGCCAGTGAATGTGGCTATTTTGTTTTCCGAATAGTGCAGCAGCCAGAGAAACCACATCATTTCCCTACACCTGAGTAGAGAAAAGTCCGACACTAATTGAGCTGGTGCACTATGTCATCGCTCGAGAGCACTTGACCCAACAAGTGATGGATTTTTCTCCAGACCCTTGCTGTGTAAGACCCTAGTCGCCATTAGCAGATCCCTGAGGGCCAGACTAAGAGAGACGCCTTTTGTGAGTCCCCCATCCGCTCCGAGTAGACGAGAGATATATCCTATTGCAAGGAATATTTTTCCTCGTAACATATAGCTTATTTCCTGAACCGTCAGCACCGCGGTTATATCCGTTTGTGTATCGTTTGACTGCTTGTTGTAATAGCCGTGTTGTGCTCTAAAATTTTCTGTATTAGTATGTTGCATTGGTTGAAGTTGTTTCTCGTGATAAAATAAAATCGATTGTTTTTAATTATAGCTAATTTCATAGTAAGGTTTTTCTTAAAAGACCACTGCGATGAAAAATGTTTTTCTCAATAAAAACAATTAATTTGCATGCCCTCGCGTTATACGACTCGCGAGACGCATACACTAAATACGCGACCGCACGTTCTTCTATCACCTAATCGATTACCTTGCTAATACACCACAACTGCACCTTAGTTAGCGATTCTACTGTGACCCCGTCCTATCATGTGTGTGGAGTAACCGCTTTCCATGTTACGATTATCACATGGTACGAGCAATCTTTTTGCAAAATATGTCCTTAGCAAATCTCGAGGATGAGATTTTTTCTTAAGGGGGGTAGTGTTGTAACACCCCAAAAATTTAACCATGTTTTGTTTATTAAAATTTTGCTAAGAAATGAAATTTTCATTTTTCTGGATTTATTTTTGATCTCAGAATCTCTCTTTTCTTCTAAGTTGTGGAGTTTTCACCCCAAGTGAAAACTTTCCAATTATTATTGGACTTGTTTACCCTCTCAAATAAAACAATTCTTTTATCAGTGGGATTATTCATAATTATTTTTCCCTGAGCTTTATTTCTCTAAAATGGGTTTTCATAATTTTTAGGGTCCCATTTGCACTCCAACCCTTTGATAAATTCATTTAAAAATCCCACCAAAATTTGGGGATGACATGTGATGTTCCTAGATCACTTTTGTGCAAAAATATCCTTTAGTCATTTGGAGATTTTGAGCTTTTCCCCAAGTTTTCAAATCTGGTCCAATTGCACTTTTGCACTACAACCTATTTAGATATTTCTTTAAAACTTCCACCAAAATTAGGGGATGTTAGTAGGAGTATATTATTCATCTTTGTGCAAAAACCCACTAATGTTCTTTGAAAAATTTGAGCAAAACATCCTCTTCTGCTCTCTGGTCCAGTTTGGCTTTTTCTACAGCAACTCTATTTTTTGTTGCTCTAATGCCCATGATTCTTTTCCCTGCTTATAAACCACTCTACCAAACCCTTAAGTCCAGGAGAGTGGACCCATTGGAGTATTTTTAGTCCATGCAATAATAGCCTTTAGTTTCTGCCCAGAATTGGTTTTCTCAAAAACTTGCACTAACAAGTTTCTGGTTTTTACCAACTAACATTGCCACCCTCTCTATCATCTAAAGAGACTATGATCTGGAGTTTTTGGCCACCCCAAGAGTTGCCTAGATGCCCTTGGCATTCTGTCAAACACCTTGAGTGCATGAACAGAATTGGCATGATCCCTAGTTTGCATTTTGAACCTGCTTGTTTTGCCAAACCAGCATGTCCACTAAGCTCCTAGATGACTCTAACCTAGACCTGTTAACTACCAGCTCGCTCAAGCCCTCTAGCACACGATGGCATTGCGTCGAGCACCTGGCGTGCGTGCTCTGGGCGCGGCCAGAGCGCGCGTTTTGCACGTGCGTGCGCCCGAGTCGCCGCGTCTGGCCCCTGGCCTTTGCTCGCCCGCAGGGCCACGCCCTGCCCTCGCCCGCTCGCCAGAACCCTCCAAGCCACCCTGGCGCCCTACAGCGCCGCCGTCAGAGCTCCCTTGGCGGCACACCGGCGTCCACAGCAGGCTCCTGCCATGGACGGCGCCGCCCGAGCCACTCCAGCGCGCCAGCTGCCCCTGGAACAGCTCAAGCTTATCCCCTCACTCTGCAAAACCCCGCCAGCCAACGCCACGCGCCCCTGGCTACAGAACGGCGGTCGCCGGCGTTCTTATCCCCGGCCGCCACGAAACCGACCTCGACCGCTATAAATAGGGACCCCCGAGCTCCTCCAAGCCCCCAGGCAACCTCAAGCCATCCTCATAGCACTCCCGCAGCCAGCAATCGACGGGGGAGGACCTTCTTCCTCGTCTCTGGCCAGCTCGGCCGCCGCCACGCTCCGGTGCCTTGCGTCGCGAGCAGAACCTCCCCGGTCCATCCAGCGCTGCCATTCGACTCTCCTAGACCTTGCGGAGCCACCCCACCTCTCAAACTTGATCGGGAACCACCGTAGCCCAAACCCCCAAATCCTCCTGAAGCCAACTCCGCTGCGGAGCTCGCCGCCGGCGACTCCCTTCGCCCCCGCCAGCCTGTCGACCACCGGGAGGACCGCCCTCGACTGGCCGATCCATCCCCGCCATCAGAACCACGCGAGGGGCCTCCGTTCGCCGACGGCGATCGCCGCAGCTCCGCCTCCGTTCGGCCAGAAGAGAGGAAGGCGGGGACGACTGGTCAAACCTGACCAGTGGACCCAAGGGGCTCACTGTCAGTGACCCATGGGTCGGCCCGCGCGGGTTAAGTGGAGGCGTAAAGCCCGAAGTACGTGTCCTCCTCTCGAAAGCATATTTTGTCCGGAACATTTTCTTTTCTATTTTATTTTAAAAACAAGATTTTGACTAAACTTTGACTGGCTATAACTTTTTAAATATAAATCCAAATGACTTGATTCTTTTTTTGTTGTTTCTCAAATTCTGTCTAGCTTATTTTAGTATTTATTTGAAGATTTTCGAAACAACTTTTTTGTACTGTTTTGAAACTATGTGTTAATTTGAATATTTTCAAAAATAGGATGTTTGGAGAGAGGAGAAAACTTTCAAAAGTTTTGGAATGCACCCTGCCTCTCCACAACTTGAAGGCAAGCATTCTGAACCCGGGCATAATATTTTTGTGTGTTGGTTGATACGGTTACAACACCACCTTGACATGGAGCATTCATTATTTTATGTGGCAATACAATCATACGCATGAGTGCATAATGAAGATTCTTTGCTGTTAGAAATGGATATGCTGGTGATAGTAATCATCCTCGTAAGCTTTTCATGCATACCGGAAGGAAGCCGGGAAAGTCTCTGTCTTGGGTAGACACGAGCTTGTCCCTAGTTCCTCGTCGAGACGAGTGTGTCCGGTATGGCATGATGAGGTATGATGAGTGGTGATTATGTCTGTTAGTTGAAATATATTTGTTATGCTAATCATATAGGGAATACTTGGACCACCTGAGTCGGCCGTAGATCGAGTCTTGTTCCAGTAACCCCCATACTTGTTTCGTACTACCACTTGTCCCTGCCGCAGGTAGGGTACGGTTCAGTAAGTTGTCAACCCCTCCTAGCACACACCGTATAGAGAGGCCATGGTGGAAGATACCGGGTGCATCCGGTAGGCATGCCACCTGGTCCGGGGGCATGGGTGTTTCCGGTTGTATCCAAGGGGAGTGGCTTCCCTAGTTTGCGCGCGTTATAAATTTTGTGATCCCATGCTAATCGAGGTTGTAGCCTCCCCACTTAGAGTTTTGCTTGACAGGTGTCGTGGGTGGTTCCGGACACCGGTAAGTTAGGCTGGTGTGTGCGGTTAGGTGTGTTTTCAATTAAAAGACCGTAGACGGAATTAGTCCCGATGGACTAAAGAAATCCGTTACTCGTGGGTAAAGAGTACACCCTCTGCAGAGGTTAAATCTATTCGAATAGCCATGTCCATGGTAAGGACTACAGTCTGAGATGGGTCAAGTGTCGGTCTTAGTGTCGGTCTTCGGAGGAGAAACTACTAAACCGGAACATGGATCATGACTTGTGACTCATGATGATTGTGATTATTATTATATTGGACTAACCCTTTTTATTACTCGAATTATTGAGTATCCCTGGGACGGTTCTACCTCCTGGATATTCATTGTGATTATTTTCTTATAAGCCCTTTATGTGCTGTCGCTCAGACGCCCGACTGTGGCATGCTTGTTATTTGTTTACTTTATAAGCCCTTTATGTGGTGCCGCTCAGACGCCCGACTGTGGCATGCTTGTTATTTGTTTACTTTATAAGCCCTTTATGTGGTGTCGCTCAGACGCCCGACTGTGGCATGCCTGTTATTTGTTTACTTTATAAGCCCTTTATGTGGTGTCGCTCAGACGCCCGACTGTGGCATGCTTGTTATTTGTTTACTTTATAAGCCCTTTATGTGGTGTCGCTCAGACGCCCGACTGTGGCATGCCTGTTATTTGTTTACTTTATAAGCCCTTTATGTGGTGTCGCTCAGACGCCCGACTGTGGCATGCTTGTTATTTGTTTACTTTATAAGCCCTTTATGTGGTGTAGCTCAGACGCCCGAATGAGGCACGCTTTCTGTTGTCGTCCTTTGAGGCGTCGCTTCAGACACCCGATCGGTGCATTTTTTTTTCTATTCTCGGATTGCATATTCATGTTTTATACGAACAACCTGCATGCGTGCATCATGGATTTTGTTTATTTCGTGACTGACATTGCGATCATAGAATATTTCAGAGCGTGATTATCATTTGTTATATTATACCCGTGTTCATAATGGTTGCGAGTACATTCAAAAGTACTCACTAGCTTGTCCCTGGCTATTGTCTTGGCCAAATTTCGTGCAAGGAGAGGAGCGTTGCGAAGACAGTCCCAGAACCTACGCAATGATGATAGCAGTCTCGCGAAGATAGGAGTTATCCAGGTCAGCTGTTCCTGTGGGAAATGGAGTCCCATAGACGCAGATGAACCACGAACCGCTTCCGCCATCAACCACTAGAAACCAAGTGTTGTACTCATAGGCCACAATGGTCTTGTACTATATATTTTGTACTTTGATTGGAATTTCTGTACCAAGTTGGTGCCTCATCAGCTAACAGTAATCCTGGGGCTGGTGAGCGCAAGGGCCATTTTCTGGGAAATTAATATCCCGAAAAACCGGTCCTGACATACACTTGTTGCATCTCTTTTTTACTCTACATGTTATATATATTGTCCACTAAGCACACATAGTAACGTGAAAGATGATTAGTTTCTCCTACTATATGACAAGCAGTGAGGTATGATGTCTACTACACAACCTTCCTCATGTAGACGCTGTTGGGTCTCCAAGTGCAGAGTTTTGTAGGACAGTAGCAAATTTCCCTCAAGTGGATGACCTAAGGTATCCGTGGGAGGCGTAGGATGAAGATGGTCTCTCTAAAACAACCATGCAACCAAATAGCAAAGAGTCTCTTGTGTCCCCAACACACCCAATACAATGGTAAATTGTATAGGTGCACTAGTTTGGCGAAGAGATGGTGATACAACTGCAATATGATCGTAGATATAGGTTTTCGTAATCTGAAATTATAAAAACAGCAAGGTAACAAGCGATAAAAGTGAGCGTAAACAGTATTGCAATGCTAGGAAACAAGGCCTAGGGTTCATAATTTCACTAGTGCAAGTTCTCTCAACAATAATAACATAATTGGATCTTATAACTATTCCTCAACTTGCAACAAGAGTCACTCCAAAGTCACTAACAGCGGAGAACAAACGAAGAGATTATTGTAGGGTACAAAACCACCTCAAAGTTATCCTTTCTGATCGATCTATTCAAGAGTCCGTAGTAAAATAACACGAAGCTATTCTTTCCGTTCGATCTATCCTAGAGTTCGTACTAGAATAACACCTTAAGACACAAATCAACCAAAACTCTAATATCACCTAGATACTCCAATGTCACCTCAAGTATCTGTGGGTATGATTATACGATATGCATCACACAATCTCAGATTCATCTATTCAACCAACCCAAAGAACTTCAAAGAGTGCCCAAAAGTTTCTGTCGGCGTTCTGGGAACGGGGGTCCCCAGACTTGCGTGCCAGCGGCCCACGGCGTGGCTCCACTAACGGCCTGGTATGGCTCATCTTCAGCAGCAGACACTCAAGACCCTCGCGCGGGGCCAAGCCTCACGAGGCGGGCGACACAAGACCTCCTCACGGGCAGCCTCACTAAGCTGGCTCGCGAGGAGCGGAGAGATCAAGGAGAGGGGCACCTCGTGAGGTTCCCATGACGTGAGCCGTGACGACCAAGGCCAGGCGGGTGCCAGCGGGCGCAGAGTACTGATTTCCTCTTCGGTGCTAAAGGAGCAGGCGCAGGTGAGGAGACCCGAGGCATCAGGCAAAGGTTTCCATATCGGTGCACCAAGACCAAGACCAGCAGGACGGCAGGATGGAGGTCATCGCGGAGCCCACGACGGCGTCACCACCAGAGCCTTTGGCAAGCGAATACCACCTTTTGTCAGGATAGCTTGTACTAGCTGTCCCCCTTCAAATTGGCCGTTGTGGGATCCCTTCCCGCCTGATATTTGGGAAGAGGACCCGGGCCTCTATAAATAGGACTAGCCAGCACCGTAGGAGGCAACTGATTCGGCCCTGACGGATCATTCAGATCATCCTCGACCACACAAGCTCACCGAGGTCAAGAACTCCTCTCCTCAGGAGGTAGTTCTTCCCTTGTACTTGTTCATCCCAGCCTGCAAGGCAATCCACCACACCACACTGGAGTAGGGTATTACACCACATTGGTGGCGCGAACCAATATAAACCCTTGTGTCCCTTGTTCTTTGGGTTCGGCGAGCTAAGCTTTGAGATCATGGTGAGAGCGTGAGCTAGCGGGAGAGAGATCTTCATGAGCACGCCAGAGTTCGAACCTCAAGGGTTTTGCCAGAACCCGCAATCCGACATTTGGCGTGCCAGGTAGGGGGTGCGCTGAGGCTTTCCTTCCGTCGATCCACGCTCCGCCGCTCCACCGCATCCATGGCAGACACGCGACCAGCTCGCGCCGAGCGTCGGGCCGCCCTGGCCACCAGTGTCGCTCAGACAGCCCCTGTCGGCGGGCCTCCCCGTCGTTCTCCATCACCCGCCGCCAACGCCGCCTCCGGCCCGGCAGGAAACGACAAGCAAGCCTCCTCGCTGCACACCTCTGTGCAATGGGACGGCCACACTACTACCCCATCGCTGACTCCGGCCGCCTCGTCGTCCCATGCTCGTCGCGCACCCACGGACGCACAGGCCCCGCTGCTCATGGCACGCGAGCTCCTGCGCTACCGCCCGGTCGACAACCTCTACGAGGACTGGCTGGACCGCATTACCGAGCTCGTCAGCGCCGCTGGGGGCTCCCTCGCATCATCCCTCTCGCTGCCTCGCCCTCCTCTAGCTACGGGCGATGTAGCTCATGGAGTGCCTCCGCCCCAAGGCGGCACCCTGGCATGAAGACGCGTGGCCCCTCGGCGCGACCCGCCGCGCCGGGTGCCCGCGCATGAAGAAGGAAGCTGCCAAGAAGTTCCCAGACCGCGAGAAGACGCTCCCGTGCTCCCAGCGCCACCACGTCAAGACCGCGTGCCGCCTGCGGCAGCGGTGCGCGGGCATCAAGACCAAGCTCCACCCACGCGGCAGGCCCCGGTGGCCACAGCAGGCTGCTGTGCCTTCACTCCAGAGCTGCGTAGCATCGTTTGGCCGCGCAAGTTCAAGCCAGACCTGCCTCTGCGCTACGACGGCAGCCCCGACCCTGCGGATTTCTTACAGCTCTACGAGCTGAGCATCGAGGCGGCCAACGGCGACGAGAAAGTCGTGGCGAACTGGTTTCCCATGGCTCTCAAAGATGGTGCTTGCTCATGGCTTCTGAACTTGCCCCCGGGTTCGATCTCCTCCTGGGGTGAGATGCGCGACCATTCCAGGGCACTCGCGACCGCCCGCCGGCCGCGGGTGACCTACGCTGCATCAAGCAGCAGCCAGGAGAGACCCTGCAGAAGTACATCCAGCGCTTCCACAGCGTTCGCCTCAAGATCCCCAAGGTGACGGACGAGGCCACCATTTCAGCGTTCTCTGATGGCGTCCGCGACGTCAAGATGAAGGAGGAGCTCGCTATCTAGGCATACTCCGGATACCATCAAATCAAAATGAAGGAGTCCGATCAAGCCGCAACGGCATTCATTACCCCATACGGGCCTTTCTGCTTCAACACCATGCCCTTCGGGCTCAAAAACGCCGGCGCCACCTACAAACGCATGATTCAAACATGCCTAGAAAAACAAATCGGCAAGAAAACTGAAGCATATGTGGATGACGTAGTCATCAAGACTAGACACGACGAGTCATTAATAGACAACCTGTGTCTCACATTCGATAACCTTCGCATATATGACATCAAGCTCGATTCGGAAAAGTGTGTTTTCGACGTTCCCGCTGGAAAACTGCTGGGCTTCATCGTTTCCAATAGAGGAATTGAGGCAAATCCAGCAAAAATCCGGGCCTTCTCACAATTGGCTATACCAACAGACCTTAAACAGGTCCAAAAACTAGCTGGATGTGTGGCAGCTTTAAGCCGCTTTATCTCCAGATTAGGAGAAAAAGCATTGCCACTTTATGGCCTTCTCCGATGCACCGACCTCTTCGAGTGGATGGATGCGGCAACGGCCGGACTGGAAGAAATAAAGGCTCTTTTAGCGAGCAACCCAATCCTGGCCGCACCGAACGTCGGTGAACCAATGTTATTATACATCTCTGCAACACACCAAGTGGTGAGCGCGGTGCTTGTCGTTGAGCGAGAGGCAGATGGACACAAATTCCCACTCCAGAAACCGGTATACTACGTATCCACTGTCCTCACACCATGCAAATCCCGATACCCTCATTACCAAAAGATAGCATATGCGGTCTTCATGGCATCCCGGAAGCTACGGCACTACTTCCAAGAGTGCTCTATCACGATGGCTTCCGAAGTACCACTCAATGACATAATAAACAACCGCGATGCTACGGGCTGGATTGCTAAGTGGGCCATTGAGCTCCTGCCATTTGACATAACATACAAACCACGCCGGGCCATTAAATCCCAAGTATTGGCCGACTTCGTCGCCGAATGGACAGAGGCCGAACTCCTTAAAGAGTATGGCACATATTCCAACTGGGTCATGTACTTCGATGGCTCTAAAATGCTGGACGGCTTAGGAGCAGGCGTCGTTTTAACATCCCAAACAAGAGACATAGTCCAGTACGTACTCCATGTACTATACACAGACTCCAACAATGCAGCCGAATACGAGGCCTTATTGCACAGTCTTCGGCTGGCTACCTCCATGGGCATACAACGCCTGGAGGTGCGCGGGGATTCAAATCTTGCAATATCCCAGATAAATGGAGACTTCGATGCCAAAGATCCAAAGATGGCGGCCTATCGTAACGTCGTACTTAAAATATCATCTCGGTTCGAGGGACTCGAGTTTCACCATGTGGCTCGAGAAAGCAATCAAGTGGCGGACATTCTTGCTCGCATGGGCACCAAGCGTGACCCCGTCCCGCCTAACATCTTCTTGGAAAGCCTCTTCAAGCCATCCGTGGTGTGGCAGGATGAGAGCGACAACACTAGTCCGGATCCGATGACATCCCCAGATTCCGAACACAGACACCGAGATAACACCATCGGCCCATCTAATAATGGCAGTAATTGCCCCATGGACCGAGCCCTTCTTGGCCTACCTTAATAGGCGAGAGCTCCCCGAGGACCAGAATGAGGATTGCTGCATTGTTCGGCACTCAAAAGCCTACAAGGTCCATGATGGAGAACTCTACAAGAAAAGTGCTACCGGAGTCCTTCAAAGGTGTATCTCCGAAGAAGAGGGACGGCAGCTCCTGGCCGAGATCCATGTTGGCCTCGGTGGTCACCATGCCGCAGCTCAGCCCCTTGTAAGTAAGGCTTTCCATATAGGTTTCTTTTGGCCTACGGCCCGAGCAGATGCACAGGACCTGGTCCAATGTTGTCTCGGATGCCAGCTCTTCGCCAATCAAAGCCATATGCCGCCTACTTCTCTACAAACAATAACCATTACCTGGGCTTTTGCGGTCTGGGGGCTTGATATGGTCGGACCCCTTAAAGCAGGAAGCCATAAGAAAAAATATCTGCTAGTTATGGTAGATAAATTCACCAAGTGGATAGAGGCCAAACGAGTGAAAACGGCCGAAGCCGGACCGGTGATCGACTTTATATCCGGTGTCGTGCACCGTTATGGTGTCCCACACAGCATCATCACCGATAACAGCTCTAATGTCACGGCCGACGAAATGAAAACTGGTGTGCTAAATTGGGCATTAAACTCGATTACGCCTCGGTATATCATCCACAAACAAACGGTCAAGTCGAACGAGCTAATGGTCTTATTATGAGCGGCATTAAGCCTAGACTAGTGCGGTCGTTGAAAGAATCAGACAAGCACTGGGTTGAGGACCTCGACTCCGTACTCTTGGGGCTGCGGACCACGCCCAATCGCACTACCGGATACACACCATTCTTTATGGTGTACGGCACAGAGGCCATTTTGCCCTGTGACATTATTCATGACTCACCTCGAGTGTGCATGTACGAACAGAGAGAAGCCGTGTTGGATCAGTAGGACAGCCTAGATGCCTTGGAGGAGGAGCGTGACGTTGCAAAATCCCGATCTGCATTCTATCAACAACAGGCTCGCAGATATCAAAGCAGAGAGGTGTGAGCCAAGACTTATAATGTTGGTGAACTCATTCTACGCTTGCCAGAAAAGAAAAAGGACAAACTCAAGCCCAAGTTGGAGGGTCCCTTCCTCATAGATGAAGTTCTCACTGGAGGAGCGTACCACCCGTGCAATGCATCGGACAATCGCCTAGAGCCAAACCCGTGGAACGCCGCCATACTCCAAAGATTCTACGCCTAGAGCCGGACTCTTTGTTCGTTTTATTCTCCCTTTGTCCCTGTTTTTTCTCTCTTCGACTTTTTTCTAGCTTTAAGCTCTTGTGCAGCTAAACCGCGCAACTATGACGTACACATCCTTAAATGTATACACTCATAATGTCTGGGGGCTTCTTTTACAGAAGCTTATTATTATTATTATTTTCCGAGCATCAAGCTCCACACATATGTGTCCTTTCCTCATATGTACCGTTTCTTCGCCATTATATGCATCGTTATGACTTAAGTTTTTGCCAAGCTGGGTTGCCTGGCTCCTGTGCTTATGCCCAACGTTCCCGTTTGTTCGACTAGGGCGTAAAGGGAGCACCTCTGCGATTGTTACAGCCGGGTCATCCGGACGTGTAACTCAGACTGGGTGAAGCCGAAAGCTAGCGTTCTTAAGGGAATATTCGGTCGGCGGACTAAAGATGTTTTACACTCACTACATTATGAAGCCCCAGATGTTATGAATACTGCAATTTTTCGATCACAGTTCGGACATGCATACTAACGCATGTTCCCCCGAACCCTTAACGGAACTATTCTCCCTGGAAGATGTTCCTTACAATTAAATGTAATATAACATAGCTAGCCGGATACAACTTGTCTGTTATAGCAACTATGACCCCTACGCCTGGTTTCGATGCATACCCCGGTCTATATTACCATTATAGTATTCCGAAACACTCCGAGCCTTCGGGTCCAGAGGTCGAAGCGAAAAGGTCCGCCATGACAATCGTTTTACGATCCGCCTAGGGAAAAATTTGTCAATTGAAGTACATAGTCACTTGGACTCAAAAACTTCTTCCTCTATGCCATGTAAAAGGCTATCTAGCTTACAATCCTATTGGGAATACTTGGCGGCTATCTTTACCTAGTCATATACCAGACTAACCAGAATTTCTTTTCCATCTGACCCCAACGGTCCGACCCAGGCCATATGATTCGGATCAAGCTTGGTGTACCTCTTTTTTACCATGGCCCAGGCATCTCGCGCACCTTCTCGGCAGGCCAATATCTTCCATAGTCGGAAGCACCGCCGAGCTCCTTGGAATAGCTTTACAAGCTCCTCCATGCTTCCTCGAGGAGAGGCAGATGGCCACAAAGCTTTGGCAACGCTCCGCATTGCTTGCCGAGCTCGTTCGTGCAGTTGGGACACCTCTTGCAGCAGGTCGCCTTGAGAGCCAGACATTTCCTCTTCGAGACGGCCAGTCAGCATACCTGCAGACATAAATCTGTTAGATCATTGATTTGCTGAAATATACGGAGGGGAGTTCAAAAGCATACAGAATATGCCACCTCGTAGCCTCCTATTCTCCTTTACGGCATCAGCCAGCTGAGCTCGTATGTCTTTTAGCTCTTCGCCTAGCAGGGTGTAGGAATCCTGCAGCTTGTTTTTATCATCTCTGACTCGTGTCAGCACACGTTCGCCCGCGGCCAGTTGCCTTTTGGCCTCCTGTTCGCCAGCCTACGCGACTTTCAGTTCCCCTTCCAGTTGATCTGCTGATCCTGTCATCGGAAACGCAATAGTATTAACATTACTGGTATATGATTACATTTTTCTGGATGGAAGGGAATATTACCAGGCATTTCCTTCTTGGATTTCTGTAGTTCGACGGTAACCGCAGCCAGCCGGGTCTGATACTTTTCCAGCTCTTAAGACAGCAGTCTATTCTTCTCTGTGAGTGCGTGATTATACAATGATCCTTAAATCAGTTGTATCAACTGCTTCAAGTCTCGGGGGCTACTAGTATATGATTACCAAATCTGTACTTACCCGCATATCTTTTAAATGTTGGTCCGTGGCTCTGGCAAGCCCATCCCGAGCAGCTCGAATGTATGCATTGGCTGAGCTGAAGGCATTGAATGCCTCTTTTGAAAAGCCGCGGTCGCGGAGAGCGGCCTTCCGACGCCGATGATTCATGGCACTCTCCACTTCAGAGTTCATGACGGACACGTCATCCGAATCCTCTGCAGAAGGACAATTCGGCGTCACTCCCGTGTTAGCCTCCATCCTTAAGGCAGGGTCTGGAACCTGGCTAGTGGAGGCGCGACCGGCAGGATCCCCGGACATAGTCCAGCGAACGCTCTTCCTGAGAAGACGGAGTGGACAATGTCATAGTTCGATGTGACTGCCAAGGGGCATATTTAAAAAGCTATATCTCTTTGATGAAGGCTCGGTCGTGTTTTTTGCCTTCCTCTTCCAAGGATTGCCCATCGTGGGCGTCGCTCTCTTACGAGTCGCCTCTGGTGCAGCATGGCGCGCCGAGCGCCTCCCCTTTGGAGCACGAGACAGTGCGGTGGGTGAGGAAGAATAAGGAAACTCTTTCGGAGGAGATGTCTCCTGATTACTTACATGTGAGGCATGAAGGAGGCTGGGATAGTCGGCTATGATGGCCATTTCTGTGCCGTCGTAGCTCGCCTGAGAAAATACTCCCGCCTCAAGCTCTACAAATATGTCCGGATCCTCTTCGAATCTGGGGTCAAGATCCCGGTGATGGTCCTCCAGCTGTGGAGCGGGACTATAGATCCCCTCGACGACCTTTCGCCATTCCTGTTACTAATGGACGGGTTAGTGTCAATTAAAAGCGACTCGAGGAGAGGATTGAGTAAAGTGGTGGGATTAAAACTCACCCAACTAGGAGTATTGTACATGGAAAGTCCCTCTCGGCGCTTAAGCCGGGAGAACTCCTCTTTCTCCCCTTTATAGAGATCGGCCAGAATTGTGGCCAGGGCGGTGAGGGAATCCGGACCCTTTCGTCCGCAGCGTGAGGCATCGTCTTCCCCATTGTACTGCCACATTGGGAGCCCCCTAAATTGGAGCGCCTGAACCCCTCGCACTATGGAAGTGGCCATTACCTCGACTATTGTTAGTCCGGACTGGGCGAGTGTCCTTATCTTGCCCATTAGTTGTCGGACTTCCGCACTATCCTCCTCCTCGAGACTCCGAGGGCGCCAGCTCTGGCGTTTATTCCATGGAGCACTGGAAAATTCGGGAAGACCCATGCGGATTGGATCGGGGAGAGCGACGTCCTCGATATAGAACCACTCTGAGGGCCACTCTTCGGATGCCTTCTTCGGTGTGCCAGATAGCTATCCGGTCCCGGCTATGCGCCATACTTCAGCGCCGCCCACCTCGAATAACGATCCCTCTTGGGTGTGAGGGACGAGGCAGAATAGCTTTATCCATAAATCAAAGTGGGCCTCACAGCCCAGGAATAGCTCGCAAAGAGCAACGAAACCCGAGATATGCAGGATTGAGGCCGATGTGAGGTTGTGCAGCTGGAGGCCATAATACTCCAAGAGTCCTCAGAGGAAGGGGTGGATTGGAAATCCGACGCCCCTCAACAAGTAGGAAACGAAGCACACCCGTTCCCCCTGGTTGGATTGGAGAAATTTTCCGCCAGGGCTTCGCCAGAGATGGAGGTCAATCCTGCCTGAACATGGACTAGATTCGCGGGGGGAAGGAATCCCTGTGTTTGAAGCTTAACCAGCTAATCGTGGGATACTGAGCATCTCTCCCAGTCGCCTTTTTTGGAGCTGTGGGGGCGGGAGGAAGACCTGGGAATGCTAGCCATGTTGGAATGATTTCTCTTGACAAGCTCTAAGGATTTTCCGCTTGATGTGGAATGGGATCTGAGATCCAATCTCTTTAAATAGATGCCTTTCTTGCATGGCCGGGGTGTTATGTGCAAAAAATACCCTGACCTCTCGTATTCTCTCGACACGTGGAAGCAGCAGTAATGAAGGCGCAGAAGCCAAGGAATGTGACATCAAATCACGACGCCGAATACAGCTTTTCAGGTCAGGTACTTTGAAGAAATCGGAGAAGGAACTCGCCTTATAATGCCGAAGACAATCAGCGCGCCGGACACATCATCATTGAAGACTGGTTCGGGGGCTACTGAGGGAGTCCTAGATTAAGGGGTCCTCGAACGCTCGGACTATGTGGCGTGGGCCGGACTAATGGGCCATGAAGATACAAGACAGAAGACTTCCTCCTGTGTCCGGATGGGACTCTCCTTTGCGTGGATGGCAAGCTTGGCGGTCGGATATATAGATTCCTTCCTTTGTAAACCGACTCTGTACAACCCTAGGTCCCTCCGGTGTCTATATAAACCGGAGGGTTTAGCCCGTAGAAGCAATCACAATCATACAGGCTAGACTTCTAGGGTTTAGCCATTACGATCTCGTGGTAGATCAACTCTTGTAATCCTCATATTCATCAAGATCAATCAAGCAGGAAGAAGGGTATTACCTCCATCAAGAGGGACCGAACCTGGGTAAACATCGTGTCCCCCGTCTCCTGTTACCATTGACCTAAGATGCATAGTTCGGGACCCCCTACCCAAGATCCGCCGGTTTTGACATCAACAGCGAGGTATCTACGGCTATCACTTGTTTGATTACATCTCGCGGCATCCCACGTTACTAACCTCCTGTTTACCCCACGGCGAGAGCTCCACATATCGGCACGGCGCTTGTGCTCGGGTCCGTCCCTGCAATGCTGATAAACCTGAGAGATCGAGCTCTGGCTCGCGGCCCGCTCTGCGCACGTCGCCTCGTCAGATCCTCAGTGCCTCTGCCTTCCTGTGGAACAATCGACAGCTGGGTAACCAATGCGATCATGGGCTATATTCCCTCTCCAACTAACCTGTAGGAACCTCCCGAGGATGACAGTGGGCGGTACCGCAGGCTTGCTCTTTTCCCATGTAATTCGCTTGCGCGTTAAAGGGGTGCTTGCTACCTCTTGAGCATGCGTTGGTTTTCCCTTGAAGAGGAAAGGGTGATGCAGCAAAGTAGCGTAAGTATTTCCCTCAGTTTTTGAGAACCAAGGTATCAATCCAGTAGGAGACTACACGCAAATCGCCTAGTACCTCCACAAACAATCAAGAACCTTACAAGCAACGCGATAAAGGGGTTGTCAATCCCTTCACGACCACTTGCAAAAGTGAGATCTGATAAAGATAATAAGATAAATATTTTTGGTATTTTTGTTGTATAAATTGGAAAGTAAATATTGCAAAACAAACGGCGACAGAAATTTGCAAGTTGACGATAAAATAATATGATGTAAAATAGACCCGGGGGGCATAGGTTTCACTAGTGGCTTCTCTCATGATAGCATATATTACGGTGGGTGAAAAAATTACTGCTGAGCAATTGATAGAAAAGCGCATAGTTATGAGAATATCTAGGCATGATCATGAACATAGGCATCACGTCCGTGTCAAGTAGACTGAAACGATTCTGCATCTACTACTATTACTCCACACATCGACCGCTATCCAGCATGCATCTAGAGTATTAAGTTCATCAGAACAGAGTAACGCATTAAGTAAGATGGCATGATGTAGAGGGATAAACTCAAGCAATATGATATAAACCCCATCTTCTTATCCTTGATGGCAACAATAAAATACGTGCCTTGCTGCCCGTGCTGTCATTTGGAAAGGACACCGCAAGATTGAACCCAAATCTAAGCACTTCTCCCATTGCAAGAAATATCAATCTAGCAGGCCAAACTAAACCGATAATTCAAAGAGACTTGAAAAGATATCAAATCATGCATATAAGAATTCAGAGAAGAACCAAATATTGTTCATTGATAATCTTGATCATAAACTCACAATTCATCGTATCTCGGCAAACACACCGCAAAAAGTATTATATCGAATAGATCTCCAAGAACATCAAGGAGAACTTTGTATTGAGAACCAAAGAGAGAGAAGAAGCCATCTAGCTAATAACTATGGACCCGAAGGTCTGTGGTAAACTACTCACACATCATCGGAGAGGCTATGGTGTTGATGTAGAAGCCCTCCGTGATCGAATCCCCCTCTGGCAGATCGCCGAAAAAGGCCCCAAGATGGGATCTCATGGGTACAGAAGGTTGCGGTGGTGGAAAAGTGGTTTCATTGCTCCCCTGGATGTTTTTAGGGTATAGGAGTATATATAGGCGAAAGAAGTAGGTTGGTGGAGCTACGAGGGGCCCATGAGGGTGGGGGGCGCGCCTACCCCCTGGGCGCGCCTTCCTGCCTCGTGGCCGCCTTGTTGCGTCTCTGACTTCCACTCCAAGTCTCCTGGATTACGTTCGTTCCAAGAAAGATCCTCGCGAAGGTTTCGTTCCGTTTGATATTCCTTTTCTACGAAACACTGAAATAGGCAAAAAAACAGCAACTGGCACTGGGCCTCCGGTTAATAGGTTAGTCCCAAAAAATAGCATGGAACGATATTAAAGCCCATTAAACATCCAAAACAGATAATATAATAGCATGGAATGATAAAAAATTATAGATACGTTGGAGACGTATCAGCATCCCCAAGCTTAATTCCTGCTCGTCCTCGAGTAGGTAAATGATAAAAACAGAATTTTTGATGTGGAATGCTACCTAACATAATTTTCAATGTAATTTTCTTTATTGTGGCATGAATGTTCAGATCCGAAAGATTCAAGACAAAAGTTTAATATTGACATAAAAATAATAATACTTCAAGCATACTAATAAAGCAATCGTGTCTTCTCAAAATAACATGGCCAAAGAAAGTTATCCCTACAAAATCATATAGTCTGGATATGCTCTATGTTCATCACACAAAGTATTTAATCATGCACAACCCCGATGACAAGCCAAGCAATTGTTTCATACTTTTGAAGTTCTCAAACTTTTTCAACTTTCACGCAATACAATAGCGTGAGCCATGGATATAGCACTATAGTTGGAATAGAATGGTGGTTGTGGAGAAGACAAAAAAGAGAAGATAGTCTCACATCAACTAGTCGTATCAATGGGCTATGGAGATGCCCATCAATAGATATCAATGTGAGTGAGTAGGTATTGCCATGCAACATATGCACTAGAGCTATAAGTGTATGGAAGCTCAACAAGAGAAACTAAGTGGGTGTGCATCCAACTCGCTTGCTCACGAAGACCTAGGGAATTTTGAGGAAGCCCATCATTGGCATATACAAGCCAAGTTCTATAATAAAAATTCCCACTAGTATATGAAAGTGACAAAATAAGAGACTCTCTATCATGAAGATCACAGTGCTACTTTGAAGCACAAGTGTGCAAAAAGGATAGTAACATTGTCCCTTCTCTCATTTTCTCTCATCATTTTTTATGGTGAGCTTCTTCGGCCTCCTTTTTTATTTGGGCTTCTTTGGCCTCTCTTTCTTCGTCCGGAGTCTCATCCCAACTTATGGGGAATCATTGTCTCCATCATCCTTTCCTCACATGGGACAATGCTCTAATAATGAAGATCATCACACTTTTATTTACTTACAACTCAAGAATTACAACTCGATACTTAGAACAAATATGACTCTATGTGAATGCCTCCGGCGGTGTACCGAGATATCCAATGAATCAAGAGTGACACGTATGAATGATGAATGGTGTCCTTGCCACAAATACGATGTCAACTACATGATCATGCAAAGCAATATGACAATGATGGAGCGTGTCATAAGAAACGAAATGGTGGAAAGTTGCATGGCAATATATCTCGGAATGACTATGGAAATTCCATAATAGGTAGGTATGGTGGATGTTTTGAGGAAGGTATATGGTGGGTGTATGATACCAGCGAAAGGTGCGCGGTATTAGAGAGGCTAGCAATGGTGGAAGGGTGAGAATGCGTATAATCCATGGACTCAACATTAGTCATAAAGAACTCACATACTTATTGCAAAAATCTATTAGTTATCGAAACGAAGTACTACGCGCATGCTCCTAGGGGGGTATATTGGTAGGAAAAGACCATCGCTCGTCCCTGACCGCCACTCATAAGGACGACAATCACTAAATAAATCATGCTTTGACTTCATCACATAACGGTTCACCATACGTGCATGCTACGGCAATCACAAACTTTAACACAAGTATCTCTCAAATTTACAACTACTCAACTAGCATGACTCTAATATCACCATCTTCATATCTCAAAACAATCATAAGGAATCAAACTACTCATAGTAGTCAATGCACTTTATATGATAGTTTTTATTATACCCATCTTGGATACTCATCATATTAGGACTAATTTTATAGCCAAAGCAAATTACCATGCTGTTCTAAAAGACTCTCAAAATAAAATAAGCGAAGCATGAGATATCAATAATTTCTATAAAATAAAACCACCACCATGCTCTAAAAAGATATAAGCGAAGCACTAGAGCAAAATTATCTAGCTCAAAAGATATAAGTGAAGCACATAGAGTATTCTAATAAATTCTGATTCATGTGTGTCTCTCCCAAAAGGTGTGTACAGCAAGGATTATTGTGGTAAACTATAAATCAAAGACTCAAATCATACAGGACGCTCCAAGCAAAACACATATCATGTGGTGAATAAAAATATAGCCTCAAGTAAAGTTACCGATATACGAAGATGAAAGAGGGGATGCCTTCTGGGGCATCCCCAAGCTTAGGCTTTTGGTTGTCCTTGAATTTTACCTTGGGGTGCCTTGGGCATCCCCAAGTTTAGGCTCTTGCCACTCCTTATTCCAAAATCCATCAAATCTTTGCCCAAAAACATGAAAACTTCACAACACAAAACTTAAACAGAAAATCTCATGAGCTCCGTTAGTGTAAGAAAACAAACCACCACTTTAAGGTACTGTAATGAACTCATTCTTTATTTATATTTGTGTTAAACCTACTGTATTCCAACTTCTCTATGCTTCATACCCCCCAATACTAGCCATAGATTCATCAAAATAAGCAAACAACACACGAAAAACAGAATCTGTCAAAAACAGAACACTCTGTAGTAATCTTTATCAAACGTATAATTATGGAACTCAAAAAATTCTGAAATAAATTGTTGGACATGAGTAATTTTTCTATTAATCATCTGCAAAAAGAATCAACCTAAAATCACTCTCCAGTAAAAATTTCCAGCTAATCTCGTGAGCGCTAAAGTTTCTGTTTTTTACAGCAAGATCGCAAAGACTTCACCCAAGTCTTCCCAATGGTTCTACTTGGAACAAACACTAATTAAAACATAAAACCACATCTAAACAGAGGCTAGATGAATTATTTATTACTAAACAGGAACAAAAATCAAGGAACAAAAATAAAATTGGGTTGCCTCCCAACAAGCGCTATCATTTAACGCCCCTAGCTAGGCATTGATAATTTTAAGGATGCTCACATCAAAGACAAGAATTAAAGCACAAAGAGAGCATCATAGAACACGTGATAAACACATCTAAGTCTACCATAGTTCCTATGCATAGTCATTTTATAAGCAAACAAATTATCATAGCAAGCAAAAATTAGCATATGCAAGGAAGAAGAAAGAGACTATAGCAATCTCAACATGATGAGAGGTAATTTAGTAAGATAAAAATTTCTACAACCATATTTTCCTTTCTCATAATAATTACATGTAGGATCATATGCAAATTCAACAAAATAGCTATCACATAACATGTTCTCAACATGATCCACATGCATGCGAAGTTGACGCTCTTCCAAAGTAGTGGGATTATCATTAACTAAATTCATGACCTCTCCAGTCCACTTTCAATATTATTGCAAACACTATTATCAATCTCATATTAATCATGGGGCTTAAATAAATTTTCAAGATCATAAGAAGAATCACCCCATCATGATCATTGCAACAAGTAGTAGACATAGCAAAACTAGCATCCCCAAGCTTACGGTTTTGCATATTATTAGCACAATTGACATCAAGAGAATTTATAATAAGATTATTGCAATCATGCTTTTCATCGAAGGAACTATCAAGTATGGGTGCAATAGCAATGATCTCATGTTTAACATAAGGAACTATAGCAAATTCCTCTTCATAAATATTGGCATCATGGCCACAAGAATAGCAAGCATCCTGTTCATCAAGGGGTATTTCAATCAAATCATCGGAATCATAATTATCAATAGATTCATGCATATCATTATTTTCTTCCAAAACAATGGTCATTCCTTCAATAAATTCTTTAACATAGACATTATGGGCATAGTTTTCATAGCAATATTTAAGTATGTCGGAATTCTCAGATTTGTAGAGAGTAATATCATACTTTTCAATCAAAGAAGCAACTTCATGAGCACCCTTAAAAATGACAAATTCTTCAATTTGTTCGATATCATAGTAACTATAAACACCCTTTGCATAAGAAGATAAGATTTCATTATCATTAAACTCACATAGGTAAGGAAGGTGTTTTTTAGGGTTCTTAGAGCAACAAGTAAAATCATAAATTTCACAAAGATTCCAAGCATAGCATAGCAAACTATATATTTGATACCATAAGAGCTTCCCTTTTTCAGACAAACGATGACGCACAAAATGAGCATGCTCATCTAAAGATTTTCCCTCAACTAAACTAGTTGGGGTTTCAGCACGAGCACATATAGATCGAAGATGATCCAAGTAGAACACTTTAAGTGGATCCATATCAATAGATTTTTAGCAAGCAAAGATGCAAGCAAATAGAAGGCACATGGAAACACAAACAAAAAGACATAAGGGAAGAAGGCGAGGAAAAGGCAAAGGTGAAGTGGGGGAGAGGAAAATGAGAGGCAAATGGCAAATAATGTAATGCGAGGGATAAGAGTTTGTGATGGGTACTTGGTATGTCTTAACTTGAGCGTAGATCTCCCCGGCAACGGTGCCAGAAATCCTTCTTGCTACCTCTTGAGCATGCGTTGGTTTTCCCTTGAAGAGGAAAGGGTGATGCAGCAAAGTAGCGTAAGTATTTCCCTCAGTTATTAACAACCAAGGTATCAATCCAGTAGGAGACTACACGCAAATCGCCTAGTACCTGCACAAACAATCAAGAACCTTGCAACCAACGCGATAAAGGGGTTGTCAATCCCTTCACGACTACTTGCAAAATTGAGATCTGATAAAGATAATAAGATAAATATTTTTGGTATTTTTGTTGTATAGATTGGAAAGTAAAAATTGCAAAATAAACGGCGACAGAAATTGGCAAGTTGACAATAAACTAATATGATGTAAAATAGACCCGGGGGCCATAGGTTTCACCAGTGGCTTCTCTCATGATAGCATATATTACGGTGGATGAACAAATTACTGCCGAGCAATTGATAGAAAAGCGCATAGTTATGAGAATATATAGGCATGATCATGAACATAGGCATCACGTCCGTGTCAAGTAGACCGAAACGATTCTGCATCTACTACTATTACTCCACACATCACCGCTATCCAGCATGCATCTAGAGTATTAAGTTCATAAGAACAGAGTAACGCATTAAGGAAAATGACATGATGTAGAGGGATAAACTCAACCAATATGATATAAACCCCATCTTTTTATCCTCGATGGCAACAATACAATACGTTCCTTGCTGCCCCTGCTGTCACTAGGGAAGGACACCGCAAGATTGAAGCCAAAGCTAAGCACTTCTCCCATTGCAAGAAAGATCAATCTAGTAGGCCAAACTAAACCGATAATTCAAAGAGACTTGCAAAGATATCAAATAATGCATATAAGAATTCAGAGAAGAACCAAATATTGTTCATAGATAATCTTGATCATAAAACCACAATTCATCGGATCTCGGCAAACACACGGCAAAAAGTATTACATCGAATGGATCTCGAAGAACATCGAGGAGAACTTTGTATTGAGAACCAAAGAGAGAGAAGAAGCCATCTAGCTAATAACTATGGACCCGAAGGTCTGTGGTAAACTACTCACACATCATCGGAGAGGCTATGGTGTTGATGTAGAAGCCCTTCATGATCGAAACCCCCTCCGACAGATCGCCGGAAAAGGCCCCAAGATGGGATCTCACGGGTACATAAGGTTGCGGCGGTGGAAAAGTGGTTTCGTGGCTCCCCTGGATGTTTTCAGGGTATAAGAGTATATATAGGCGAAAGAAGTAGGTCGGTGGAGCTACGAGGGGCCCACGAGGGTGGGGGCGCGCCTACCCCCCTGGGCGCACCCTCCTTCCTCGTGGCCACCTCGTTGCGTCTCTAACTTCCACTCCAAGTCTCCTGGATTGCGTTCGTTCCAAGAAAGATCCTTGCAAAGGTTTCGTTCCGTTTGATATTCCTTTTCTACGAAACACTGAAATAGGCAAAAAAATAGCAACTGGCACTGGGCCTCCGGTTAATATGTTAGTCCCAAAAAATAATATGAAAGAGCATATTAAAGCCCATTAAACATCCAAAACAGGTAATATAATAGCATGGAATGATCAAAAATTATAGATACGTTGGAGACGTATCAGGGCTCCTGAGCGTTGTGACTCAGGAGCTCTTACTGGCTCTCCGGCCCTCACCCTTGGCCTTGACCACGGCATCGCGACCTAGCATACCGGCGGCAGCTGAGCTCGCTTGAGGGCCGAGACCCAAGGACGTAGGGCATACGGGAGAGCGTGAAAAAGAGGGGGAAGCTCGCACGGGCCTAACGCGGCTACACTATGGTCGTTGGCGCACGAATCTGGCGCTGCACAGGGACTCGACCCAGGATCGCCAAAGATAAGTCACGCATTCAAGCCAGCCCGGTGCTGAGACACAGAATTCCTAGATCATGCAGCCTTGCTACGGCGACGCCGCTTACCTTTCCTACCTTTCGGGAGCCGCTTGCATGCTAAGGGGGGCCTCCTGAGCATCGCGCCTCAGGGGCTCTTACCGGACCTCGGGCCGCTCACCTCCTGGCCTTGACAACGGCATCGCGACCTGGCATACCAGCAACGGCTAAAGCCTGCCTGGGGACTGGGGCCTGTCAGCATAGAGCGCCGGGCCGCCGCAGGGATGGAAAGGGAGGACCGAGCCGGAGCAAGACATGTGAACATAAGCTTCATAATAAGGACAGTATTAACAAAAGGCACTACAGATCCTTTACACTCCCCCATGGGGTTCATCTCGATTCCTCGCAGGGAACAAAAGAAGAAGGTTTGTAGGAGCCGTATCTACAAGTGTCAACGCCGCCGACGCCATCATCAATAGTGGGCCACGGGAGGCCGACGCCAATCCCATCCAGATCAAAGACTGCGGTGGGCGGACGCCGCTGCTGCGCTCCGGGCAAGGCGAGAGCTCGGGGGCACATAGCTGTCGTCGCTCGTCTCCGGAGTCTCGTAGGGCTCAGGAGAGTTGTTGGACTCCCAAGCGCCATCGCTGCTGCTGGAGGAACCGCTGGCGAGGCCAGCGGCTGGCCCGGCTCCTGCCGCTGTGTTGTCCCGACGACCCCCTCCAGGGTAACACTCCAGGCGGCGGCCTTCCTCGTCGAAGACCTTGAAGAACATCGTGGATGCGCCATCGTATTCAAAGTTGATGGCGAGGGCGCCCTCAGCACGGCACACTCAGGCGACCTCACCCCATCCGCGGGGCATGAAGATCTTGCCCGGGGAGACGACCTCAACCTCCGCCCCCGTCGTCGGGGCATCGCACTCAGCGTGCTGCTGCCATAGCTCGAGGGGACCCCTCGGTGGCATCTCGGCGGAGAAGAACTGTGGGAAGCGAATCCAGGAGTGCAGGGGCATCGCCGCCCACACCACCAGTTCGCGCGAGGAGCCCTCGGCGTGGGTTCCTGGGGCGGCGGCGCGCACCACCGCGGCATGGCCACCATGGCCGCGGCACGGTCGGTGTGGATTGCCGCCCCCTCCTCCGGAGCCCTCTGCCTGGGCGTACAAAGGCAGCGGATATCCGGGTGGGGGCCTCTCATGCCATGGCCTCGTCACCTCTGGCCTCACGACGGCGTCGCGGCAGCGAGCCAGCCTCTTCTTCGGCGGGAGTGGCCCCGGCTCTTCGCGGGGTGCTTTTCCCTTCTCGGTGGCGGAGTATCTCTGTATCGGCGCCATGGGTGTCGCTGCTAGCAGTGGAACAAGGAGCAAGGAAGAAGGAGCAAGCGGAACGGAGGAACAGATGGGCGACGGGGGCTCCGCCCCCCTCCCCATTTATAGCAGGAGGAGGCCAACCGCCGGCCTCCACGATCGTAGGTAATGATGTCTTTTTTGCATGCACCAGGGACTCGTCAAGTCAGGCAGTTGCCGAGGCAGCGTGGGGAAGCGGAGATGCCCACGTCCTGTCAGTCGCCACGCGTCAATCAAGGCCGTAGGCGGTTGGGGCCCGCGGCGCTCCGCACTTGCCTCTTGGCTTCGTCTCGAAGCCAAGTCCGAACGCGCCTTGGGCCCGGGGGCTACT
The DNA here is from genome assembly GCF_002575655.3 of Aegilops tauschii subsp. strangulata. Taxonomy (NCBI): domain Eukaryota; kingdom Viridiplantae; phylum Streptophyta; class Magnoliopsida; order Poales; family Poaceae; genus Aegilops; species Aegilops tauschii. The sequence goes on along the minus strand of NC_053040.3, from coordinate 286,822,841 downwards.
GTCGGCGTTCTGGGAACAGGGGTCCCCAGACTTGCCTGCCTGCAGCCCACGGCGTGGCTCCACTAGCGGCCTGGTACGGCCCATCTTCACCAGCAGACACTCAAGACCTCCTCAGGGGCCTCACGAGGCGGGTGACACTAGACCTCCTCAGGGGCAGCCTCACTAGGCTGGCTCACGAGGAGCGGAGAGATCAAGACGAGGGGCACCTCGTGAGGTTCCCGTGACGTGAGCCGTGACGACCAAGGCCAGGCGGGCACCAGCGGGCGCAAAGTACTGGTTTCCTCTTCGGTGCTAAAGGAGCAGCCGCAAGCGAGGAGACCCGAGGCATCAAGCAAAGGTTTCCATATCTGTGCAACGATACCAAGACCAGCAGGACAGCAGGATGGAGGTCATCGCGGAGCCCACGACAGCGTCACCACCAGAGCCTTTGGCAGACAAAGACCACCTTTTGTCAGGATAGCTTGTACTAGTTGTCCCCCTTCAAATTGGTCGTTGTGGGATCCCTTCCCGCCTGATATTTGGGAAGAGGACCCGGGACTCTATAAATAGGAATAGCCACCACCATAGGAGGCATTTGATTTGTCCCTGACAGATCATTCAGATCATCTTCAACCACATAAGCTCACCGAGCTCAAGAACACCTCTCCTCAGGAGGTAGTTCTTCCCTTGTACTTGTTCATCCCAGCCTGCAAGGCAATCCACCACACCACACTGGAGTAGGGTATTACACCACATTGGTGGCTCGAACTAGTATAAACTCTTGTGTCCCTTGTTCTTCGGGATCGGCGAGCTAAGCTTTGAGATCGTGGTGAGAGTGTGAGCTAGGGGGAGAGAGATCTTCATACGCACCCCAGAGTTCGAACCTCAATGGTTTTGCTGGAGTCCGCAATCCGACAGTTTCTACCAGAAAGTCCAGATGAAAACGTGTGCCAACCCCTCTGCATAAGTTCACAAGGTCACTGAACCCGCAAGTTGATCACCAAAACACACATCAAGTAGATCACGTGAATATCCCATTGTCACCACAGATAAGCACATGCAAGATATACATCAAGTGTTCTCAAATCCTTAAAGACTCAATCCGATAAGATAACTTCAAAGGTAAAACTCAACCAATTACAAGAGAGTAGAGGGGGAGAAACATCATAAGATCCAATTATAATAGCAAAGCTCGCGATACATCAAGATCATGCCATATCAAGAACACGAGAGAGAGAGAGATCAAACACATAGCTACTGGTACATACCCTCAGCCCCGAGGGTGAACTATTCCCTCCTCGTTAGGGAGAGCGCCGGGATGATGAAGATGCCCACCGGTGATGGATCCCCCCTCCGGCAGGGTGCCAGAACAGGGTCTCGATTGGTTTTTGGTGGCTACAGAGGCTTGCGGCGGCGAAACTACCGATCTAGGTTATGTTCTGGAAGTTTGGGGATATATAAGGTGTGTTGGCGCCGGGAACAAGTCAGGGGGGTCCACGAGGCGGTCACGAGGTAGGGGGCGTGCTCGGGGGGGTAGGGCGCACCCTCCAACCTCGTGGTGGCCTCGAGACTCTTCTGGTCCATCTCCGGTACTCCGTGGGCTTCTTCTGGTCCAAAAACAATCTCCGTGAAATTTCAGGTCAATTGGACTCCGTTTGGTATTCCTTTTCTGCGATACTCAAAAACAAGGAAAAAACATAAACTGGCACTGGGCTCTAGGTTAATAGGGTAGTCCCAAAAATCATATAAAACATCCTATATGGATAATATAAAAGCATGGAACAATCAAAAATTATAGATACGTTGGAGACGTATCAAGCATCCCCAAGCTTAATTCCTGCTCATCCTCGAGTAGGTAAATGATAAAAACAGAATTTTTGATGTGGAATGGTACCTAACATATTTATCAATGTAATCTTCTTTATTGTGGCAAGAATATTCAAGTCCATAAGATTCAATACAAAAGTTTAATATTGACATAAAAATAATAATACTGCAAGCATACTAACTGATGTCTACTACACACCCTTCTTCTTGTAGACGTTGTTGGGCCTCCAAGTGCAGAGGTTTGTAGGACAGTAGCAAATTTCCCTCAAGTGGATGACCTAAGGTTTATCAATCCGTGGGAGGCGTAGGATGAAGATGGTCTCTCTCAAACAACCCTGCAACCAAATAACAAAGAGTCTCTTGTGTCCCCAACACACCCAATACAATGGTAAATTGTATAGGTGCACTAGTTCGGCGAAGAGATGGTGATACAAGTGCAATATAGATGGTAGATATTGGTCTTTGTAATCTGAAAATATAAAAAATGCAAGGTAACTAATGATAAAAGTAAGCAAAAATGATATTGCAATGCGTTGAAACAAGGCCTAGGGTTCATACTTTCACTAGTGCAAGTTCTCTCAACAATAATAACATAGTTGGATCACATAACTATCCCTCAACATGCAACAAAGAGTCACTCCAAAGTCACTAATAGCGGAGAACAAACGAAGAGATTATTGTAGGGTACGAAACCACCTCAAAGTTATTCTTCCGGATCGGTCTATTCAAGAGTTCGTACTAGAATAACACCTTAAGATACAAATCAACCAAAACCCTAATGTCACCTAGATACTCCAATGTCACCTCAAGTATCCGTGGGTATGACTATACGATATGCATCACACAATCTCAGATTCATCTATTCAAACCAACACAAAGTACTTCAAAGAGTGCCCCAAAGTTTCTACCGGGGAGTCAAGATGAAAACGTGCGTCAACCCCTATGCATAGGTTCATGGGCAAAACCCGCAAGTTGTTCACGAAAACATACATCAAGTGGATCAATAGAATACCCCATTGTCACCACGGGTATCCCACACAAGACATACATCAAGTGTTCTCAAATCCTTAAAGACTCAATCCAGTAAGATAACTTCAAAGGGAAAACTCAATCCATTACAAGAGAGTAGAGGGGTAGAAACATCATAAGATCCAACTATAATAGCAAAGCTCGCGATACATCAAGATCGTATCACCTCAAGATCACGAGAGAGAGATAGAGAGATCAAACACATAGCTACTGGTACATACCCTCAGCCCCGAATGTGAACTACTCCCTCCTCGTCATGGAGAGTGCCGGGATGATGAAGATGGCCACCGGTGAGGGTTCCCCCCTCCGGCAGGGTGCCGGAACAGGGTCCCGACACTACAGGAAACAGCTAATTTGTCGTCAGGGGGCGCCTTTGCCGTCAGCTTTTCGTTGGGCAGACGGCAAAGAAAGGGTTTGCCGTCATCAGCAGACGGCAAAGAAAGACAGATGGTAAAATAGACTTTGCCGTCTGCGGAAAAAAACACAGACGGCAAAGAGCTAACTTTGCCGCCTGCAAACCAAAACACAAACGGCAAAATACTTTGCCGTCGTCGTTTTTCTCTACAGACGGCAAAATGAGAACTTTGCCGTCTGTAAAAAAACGAAGACGGCAAAGTACTTTGCCGTTTGTAAAAAAAATTCAAGACGGCAAAGAGAAAGCACAGCACGCGGATCAACTACACGGATTGATGACATGGCAGGGATCCAACACCGTCCGCTCCTCATGTGCATGATCCGCACCACCCATCCCACCTGCTTGCACAACCACCCACCACACCACCTGCCACGCACGGACGTAGTCCACACCCACCCACGTGCCGTCTCCCTTATCCTCTAACACACGCACAAGGTCCACATCCACACACACACACATGGCACCAGCCCACCAACCACCCATGCCCACGATGGGATGGCGACCGGCTGGCCCTTCCCCGATGGCCGCCGCCGCCGCGCTCTGCCAGGCCCTCGCCCTTGCACCGGCGCTGCTCCTCCGCCGCCAGGCCCTTGTGCGCCTCCTCTCCACGCAGGCCTAGTCCTCCACGAACCCCACCATCAGCCCCGCCGAGCTCGTCCGCATCAAGAACTCCATCCGCAGTGCCGCCACGCCGCCCGACGAGCTCGCCGCCCTCTTCCTGAAAGGCATCCCGCACCCGCCCTTCCTCGGCAACCGCTCGATCTTCTTCCTCGCCGTCTCCTGCCTCACCGCCGCCGCCCGCCCCGACCTCGTCTGCTCCGTGCTCTCCGCCTCCCTCACCGCCCTCCCGGCGCCTGACCCCTCCGAGGGCTTCCTCATCCGCCTCATCGCGCTCTACGCCGCCGCCGACATGCCCACACACTCCCTCTCCACCTTCCGCCTCGTCGTGGCCCCCTCCGACCGCGCCCTCCCCGCCCTCCTCGCCGCCTACTACAACGCCGGCTAGCCCGCCCGCGCCATCCAGGCCTTCCGCGACCTCCCAGCCGAGCTCTCCATCACGCCGGGCATCGTGTCCCACAACGTGCGCCACGAGGGACGTCGCCGGCGCCCGCCAGGTGTTCGACGGAATGCCTAGTTCGTCAAATAGAGTAGTTTTTTTAGAAGTTGAAATAGAGTTTGCTTGTTCGTGGATGAGTGAGTGGTGATGGATATATACTGTAAATGGACTAGTTCTATCATGTAAAATCCGTTCGTTCGTCATTGATTCTTATACTAGTTGTTGCGAAATTGCTATGAAATGTTTTGCGTCCGCCTTCGACCATGTACAGCCTCTGCACCTGCACTGTTGGTTCATTTTTTTTAATTGTAAAAAATTCTATGCCGTCTGGGATATATGAGGCTGGCGGCAAAGACATAGTCTAGCTGACGGCAAAGATGGTTTTCTTTGCTGTCTGCTATTACTGGGCTTGACGGCAAAGACAGAGTTGGCTGACGGCAAAGTCTTTGTCGTCTTCCCGATGAAAAGCTGACGGCAAATTGTTCTTTGCCGACTTATCTTTGTCGTCTGCTTTCTGACGGCAAAATCTTTGCCGTCTAGATTTAGGTCTTTGCCGTCTGGGATTCACAGACGGCAAATTACCTGTCTCCTATAGTGCGATTGGTTTTTCGTGGCTACAGAGGCTTGCGGTGGCGGAACTCCCGATCTATTCTGTTCCCCGATGGTTTTAGGGTATATGGATATATATAGGCGAAAGAAGTCGGCCAGGGGAGCCACGAGGGGCCCACGAGGGTGGAGGGCGTGCCCGGGGGGGTGGGCGCGCCCCCTGCCTCATGCCTTCCTCGTTGCTTCCCTTATGTATACTCCAAGTCTGCTGGATTGCTTTCGTTCCAAAAATAACTTTCCCGAAGGTTTCATTCAATTTGGACTCCGTTTGATATTCCTTTTCTGCGAAACACTGAAACAAGGGAAAAAACAGAAACTGGCACTGGGCTCTGGGTCAATAGGTTAGTCCCAAAAATAATATAAAAGTGTTTAATAAAGCCCATAAACATCCAAAACAGATAATATAATAGCATGGAACAATAAAAAATTATAGATACGTTGGAGACGTATCAGCATCCCCAAGCTTAATTCATGCTCGTCCTCGAGTAGGTAAATGATAAAAACAGAATTTTTGATGTGGAATGGTACCTAACATATTTATCAATGATATCTTCTTTATTGTGGCAAGAGTATTCAGATCCATAAGATTCCAAACAAAAGTTTAATATTGACATGAAAACAATAATACTTCAAGCATACTAACAAAGCAATCATGTCTTCTCAAAATAACATGGCCAAAGAAAGCTATCCCTACAAAATCATATAGTCTGGCTATGCTCTATCTTCATCACACAAAATATTTAAATCATGCACAACCCCGATGACAAGCCAAGCAATTGTTTCATACTTTTGATGTTCTCAAACTTTTTCAATGTTCACGCAATACATGAGCGTGAGCCATGGACATAACACTATAGGTGGAATAGAATGGTGGTTGTGGAGAAGACAAAAAGAAGAAGATAGTCTCACATCAACTAGGCGTATCAACGGGCTATGGAGATGCCCATCAATAGATATCCATGTGAGTGAGTAGGGATTGCCATGCAACGGATGCACTAGAGCTATAAGCGTATGAAAGCTCAACAAAAGAAACTAAGTGGGTGTGCCTCCAACTCGCTTGCTCACGAAGACCTAGGGCATTTTGAGGAAGCCCATCATTGGAATATACAAGCCAAGTTCTATAATAAAAATTCCCACTAGTATATGAAAGTGACAACATAGGAGACTCTCTATCATGAAGATCATGGTGCTACTTTGAAGCACAAGTGTGGTAAAAGGATAGTAACATTGTCCCTTCTCTCTTTTTTCTCTCATTTTTTTATATTTTTTTATTTGGGCCTTTCTCTTTTTTTTATGGCCTCCCTTTTTTTCTCTTTTTTTTCATCCGGAGTCTCATCCCGACTTGTGGGGGAATCATAGTCTCCATCATCCTTTCCTCACTGGGACAATGCTCTAATAATGATGATCGTCGCACTTTTATTTACTTAGAACTCAAGAATTACAACTCGATACTTAGAACAAAATATGACTCTATATAAATGCCTCCGACGGTGTACCGGGATGTGCAATGACTCATGAGTGACATGTATGAAAGAATTATGAAAGGTGGCTTTTCCACAAATACGATGTCAACTACATGATCATGCAAAGCAATATGACAATGATGGAGCGTGTCATAATAAACGGAACGGTGGAAAGTTGCATGGCAATATATCTCGGAATGGCTATGGAAATGCCATAATATGCAGGTATGGTGGCTGTTTTGAGGAAGGTATGTGGTGGGTGTATGATACCGGCGAAAGGTGCGCGGTATTAGAGAGGCTAGCAATGGTGGAAAGATGAGAGTGCGTATAATCCATGGACTCAACATTAGTCGTAAAGAACACACATACTTATTGCAAAAATCGATTAGTTATCGAAACAAAGTACTATGCGCATGCTCCTAGGGGGATAGATTGGTAAGAAAAGACCATCGCTCGTCCCCGACCGCCACTCATAAGGAAGGCAATAAATAAATAAATCATGCTCCGACTTCATCACATAACGGTTCACCATACGTGCATGCTACGGGAATCACAAACTTTAACACAAGTATTTCTCAAATTCACAACTACTCAACTAGCATGACTCTAATATTACCATCTTCAAAGCTCAAAACAATTATAAGGAATCAAACTTCTCATAGTATTCAATGCACTTTATATGAAAGTTTTTATTATATCCCTCTTGGATGCCCATCATATTAGGACTAAATTCATAACCAAAGAAAACTACCATGCTGTTTAGGACTCTCAAAATAATATAAGTGAAGCATGAGAGTTCATCTATTTCTTCAAAATAAATCCACCGCCGTGCTCTAAAATATATAATTGAAGCACTAGAGCAAACAACAAACTACTCCGAAAGATATAAGTGAAGATCAATGAGTAGTCGAATAATTATGCAACTATGTGAAGACTCTCTAACATTTAAGAATTTCAGATCTTGGTATTTTATTCAAAAAGCAAGCAAAACAAAATAAAATAAAATGACACTCCAAGCAAAACACATATTATGTGGTGAATAAAAATATAGCTCCAAGTAAAGTTACCGATGAACGAAGACGAAAGAGGGGATGCCTTCCGGGGCATCCCCAAGCTTAGGCTCTTGGTCATCCTTGAATATTACCTTGGGGTGTCTTGGGAATCCCCAAGCTTAGTCTCTTGCCACTCCTTATTCCATAGTCCATCGAATCTTTACCCAAAACTTGAAAACTTCACAACGCAAAACTTAACAGAAAACTCGTAAGCTCCGTTAGTATAAGAAAATAAATCACCACTTAGGTACTGTTGTGAACTCATTCTAAATTCATATTGGTGTAATATCTACTGTATTCCAACTTCTCTATGGTTCATACCCTCCGGTACTACTCATAGATTCATCAAAATAAGCAAACAACACAAAGAAAACAGAATCTGTCAAAAACAGAACAGTCTGTAGTAATCTGTATCAAACGTATACTTCTGGAACTCCAAAAATTCTAAAATAAATTGGTGGACCTGAGTAATTTGGCTAGTAATCATCTTCAAAAATAAGCAACTAAATAGCACTCTCCTGTAAAAATTTGAAGCTAATCTCGTGAGCGCTAAAGTTTCTGTTTTTTACAGCATGATCATAAAGGCTTCACCCAAGTCTTCCCAAAGGTTCTACTTGGCACAAACACTAATTAAAACATAAAACCACATCTAACCAGAGGCTAGATAGATTATTTATTACTAAACAGGAGCAAAAAGCAAGGAACTAAAATAAAATTGGGTTGCATCCCAACAAGCGCTAACGTTTAACGCCCCTAGCTAGGCATGATGATTTCAATGATGCTCGCATAAAAGATAAGAAATAAAACATAAAGAGAGCATCATGAAGAATATGACTAGCACATTTAAGTCTAACCCACTTCCTATGCATAGGGATTTTGTGAGAAAACAACTTATGGGAACAAGAATCAACTTGCATAGGAAGGTAAAACAAGCATAACTTCAAAACTTTAAGCACATAGAGAGGAAACTTGATATTATTGCAATTCCTACAAGTATATATTCCTCCCTCATAATAATTTTCAGTAGCATCATGAATGAATTCAACAATATAACCAGCACCTAAAGCATTCTTTTCATGATCTACAAGTATAGAATTTTTACTACTCTCCACATAAGGAAAATTCTTCTCATTCGGAATAGTGGGAGCAAATTCAAGAAAATAACTATCATGGGATTGAAAATTGAAATCAAGATGACAAGTTTCATGGTTATCATTATCCTTTATAGCATACGTGTCATCACAATAATCATCATAGATAGGAGGCATGCCTTCATCATAATAAATTTGCACATCAAAACTTGGGGGACTAAAAATATCATCTTCATCAAACATAGCATCCCCGAGCTTGTGGCTTTGCATATCATTAGCATCATGGGTATTCAAAGAATTCATACTGACAACATTGCAATCATGCTTATCATTCAATGATTCAGTGCCAAACATTTTATAGACTTCTTCTTCTAGCACTTGAGCACAATTTTCCTTTCCATCATTCTCACGAAAGATATTAAAAAGATGAAGTGTATGAGACAAACTCAATTCCATTTTTTTTGTTTTCTTTTATAAACTAAACTAGTGATAAAACAAGAAACTAAAAGATTCGATTGCAAGATCTAGAGATATACCTTCAAGCACTCACCTCCCTGGCAACGGCGCCAGAAAAGAGCTTGATGTCTACTACACAACCTTCTTCTTGTAGAAGTTGTTGGGCCTCCAAGTGCAGAGGTTTGTAGGACAGTAGCAAATTTCTCTCAAGTGGATGACCTAAGGTTTATCAATCCGTGGGAGGCGTAGGATGAAGCTGGTCTCTCTCAAACAACCCTGCAACCAAATAACAATGAGTCTCTTGTGTCGCCGACACACCCAATACAATGGTAAATTGTATAGGTGCACTAGTTCGGCGAAGAGATGGTGATACAAGTGCAATATGGATGGTAGCTATAGGTTTTTGTAATCCGAAAATATAAAAACAGCAAGGTAACTAATGATAAAAGTGAGCAAAAACGATATTGCAATGCGTTGAAACAAGGCCTAGGGTTCATACTTTCACTAGTGCAAGTTCTCTCAACAATAATAACATAGTTGGATCACATAACTATCCCTCAACATGCAACAAAGAGTCACTCCAAAGTCACTAATAGCGGAGAACAAACGAAGAGATTATTGTAGGGTACGAAACCACCTCAAAGTTATTCTTTCGGATCGATCTATTCAAGAGTTCGTACTATAATAACACCTTAAGATACAAATCAACCAAAACCCTAATGTCACCTAGATACTCCAATGTCACCTCAAGTATCCGTGGGAATGATTATACGATATGCATCACACAATCTCAGATTCATCTATTCAAACCAACACAAAGTACTTCAAAGAGTGACCCAAAGTTTCTACCGGAGAGTCAAGACGAAAACGTGTGCCAACCCCTATGCACAGGTTCATGGGCGGAACCCGCAAGTTGATCACCAAAACATACATCAAGTGGATCAATAGAATACCCCATTGTCACCACGGGTATCCCACGCAAGACATACATCAAGTGTTCTCAAATCCTTAAAGACTCAATCCGATAAGATAACTTTAAAGGGAAAACTCAATCCATTACAAGAGAGTAGAGGGGGAGAAACATCATAAGATCCAACTATAATAGCAAAGCTCGCGATACATCAAGATCGTATCACCTCAAGATCATGAGAGAGAGAGAGATCAAACACATAGCTACTAGTACATACCCTCAGCCCCGAGGGTGAACTACTCCCTCCTCGTCATGGAGAGCGCCGGGATGATGAAGATGGCCACCGGTCAGGGTTCCCCCCTCCGGCAGGGTGCCGGAACAGGGTCCCGATTGGTTTTTCGTGGCTACAGAAGCTTGCGGCGGCGGAACTCCCGATCTATTCTGTTCCCCGATGGTTTTAGGGTATATGGATATATATATAGGCAAAAGAAGTCGGTCAGGGGAGCCACGAGGGGCCCACAAGGGTGGAGGGCGCGCCTAGGGGGTGGGCGCGCCCCCCTGCCTCGTGCCTTCCTCGTTGCTTCCCTTACGTATACTCCAAGTCTGCTGGATTGCTTCCGTTCCAAAAATAACTTTCCCAAAGGTTTCATTCCGTTTGGACTCCGTTTGATATTCCTTTTCTGCGAAACACTGAAACAAGGGAAAAAACAGAAACTGGCACTGGGCTCTGGGTCAATAGGTTAGTCCCAAAAATAATATAAAAGTGTTTAATAAAGCCCATACACATCCAAAACAGATAATATAATAGCATGGAAAAATCAAAAATTATAGATACGTTGGAGACGTATCACTAACCAAGCAATTATGTCCTCTCAAAATAACATAGCCAAAGAAAGCTCATCCCTACAAAATCATATAGTTTGGCCATGCTTCATTTTCGTCACACAAAATGCTATCATCACGCACAACCCTGATGAAAAGCCAAGCAATTGTTTCATACTTTAGCATTCTCAAACTTTTTCAAATTTCACGCAATATATGAGCGCGAGCTATGGACATAGCACTATAGGTGGAATAGAATATGATGTTGGAGGTTGTGTGAAGAAGACAAAAGGGAGAAAGTCTCACATCGACGCGACTAATCAATGGGCTATGGAGATGCCCATCCATTAATGTCAATGCGAGGAGTAGGGATTGTCATGCAACGGATGCACTAGAGCTATAAATGTATGGAAGCTCAACAGAAGAAACTAAGTGGGTGTGCATCCAACTTGCTTGCTCACGGAGACCTAGGGCATTTGAGGAAGCCCATCGTTGGAATATACAAGCCAAGTTCTATAATGAAAAATTCCCACTAGTATATGAAAGTGACAAAATAAGAGACTCTCTATCATGAAGATCATGGTGCTACTTTGAATCACAAGTGTGGAAAAAGGATAGTAACATTGCCCCTTCTCTCTTTTTCTCTCATTTTTTTGGGCCTTCTCTTTTTTATTTGGCATTTCTCTTTTTTTCCCTCACACGGAACAATGCTCTAATAATGATGATCATCACACTTCTGTTTATTTACAACTCAATACTTAGAACAAAAATATGACTCTACGTGAATGCCTCCGGTGGTGTACCGGGATGTGCAATGAATCAAGAGTGACATGTATGAAAAATTATGAACGGTGGCTTTGCCACAAATACGATATCAACTACATGATCATGCAAGGCAATACGACAATGATGAAGCGTGTCATAATAAACGGAATGGTGGAAAGTTGCATGGCAATATATCTCGGAATCGCTATGGAAATGCCATAATAGGTAGGTATGGTGGCTGTTTTGAGGAAGATATAAGGAGGCTTATGTGTGATAGACGCGTATCATATCACGGGGTTTGGATGCACCGGCGAAGTTTGCACCAACTCTCGAGGTGAGAAAGGGCAATGCACGGTACCGAAGAGGCTAGCAATGATGGAAGGGTGAGAGTGCGTATAATCCATGGACTCAACATTAGTCATAAAGAACTCACATACTTATTGCAAAAATCTACAAGTCATCAAAACCAAGCACTACTCGCATGCTCCTAGGGGGATAGATTGGTAGGAAAAGACCATCGCTCATCCCCGACCGCCACTCATAAGGAAGGCAATCAAAGAACACCTCATGCTTCAAATTTGTCACACAACGGTTACCATACGTGCATGCTACGGGACTTGCGAACCTCAACACAAGTATTTCTTAATTTCACAATTACTCAACTAGCCCGACTCTAATATCACCATCTTTATATCTCAAAACAATTATCAAGTATCAAACTTCTCATAGTATTCAATGCACTCTATATGAAAGTTTTTATTATACCCATCTTGAATGCCCATCATATTAGGACTAATTTTATAACCAAAGCAAATTACCATGCTGTTCTAAAAGAGTCTCAAAATAATATAAGTGAAGCATGAGAGTTCATATATTTCTTCAAAATAAAACCACAGCCGTGCTCTAAAAAGATATAAGTGAAGCAGTAGAGCAAACAACAAACTACTCCAAAAGATATAAGTGAAGATCAATGAGTAGTTGAATAATTATGTAACTATGTGAAGACTCTCTAAAATTTAAGAATTTCAGATCTTGGGATATTATTCAAACAGAAAGCAAAACAAAATAAAATAAAAATGATGCTCCAAGCAAAACACATATCATGTGGTGAATAAAAATATAGCTCCAAGTAAGGTTACCGATGAACGAAGACGAAAGAGGGGATGCCTTCCGGGGCATCCCCAAGCTTAGGTTCTTGGTTGTCCTTGAATATTACCTTGGAGTGCCTTGGGAATCCCCAAGCTTAGGCTCTTGCCACTCCTTATTCCATATTCCATTGAATCTTTACCCAGAACTTGAAAACTTCACAACACAAAACTCAACAGAAAACTCGTAAGCTCCGTTAGTATAAGAAAATAAAACCACCACTTAGGTACTGTTGTGAACTCATTATAGATTCATATTGGTGTAATATCTACTGTATTCCAACTTCTCCATAGTTCATACCCTCCGATACTACTCATAGATTCATCAAAATAAGCAAACAACACATAGAAAACAGAATCTGTGAAAAACAGAACAGTCTGTAGAAATCTGATTTGTTCGAATACTTATGGAACTCCAAAAATTCTAAAATAAATTGTATTACGTGAGGAATTTGTCTATTAATCATCTCCAAAAAGAATCAACCTAAAAACACTCTCCAGTAAAAAATGGCAGCTAATCTCGTGAGCGCAAAAGTTTCTGTTTTTTGAAAGCAAGATCGCAAAGACTTCACCCAAGTCTTCCCAAAGGTTCTACTTGGCACAAACACTAACTAAAACATAAAACCACATCTAAACAGAGGCTAGATGAATTATTTATTACTAAACAATAGCAAAAGTCAAAGGACTAAAATAAAATTGGGTTGCCTCCCAACAAGCGCTAACGTTTAACGCCCCTAGCTAGGCATGATGATTTCAATGATGGTCACATAAAAGATAAGAATTGAAACATAAAGAGAGCATCATGAAAAGTATTACTAGCACATTTAAGTCTAACCCACTTCCTATGCATAGGGATTTTGTGAGCAAACAACTTATGGAAACAATAATCAACTAGCATAGGAAGGCAAAACAAGCATAACTTCAAAACTTTAAGCACATAGAGAGGAAACTTGATATTATTGCAATTCCTACAAGCATATGTTCCTCCCTCAAAATAATTTTCAGTAGCATCGTGAATTAATTCAACAATACAACCATCACATAAAGCATTCTTTTCATGATCTACAAGCATAGAAAATTTACTACTCTCCACATAAGCAAAATTCTTCTCATTCGGGATAGTGGGAGTATCATAAGAAACTCGAATACTATAAATTTTTTCCACATTAAAAGAGTAATGTTTAGAAAAAAGGGTAATCATAATCATGACAAGTTTTAATATAATCATCACTACTTTTTATAGCATAAGTGTCATCACAATAATCATCATAAGTAGCAACTTTGTTCTCATCATAATCAATTGAAACATCTTCCAAGATAGTGGAATCATTACTAAATAAAGTCATGACCTCTCCAAATCCACTTTCATCAATATAACCATCATAAATAGGAGGCATGTTATCAACATAATAAATTTGCATATCAAAACATGGGAGGTTAAACATATCATCTTCATAAAACATAGCATCCCCAAGCTTGGGACATTCATTAATTGCAGCATATAAATTCTCAAACTTGTCATTCTCATCAAACATGGCATCCCCAAGCTTGGGCCTTTTCATATCATAAGCATCATCACTCTCATCATTAATCGTATGGATAGCACCAATAGTATAGCAATTATCATCATCACAATGAGTAATAGGAGCAACATCATTTGGGAGGGATACCTTTTTACCTTTGCTTCTCCGTTTTTTCTTTTTCTTCTTCACATCATGTGTGGGTTTAATCCTCTTTTTGGAGCTCCTTATTAATGAGATTGGTTGAATAGAAAGCTCCTCCTCGTTACCTGATTCATCATAAGAAAGGATAGGAGGATATTGGGAAATCTCTTCCCTTTCATTAGTATTCTCTTCATCTTCTATTTGTTTTCTTGTCTTTGTGTAATTAGAAATATAAGGATTTTCAATGCAATTCACCGCACAATACATATAAATTTCCTCTAGATCAAAATCAAGAACTTTATCAAGGACAAATTCTGGCATATCCTTAGTTATACGTTTCATTTCTTCATAACCCACAAGCAAACTATGTTCATTATGATGCGCAAGGGAAATCAAGTCATCACAATTTTTGGACATGATACGATCATGAAACAATTTGCATTGGATATTTAATGACCACGTTCATTGCAAAGTTCACATGGATGGCTAAGAAAATTTAAATTTTCAGCACAAACATCTAGTCTTTCTGGCAACCATTTAGTTTCTAAATACTTATGCCTCTTGCAAAATTTGTCTTCCCTATTTGGTGTGTACTTGCAAACTCTATGCACTCCAGAAAAATTGACATGCTTATAAGAGACATTTTCATCATGACTAGTGCAATCATCATTAGTACTATGGATATTCAAAGAGTTCGTACTAACAACATTGCAATCATGCTCATCATTCAAAGATATAGTGCCAAACATTTTAATGCATTCTTCTTCTAGCATTTTGGCACAATTATCAGAATCCTTATTTTCACGAAAGATATTAAAAAGATGAAGCATATGAGGCACCCTCAATTCCATTTTTTGTAGTTTTCTTTTATAAACTAAACTAGTGATAAAATAAGAAACTGAAAGATTCGATTGCAAGATCTAAAGATATATCTTCAAGCACTAACCTCCCCGGCAACGGTGCCAGAAATTGCTTGATGTCTACTACACAACCTTCTTCTTGTAGACGTTGTTGGGCCTCCAAGTGCAGAGGTTTGTAGGACAGTAGCAAATTTCCCTCAAGTGGATGACCTAAGGTTTATCAATCCGTGGGAGGCATAGGATGAAGATGGTCTCTCTCAAACAACCCTGCAACCAAATAGCAAAAAGTCTCTTATGTCCCCAACACACCCAATACAATGGTAAATTGTATAGGTGCACTAGTTCGGCGAAGAGATGGTGATACAAGTGCAATGTGGATGGTAGATATAGGTTTTTGTAATCTAAAATTATAAAAACAGCAAGGTAACAAGCGATAAAAGTGAGCGTAAACGGTATTGCAATGCTAGGAAACAAGGCCTAGGGTTCATACTTTCATTAGTGCAAGTTCTCTCAACAATAATAGCATAATTGGATCATATAAATATCCCTCAACTTGCAACAAGAGTCACTCCGAAGTCACTAATAGCAAAGAACAAATGAAGAGATTATTGTAGGGTACGAAACCACCTCAAAGTTATCATTTCTGATCGATCTATTCAAGAGTCCGTAGTAAAATAACACGAAGCTATTCTTTCCGTTCGATCTATCCTAGAGTTCGTACTAGAATAACACCTTAAGACACAAATCAACCAAAACCCTAATGTCACCTAGATACTCCAATATCACCTCAAGTATCCGTGGGTATGATTATACGATATGCATCACACAATCTCATATTCATCTATTCAACCAACACAAAGAACTTCAAAGAGTTCCCCAAAGTTTCTACCGGAGAGTCAAGACAAAAACGTGTGCCAACCCCTATGCATAAGTTCACAAGGTCACTAAACCCGCAAGTTGATCAACCAAACATACATCAAGTAGGTCACGTGAGTATCCCATTGTCACCACAGATAAGCACATGCAAGACATACATCAAGTGTTCTCAAATCCTTAAAGACTCAATCTGATAAGATAACTTCAAAGGGAAAACTCGATCCATTACAAGAGAGTAGAGGGGGAGAAACATCATAAGATCCAACTATAATAGCAAAGCTCACGATACATCAAGATCATGCCATATCAAGAACACGAGAGAGAGAGAGAGAGATCAAACACATAGCTACTGGTACATACCCTCAACCCCGAGGGTGAACTACTCCCTCCTCGTCATGGAGAGCGCCGGGATGATGAAGATGGCCACCGACGATGGATCCCCCTCCCGTAGGGTGCCGGAATAGGGCTCGATTGGTTTTTGGTGGCTACAAAGGCTTGCGGCGGCGGAACTCCCGGACTAGGTTATGTTCTGGAAGTTTGGGATATATAAGAGGTGTTGGCGTCGGGAACAAGTCAGGGGGGGTCCATGAGGCGGCCACGAGGTAGGGGGCGTGCCCAGGGGGTAGGGCGCGTCCTCCACCCTCTTGGTGGCCTCGGGACTCTTCTGGTCCATCTCCGGTACTCCGTGGGCTTCTTCTGGTCCAAAAACAATCTCCGTGAAATTTCAGGTCAATTGGACTCCGATTGGTATTCCTTTTCTGCGATACTCAAAAACAAGGAAGAAACAGAAACTGGCACTGGGCTCTAGGTTAATAGGTTAGTCCCAAAAATCATATAAAAATAGCATAGAAGTGCATATAAAACATCCTAGATGGTTAATATAATAGCATGGAACAATCAACCGAGCAGATGAACTCGAGGACTACACGGGTCCGCAACAGAGGTCACACTCTTTCGTGTGAGCTTACGTTATGCGTCGCTTAATATTAGATGCTACTTTATCATCCTGTTCACCGGTTAGACTCTGAGTCAGCTCCAAACTAATGGTCAAATTTGAGTTTTTAAATGGTTGTGGGGTACATATCGGGGCCGCAATCAATAGTATCTATCTACTATCTGGTTAATCTCTGGTGTCTACTATGAGTTTCATGTTGGGTGGGAAACAAACAGTAAAGAAGCCATTATCTGTATTTTTTAACTGAAGCCATTATCTACCTGCTATCATTGGTTTTGGGTCTATCCACATGTTGCTACCATCACTCTGGATTTCTGCATGCACTCCTTACATAATATCACTATGTTTTATTCCTATGCATGTCAGTTATTGTAAACAATGGAACTGAACATGTAGAGCAAAAGAGACGAGCCTTGCGTGGTAATAAAATTTCATGCTGACGTCGCTCCATGGTAGGCGCAAAGGCTGCCCCCCTCCACCCATTTTGGATTGTAATCGTGTCACAGCCCCAGATCAGCCCTTGCTTGACTTTGCTTGCTCATCATGTCATCATGTTTAAATTCCTAGAAACTTGAAATGGGGATGTTGAAACCCTAGCACCAAATGAATTCAACTAGGTTCAAACTTAAAACTTTTCAATGAACCCAAAATGCCTTTTAGAAATGTTCATCCTTTTTGAATTGGTCCAGCACCTCTGACAAAAATGGTGCACATTTTTCTAGATCAATTTGTATTTTTGAATGAACTCATAAAGTATTTGAGTTTGGGCATTTAATTGCTATAAATAATTAAAATGCCCAGATAATTTTGGAGGTGGTTGTGGGCTATTGTAAATAATTCTTATAGTGCCCACAATTTATTTCAGGAATTTATTAAATGATTTAGTATTTTTACTAAATCCAGAAACAAAGACAAAAATAGAAAACAGAAATAAGAGAGAGAGAGAGAGAGTAGCCCAGCCAATTACCTGGCGACCCATTGGCCGGCCCACCCCACCAGGCCGAAACGGCTGTCTTCAACCTCTGCCAGTAAGCAGAGGCGTGTCGACGCGCGCGTGCCCGAGGAGGCCAGCTCCTCCTTGCCTACTTCATGGCCTCCCCCTCGAGCCTGTCGGTGCCAGCAGGTGCCCCGCAGCCCCCTCTGCCTCTCCCCTCACTCTGGAGCTCTCTCCCTCTCCTCTAGCTCCTTCCCACAGCACCACCAGATGCGCCTGTCGCCGCCGTTCGCCGTTACCGCGACCTCCGACCACCAGCCTCCTCACCGACGAGTCCCCAGGCTCCGCCTCCTTGAGCTGAAGCTCTCCGCCGAGCCAACCATCTCCGTACGACCTGCATCGCCGTCGCCATCGTAGTCTTCAACCTCGGCTGCCCAAGATCGACAGCGACCTTCCATCGTCACCAGCCCCTCCCCGAGCTCGTCATCTCCTTCATACGAACCGTCGTGAGCCCCTCTTGCTCCTCCCCCTATCTCCACACCCACGCGTGTGCTCTAGCTCCGACCCCACCGTACTCGCAAACTCCGGCCGCCGCTGATTTTGTCGCCGCCGTCGATCCTGACCACCGCAGCTCCTACCACCACCACCAATGGATGCGCCTCACTCCCAGGAACCCGTAGGTGCAACCTGCGCATCGAATGGTGCCCTGTAGAGCATTTACGAGCCGCCCCGCCGTCTATGTCGTCGCCAGCGGTTAAACGCCGGCGGGTTGACCGTGTTGACCAACGAGGTTTGACCCCGGTTTGAGCTCCCCTGGGTCCTGACGTGTGGGCCCAGGCCCCCTGCTAATTTAGGTTAAGTGCTAACTAACTTAATTAGCCTGTTAATACTGACATGTGGGACCAGGGCCTTAACTAGTCTAGTTTAGTATTAGTTTAGAGCTAATTAACTCAGATTAATTAGTTAGACACTGACATGTGGGTCCCAGCCGTCAGTTTTGACCTGGGCTAGCGCCTTTTGACCCGCTGACATCACACTGACATCATGCTGACGCAGTTAACCTTATTCTGGATTTATTCTTATTTACGAAATTCCAGAAAATGCCCAAAACTTCTAAAAAATCATAGCAAATAATCTATAACTCAGATTTAAATAATTTATATATGAAAAATGATCAGAAAAATCCAAGTAATCTGTTTATGGCATTTTCATGCATGTTAGAACAACTTATGGATGCTGTTTAGGACATATCAAGTGAATAGCATTTAAATAATCACATGTGGAGTTTGAATTTGAACCTTGGGTTCAAACCAACTACACTTAACCTGTTGCTAGTTGCATTAGCTCAAACCACAGCATATTGACATGTCATGATCATGCATCATATTGTGCATTGCATTGACTGTGTTCCTTCTCTGTTGCCGGTGGTTGTTCCCTCTCGATAGACGTGGTACCGACGATGAGTTCAATGACACCGATGAAGAGCTATACTATCTACAGAAGTGCCAGGCAAGCAAAACCCCTTTGTTCATTCCGATACAATCCCACTCTCCCGCTTCTTCTCTCTTTTACTGCATTAGGACAACAACGATTCAACTGTATCATGCTGCGGTAGTTGAACCCCTTTCCTCAGCATGACCTGTCATTGCCACAGTAAATAGATGAAACCCACTAGCATGAGTAGGTGTTGTTTGAGCCGTGATGTGCCTACTCATTCATGCTTGTTTGTCATGCCTGCTACTGCTTAGAGTTGAGTCCGGTCTGATTCATCGGGGATGAATTGGACGTGTGTGAACATGTGTTACTGTTGAGAGCTAAGTGTGTGAACACGATTTGGTAAAGGTAGCGGTGAGAGGCCATGCAGGAGTACATGGTGGGTTGTCTCATTGAAACCGTCCTCAGGAACTGAGTTTTGTGTTTGTGATCCATGAACAGCTACTACCACACATTGGGATCCTTAATTAACTCTCTCGGCTTCTTAACCACCCTTGTCCTCTGTCCAGGAGTTGCAAGTAGTTTCTGGTGTTTGTAGTATGCTGGAGGCCGTGCGCAGCGCTGACCCGCGGGGTGGGCTGTGATGCGGTAGGAACATGGCACGGTGTACCGGGAGCCCGTTTGGTGTCTCGGGAACCCTGCTCACATCGTTCGGGGCCGTATGTGGAAACTTCGGCCGGACTCCCTGCGGATGGAACCCGAATAGGCGGTAAACCTGGACTAGAGACTTGAGTGTTTAGGTAGGCCGTGGCCGACACCCTCGCCAGTCTTCCACTTGAAGGTTGCCGAGATACATGACGTGTACATGGCGGTAAGTGGCGAGAGCGTGTGTGAAGAAGTACACCCCTGTAGGGTTAACATCATCTATTCGAATAGTCGTGTCTGCGGTAAAGGACTTCTGGGTTGCCTATAACAGTTCATAGACAAGTGAAAGTGGATACTCTAAAATGCGCAAGATAAGCGTGAGTGCTATGGATGGCGTTCTCGTAGGGAGACGAGAGCGAATCCATCCTGGTGTATTGATATGGTGAATATCTGGACTCGTGTGCGCCACCTCAAAAGAGTTACTTGCAGTCATAGTTTAGGATAGCCACTGAGTCAAAGTTGGCTTGCTGCAGTTAAACTCCACCACCCCCTTTGTTGATACTGATGCATATGTACCTAGTTCTGATGTAAGTCTTGCTGGGTACATTTGTA
Organism: Aegilops tauschii subsp. strangulata; assembly: GCF_002575655.3. NCBI lineage: Eukaryota > Viridiplantae > Streptophyta > Magnoliopsida > Poales > Poaceae > Aegilops > Aegilops tauschii. The sequence goes on along the minus strand of NC_053040.3, from coordinate 286,802,244 downwards.
CTCACATTTGCCTATTTTATGTTTTGCAAAGAGACGTCGGTCTCGCTAGTAGTTCTGTGTGGACTTCGATGTTTAGCTTGATACCTCAGCTACGATCTTGTGCCCTCGGCAGGATCTGGTAGATAGTCAGGCTTCTCAGCCTTTTTCATTTGTAGATGTCTGTACTCAGACATGTTGAGCTTCCGCGTGTGCTTTGACTTGTATGCTCTGAATGTTGGGTCATGAGACCCATGTTTGTAATATCTCGCTCCTCGGAGCCTAATGAATAAACACTTTGAGTCGTAGAGTTTTGCTGTGATGCCATGTTGTATTTACACATATCGAGCATATTGTGTGTATGATTGAAATGCTTGGTATGTGTGGGATCCGACAACCTAGTTGTTTATCCTTGGTAGCCTCTCTTATGGGGAAATGTAGTCTTCTGCTTCCATGAGCCATAGTAGTCCGCTACAGCCCGGCTCACCGGAGTCTTGCTAGGCCAGCACTACTACTCCGAAACACTTGACTGGCCCGCATGTGATTCACTTCGTTCCTGTGTCTGTCCCATCGGGGAAATGTCACGCGGTGACATCCGAAGTCCTGCCTAGCCTACTACAGCCCGGTTCACCGAAGTCCTGTTAGCCCAGGGCTACAGCCCGGATTCGCACGCTACTGACCGACATGCTCGATGTTGATTCATGTATGCTTGTCCTTGTAAGTTAGTGCCACTTTGGGTTCACGACTAGTCATGTCGGCCCGGGTTCTCTGTCATATGGATGCTAGCGACACTATCATATACGTGAGCCAAAAGGCGCAAACGGTCCCGGGCCATGGTAAGGCGACACCCGTGGGAATACCGTGCGTGAGGCCGCAAAGTGATATGAGGTGTTCCGGCTAGATCAATTTGACTTGGAATCGTGGTCCTGACAGCATTGGTATCAGAGCCTGACTGCCTGTAGGATTACCAAGCCAAACTGGTCGAAGTTGAGTCTAGAAATTCTTTAGTTATGTAAGGGAATTGATTGTGGAGGGGAACGTAAGGCTCTTTTTACTCCTTTACCTTATGCCCTTATGATCTGAGTCATCCTCTTCTCTTCTACGGGGATTAAGAACTAGGCCTTCTCATCTATCTATCAGGATGACGTGTTACTATGATAGAGACTTATAGGATTGATGGATTTAAGCCCAGTTCAGTTTCTACTACTTCTGTGTGTTCATAGTTGGTCTTGAAACCTTGATACTGTGATGTTAAGTGGTTATGCCACCATTTTGCAGGATGTCTCAAATCTTTTTGAGCATTTACAGCCGTTATGCTGTCCAAGTCATCCCAGGTTTCTAAACAGTCTGATGCATTTGCAAATTCCTTCTTACCGTTCTAAAGTTCCTTTGTGCCAGATCAACCACACTAACTAGTGTGTTGAGGTACTTCATTGCCTCGGCATTTGTGTTGGAGCTATTATTATGACCCTAGGTGTCTAGAGTATCACCTAGTAACCTAGCCATGTTTTGTGTTCCCAGTGTGATGATTCTGGCCGCCATTCTCGAAAGCATCCCGTGATGCCATTTAGTTAGTAGTTATTCTATTCCTGGGTTTTGAACCCGAGATTCACTCCACTCACCTCCTGTTGATAGTGTTTGCTAGTTCCTTTAGGATATTAGTAACCTTTGCGATAGTCCTCGAGGTCCGTGGTATTTATTTCTTCCAACTACCATGAACTACTTATGGCAGAAGTTCCTCGTTGAACCGAAAGATCACAACTAGAGTGCTCTTGGCGAGTTCCCGATTCTATGTTGTTACTCTGCCAGTTCTACCTTTCTGCATGGGTTATCCGGAAGGAACCTGTTGAACCTGGTTCGACATACTAATCTATGCATCCACAACTCAGAAAATCATATGTTTTTTTGAGTTGTCCCTCTTTAGCTGTTTTCTGGCCCTCGTCCATCAATTGATAGTCAGGAATAGTTGTGCATTCGTGTTCATCGATGCCTATTATTCTTGTGGCCGTCAAGCCTAGGAGAAACAAACTCCAGTACCTCATCCATTTCTAGGATTGGGTCAAAGTAGTTGTATCCCGCAGATCAAAATGCCAATCCAGCTTTTGTTCTGTTCTACCCTGGAGTATTACCATCTTATGTCAAGAATGTCATGAGAATTGCACCACCTCTTATGAATTCTTGACGCAGTGATACTTCTTACCATCATTGTTCATTCCTCGGTTTCCATGTTATTGTAACCGGAACACCGACAAGTGAATCGTGATGTGTGAAATCTATACTCCTACCAATTCCGTTGCTTGTTAGTTAATGGACAATACTCTCATTCTTAGCGTGCTGGTTATTGAATTATCCTTCTAAGACTAATCGTGCTACCTAGTCCATTTCTCCTGGTGCACTCTTCGATCAACGAGTTAGGATATTGTCAGTCCCTCGCTCTCTTGGTCATATCGTCTTGCCCCGAAAAGCAAGATTGTTCTCGAGCTTAATAGCATATCGGTGGTTCGTGATTTTCCTAATATCTTCTCGGAAGTATTACCAAGTTGTCACCTGACCGCTATGTTGAGTTCGTGATCAAGTTGGTTTCTTGTAAACCACCCCTTCTCCAAGAATCTGTGTTGAATACCCCTGAGCTAGTTGGTCGAGCTAAACAATAACTTGGAGAGTTGGAAGATAAAAGCTTGTCTAACCTATTTCATTTCCAAAGGGATATCTTGTGTTTGTGTGCTTGTTGTAGAAAGATGATTTCTTCATCGATTGGTCCTTGTGATCGGTGGTTGAACCTATCGTCTTTCCCAAACCTTGATTTGAGTGTGGGCCATCGTCAAATCAAACTAGAACCAACGATGTTCGTAATGTTTTCTTACTCTTGGTTGATCCCTCGAGCATACACCATTACATCTTTTGGTCTGACCAATGCTATCACCATGTTCACATGATGGTGGAAGTCCAGTGATATGGAAAATTCCCATGAGTTGCTATTGAGCCCATCAGCAGCATCTTGTCTCCTCCATGATTCATGTTGAACATCAAACTAGTATTGGAAACTTTTGTAAGCATTATCTTCATGTCCCGTTCATGAAATACGTGTTTGGTGTAAGAAGTGACTTTCTCCAAGTTCACGTGCATTAGGTGCAAGTTGCCGCCGTGAATTGAGAAAGATTGTTTTTGCTTTCTCCGGAATCATCCCAAGTCAGTCATGCATGTGAGAAGTATGCTATGGTTTGACAGACTCGCTACCTGCATTCCATATGTATCCCCTAGCACACCAAGCCACTGATTGATTTGTTGAAGGAGAAGAAGTTCCTTCTTAAGAGCTAATCATGACTTACGCAAGGACTTCGATATCCTCAATGATGGTCCCCAACCTGAACTCGGTAGTGTTTTATTATAAGACTGCCACGTGGTCACGCTTGTCTAGGACAGTGTGTTCACAGGTGTGTAGCAAAACCTGCTCGTGTTTTGGAGCTTGCTATCGTAGTTCATTCCCTGAGAATCTCGCAACATCATCTTGTCAATTTGTGTTGCAACCTTTCCTTTTCTAGACATGTTGTCTGAAATATCCCGTTACCAACCAGATCTGAATCTCCGGCAGACATGATGGTTGGAACATTCCGAGCATTTGCATTTTGTTCCCAGCTTGCACCGCCATTGTGCCAATTTCCCATGGGCTGCCCCTCTCAGTAGTTGTTGTTTAGGATCATCTTCAGAAGTGGTCCTACCATGGGTCCCATCCATTTCCGATCATAAGCAAAAATCATCCATTGCGTTGTCTTCAATAAGGTAGTCCACATAATCCATTCTAGTCCGGGTATGTCATTCCTCTGAACTCCGCCAAACGATTGTTGGTGAATTGCCTTAGGCTGGTACAGAGAGTTTCAATGATCTCCGTATCAAAAGTAATTCTTTTTGCCACCTAAGGGAATACCTCTACGAGTCATCTCCCCTAAGATGTCTCGTTATGGTATCATGGGCAACTTAACTCCTCGCTACCTTGAAACCCCCTCACCATCTATTTAAGCGTGGAATTGTTGCCTACCAAATCAAACTTTCGCCATCTGTTTCTTCCATCCCTCTTGATGTGTGTTTGTGTCTCAACTCGAGAGAGTTACTGTGTCTCATCCTGTGAGTTGATCGTGAATCGCTCAATCTTCGAGGAGATCGTTTCCTGTAGAATCTCTTTTAGTCGTCATCGAGTTGAATGAAGATTTCGAACACAAAGACGTCAAGGTCAATTTGAAGCAATGAATCAACATCCTCGAGAGGAGAAATTGGATCATGAAGATCGTGTTAGCTTTGTGTCCCCACTGTCTTCTTACCTCACGTCTTGAATCTCGGGACGAGATTCTTATTTAGTGGGGGTGAGCTGTCACGGCCCCAGATCAGCCCTTGCTTGACTTTGCTTGCTCATCATGTCATCATGTTTAAATTCCTAAGAAACTTAAAATGGGGATGTTGAAACCCTAGCACCAAATGAATTCAACTAGGTTCAAACTTAAAACTTTTCAATGAACCCAAAATGCCCTTTAGAAATGTTCATCCTTTTTGAATTGGTCCAGCACCTCTGACAAAAAGGGTGCACATTTTTCTAGATCAATTTGGATTTTTGAATGAACTCATAAAGTATTTGAGTTTGGGCATCTAATTGCTATAAATAATTAAAATGCCCAGATAATTCTGGAAGTGGTGGTGGGCTGTTGTAAATAATTCTAACAGTGCCCACAATTTATTTCAGGAATTTATTAAATGATTTAGTATTTTTACTAAATCCAGAAACAAAGACAAAAATAGAAAACAGAAATAAGAGAGAGAGAGAGAGAGAGAAGCCCAGCCACTTACCTGGTGGCCCATTGGCCGGCCCAGCCCACCAGGCCGAAGCGGCTGTCTTCAACCTCTGCCAGTAGGCAGAGGCGTGTCGACGCGCGCGTGCCCGAGGAGGCCAGCTCCTCCTTGCCTGCTTCACGGCCTCCCCCTCGAGCCTGTCGGTGCCGGCAGGTGCCCCGCAGCCCCCTCTGCCTCTCCCCTCACTCTGGAGCCCTCTCCCTCTCCTCTAGCTCCTTCCCGCAGCACCACCGGATGCGCCTGTCACCGCCGTTCGCCGTTACCGCGACCACCGGCCACCAGACTCCTCACCGACGAGTCCCCAGGCTCCGTCTCCTTGCGCTGAAGCTCTCCGCCGAGCCAAGCATCTCCGTACGACCTGCATCGCCGTCGCCATCGCCGTCTTCAACCTCGGCCGCCCGAGATCGCCAGCGACCTTCCATCGTCACCAGCCCCTCCCCGAGCTCGTTGTCTCCTTCATACGAACCGCCGTGAGCCCCTCTTGCTCCTCCCCCTATCTCCACACCCACGCGCGTGCTCTAGCTCCGACCCCACCGTCCTCGCAAACTTCGGCTGCCGCTGATTTGGTCGCCGCCGTCGATCCTGACCACCGCAGCTCCTACCACCACCACCAATGGATGCGCCTCACTCCCAGGAACCCGTAGGTGCAACCCGCGCATCGAATGGTGCCCTGTAGAGCATTTCCGAGCCGCCCCGCCGTCTATGTCGTCGCCGGCGGTTAAACGCCGGCGGGTTGACCGTGTTGACCGGCAAAGTTTGACCCCGGTTTGAGCTCCCCTGGGTCCTGACGTGTGGGCCCAGGCTCCCTGCTAATTTAGGTTAAGTGCTAACAAACTTAATTAGCCTATTAATACTGACATGTGGGCCCAGGGCCTTAACTAGTCTAGTTTAGTATTAGTTTAGAGCTAATTAACTCAGATTAATTAGTTAGACACTCACATGTGGGTCCCAGCCGTCAGTTTTGACCTGGGCTGGCGTCTTTTGACCCGCTGACGTCACACCGACGTCATGCTGGCGCAGTTAACCTTTTTCTGGATTTATTCTTATTTAGGAAATTCCAGAAAATGCCCAAAACTTCTAAAAAATCATAGAAAATAATCTATAACTCAGATTTAAATAATTTATATATGAAAATGATTGGCAAAATCCAAGGAATCTGTTTATGGCATTTTCATGCATGTTAGAACAACTTATGGATGTTGTTTAGGACAAATCAAGTGAATAGCATTTAAATAACCACATGTGGAGTTTGAATTTGAACCTTGGGTTCAAACCAACTCCATTTAACTAGTTGCTAGTTGCATTAGCTCAAACCACAGCATATTGACATGTGATGTTCATGCATCACATTGTGCATTGCATTGATTGTGTTCCTTCTCTGTTACCGGTGGTTGTTCCCTCTCGATAGACGTGGTACCGACGATGAGTTCAATGACACCGATGAAGAGCTATATTGTCTTCAGAAGTGGCAGGCAAGCAAAACCCCTTTGTTCATTCTGATACATTCCCACTCTCCCGCTTCTGCTCTCTTTTACTTCATTAGGACAACAACGATTCAACTGTTACATGCTGCGGTAGTTGAACCCCTTTCCTCAGCATGACCTGTCATTGCCACAGTAAATAGGTGAAACCCATTAGCATGAGTAGGAGTTGTTTGAGCCCTGGTGTGCCTACTCATTCATGCTTGTTCGTCATGCCTGCTACTGCTTAGAGTTGAGTCAGGTCTGATTCATCGGGGATGAATTGGATGTGTGTGAACATGTGTTACTGTTGAGAGCTAAGTGTGTGAACACGATTTGGTAAAGGTAGCGGTGAGAGGCCATGTAGGAGTACATGGTGGGTTGTCTCATTGAAACCGTCCTCAAGAACTGAGTTCTGTGTTTGTGATCCATGAACAGCTACTACCACACATTGGGATCCTTAATTGACTCTCTCGGCTTCGTAACCACCCTTGTCCTCTGTCCAGGAGTTGCAAGTAGTTTCTGGTGTTTGTAGTATGCTGGAGGCCGTGCGCAGCGCTGACCCGCGGGGTGGGCTGTGATGCGGTAGGCACGTGGCACGGTGTACCGGGCGCCCGTTTGGTGTCTCGGGAACCCTGCTCACATCGTTCGGGGCCGTATGTGGAAACTTCGGCCAGACTCCCTGCGAATGGAACCCGAATTGGCGGTAAACCTGGACTAGAGACTTGAGTGTTTAGGTAGGCCGTGGCCGACACCCTCGCCAGGCTTCCGCTTGAAGGTTGCCGAGATACATGACGTGTACATGGCGGTAACTGGCGAGAGTGTGTGTGAAGAAGTACACCCCTGCAGGGTTAACGTTGTCTATTCGAATAGCCGTGTCCATGGTAAAGGACTTCTGGGTTGCCTATAACAGTTCATAGACAAGTGAAAGTGGATACTCTAAAATGCGCAAGATAAGCGTGAGTGCTATGGATGGCGTTCTCGTAGGCAGACGAGAGTGAATCCATAGTGGTGTATTGATATGGTGAATATGTGGACTCATGTGCGCCACCTCAAAAGAGTTACATGCAGTCATAGTTTAGGATAGCCACTGAGTCAAAGCTGGCTTGCTGCAGTTAAACTCCACCACCCCCTTTGTTGATACTGATGCATATGTAGCTAGTTCTGATGTAAGTCTTGCTGGGTACATTTGTACTCACGTTTGCCTATTTTATGTTTTGCAGAGAGTCGTCAGTCTCGCTAGTAGTTCCGTGTGGACTTCGACGTTTAGCTTGATACCTCAGCTACGATCTTGTGCCCTCGGCAGGATCTGGTAGATTGTCAGGCTTCTCAGCCTTTTTCATTTGTAGATGTCTGTACTCAGACATGTTGAGCTTCCGCGTGTGCTTTGACTTGTATGCTCTGAATGTTGGGTCATGAGACCCATGTTTGTAATATCTCGCTCCTCGGAGCCTAATGAATAAATACTTTGAGTCATAGAGTTTTGCTGTCACGCCATGTTGTATTTACACATATCGAGCATACTGTGTGTAGGATTGAAATGCTTGGTATGTGTGGGATCTGACAACCTAGTTGTTTATCCTTGGTAGCCTCTCTTATGGGGAAATGTAGTCTTGTGCTTCCATGAGCCATAGTAGTCCGCTACAGCCCGGCTCACCGGAGTCCTGCTAGCCCAGCACTACTGCTCCGGAACACTTGACTGGTCGGCATGTGATTCACTTCGTTCCTGTGTCTGTCCCTTCGGTGAAATGTCACGCGGTGACATCCGGAGTCATGCCTAGCCTGCTACAGCCCGGTTCACCGGAGTCCTGTTAGCCCAGTTCTACAGCCCGGATTCACACGCTGCTGACCGACATGCTCGATGTTGATTCATGTATGCCTGTCCCCGTAAGTAAGTGCCACTTTGGGTTCACGACTAGTCATGTCGGTCCGGGTTCTCTGTCATATGGATGCTAGCGACACTATCATATACGTGAGCCAAAAGGCGCAAACGGTCCCGGGCCATGGTAAGGCGACACCCGTGGGAATACCGTGCGTGAGGCCGCAAAGTGATATGAGGTGTTACCGGCTAGATCGATGTGACTTGGAATTGGGGTCCTGTCAAATCGAGAGGAAGATATCTGTTCTGAGGGGGATTCAGAAGGAGAAGACCACTCCTATTTACCCCCTGAGGTCTTCGCTCTAACTTGGCATGCTAACGTTGGTTATATCATGCATATGGTGCCTTGCATTGCTTACTTTATACATCAAATATGTCATCTTCTTAGATTAGACATGCTTTGTGTGAATGCCATCTGTTTAGTTTATTCCTCGTTTATGTGATTTATGCAACACCATCTTGTTTCGCCAGGCATCATATATGTGAATTTTGCAATGCCATCCTGCTTAGCCAGTCATCTTATATGTGAATTATATCAGGCCATCCCTTTTTTCGTCACGTATTACATTTGTCAACAATGTTAGTACATTCAACTACTCTTCGTGTGCATCAGCCATTTGACACGGTGATGGAAAATTCTGGAGTGAAAACAAGGTCTTCAGAGCAGACTATGCTATCTGACAAAGCGCATATCTCGCTGGTTACGGATAGCTCCTCAGAGGAGGATTCAGAGACAGATGACCAGTCCCATCCCCCCCCCCCCCGTGGTGTATGCTCTAACTTGGCAAGGTTATGTTACTAATATCGTGCGTATGGTGTCTTGCATTGCTATGTCATTTGATTAGTTTAGACATGATTTGTGTGAATGCCACCTGTTTAGTGTCTAATTACCATATATGTGAATTATGCATTGCCATCTTGTTGCAAGACATTATATATGTGAATTATGCAATGCTATCTTGTTGTAAAGGCATTATATATGTGAATTATGCAATGCCATGTTGTTTAGCCAATCATCATGTATGTGAATTATATCATGCGATCATTTTTTGTATTACGTGTTCCATTTGTCGACAACGTTTGTGTATTCAACTACTCTTCCTGTGCATCAGCCATTTTAAGTGGTGATGGAAGTATCTGGAGTGAAAACAAGGTATTCAGAGCAGACAATGCTACCTGCTAAAGCAGACATCTTGCTAGTTACAGAGAGCTCCTAAGAGGAGGATTCAGAGACGGATGACCAATCCTATTTCCCCCCTGAGGTCTATGCTCAAACTTGGCAGGGTTATATTACCCATGTCATGCATGTTGTCTTGCATTGCTTAGTTTTTACATCATATATGGATTGCCATATGCTTACTTGCTTACTATATAAATCATATATTTGAATTATATTATGCCATCATGTTTACATACACAACATCATTCTGAATTATGGCATGGCAACCCATTTAATAAAGACATCATATAGTTATACCATCTCTTCCTATTTAGTGTTTACAGTCATCATATTTTAAATTATGTCATTCTATCCGTGAATTATATCATGCTATCATGTTTCCATAGGCGGCATGTATGTGAATTATGGCATGCCAACCTATTTAATAAACACATTATATAGTTATATCATGTCATCCTGTTTACATAGTCATCATATTTTGAACTTTGTCTTTCCATCTTTTTTAGTTAGCCATCATAATGTGAAATTGGGTCATGCTACCCTGTTTAGTTAGCCATCATATATGTGAAATTGTGTCATGCTATCCTGTTTGGTTAGACAACATAAATGTGAATTATTTCATGCCCTCTTTTATTCCCCACTATCCATTGCACCTGTCTATCATACAATGTCTGTACATTCAATTACTTTTCTTGTTTATCAGCCATTTGAATTGGAGAGGGTGATGGTAGTATCTAAGGGAGTAACAACACGTCTACAGAAAAGATAGTGCTACTAGTTGATGCAGATAGAACCACTGTTGTACTTGTCCAAGAACCAGCCCCACCACACATAACCCAGACTCTCGCAGATTGTACCCCTACCCAGTTGGACAGAGAACCAGCTACACCCCTTCTAACCCCAACCCCAGCAGATAGTAACCCAGTTCTAGTTGACACAGCACCGTCTCCACCCTAGAGCACCCAAACACGAGCAGTTAGTAAGGGAACTGCAGTGCCCAAAGCACAAGGACTACCACTCTGAATCCCAACTCAACGCTTAAAGGAGAAGAAGAATTGTTCTCGGGTCAGGTTCTGTAGCTATGGTTCATACTCCTTTGCTCTTGCATCAGTGTATTTACTCATACCAACTATTTTCAAATTTGAAGGATGGAATTAAAACTCCAATGGCGCAATAGGTATGTTTCAAACCTGTTTCTTTAACTCGTTTGCTGTTGTAACTTGCTCTATGTTGATTTCAGTTTCAATTGAATAAACAGTTATGTTCTCATGTCATGCACATTACAAGTGTTGTTATTGCTCTATAGTTTCCCACACTTATATTCTGCCCATACTTCTTTGTCTTGAACAAATATTATTTGAACTGCGTATCTATCTTGATTTGGCAACAAAAACTAGAATGATATAAACCATAAAGTGACCATGGTACATAGATATATGTTTGTTTCATGCTGTTATCCTGTCCACTTTACTACTGAACTGGTTTACCAAAATGAGTTTCATATACAACATGGTAAACCTGTGATGTGTCTACTTGTTTCTCTTTTATAATGCAGACAAAATATTGGAGAACAGTACCCCCTTATGCAATGGTAAAGGAAGTAATGCAGATAAGGTTCAAGATAGTGAGACATCCCTGTTGGTCTCCATGAAAGCTGATAAAAACTATCTTGACGACAGTGAGAGAACCCAAAAGTCCTGTCTTGATGTAGTGTTGAAGTTACTGGCCACTACTGCTGCCACAAGCTCTTCGAACTCGCTGCCTAAATCAGTTCATCTTCTTGAGTCTCAACTTCAAGTTGAAAGACATCGATCAGATGTGTTGCGACAGGAAGCTAAAGGACTGAGGAAGTCCCTGCAGAATTCAGATGCATACTTTCTGGTGCAACAGCAAGCACTGGAGGATTTAAGCGCCAAACAAGAGAACGTTAATAAGCTTGCTAAGCATCATGCCGGCATTATGGATAGCCAGGACATTGTTTCTTGAGCTCTTCCGAAGTGGTTTCAGTTCTAGACTTGTTTTGCTGCAGAGTTTATTTGCACTGGTCGCCAACTTTGACAACCAGTGTATATGATATGCGGCTTTGTTCCCTATATTTGCACTGGTGGCGAACTTTGATGCCCAGTGGATGTAATATATGTAATAGCTGTTATTGCCTAGTGTAAGTTGCTTCCTTATTTATTTCCTTGTTGTCTTGTTTATTTGTTTGCTTGTAGTCAGTGTAGTTCTTTTTCCGCGGTTTGCTAGTGGCCGCAATAACCTATTTTTTAAAACTAGGCCACAATAACCATGGGCTACATATTTACTGTAGTTACCATGGGCCTCCTATGGGCCATAGAAACAATGGGCCTTCTAAGGTCCGTAGAAACAATGGGCCATCTACGGGTCGTAGCATCAATGGGCCTTCTACGGGCCGTATGATCGATCGGCCAAACATGGGCCAATAACACACCGCATTATGGGTCGTAAACGGGCTAGATTTGGAATCGTCCGTTCATGGGCCGACCATGACGGGCCATCGTTAATCGGCTGTATTTGATGACCCTATGAAAACAGCCCAATGGTTTAACGGGCCGCAAACGGGCCGATTGTAACCATGGGCTGAATTTGTCCCACAAGTAGAAAAGGCGAGTAACGGGCCGTAAGTAACCGAATGCTATAAATAAGCCCAAGAATAAATGGGCCGTGAGAAGGCCGAAAGATAACACGGGTTGGAAATGGACCAATGGAATAATGGGCCGTTAATAGGTATAAAGCGGTACACTGTTCATTGCGGGCCAAATTCACCACGGGCCATTAATGGGCCAAGAGTTACAAATGTCCTCGTATGGGCTGAAAGACATCATGGGCCATACATGGGCCGGAAGTTACAACGGGCTGGAATCATATTGGACGGCCTAGATGAAGCTACTGGCCTTAATTCTGATAGGCCGTAACGGGCCGTGAGTTAGCGGGCCGTAAATGGGCTATATACGAACAAGCCGTTAATAGGCTTTCCGTGGGCTGGCCCGTTACCTTTTGACCAAGTCAAATAGGCCGGCCTTTTCACCGGAATGGGCCTCTGTTGGGCCCTGCCATGTGTCAACCTATCATAGGTGCCTCCTGTCCAATGAATGGACGACATCTGTCCCAACTATGAGCCAACACGTGTTTCCTCCGGCCAATGACAATTTTACACGTGGAAAATCCTCATTGATCCTGGCTGTTAATGGGTTATCGGATCCAAAACCGGACCCGATAGCTTAACGGCGACTCGTTACTGTGGATCCCACGTGTTAGTCACCCTTGACGAAAGCACTTCTATGACACGCTATTTATCGTCATGGAAGTGGACACTTCCATGATGATAATTTTGGTAATGTCATGGAACACTTCTACGATAGCACATGTATGACTATCTTGATTCTGTCATAAAATCGTCATGGATGTGCATGCATGACAGAAAACGTGACCTACTGTGGCAAACACGTATCATCACGGAAGTGTATTTTTTGTAGTGAAAGGTGATGGGCTGTATTGCAAGATTCATCGGACCAAGGGCCACGACCTTCAAGAGTGTTATCAGGTTGAGCAGCTTGTCAAGAGACAGAGAGCAGAGTATGAGAAACGTGACAAGGAAAAGGGTCAGAATGTTGCTGGCGGTAAGGGCCGAGGTGGTGAAGTAAATCGCCCCGGCAAACCCTTTCGGAACCAAGGAAAGCCCGCGACAGGTCGAGAGAAGGAAGCCTGTGATGATGAGAGTGATGGAGGGGATGAAGAGGAAACCAGTGAGCAGGAGTTTCAGAAGGCCACTGACGCACTGTGCGTTGACGAGGGTGCATCTCTGCACATCTCTGACCGCCAGCTCAAGCAGTGGGCGCATAATTCAATGCCGTGGAACCAGTGCCAGAGGCCCGGAAGCCGCTCAAATGGTCTCGTACGCCCATCATCTTTGACGAGGAGGATCATCCTAGCCATACCACTGCGGTAGGGTGTTTGCCATTGTTGGTCTCCCCAACAATTCGCAACCTCAAGGTCACAAAGATGCTAGTGGATGGTGGGGCCGGGTTGAATCTGATCTCCCCAGCAGTTATTAGCAAGCTTTAGATAGCAGAGGAAGAGCTAGAGATTACCGGCATGTTTCAAGGAGTTAATCTCGGCAGGAGCCATCCTAAGGGAAAGGTCATGTTGCCAGTAACATTTGGGGGAGAACTGAACTACTGGACTAAGAGGATTGTATTTGATGTGGTCGATCTCCCCCTGCCATACAATGGGATTCTTATACGCCTGGCCCTGGCTAAATTCATGGCGGCATCCCACTATGCCTACAACACCTTGAAGATGACTGGGCCACTGGGAGTCATCACCATCCCATAAGATGAGAAGGATGCGATCATTTGTGTGGACAAGATGTATCGGGACGTGATCGCGGCATAGGGATCTGCAGCAGTAACTCCCATTAAGGAAATCAAAGGAAAAAAGAGAGATCGTAGGGACTCCGGCAAAGAGTCTAGGAAGTGTGCCCCCAACGAGTGCACGGCACCCGTTGACGACGTGCCGGAGTGTTCCAACAGCAAGAGATCCAAGGTCGCTGCGCCCCAAGTGAAGAAGGTCCCGGTAGGGCTGGCTGGCGTTGATGGTACTTTCACTATCAGCGCCCGACCTGTCAAACAGAAAGTCCGGAAGCAGCACTTGGAGAGGCAACAGTTCATCACAGAAGAGATCAAGAAACTTGAGGCAGCTGGTTTGTTCTGAGGATTACTGCATCCCACGTGGTTGGCCAATCCAGTGGTAGTCTGGAAGGCTAACAGGAAGTGGAGGCGTTGCAGAGATTTCACATGTCTCAACAAGGTTTGCCCGAAGGACCCATTTCCCTCCCCGCGCATCGATCAGATTGTGGATTCCACTTCAGGTTGTGATTTGCTCTTCTTTCTGGATGCATATTCTGGGTATCACCAAATCTTCATGTCCAAGGAAGATGAAGAGAAGACGTTATTCATTACTGCATGTGGTATGTACTGTTTTGTCCGCATGTCATTCAGATTAAAGAGTCCCGGGTCCACTTTTGCAAGGGCAGTCTAGATCGGTTTTGAGCCACATGTACACAGAAACATAGAAGCTTATATGGATGACATTGTGGTCAAGACTAAGGATAGAGCCACCCTTATTTAGGATCTGGAGGAGACGTTTGCTAATCTGCGCAAGATCAATTTGAAGCTCAACCAGGAGAAGTGTGTATTTGGTGTTCCCTCCGGCAAGTTGCTTGGGTTCTTCGTATCCCATCGCGTGATCGAAGCCAACCCCGACAAGATCAAAGCTATCGAGCAGATCCAAGCGCCAAGGACAGTTAAGGATGTGAGGCGTCTGACAGGATGCGTTGTCGTCCCAACTAGATTCATCTCCAAGTCTGCCGAGCGCGCCCTACCATTCTTCAAAATTTTGAAGAAGGTAGGGCCTATGGAGTTGACCCCGGAAGCAGATGCAGCTTTGCAAGAATTGAAGGCCTACTTATCCTTCGTGCCTACCTTGGTTGCTCCCAAACCCCAGGAGCCGTTGCTGCTATACTTAGCGGCAACCAACCAAGTGGTCAGTGCAGCCTTGGTAGCGCAGTGAGAAGTGGATGAGGCAGAGAGTGAGCAGGGACCGGCAGAGTCAGAGAAGGATCAGGACAGCAATGAGCACGCCAACGAGAGCAACCCGAAGGATGTGGCAAGAAAGAAAGTGGTGCAGCACCCAGTGTACTTCGTCAGCTCCTTGTTACAGGGAGCTAGATCGAGGTACTCTGGCGTGCAACAGTTGATCTTTGGTCTCATCATGGCCTCAAGGAAACTGCGCCACTACTTCCAAGCCCATGAGATCACGGTTGTCACTCATTTCCTGTTGCAAAGGATACTCAGAAACCCTGAGGCTACCAGCAGAATAGTGGAGTGGGCTTTGGAGTTATCCAGTTTTGGTTTGAAGTTTGAGAGCACATCAACTATTCAGAGCATGGCATTGTCAGAGTTTATTGCAGAATGGACGCCAACCCCTGACGAGGAAGTGACAGAAACACTTATTCCCAGCAAGGAATCGCCCCAAGAATGGATTATGTATTTTGATGGTGCTTTTTCCCTACAAGTTGCAGGAGCTGGCGTGCTTCTTGTCGCCCCCTCCGGGGAGCACTTGAAGTACGTCGTCCAAATGCATTTTGCCCGGGAAGAAGCAACCAACAATACAGATGAGTATGAAGGGCTCCTTGCCGGCCTCAGGACTGCAGCTAAATTGGGAATTAAGAAGCTGGTCATTCGAGGAGATTCATAGCTTGTGGTGGGACAAGTCAACAGGGATTACCAAAGTCCATTGATGGAGGCATACGTCAAAGAAGTGAGGAGATTGGAGGAGTGCTTTGACGGATTGCAAACAGAGCACGTACCCCATGCGGAAAACAGCAGAGTTGATCATCTGTCAAAGTGTGCTGCATAGAAGCTTCCTGTGGAACCAGGGACTTTTGTTCTCCATCTCACTCAGCCCTCCGTATCCCCACCAACAATGGCCCGGAAAAGGAGAAAGTTGAGCACCGGTAAGCCTCTCCCGGTAGAGTCGTCCGCTCCTGGCAGAGACCCTGCCGGAAACAACTCCTCGCAGCCTACCGGACCACCCCTCCAGCTGGGCCCATGGACCCCACGAATGAGGCATGTGCTCCCGCAGCAGAGGAGGTGCCGCTAGTCCTCGTTGCCAAGCCCCAAGCTCCAACTTGGGCAATGCACATTGTACACTTCCTCCAAACCGGAGAGCTTTTCGGCGACCAAGATGAAGCTAAAAAAGTAGCCCGAAGGGCCAGTATGTATCAGTTTGTCGATGACACTCTGTACAGAAGGAGGCCCAACGGTGTGAAATTGAAGTGTCTGTCGGGAAGAAGGAAAGAAACTGCTGGCTGAGATACACAAAGGCATGTGCGGCTCCCACATTGGATCAAGGGCATTAGTTGGGAAAGCATTCCGGCAAGGATTCTATTGGCCCACGGCCCTCAAAGATGTGGTCGAGCTAGTCACCAAATGTGAAGCCTGCCAGTTCCATTCCAATAAAACCCACCTGCCTGCCCAAGCTCTTCAAACAATCCCTCTATCATGGCCATTTTCGGACTGGGGGCTCGATATTCTCAACCCCTTCCCCCGAGAAATCGGGGGCTTTGAATTCTTTTTCGTTGCTATCGACAAGTTTACAAAGTGGCCGGAAGTGACTGTCGTGAGAAAGGTGACTGCTCAGTCGGCTATCAAGTTCTTGAAAGAACTGGTGTGCCATTTTGGAGTTCCGGCAAGGATCATTACTGACAACGGCACCCAATTCACGAGCCGCGTCTTCATGCAATACGTTCATGCCCTCGGATGACATATCTCATTTGCCTCTGTGGCGCACCCCCAGAGCAATGGACAAGATGAGAGGGTGAATGCTGAAGTGCTGCGCGGACTCAAGACAAGAACCTTTAATATGCTGCAGAAGCACGGCAGGCGGTGGATCGAGGAGCTGCCGGTAGTTCTCTGGTCCCTTAGAACGACACCAAACCGAGCTACCGAGCAGACTCGCTTCTCCCTGGTCTACGGGGCAGAAGCGGTTATCCCCACGGAACTCATTTACTGGTCGCCTCGAGTGCTTGCCTACGATGAAGTAGCGCAAGATCAGCACCGGCGTGACAACGATGTGCTACTCGAGGAGAACCGTCTTCGGGCTGCTACGCCTGCTGCATCGCTATCATAGCTGCAGGGTTCGCGCCCGGTGTTTTGAGGAAGGTGACCTTGTCCTTAGGCGCATTCAGTCTGCCAAGGGTACAAACAAGTTGTCACCAAAGTGGGAAGGCCCTTACCGGGTAGTACGAGTCACCAGACCTGGCGCAGTCCGTCTGGAGACCAGAGATGGCATTTAGTTGCAAAACTCATGGAATATTGAGCATCTCCGCAAGTTCTACCCGTAAGGCGCGGCTGTCGGGCCCTGACCGGCAGCCACCCTTTTGTACAGGCCTTGCCTCAGCTGCATGTAACCCCTCGTACAAAGCCAGGGCGATGACCCTGTGCAAGAGAAAATAAAGTAGCGCTGTGGGGGGCCCCCGATCAAGATTGCATGCATGCATGAGCATTCCAAGATCACTGCATAAGCATTTGATGAGCATTTGCATATGCATATAGATAGGATCACATCATGCATTCATTCTCATTTGCATGAAGTTGCAGGTTCCTGCCGTGAACTTGGCTTCGACAAGGAGTTGTGAAGATTGCCCGGCACAGCGATCCCCGGCAAGCCAGACAGATAAGTTCTACCTCCTGTCTGTTAGTGTTATATAAGCTATAACTTGTGCATAAGAAAACCTCGCCACTCTTTGAGACTTAGGTGCTCCCATCCCTGGCTCAAACGTTGATTCGGTCAGGATGGTCGCAGTGGCCTTTGGTAAAAAAGAAGTTGGCGGGGGGCTGGTCCCTTTGTTTGTTACCCGGTAGATGCAGCTCACCGACAGACAAAAAAGGTACCGGCAGGATAGCCTGCTGGGGAAAACTCGTTTATTTACATTAAAGAGGCATCTCACCTCTTCATGGACATACACATGCATGGGTTCCTGGCAAGGTTCATATTTTTCATTAGTACGCTGATACAAGTACAAGCATAACATAACACAAACATGGACTCGAGAGATTACATTATTTGAATTAAAATTTGGCAAGTGCCGACAAGTTTAAGATTGAAAAAAGATAAGTGCTCCGTAAACTCCTCTCCCTGTCCCTCTTATCACAGGTAGTGTGGTGGGAAGAGAAGAGGATGGGCGATGCACCGGCACAACGCCGCCCTGATCCCCGTCAGGAGCTGACGAGCGCAGCCTGACAAGATCGGGAGTGGCAAGCCTGTGAAGGAGGAAGACGTGCAGAGCACCTCGACGACCCCTGGTCACCGCTCCCAGGACTAAACGGGGAGCTCCAGCATAGGCACCGGCAGAGGAGGACGCCGGGGCCCAGCCAGAAGGCCCCTGAGGGAAGCAGAGGCACCAGGGGGGGCAAGCCTTTTCCCGGCAGCTAGGGGAAACGGTGATGACGGCGCCGGGAAAAGGGGGAAGAGCCAGACAGACGGGCAGCAGGTCGCCAGTATGAGATGAACGCGTCGATGAAGTCGTGCTCCTACTGGATGGCCTGCCTCCCGCCTTCTCCTTCTCCCCTAGCTTCATCTTCATCAACACCATTCCAGGGGAAGGCCGGAACTCTGGCCCGGCCCCTACCCCAGGGAGACAGCGAGCGACCAAGACGGCCAGGGGCTTGAGGCACACCGCTCCCCACCTTGGCGGGCAGGAAGGCGCGCCTCCCGTCGACATCAGCCCCAAGATTTCCGGGAGGGGCAGTGCTGGGATTACCAACAATCTCCAGCCCGCCTCCCAGCCGAGCCTTGAAGGAACTGAGAGATTCGCCACAGCAAGGACCAGGCTCACTCCCCGAGCGCCAGCCCCAGCGTTTTGCAACACTAGCCCCAACCAAGAGCCTGGGGGCTGGCCCCAGGCTCTCCTCTTCAGCATATCCAATGAGAAGACAAAAGAGGAGGAATGCAAGGATGGGTGACTCCGCCCTCTTCCGCCCTCCCTTTTATAGGCGGGCCGGGGTGGGGGAGCCGCTCCCTCAATGAGCGGCCACCGTCCTCCTCCGCCAATTCAAGACGACCGGGCCCTTGCTTTGATGCTCTCCCACGCCACGCGCCTCCATTACCTACCCCGCGTGATGCATGCAGCATACGTGGCCAAGGATAAGGGTGTGGTGGGAAGAGTGAATTGGCAGTTTCTACCTCGTGTGTTAAAGTCATTCGCGGGCCGTTACTGGAGCGGCCCCGCCACTATTGGCTTTACATGACACGCAGAGAAACCAGAAACTGGCCCGAAATCAAGGCTAATGAAGAAGCAAAGAAGACCTCAAGAGACCAGCCTCTTCAGCAACCCCGCATGTGCACTTATTAGGCCCTATCCCGACGACGCTCGGCGGCGCGTTCGGGGCATGCCCGGGGGCTTCTGTAGGTGCAACAAACCCTGGGTCTGTTGCCCAGACTATGCACAGGCACGGGAACAAGATTGAAGCACCAACCCAAGTCAGAGCACAAGGGACTGAGAGATTCGGAGGACCAACATGCGGATCAGAGGGACCAAGATCAAGCCAGAGAAGCAAGATACCCTCAAAGGAAAGGCCTCCTTTGCCGGGCAGGCGAGCTCGGCAAAGGGCGAGGCCACACCCACAAGCAGACAACCAAGGCGTCCTGGCAGGGCCTACCGGGACTCACGGAGACGAGACCACTTCACCAACCACTCCACCACAACCCACATCGTCAATCAGTGCGGTGTCAAGCCGTAAAGTGGCTGAGTGGCAGCCATTCGCCACATGGCAGCCTCTCCCTATAGGAAACACCCATAGATGACACTCGTCCTGCGACGTGTCAAACAAGCAGGCATGGAGCTGGCGAGATGGCCCGGCAAGCCTTGATGGGAAACTACCGATGTGACGTTGAGTAGTGCATTTAATGCGCCCTGTCAGCCCGCGGTGTTAGGTATGATAGCACTGTTTGCTATCTTATTAGTGCATAATGACTACTGATGCAGCTTGAAGCTACGTTGGTATTTCCCCAAAGAGGAAGGGATGATGCAGCACAGCAGCGATAGGTATTTCCCTCAGTTATGAGACCAAGGTTATCGAACCGGTAGGAGAACCAAGCAACACAACGTAAACAACACCTGCACACAAATAACAACTACTCGCAACCCGACGTGTGAAACGGGTTGTCCATCCCTTTCGGGTAGCGGCGCCTCAAGATAGGCAAATGACGTGAGATAAAATTGTAGTAGATTGATCGAACGCCAAATAAAATAAAAAAGAATAAAACGCAGCAAGGTATTTTTGTATTTTTGGTTCAATAGATCTGAAAATAAAAGCAAAGGAAAAGTAGATCGCAAAGGCAAATAATATGAGAAAGAGACCCGGGGGCCGTAGGTTTCTCTAGTGGCTTCTCTCGAGAAAAATAGCAAACGATGGGTAAACAAATTACTGTTGGGCAATTGATAGAACTTCAAATAATCATGATGATATCCAGGCTAAGATCATTATATAGGCATCACGTCCAAGATTAGTAGACCGACTCTTGCCTGCATCTACTACTATTACTCCACACATCGACCGCTATCCAGCATGCATCTAGTCTATTAAGTTCATGGAGAAATGGAGTAATGCAATAAGAACGATGACATGATGTAGACAAGATCTATCTATGTTGAGATAGACCCCATCATTTTATCCTTAGTAGCAATGATACATACGTGTCATTTCCCCTTCGGTCACTGGGATCAAGCACCGTAAGATCGAACCCACTACAAAGCACCTCTTCCCATTGCAAGATAAATAGATCAAGTTGGCCTAACAAAACCCAAATGTTGGAGAAGAAATACGAGGCTATAAGCAATCGTGCATATAAGAGATCAAAGAAACTCAAATAACTTTCATGGATATAAAAATATAGATCTGATCATAAACTCAAATTTCATCTGATCCCATCAAACACACCGCAAAAAGAGTTACATCATATGGATCTCCAAGAGACCATTGTATTGAGAATCCAGCAAGAGAGAGGAAGCCATCTAGCTACTAACTACGGACCCGAAGGTCTACAAAGAACTACTCACGCATCATCGGAGAGGCACCAATGGAAGTGGTGAACCCCTCCGTGATGGTGTCTAGATTGGATATGGTGGTTCTGGACTCTGCGGTGGCTGGAATTGATTTTCGTCGGCTCCCCTAGGGTTTCTAGAATATTGGGGTATTTATAGAGCAAAGAGGCGGTCCGGGGGCACCCGAGGTGGGCACAACGCACCAGGGCGCGCCTGGGCCTCCTGGCGCGCCCTGGTGGGTTGTGCTCCCCTCGGAGCACCCCCCAGGCGCAGCCTTGGCCCATTGGGTGTCTTCAGTCCCAAAAAATATCCGTGAAGTTTCGTTGCATTTGGACACCGTTTGTTATTGATTTCCTGCGATGTAAAAAACATGCAGAAAACAACAACTATCACTTGGCACTATGTCAATAGGTTAGTACCAAAAAATGATATAAAATGACTATAAAATGATTATAAAACATCCAAGATTGATAATATAACAGCATGAAACAATCAAAAATTAAAGATGCATTGGGGACGTATCAGCATCCCCAAGCTTAACTCCTGCTCATCCTCGAGTAGGTAAGTGATAGAAACAAAAAAAATTGATGTGGAATGCTGCCTAACATGTCATCTCATATTCTTTTCTTTATATCATGGACATTTGGACTTTTATGTGATTCAAAGAAATAGTCCAGTTTTGACATGACAACTTATATACTCAAGCATATCAACAAGCAACCATGTCTTTCAAAATATCAACGCTAAAATAAGCTATCCCTAGCCCATCATGCTTAATCATTGATCCATTCATGAAAGACACTCGCATATTAGCTACACCCAATGCTCAAGTACGATCATAGTGCCTCCTAGTTCATGCTTTTATAAGAGAAAATGGAGACTCAAATTGAAAAATAAAAATTGCATAAAGTAAAAGAAAGGCCCTTCGCAGAGGGAAGTAGGGATTTGTAGAGGTGCCAGAGCTCAAAGCGAAAAACTTAGAGATAAAAAACTTTTTGGGAGGTGTGTCCTTCCCACCAACGAAAATGACATAGAGTTCCCAACACTTACCATGCTAGATATATACTAGGCGGTTCCCAAACCGAAAATAAAGTTTATTCCTTTTTCAACCATACCTTCACTTTCCATGGCTAGATGTATCCATGGTTGCCCTCCATACCAACACATTCCAAGGAGTATATTATTTGACAACATAAAGTACATTCATTTTTCATTTCGGGACTGGGCATCCCTAATACTTTTGCCTTACTCTCGTGCAATGACAAGTGAATAAACACTCATCGTGAGAATAACACATCTAGCATGGAAAATATTAGCCACCCCTCACCGCTCCGCGAGCGGTACAAACACACAAAAGAGAAGTTTATTTTAAAAATTAGAGATGGAACATACAAATTTGCTTAGAATGGCAAAAGAATACCGCATATAGGTAGATATAGTGGACTCATGTGGCAAAACTGGTTTAAAGGTTTTGGAAGCACAAGTAGTGATCATACTTAGTGCAAAATGAAGGCTAGCAAAAGATTGAGAAGCGACCAACCAAGAAACGAATAATCTCATAAGCAAACTTTAAGCATAATTAACACTGAATAATGCAGCACAAGTAGGATATAATTTCATTGCATAATTATTGACTTTCGTGCTTGCATACGGAATCACAAACGTTAACACCCATATTCTTACTAAAGCACAATTACTCATCAAGATGACTCACATATCATATCATCATATCTCAAAACTATTACTAATAATCTAGTTTAATTTGTCCAATGATATTCATGAAAGTTTTTATTTTATCCTTCTTGGATATCTATCACTTTGGAACTAATTTTCATGTGTTGCTTTTGATAAGCTCAAACAAATATAAGTGAAGATCGTGAGCATAATATTTAAGTGAAGCAGAGAGAATTTCTTGAAAATTTTACTAACTCTCAAATAAATCTAAGTGAAGCAATAGAGCATTTCTTCAAAAATACTAAAGCATACCGTGGTCAAAAAGATATAAGTGAAGCACTAGAGCAAGTCCATAGCTCATAAAAATTTAAGTGAAGCATAGAGAGCAATTCTAACAAGTCATGACATAATTTTGGCTCTCTCAAATAGGTGTGTCCAGCAAGGAATCAAGACTTAAAACAAAAAATAAAACAAGAAAATACTCGTATCATACAAGACGCTCCAAGCAAAACACATAGTATGTGACGAATAAAAATATAGCTTTCAGTAAAATACCGATGGTCGTTAGAAAAAGAGGGGATGCCACTCGGGGCATCCCAAGCTTAGTTGCTTGCTATCTTTTGGATAATAGCTTGGGATGCCGGGGCGTCCCCAAGCTTAGGCTCTTCTTACTCCTTACTCCTTCATCCATCATAAGATAACCCAAAACTTGAAAACTTCAATCACACAAAACTCAACAAAACCTTCGTGAGATCCGTTAGTATAAGAAAATAAATCGCTACTATAAGTACTGTAGTAAACCAATTCATATTTTGTTTTTGCATTATATCTACTATATTCCAACTTTTCTATGGAAAAAACTCATCAAAGAAAACCATAGAGCCATCAAACGAGCACATAACGCAAAGAAAACAGAATCTGTCAAAAATAGAACAGTCTGTAGCAATCTGAATTTTTCGAATACTTATAAAAGTCCACAAATTCTGAAAAAGTAGGATAAGCTGAGAAATTTTTACATTAATCTTCTGCAAAAAGAATTGGCATTTTATCACGCTCTGGTAAAAAATTAGAATTGTTTTCGTGAGCGCAAAAGTTTCTGTTTTTCAGCAAGATCAAACAACTATCACCCAAGAAGATCCTAAAGGCTTTACTTGGCACAAACACTAATTAAAACACAAAAAACACAATCATAATAGTAGCATAATTGTGCTAAAACTCAAGAACAGAAAGCAAAAAGCAAAAATAAATTTTATTCATTGGGTTGCCTCCCAACAAGCGCTTTAGTTTTACGCCCTTAGCTAGGCATAAAGCAAGGATCTAAGTTTTGTCATCTTTATCCTTTTGAAAGCAAAGGGAAAATTTCCTATCAATGGCATTTAATTTTCTATTTTTTGAAAGCGCATGGCCATTGATAGCAGAAGAAAGATTAAGCATGTTGCGAAACTTCGTATCTAAACTAGCCTTCATCTCTTTAATTATTTGTAGCGATCCGACCTCAGACGGTCAAATCTCTGTGTATAAGTGTCATCCCTGGATCGGTAATGCTGACACACACAATACTCGAAGGATTTATAACAGAGTAGCAATCACACACTTATTACATCGATAGTCTCAAGAGAGAACTTATTACAATAAATATGGCTTAAGGCCATCTATATAAGATAACAGTGGAAGGCTTGGAAGATAAAGTGAGTCCTTCAACTCCAACGGCATAGCTGAGTGCACGACAACGACCTAACGCACCTTACTCTTCGTCTGAAAAGTCTGCAACATGACATGTTGCAGCCCGAAACGGGTCAGCACATGGAATATGCTCGCAAGATAACACAGTAGAGCAATGAACAGGTAAATGCTATCACTACATGCATATATGGCTGGTGGAGGCTCTACCGTTATAATGTTTTTGCAAAAAGCCAATTTTTTCCTACAACAAAGGAATATATTTTGTTTAACTATCATGGTAGTTGTTAAACATTGAGAAGGTTCCTCCAACTCAATCCCAATTAAACAAGTAATTAACAACCCAACAAAATTAAATTTAGAGTGATGAGATCAACATGACAATCCAAGAACCAGATACTCAAGATGTCCATAACCGGGGACATGGCTAACCATAATTAGTTTGTACACTCTGCAGAGGTTTGCACACTTTTCCCCAGAAGACTCGATCTTCTCCGTTGGATTTCTCGCACTACAGGGTGTTTGAGAAACGGATGACCGAGACACAGTCTTTCAGAAGCATTAGCTCTAACCCTGGGTAGACAGTACCAACCTACATCCCCTACATGTGCTAGCCTACCACTGCAAGAGGTCATGCAACATACTCGACTATGCTAGAGCCCATAATAGCTTGTGGCTGCACACGGAAGTTTCTAGCATGAATAATCTTATGATCCCTTTAAGCCTGGGTGGCAAACCTTAGGATGATCACACGGGTACTCCGGGATATCCTAGGACAACACTGGATTCTCCAGGTGCCCGCAACCAATCCACCCAGATGTGTATTTAAGTGGCCACCTTAAGTTAACCATTAAATTAACAATCTCACATCTGCCATGGCTACACTCAAACCCAATCCACGTCTACGAGCATAGCATAGAAGTAACTCCCAAGGGTTTGATAATAAATGGCAATAGGTTCTACCTCATCATCGACTTCCCAATACCCACATGTTAATCACAACCTAATCATGGAGTGTTTGAGGGGTTGAAACTAATGCATAAAAACCGGGTATGAAAAGAGTATGATCAATGTGTTACTTGCCTTGCTGACGATCCGCAAACCATAGAGACTCGTAGTAGCATGCTTCACACTCCGGGAATTCTATCGCAAACAAACAATAGCATACATAAGCACTCAAGCATAAATGCACAGGTAAAACTCAAATAAGAAGATCCAATCTAAAAGTTCAACCGAAGATATTCGATTTGCAAAAAGAATCAAACGAATCGGAGCTACGGAACTGAAACTACGGTCAAAAGAACCTCAAATTCAAATCTGCTTGAAACCAAATTTTAAATTTTCAAAACCTTGTTCAAGTTGATTAAACAGAAAGAGGGGCACGAGACGAAGATTTTGGCGTTGGTTTTACTGGATTTGGACAAACGGTTAAGAAACGGCGACGGTTTCAAGATTAGGGGCTAATATGCGATAAAAATAATCGCGGATAGGTCCCTGGCCAAAAATAAACGGAAAAGGAAAAATCTATCGGACGAACGTCCGCTAACAGAGGCTAAAGAACGAATTCGTTCGTTAAAATGAACGAACGAACGAACGAACGTTTACTAAATAAATAAACCGAAGAAAAACCGAACCGGTCTAGAGAAAAAACGCATCTAGGGTTTAAAAAAACCGATTGGTTTACCTAAACCGAAAAAAACCAACAACGGGTCCGGCGGCTCTGGCGGCTCGACTCCGGCGGACGGGGCGGTGTGAGGCGGTGGCTCCGGCGGGGCTAGGCGACGGCAGCGCGGTAGCGGGATGCGGCAGCGGCGGCGGCGCTAGGCGGCAGCAGCGGTAACGGCGGTGGCGGCGCTAGGTGGCTGCGGCGGAATGCGGCGCAGGAGGCGGGGCTGGTGGCGAGGGGCGGCGGCGGCGGGTATTTAAAGGCCGGGGGGTGCTGGGTGCTTGGGGGAGGGGGCGCGGCGGCGTGTCCAGGACGGACACGTCCATGGCGGCGGCGGCGGCGCTCGGGAGTCCTCTCCCGAGTCAGAGCGGGAGGCGCGCGGCTGGGCCGGCTGTGTTGGGGAACGCAATGGAAAATGAAAATTTTTGGTATAGCGAGCATGCCCAGGACCACTATGGAGACTGCATACAAGGTTTGATCTGATCCGTACCGACTCGAAGCGCAGCGGAAGAAGAGTCGGTGTAGATCGTCGGTGCAGATCCCCGCAGCTAGGATTTACAACCTCCCAACCGCGAGGATGTACTCCCTCTCCGGACAGCCCTTCGGGAGGCGTTCGGACAGTCCCCCAGACGATGTCGCGGACAGCCCTTCGGGAGGACCCTCGAAACTTGGACGGAGACTCGGACAGCCCTTCGGGAGGACACTCGAACAGCCCCTCGGGCAAAAGATCGAAAACACAATCTCTCTACGGGGTTGCAGACATACGGTGTCAGCTATCCGGCAGGGCTTCGCCGTCCAGAACTAGTTCCTGCCGAAACCCAGACAGCTTTACGGCTCTACGAAACTCTTTTCGTGGGAGGGAGAGAAGAAGCCAGATAATGCATGGCATGTGTATGAGAGCAAGGGATGAAGAGATGGCAGCACTCACCTCCTCTATTTATAGGAAAGCCAAGGGGTAGTGTGCCTCCATATTTTTACCAAAAAACCCCATGCATTAGGTCACACATGAGGGTGTTAAGGTAAAATGGGATGCCATGTGGAGCTCCAAGGAGCTCCACCACCCATGGCCGGCCACCCCAAGCCCCCCCCCAAATGGGGTTCCTTCCCTTGGAAGCCACTACCTTCTAGAACTTTGACCAAGTCTAAAAAGGTGGCTCTACATAAATATCCCAAAAAGCACTTTCACTATTCACAACGACATTTTTCAGTGTCTGATCGAACTGAAAATATTTATGTGGGCTAAGAACATTTCCAGTACCCACTAAAATGATTTTCAACGCGTTCCGAAACAATTCCGGTTTTAGTGATTTTCATCTGTGAAACGCATCTGAAGTGGCTCCGGCAGCTCCGGAACATTTCCGGTTTTTATCTCAGAAAATTCCAAAAAGCTTCCAGAATGATTCTGGCACCCTCCAAGAATTATCAGGCATGTGCCGAAACCAATTTGACTTAATGGTATATCCCGAAACAACTTTTCGGTATCATCGAAACTTATCCGATGACCTCTCTCTGCGGTACGATTCCGATGTCCGAAACCATTCCGGTGTCCGAAACTTTTTTCGGTGATTTTCTCTCAGACACCCTGTCTAGTATTCAGCAGATAGATGACCCTTAAGCGTGTGACCCTATAGGTTCGGTGAAGTATAGACTTGACCCGGAACCCCTTCCGATCAATGATCAACATCGGAGCCGTGGACACCCATATTGACCCCTATACCCACACGAATAAATATTCTAGTGAACCTCCAGTTGTAGTGAGCTATTCCTTTTGCTTTGCGATATGTCACAAACACCCGAGGTGAGATTTATTGCATTCTTGTGGATCAACAATTTGTCCAACATGCAAGTTACCTCGTTACCGGTTTTGTTCTCTTTTCTCGTTTCCGTGTTCCGGCATCCCAGTGATCAAATCACAATGTGTCTGGCCAGACGATGATGGATACCGTTACACCGAGAGGGCCCGAGTATATCTCTCCATCGTCGGAGGAGCAAATCCCAATCTTGAGCTATCTTGTTACTTCCTATACTTTTCTGTGAACCCGTAAGCTGCCGTAATAGCCACCTAGTTACGGATGACGTTTAACAAACCCCAAAGTTCACGAAGCAAGCACGAAGGAACTTGATACTCTCATGGTCTAAGGAATTATGCAAACATTAACTATCTCAATGATATTAACCACAAACTTGTGACGAAGGTATCTCATAGCATAACATCAATCCGGGTTGATTCAACACAAGCGTTCTACCAACATTGTGCCCTCAAAATTGCCGGCATAGTCATGCCCATGATCAGGAAAACAGGATCATCATGCAATACTTGAGCTAGTCTTAGAGGCAAGACTAGGAATATATTTTACCGTTTATTATACCACACGTGCATATGAGTTCCCTCCGAGCCTCGTGGATATTGTAGACTCGAGAATCATTGTAGTTATAGCATGGATCATAAACATTCATTACAAACTTGGAGATACAAAATAACTGTTATTACTGCCTCTAGGGCATATCTCCTATAGACTCCCACTTGCACTAGAGTCATAATCCAGTTACATGGCTTCCCTAACACCAATGGCTATCCGGTGCTGCTCATGTTTTGCTCGTGGTAGAGGCTTTGTCATCGGGTCTGACACGTTCAGATCCATGTGAACTTTGCGTACTTTCACTAAACCTTCTTCGACATGATGTCGAATGAGTTTATATTTGCGTTGAATATGCCTTGTCTTATGGTGCGAACTTGGCTCCCTTGCCTGAGCCATGGCGCCACTATTATCACAATAGATCTCCACCGGGTCCTGGGCACTAGGAACCACACGAAGGTCTTCAAGAAATTGCTTGATCCATACCGCCTCCTTGGAGGCTTCTGAAGCGGCAACATACTCCGCCTCCGTCGTAGAATCCGCCACAGTCTTTTGTTTGGAACTTTTCCAATCAACTGCGCCGCCGTTCAATATGAAAACATAGCCTGATTGAGATTTGAAGTCATCTGGGTCCGTCATGAAGCCTGCATCAGTGTAACCACTTACAATGAGCTCTTCATCACCTCCGTACACAAGGAGTAAATCCTTGGTCCTTCTGAGGTACTTAAGAATACCCTTGACTGCGGCCCAGTGTTCCAACCCTGGATCACTTTGGTACCGGCTGCTAACACTTAGCGCATAGGAAACATCTAGTCTTGTACATAGCATGGCATACATAATAGAACCAACTGCCGAGGGATATAGAACATCATTCATTTGTACTCGCTCATCCAGAGTCCGAGGACTCTGATTCTTGCAAAGCACTGTGCCAGGTGACATGGGGAGTAGGCCTTTCTTGGAGTTCTCCATGTTGAACCTTTTCAACACCTTGTCAATGTGCGTGCTTTGGCTAAGCGCTATCAGGCGTTTTGATCTATCTCTATAGATTTTGATGCCCAATACATATGCCGCTTCACCTAAGCCTTTCATTGAAAACCTCCTTTTCAATTAGTCTTTTATTTCGCTAAGAAAATTCACGTCATTTCCAATCAACAATATGTCATCCACATACAAGATTAGAAATGCTTTTGCGCTCCCACTAAACTTCTTGTAAACACAAGATTCTTCGTCATTCCTGATGAAGCCAAACTCTTTGACCACTTCATCAAAACGAATGTTCCAGCTCCTTGATGCTTGCTTCAGACCATAAATGGCTTTCTGAAGTTTGCATACCTTTCCAGCATCCTCATGAATGACAAAACCTTCTGGCTGTATCATGTATACATCCTCTTTGAGGTTTCCATTTAGGAAAGCCGTTTTGACATCCATCTGCCATATTTCATAGTCGAAATAAGCAGCAATTGCTAGCAATATCCGAACAGACCTAAGCATAGCTACTGGCGAGAAAGTCTCGTCGTAGTCCACTCCTGGAACTTGTGTGAACCCTTTCGCGACAAGTCTAGCTTTGTGGATAGTAATGTTACCATCCGCGTCCGTCTTTCTTTTGAAAATCCATTTACAACCAATGGGTTTACGCCTTCTGGAAGTTCTTCCAAGTCCCAAACTTGGTTTTCGTACATGGATTCCATTTCGGATCTCATGGCTTTGTGCCATTCTTTTGAGCTGGGCCCCACCATCGCTTCCTTGTAGTGTGCAGGTTCATCGTCTTCAAGAATGAAGACTTCGTTATGAAACCACTCAGGTGGCTGGATAGCCCTACCTGATCTGCGAGGTTCAGTTACAACATTGTCTGAAGTCTTCGCATCACATGCGACAACTTCCGGCTCGGTTGTAGGGATAATTAGCAGAATTTCTTCCGGTTCCTTAGCCATATCAACGGTTGCCGAAGATTCACTAATCTCATTAAGTTGTACTGTCCTCCCACTCACTTCTTTAGTGAGAAACTCTTTCTCAAGAAAGACTCCATGTTTTGCAACAAACACTTTGTTCTCGGAGGCGTGGTAGAAAGAATACCCAACTGTCTCCTTGGGATAACCTACAAAGTAACATTTGTCTAATCTGGGATCAAGTTTGCTTGGCTGTAAACGCTTTACATAAGCTTCACAAGCCCAAATTTTGAAAAACGACAGGTCGGGTTTCTTCCCGTGCTACATCTCATGTGGCGTCGTCTCAACAGATTTAGACGGTGCTTTGTTTAGTGTGTGAGCAGCGGTAAGTAGTGCGTGACCCCAAAAAGATATCGGAAGATTTGTAAGAGACATCATTGACCTTACCATGTCCAACAAGGTTCGGTTACGTCGTTCCGATACTCCATTTCTCTATGGAGTTCCAGGAGGCGTAAGCTGTGAAACGATTCCATGATCACTCAGATGTTGCCCAAACTCATGACTAAGATATCCGCCTCCGCGATCAGACCGCAGAAACTTAATCTTTTTGTTACGATGATTTTCTACCTCATTCTGAAATTCTTTGAACTTTTCAAAGGTTTCCGATTTATGCTTCATTAAGTAGATATAGCCATACCTACTCAAATCATCAGTAAAAGTCACGAAGTAAAAATATCCACCCCGTGCGCCTGTGTTCATTGGACCACATACATCACTATGTATTATTTCCAATAATTCACCCGCCCGTTCAGGATGACCCGTGAACGGCGTCTTGGTCATTTTCCCCATCAGGCAAGCTTCACATGTGTCAAATGATTCAAAATCAGGGACGGTAAAACTCCATCTTTATGGAGTCTTTGCATGCGTTTCTTACCGATGTGGCCAAGCCGACAGTGCCACATGAAAGTGGTGGTGGTATCAGCCTTCTTAAGGCGTTTAGCATTCATGTTAAAGACATCATTTCCACATTCAAGATTTAGTATGAAAAGGCCCCCAACAATGGGTGCAAATCCATAAAACATATCCTTACAATAAAGTGAACAACCATTGTTCTCAGACTTGTACGAATACCCATCGTGTACCAAACATGATCCGGAGATAATGTTTCTACACAACAGTGGAACAAAATAACAGTTACTTAGTTCTAAGATAAATCCTGAAGGGAGACGTAGAGGCATAATGCCGACGGCTTGAGCGGCGATCCCAGCGCCGTTCCCGACGCGCATCACGACTTCATTCTTTGCTAGCTTGCGCACCTTCTGAAGTCCCTGTATCGAGTTGCAAATGTGAGCAACCGATCCGGTATCAAATACCCAAGACTTAGAGTTTTCGCTGGCAAGCAAAACGTCAATGACATTAACTTGTATAACAATTATACCTTTTCCGGTTTTCCCGGTCTTCTTATCT
The DNA here is from genome assembly GCF_002575655.3 of Aegilops tauschii subsp. strangulata. Lineage (NCBI taxonomy): Eukaryota > Viridiplantae > Streptophyta > Magnoliopsida > Poales > Poaceae > Aegilops > Aegilops tauschii. Next base: position 286,770,551 of record NC_053040.3, on the reverse strand, counting down.
TCGAGATACTTCTTGCAGTTTCTCTTCCAGTGTCCTGTGCCCTTGCAGTAGAAGCACTCAGTTTCATTCTTGGCTCCGCCCTTAGAGTTGCTTTGGGAGCCGGTCTTACCGGTGCCCTTGCCCTTCTTTGGCTTGCCTTTCTTCTTTTTGAAACTGGCGGTTTTATTCACAAGCAACACTTGCTTGCGATTTTTCCGCAGTCCTCCTTCTGTAGTTTTCAGCATGGCGAGCACTTCTTCCGGTGTCTTCTCCATCCCTGTCATGTTGTAGTTCATGAAAAAACCGTCGTAAGACGGGGGGAGTGAAGAAAGCAACATGTCCATCATATGGCCAGGTGGAAGTGGAAATTCCAGGGTTTTAAGCCTTTCAGCATAGCCAATCATTTTGACCACGTGTTCGCCAACTGAACTACCCTCAGCCATCTTGCAATCCATCAAAGCCTTCATGATATCATATCGTACAGACCTTGCGGTTTCCCTGTACAGAGCATCCAATTCCCGGATCATACCAAGGGGTTTATGGAATTCAAAATGTTTTTGAAGCTCTGGACTCATGCAAGCTAGCATGAGGTACTGCACTAAGTTGTGATCATCATCCTTAGTGGCCCAGACATTTTGTACATCTTCCGGGGCCTCTGCCGCGGGTTTAGCTGGAAGATCATACTCTACGACATACAATTTCTTAGCGCTCCTGAGGACAATCCTCAGGTTGCGGACCCAGTCCGCATAGTTGTTTCCAGTTGCAGCTAACTTCGCTTTCTCTAACATCGGGCCTAAGTTGAACGCGGTGTTGCGAGCCATTTGATCTACAACGAAAACACAAGTTTCACTTAGACTTTGTTTATAATGAAATTTGCACTAGTGAATAAACATTTTATTCTAAAATGCACTCCCACTCAAATCAATATCTCTCAAAATTGATTATGAGTGATTCAAGATCCGTGTCTTGATTGTTCGCCATTGGTGTAACACCACTGATGACGAAAATCTTAATCGGTAGGCCAACTTGCCAATCACATCACTATGTGACTCTTGTTCATCTTTCGATGCGTGTGTTCCGAGCTCATGACGGTCATGCCTGAACGTCAAGACAACCAAGTGATCTCGCTGCGAGGTCTCAACTCACCCGCCTCACACTTCTCTAATCGTTCGTACCCGTGTGACACGGCGCACCCCGAAAAGATAGGTGCCGTGACGGTGCTACACTTGGGAGAACACTATCTACTTGATATCTTTAAGTGAGAGATCACCCTAATAAAAGCGACTACCGCGCAATCAAGAAGGGTGCATCATAGGGGATAAACATCTCAGGCAATTCATAATTAGCATGATATGGTATAGCCCTTTCTAACGGAGAAGTCTTTCAATTCTTCGTCTTCGGCATTTGCGTCGGTGTTCACCTTCGCGAAGATTGCCACCACCTTGTCGATGCACCAGATAATATTGCTATCTCTATAGCTAATAAAATAAGTGCATTACTTAAGGTTGACACGCAGGTCATTAAAGTGCAATCATATGGCTCCAGCCATCATGCAGAATCATGACACGCAGGTCATGTTAGTTACATCATATAGTCATCTCATACATAATCAAATTGAATATGAGCATTGCTATACCACATCACATGCACATCCTGAAAAACCAAGTTAGACGCCTCTAATCGATTTATGCAAAATTTTATTTTTCGTGGCTTCTAAGGTTTTGACTTAAACCGCAGCTACCAACGTTTTATCATCAAGTATGATTATTCAAGTTGCTAGATTAACATCTCGGGGGTATGAAACACGAGATAATTAAATCTCGAGCCCCATACTAAACTTCGTCATATGCATGACCCCCGTGCAGATCATATCTGCAATGCCCTTTTAAGAAATTATTAGCAAAGCTGAAAGAAAAATCTTTGAATGCTAGAATGAAATATGACCCTGCTTTTGCTACTTCACCTATCTGCGTTACTGATAAGGATTATGATTTCTCTGTCGATACTGAGATAATTACTTTGGTTGAATCTGATCCTTTTTATGGCTATGAATCTGAAACTGTTGTGGCACATCTCACTAAATTGAATGATATAGCCACCCTGTTCACTAATGATGAGAAAATTCAGTACTACTATATCCTTAAATTATTTCCGTTCTCATTAAAGGGTGATGCTAAGATATGGTTTAATTCTCTTGATCCTGGTTGTGTGCGTAGTCCCCGGGATATGATTTATTACTTCTCTGCTAAATATTTCCCTGCTCATTAGAAACAAGCTGCTTTAAGGGAAATATATAATTTTGTGCAAATGGAAGAAGAGAGTCTCCCACAAGCTTGGGGCAGGCTTCTCCAATTACTTAATGCTTTGCCTGATCATCCTCTCATGAAAAATAAATACTTGATATCTTTTATAATGGACTAACCGATGCTTCCAGAGACCACCTGGATAGTTGTGCTGGTTCTGTTTTCAGGGAAAGAACAGTTGATCAAGCTGAATTGCTATTGAATAATATGTTGACTAATGAAAATAATTGGACACTTCCTAAACCAACTCATAAGCCAACTCCGAAGAAAAGGGGTATTCTATTTCTCAGTCCTGAAGATATGCAAGAGGCAAAGAAATCTATGAAAGAAAAAGGTATTAAAGCTGAAAATGTTAAGAATTTACCTCCTATTGAAGAAATACATGGTCTTAATTTGCCGCCTGTTGAAGAAATACATTGTCTTGATAACCCGACACAGGTAGTGAAGGTAAATTCTCTATATAGATTTGATGAAGGTGATATTCCTCGTTATAAGTCTGCTAGCCAATGCTTAGATGAGTTTGATAATTTTATTGTTAAACAAGAAAACTTCAATGCTTATGTTGGTAGACAATTGAAACGAAATGCTTATATGACTGAGCACTTGAGTGATTATATGTCTAGAGTTAAAGGTGAACTTAAACTCATTAGTAAACATGCTTCTTTGGTTACCACTCAAGTAGAACAAGTGCTTAAAGCTCAAAATGATTTGCTCAATGAATTACATAGCAAGAAGAATGATAATGTTGTTAGATTTATGACTAGAGGGGGTAAAATGACTCAGGAACCTTTGTATCCTGATGGCCACCCTAAGAGAATTGAGCAAGATTCTCACAGAATTAATGTTGATGCACCTAGTCCTTCTAAACGGAAGAAAAAGAAAAATGATAGGACTTTGCATGCTTCTAGTGAACCTGTTGTAGACACACCTGAGAATCCCAATGATATTTCTATTTTTTGATGCTGAAACACAATCAGGTGATGAACATGAACCTAGTGATAATATTAATGATGATGTTCATATTGATGCTCAGCCTAGCAATACAATGATGTAGAGATTGAACCTGTTGTTGATCTTGATAACCCACAATCAAAGAATCCACGTTATGATAAGAGAGACTTTGTTGCTAGGAAGCATGGTAAAGAAAGAGAACCATGGGTCCAGAAACCCATGCCCTTTCCTCCTAAACCATCCAATAAAAAGGATGATGAGGATTTTGAGCGCGTTGCTGAAATGATTAGACCTATCTTCTTGCGTATGCGTTTTACTGATATGCTTAAAATGAATCCTTATGCTAAGTACATGAAAGATATTATCACAAATAAAAGAAAGATACCGGAAGCTGAAATTTCCACCATCCTTGCCAATTATACTTTTTAGGGTGGAATACCAAAGAAACTTGGAGATCCAGGAGTACCAACTATACCATGCTCCATTAAAGAAACTATGTTAGAACTGCTTTATGTGATCTTGGAGCCGGTGTTAGTGTTATGCCTCTCTCTTTATATCGTAGACTTGATTTGAATAAGTTGACACCTACTGAAATATCTTTGCAAATGACCGATAAATCAACTGCTATACCTGTCGGTATTTGTGAGGATGTGCGTGTTGTGGTTGCAAATGTCACTATTTTAACGGACTTTGTTATTCTTGATATTCCCGAGGACAATAGTATGTCAATTATCCTTGGTAGACCCTTTTTGAATACTGCAGGGGCTGTTATTGATTGCAACAAAGGCAATGTCACTTTTCATGTTAATGGGAATGAGCATACGGAACATTTTCCGAGGAAACAACCTCAAGTCCACAGTATCAATTCTATTGGAAAATTTCCATCGGTTACTATTGGAGGTTTTGAATTTCCTCTTCCTACTGTCAAGAAGAAATATGATATTCTTATTATTGGGGACGTGCATATCCCTGTTGAGGTAACCTAGCGCTATTCAAAAATTCTCCGGTTTCATGCGATTAGGAATGAGTTTGTTAACAAGACTTGATCAACCTTGTTAGTGGATTCCTTTTGATGAGCATGAGATGGATGAAGTTAGAAAGCACAACTTTCTGTACCCTCCTTTTAATTTCTGTTATTTAGATTAAATAAAGCAAAATAGTATTTTCTATCAGTTTTCTAAATTATCCTTGCAATAAAAAAATACCCCAAAGATAAAAGTTCTCCAAATGCCCCGAAAATGAAATATGATTTTTTCTAGAATATTTAAGAATATTTGGCACTGAGAACACATCAGGGGGAGCTAGCACCTGGCCACGAGGGTCCAGGGCGCGCCCACCCCCCTGGGCGCACCCCCTGCCTCATGGGCCCTTGGTGGCCCCCTCCACTTATTCTAGCACCCACACACTCCATCTTCCTCCCAAAAAAATCACCAACCAGCTCAAGCACGAGTTCTAGCTCATCTTGCTGCCATTTTCGATCTCCTTGCTCAAAGCTCCACTCACAAAACTGCTTTGGGGGATTGTTCTTCGGTATGTGACTCCTCTGATGGTTCAATTAGTTTTTGTTCTAGTGCTTTATTTATTACAAATTTTTGCTGCCTACGTGACCCTGTTCTTGAGCTTGCATGTCAAATTTATTTGGTCCCAAGTAGTTCTAATGCATGATATAGTCTCTAGGCACTTGTGGGAGTAGTTGCTATCAATTTTGTTGAGTTTGGTTCACTTTTATTTTAAGTTACTAAAAATTTCAGAAATTTTTAGAAAATGATGAAGAGATTAGTGGGGGCTCTTTGAGCCGAAGCTCGAAGAATAAGCAAAGTGAAGAGGATAAGAAGACCAAATATAATCTCCCTCGCACCGCGGAGGTTCGGCCGTGCGAATGGCCTTGTGATGAGTTCTTGAGAGCAGCCGGGATTCATGATGATTTTTATTATTTAGCTGAGAATGCAGGCCTCGCCGACTTCCCCCACGACCAGCTCGATCAGTATCTCCTACTCACTAATATTTTTGTGCAAAATTTTCATTTCCATGCTAGGAGATCACCACCTTCGGTGGATTTTTATTTATATGATGAGTATAAGGAGATGTCACTTTATGACTTTTGTGGGGTTTGCAAGTTGCCCTTTGAGGGCAGCATAGAGGAACAACATCGTAACGATGTGGCAGGGTTTATTGATATGATTGCTGTAGAGGAGACGAGGAAGGTTTCCGATGCAAGAATTACTAGCATACACTTTCCTGTTCTATGTTACTTTGCAATATTTGCTAGTAGATGCTTAATTGGTCGCGGGAACTGTGGAAACCTTAGTGCCCCTGATATTGTTATTTTGTGCCATGCTTTGTTTCGTGATAACACTTTTAGTTTAGTGTAACACCCCGGATGTAACTTTCCATATTTGTAACTCCAACTCTTGCCATTTTCGACTATGTGTTATGATATTCCCTTCGTGGTCGGGTTTTGTTTTCCGTGTTGCATTTTGTTCATGTCATGCATCTCATATCATGTCATCATGTGCATTGCATTTGCATACGTGTTCGTCTCATGCATCCGAGCATTTTCCCCGTTGTCCGTTTTGCAATCCGACACTCCCACCTCCTCCGGCGCACCCCTCTTGTTTTCCTTTTCGTGAGCGGGTGTTGAACGTTCTCGGAATGGACCGAGGCTTGCCAAGTGGCCTTGGTATACCACCGGTAGACCACCTGTCAAGTTTCGTGCCATTTGGAGGTCGTTTGATACTCCAACGGTTAACCGGGTAACCGCAAAGTCCTTTTGCGTGTTGCAGCAAAACCCCCCTTCAAACAGCCCAAAACCTCTCTAAGTCACTTCCATGCTCTAGGTCGTTCGATCACGATCGTGTGGGCGAAAACCGTGCTCCATTTGGAGTCTCCTAGCTCCCTCTACCTATAAAAACACCTCCCCCCTCCGAATATCTTCGCAGACCAAACCCTAACAAATCGCCTCCGCACGCCGGACGTGTCCGTCCCGCGCCGGACGGAGCCGCCGCCCGCAGCCAACCACCGCCCGACATGTGGCGGCCGAACACTGCGCCGCCGCCGAAGCCCGCGAGCCCGCGTTCGGCCCCCACCAGCCCGTCCCCTCCGCGCCCGCGCCCGCGCACCGCCGCCCGTCCCCTCCGCCGGCGCCGCCGCACCCCGCCGCCTCGTCGCCCCGCCTCGCTGCCCTCCACCACCGTCGTCGCCAGCCGCCGCCCGGAGCCCGCCGGCGCCGCGCCCGTCGCCGCTTCCCCGACCGCTCCTCCTCGCCCTCTCCCTCCTCTCCGCCCGAACGCCGGCCACAGCCTCTGCTCCGGTGAGCCGCCCCGGCGAGCTCGAGCTCGGCCCGATCCAGATCTCTGGAGGTTGACTTCTCCTCCCCCCCCCCCCCCCCCGAAAATATTCTAAGTCTCGAAATATTTGCATATTCTTGCTCTGTTCATCGCATCATAACTCTCTGGATATAGCTCCGTTTCATGCGTGTAATATATAGAAATGTTCATCTCGAGATGCTTTTCATTTGAGTCCAGCTTGATGCCCAAATCTCTGGTGCAAGAGTGCTATATGCTGTTAACTGCTGTTACTTATCAGAACTTGAGGATTTGTTATTTTTGTTGCAATTGATGTGTGCATCTTATGGGCATGAGATCTACATGTGTTTTGATGTATGCCATGCCATCTCTACAGAGGTGTATTCCATGTATTTTTGTGATCTCTGTGGTGACTAGCACAAGCATGCAAACTAGGCTTCGTGATGTTTCTGTTTTCAGGGACTTAGGATTTTGCTGTGTCTTTTACCTGCTGTTATTTTGATGCCATGTATCCATGTGTCTATAGTGAGATCCATGCTTATTTTGAGTATGTTCAGTAAGGATGTTTTGTAGATATAGTTGTGCTCTATCCATCCAGGCCCCTGTTTGCAATTATGGAGTGCCATAGCATGACTCAATCTTGCTCTACTTTTGCTATAAAATATTTCTGGCAGATTGTTTACGTGTTATTCAATTTTGCCAAGCTTGTTGTAGTTAATCCTTTCATGCTATGTATTTGTTCTTGCCATGGATAGCTTCATAAACATGCCATCTTGCTGTAGGTATGCTCGTTTTGTCATGCATTGGTGTGTGCATCTTATGGCCATGAGCTCTACAGGTGTTTTGATCTATGCCATGCCATCTTTACAGAGGTGTATGCCATGTATTTTTGTGATCTATGTGGTGACTAGCACAAGCATGCAAACTAGGCTTCGTGATGTTTCTGTTTTCAGGGACTTAGGATTTTGCTAAGTCTTTTACCTGCTGTTATTTTGATGCCATGTATCCATGTGTCTACAGTGAGATCCATGCTTATTTTGAGTATGTTTAGTAAGGATGTTTTGTATATATAGTTGTGCTCTATCCATCCATGCCCCTGTTTGCAATTATGGAGTGCCATAGCATGACTCAATCTTGCTTTACTTTTGCTATAAAATATTTCTGGCAGGACATTAACATGATATTCGATTTTGCCAAGCTTGTTGTAGTTGATCCATACATGCTATGAACTTGCTCTTGTCATGGTTAGCTTGATAAACATGCCATCTTGCTGTAGGTATGCTCGTTTTGTCATGCATTGCTTTGTGGTGAGTGAATCAAGCTCACCAAGATGCCCTCATAATACTGTTTCTGCCATACTCTGTTTTCTGCGAAGTCTGAAACCTGTTAACGAAACTCTCTATGTTTACATAGTTGCCATCATATCTTCTGATCCTTTTTGGCTTATGGTCAGTAAGGAACTTTTGTTCTATGCATTTAGTAGATTCATTCCATGCCTTGTTTTGCTATGTTAGGTTCCTGTAGCATGTGTTTTTCTTGCTCTGAACAGTGCTACCTGATGCTGTTTCTGCCATGTCCAGTAATTTCACCAAGTCTGTGAACCTGTTATCTTTTGCACTTTTGCCATGCTTGTTTGAACCTGTTATGTTGTGATCTAGCCATAGCTTAGTGTTCATCTTTTGTCAAGCATCTCCTGTAGATTACTGCCATATGCTTTGTTTCTATGTTGGAGTGATGTAGCATAGTTACTTGATGTATTCTAAGTGCTATCATGTTGTTAATCACAGATTCATGTCATTCTTGTTTTGCTTCCATTTGCAAACCGTGCATCCGTTTCCGGTGATCTTTATATCAATTTCGACCGAAATCATCTCATCCTTCCAGTGGCATACTTGGTTTGCCAAGTTACTGCCTTGTTCATCATTTTTCGTCCGGAGCACGCATATGCATCGCATATCATATCTTGCATATCATTCGTGTTTTGCAGCATGTTGCTTGTGCATTTCCCGTGATTGATTGTGGTTCCGTTGCTTGTGTTCTTGTTTTGGGTAGATCCGGGAGACGAGTTCATGAACGAGGAACCTGTTGAGTACGCTTACGAGGATCAAGCTTTCGACAACTTTGAGAACCTTGCAGGCAAGATGACCATACCCTCGAAATCACTTCTATCTTTGCTTTGCTAGTTGTTCGTTCTATTGCCATGCTGCGCTACCTACCACTTGCTATATCATGCCTCCCATATTGCCATGTCAAGTCTCTAACCATCCTTTCCTAGCAAACCGTTGTTTGGCTAAGTTACCGCTTTTGCTCAGCCCTTCTTATAGCGTTGTTAGTTGCAGGTGAAGTTGAAGTTGGTTCCATGTTGGAAGATGGATATTTTGGAATATCACAATAGCTCTTATTTAATTAATGCATCTATATATTTGGTAAAGAGTGGAAGGCTCGGCCTTATGCCTGGTGTTTTGTTCCACTCTTGCCGCCCTAGTTTCCGTCATACCGGTATTATGTTCCTTGAGTTTGCGTTCCTTACGCGGTTGGGTGATTTATGGGACACCCTTGACAGTTCGCCTTGAATAAAACTCCTTCAGCAAGGCCCAACTTTGGTTTTACCATTTGCCACCTAAGCCTTTTCCCTTGGGTTTTCGCGAGCCCGAGGGCCACCTAAGCCAGTGCTCCTCTGAGTATTGGTCCAACCTGTCAGTCGCCGGTGGCCACCAGGGGCAACTCTGGGCTCGCCTATCGGAAGCTTGGACAATCCGGTGTGCCCTGAGAACGAGATATGTGCAGCTCCTATCGGGATTTGTCGGCACATTCGGGTGGCTTTGCTGGTCTTGTTTTACCATTGTCGAAATGTCTTGTAAACCGGAATTCCGAGACTGATCGGGTCTTTCCGGGAGAAGGTTTATCCTTCGTTGACCGTGAGAGCTTATGATGGGCTAAGTTGGGACACCCCTGCAAGGTATTATCTTTCGAAAGCCGTGCCCGCGGTTATGAGGCAGATGGGAATTTGTTAATGTCCGGTTGTAGAGAACTTGTCACTCGACTTAATTAAAATACATCAACCGTGTGTGTAGCCGTGATGGTCTCTTCTCGGCGGAGTCCGGGAGGTGAACACGGTTTGAGTTATGCATGAACGTAAGTAGTTTCAGGATCACTTCTTGATCATTTCAAGCTTCACGACCATTGCGTTGCCTCTCTTCTCGCTCTCACTTGCGTATGTTAGCCACCATATATGCTTAGTGTCTGCTGCAGCTCCACCCCATTACACCATCCTTTCCTATAAGCTTAAATAGTCTTGATCTCGCGGGTGTAAGATTGCTGAGTCCTCGTGACTCACAGATTCTACCAAAACAGTTGCAAGTGCCGACGATGCCAGTGCAGATGACGCAACCGAGCTCAAGTGGGAGTTCGACGAGGAACGTGGTCGTTACTATGTTTCTTTTCCTGATCAGTAGTGGAGCCCAGTTGAGACGATCGGGGATCTAGCATTTGGGGTTATCTTATTTTCATTTGGATCTTGACCGTAGTCGGTCTATGTGTGTGGATTTTGGATGATGTATGAATTATATTTATGTATTGTGTGAAGTGGCGATTGTAAGCCAACTCTCGTTATCCCATTCTTGTTCATTACATGGGATTGTGTGAAGATGACCCTTCTTGCGACAAAACCACAATGCGGTTATGCCTCTAAGTCGTGCCTCGACACGTGGGAGATATAGCCGCATCGTGGGCGTTACATTTAGGCGCTATTGTTGCCAAGCGGTTAAATATGAACCGTACAAAGGGTCCCATCTTTGGAGGTATCTTTGCTTCGCGGCTTGCTAAATATTTTGAGATACCTATTAGACACTATGAGAAAGAGGAAAAGTTGCTACCTCCTATTTTTCTAGACTATAAGAGTATGGTAGCACATTATTTTCTTGTTAAGAATAAGAAAAAGATGCTTAACTATAGACTGATATTCGATAAAAATTACTTTGAGACTATTACCTTGCCTACTCCTTCTTTGTTCAACTTGTCTTCAGGCATGTACCTTGTCCTGCCGGAGGCCATTCATGCCTACCGGAGCCTAACACCAGCTCCACAACCCGAGCCCGAGCCACCACTTGATCCTCACCGTCAGTCTGTTTATCAGTGGGATCCGGAGGAGATCGCCAACCAGTGGCACCCCGAGCATCCTTCTCAGTACGACCCCAGCTACAACTTTGATCCATGGGCATAGACCAACTTAGGCCAAAAGCCTAAGTTTGGGGGAGTACGTATTCCTAACCGACTTTATATTCATGTTCACACACTCATTCTATTTCTCGGTGCTCATACTTTTTCATTGTACTATCCATGCTAGTTTATTTTTTTCTCGCTTTCTTCTTGTGTGTTTGAATAACCTTAAGAAAAATCAAAAAAAATTAGTTGTAGCTTCTAGCTAGTTTACTTTCCATGCTCGTAGTAGTAGTAATTAAAAGAAAACCCAAAAAGATTTATTGTTCTTCTTTTGCTTGTTGGGAGCTTTCCCATGTAAATAGTTTTATTTCTTTTCTTTTCTTTGGGGGTCAATAGTAGAAGACCATGATTAAAATGTTGAAGTGGCTCTTATATGCATTATTGTTGATTTAACAAAGAGCCCATATTACCTTGTCTTCTCCTTTGTATCAGAGGCCTACAGATTCTAGCTTAGTCCAATGCACGTGCACTATTATTATTATCCACACCGTTCGGTCGTGCAAGTGAAAGGCAATAATGACGATATATGATGGACTTATTGAGATGAGAGAAGCTGGTATGAACTCGACCTCTCCTATTTTTGTAAATATGATTAGTTCATCGTTCCTGATTCAGCCTAATATGAATGAAACATGTTTGCAATGACAATTAGAGATTATAGTTGCTTATACCATGCTTAATTTGCTAGGAGTTTATAATGCTTTACCTTGCGTGCCAACATGCTATTAAAATGGTTGTGATGTGGTATGATAGGGTGGTATCCTCCTTTGGACGATTCGAGTGACTTGACTTGGCACATGTTCACGCATGTAGTTGAAACAAAATCAACATAGCCTCCACGATATTTATGTTCATGGTGGATTATATCCTACTCATGCTTGCGCTCAATGTTTATTAATTTTAATGCATGTTCATGACTGTTGTCGCTCTCTAGTTGGTCGCTTCCCACTCTTTTTCTAGACTTCACTTGTACTAAGAGGGAATACTGATTGTGCATCCACTTCCATAAACCCCAAAGTAATTCCACATGAGTCCATCATACCTTCCTATATGCGGTATCTACCTTCCGTTCCAAGTAAGTTTGTATGTGCCAAACTCTAAACTTTCAAATGAAATTCTGTTTTGTATGCTCGAATAGCTCATGTATCAACTAGGGTTGTCTGTATCTTCCATGCTAGGCGGGTTATTCTCAAGAGGAGTGGACTCCGCTCCTCACTCATGAGAAAATGGCTGGTCACCGTGATGCCCAGTCCCTTGCTCATACCAAATCAAAATAATTGGAAACAAAACTCCCCCAGGGCTGTTGTTAGTTGGAGGCACCCGTTGTTTCGGGCAAGCCATGGATTGATGCTTGTTGGTTGTGGGGGAGTATAAACTTTACCATTCTGCTTGGGACTCGCCTATAATGTGTGTAGCATGGAAGATATTGAGATCTCTCGGTTGTTATGTTGACAATGAAAGTATGCCGCTCAAAATATTATTTATCTCTATTTCAAACCGAGCTCTGGCACCTCTACAAATCCCTGCTTCCCTCTGCGAAGGGCCTATCTATTTACTTTTATGTTGAGTCATCATCCTCTTATTAAAAAGCACCAGCTGGAGAGCACCGCTGTCATTTACATACATTACTATTAGTTTATATTGAGTTTGACTATGACTGGATCTCTTTTACCATGAATTACAATGTTTAGTCAGTCCTTGATCTACAGAGGTGCTCTGCATTTATGTTTTGCGGTCTCAGAAAGGGCTAGCGAGATACCATCTTATTATATCATATTATGATTGTTTTGAGAAAGTGTTGTCATCCGAGATTTATTATTATTGCTCGCTAGTTGATTATGTCATTGATATGAGTAAATATGGGACCTAAATGTTATTGTGAATATGGTTAGTTCATAGTCTTTGCTGAAAACTTGAATGCTGGCTTTACATATTTACAACAACAAGAGCAAACAGAGTTTGTAAAAGTTTTTCTTTATCACTTTCAGTTTGTCAACTGAATTTCTTGAGGACAAGCAAAGGTTTAAGCTTGGGGGAGTTCATACGTCTCCGTCGTATCTACTTTTCCAAACACTTTTGCCCTTGTTTTGGACTCTAACTTGCATGATTTGAATGGAACTAACCCGGATTGACGTTGTTTTCAGCAGAATTGCCATGGTGTTATTTTTGTGCAGAAATAAAAGTTCTCGGAATGACCTAAAACTTCACGGAGAATATTTTTGGAATTAATAAAAAATACTGGCGAAAGAATCAAGGCCAGGGGGCCCACACCCTGTCCATGAGGGTGGGGGCGCGCCTACCCCCCAGTCTCATGGGCACCCTGGAGCTCTACCGACCTCAACTCAACTCTATATCTTCACGTTCGGGGAGAAAAAAATCAGACAGAAGGATTCATCGTGTTTTACGATACGGAGCCGCCGCCAAGCCCTAATCTCTCTCGGGAGGGCTGATCTGGAGTCCGTTTGGGGCTCCGAAGAGGGGAATCCGTCGCTATCGTCATCATCAACCTTCCTCCATCACCAATCATGATGCTCATCGCCGTGTGTGAGTAATTCCATCGTAGGCTTGCTAGACGGTGATGGGTTGGATGAGATTTACCATGTAATCGAGTTAGTTTTGTTAGGGTTTGATCCCTAGTATCCACTATGTTCTGGGATTGATGTTGCTATGACTTTGTTATGCTTAATGCTTGTCACTAGGTACCGAGTGCCATGATTTCAGATCAGAACCTATTATGTTTCCATGAATATATGTGAGTTCTTGATCCTATCTTGCAAGTCTATAGTCACCTATTATGTGTTACGATCAGTTAACCCCGAAGTGACAATAATCGGGTTACTTACCGGTGATCACCATAGTTTGAGGAGTTCATGTATTCACTAAGTGTTAATGCTTTGGTCCGGTACTCTATTAAAAGGAGGCCTTAATATCCCTTAGTTTCCAATAGGACCCCGCTGCCACGGGAGGGTAGGACAAAAGATGTCATGCTAGTTCTTTTCCATAAGCATGTATGACTATATTCGGAATACATGCCTACATTACATTGATGAATTGGAGCTAGTTCTGTGTCACCCTATGTTATAACTATTACATGAGGAATCGCATCCGGCATAATTCTCCATCACCGATCCAATGCCTACGAGCTTTTCACATATTGTTCTTTGCTTAGTTACTTTATCGTTGCCATTGTTACAATTACTACAAAACTTCTACTGTTACTTTTGCCACCGTTACCGTTACTTCCATACTACTAAATACTTTGCTGCATATATTAAGTTATCCAGGTGTGGTTGAATTGACAACTCAACTGCTAATACTTGAGAATATTCTTTGGCTCCCCTTGTGTCGAATCAATAAATTAGGGTTGAATACTCTTCCCTCGAAAACTGTTGCAATCCCCTATACTTGTGGGTTATCAGACAGTACCAACCTACATCCCCTACATCTGCTAGCCTACCACTGGAAGAGGTCATGCAACATACTCGACTATGCTAAACCCCATAATAGCTTGTGGCTGCACACGGAAGTTTCTAGCATGAATAATCTTATGATCCCTTTGAGCCTGGGTGGCGAACCTTATGATGATCACACGGGTACTCCGGGATATCCTAGGACAACAGTGGATTCTCCAGGTGCCCGCAACCAATCCACCCAGATGTGTAGTTAAGTGGCCACCTTAAGTTAACCATTAAATTAACAATCTCACATCTTTCATGGATACACTCAAACTCAATCCACGTTTACGAGCATAGCATGGCAATATAAGCATAGCGTAGAAGTAACTCCCAAGGGTTTGATAATAAAGGGCAATAGGTTCTACCTCATCATCTACTTCCCGATACCCACATGTTAATCACAACCTAATCATGATGTGTTTGAGAGGTTGAAACTAATGCATAAAAACTAGGTATGAAAAGAGTATGATCAATGTGTTACTTACCTTGCTGACGATCCGCAAACCCTAGAGACTCGTAGTAGCACGCTTCGCACTCCGGGAATTCTATCGCAAACAAACAATAGCATACATAAGAACTCAAGCTTAAATGCATGGGTAGAACTCAAATAAGAAGATCAAATCTGAAAGTTCAACTGAAGAGATTCGATTTGCAAAAAGAATCAAACGAATTGGAGCTACGGAACTGAAACTACGGTCAAAAGAACCTCAAATTCCAATCTACTTTAAACCAAATTTTAAATTTTCAAAACCTTTTTCAAGTTGATTAAACATAAAGAGGGGCTCGAGACGAAGATTTTGGCGTTGGTTTCACTGGATTTGGACAAACGGTTAAGAACCGGCGAGGGTTTGAAGATCAGGGGCTAATCTGCGATAAAAATAATCGTGGATAGGTCCCTGGCCGAAAATAAACAAAAAAAAGAAAAATCTATCGGACAAACGTCCGCTAACAGAGGCTAAAGAACGAATCCGTTTGTTAAAACGAACGAACGAACGTTTACTAAATAACTAAACCGAAGAAAAACCGAACCGGTCTAGAGAAAAAAACCCGCATCTAGGGCTTTCAAAAAAACCGATAGGTTTACCTAAACTGGAAAAAAACCGGCGACGGATCCGGCGGCTCCGGCGGCTCGATTCCGGCGGACGGGGCGGCGTGAGGCGGCGGCTCCGACGGGGCTAGGCGACGGCGGCGCGGCAGCGGGATGCGGCGGCGGCGCTAGGCGGCAGCAGCGGCGGCTAGCGGCAACGGCGGCGGCGGCGCTAGGAGGTTGCGGCAGCGTGTGGCGTGCGGCGCAGGAGGCGGGGCTGGCGGCGCGGCTCGGGGTGGTCGTGAGGGGCGGCGGCGGCGGGTATTTAAAGGCCGGGGGGCGCTGGGTGCTTGGGGAGGGGGCGCGGCGGCGTGTCCAGGACGGACACGTCCCTGGCTGCGGCGGCGGCGCTCGGGAGTCCTCTCGCGAGTCGGAGCGGGAGGCGCGCGGCTGGGTCGGCTCGGCCTCGGCCCAGTTCGGTCTGGAAGAAAAAAAATTAAAATAAGATTCCGCCGAGAAAAATCCTAAATAAATAAAAATAAAAATCTAAAAATCCCAAAAACGATTTTCACCCTCTAAATAAAATATTTCAAACAAAGTGAACATTTTCTTGGCCTAAAATGTAATTTTTGAAAAATGCATATTTTTTTCTAATTCAAATAAAATAGCAATAAAACCCAAATAAAATTATTTATTTGATTTTAAACTTTTTCCTCCAATATTTCATTTATTTTGGAGAAATCATATTATCTCCTCTCATATATTTTAATTTGAAATATTTTTGGAGAGAAAAATAATTAAAACCAAAATGATCCCCCTTTTCAATATTTGAGAAAATTCAAATATGAAAATAATAAAATCCCCAACTCTCTCTGCGGGTCCTTGAGTTGCTTAGGATTTTTAGGATCATGCCAAAATGCAAATAAAAAAATGATATGCATATGATGACCTATGTATAACATTCCAAATTGAAAATTTGGGATGTTACATTATTTCATTTAAACCAATAATGAGGCTGGGCAACTCGCCTCCAGGAGGCTTCCCCGATTGGTCGTTTGTTGGCCGTCGGATCTGCTTTTTTCATGCATCTCGACCATTGATCTCCGCAACAGTTAAACTCAGTTTTCACCTCGCAGTCGTTTTCGTCGTCCAATTACTGGTGGGCTCGCGTCGCACGTTGGTTGGCTGGGTTGCCCGTTTGCAGGTGCAGGTGGTTTTGCCCAATCAGCTCGGCGCGCCCACACCCAATCACCCGCGTCTCTCCCCACTCCCACCCCAGCCGCCAAACGAACCCTAGCCCTCTTTCTATTTCCCCTCGATCCCCACGAGCCGCCGCACCCCTCCCTCGATCCCCACGATCCTCTCCTCGCCAGCAGCCGCCGACCGACCTCGTCTCTCCACTCGCCTCCTCCTCTCCTCTACCATGTCGTCGTCGATCCCACCGCCAGCCTTCTCCTCTACTCGCCTCCTCCTGTCCTCTTCCATGTCACCGTCGATCCAGATCGGACATAGGTCGTCTTTGCGGTGCGGGTGGGGATGTAGGGGAGGTGTAGGATGCGCACGACAAGGGAAGGAGGAGGCCGGGGAGGAAGGCAAGCAACAGCGGGGAAGGAGAAGGAGAGCGATCCTAGGATGGGGAAGGAGCTCGAGGTGAACAGGCGGTGTGGGAAGGCGAGAGGATCCAGGAGCTCATCCCTCCTCCCATGGCTACCTCGTGGATCTGGAGTATAAGGAGGGCAACATGTGCCTGTTGCCGGCGGCTCGAGCGATGCAAGCCGGCGGCAAACTAGGTGCTCCACTCTTTCTCTCCCTCTCTTAATTTCTTTCTCACACGTATTTTACTTTGCTATTATATGGATTTTTAAACTTGACGTGTGCAGATCTGACATAGAAGAGAGGAAGAATAATTTTAGCTAAGGGTGGAATTTAGAGTTCAAAGAATCAGTTGATGTTATTGACCAAAGAGCGATTTTTGTTACAGTTCCTCTGAATTAGTAAACCAGAAGGACTAAAACATCATCGGTCGGCCATTGTTGTTAGATTGATGTTGCCTTGATTACCGCTTTGTTTGGTGGCTACACTGTAAATTCTTGAGATATAGTGCAATGGTTGATAGTTTGTTGCATAATCATAGTGATTCTGCTGAACTAATACTCTCTTTGTATATCTAGGATTCCTACTAGAACATGTCATTCCAAATTACGACAATGATCTTTCTACTCATGAGTAGTCCTTTTTCATACTGAATTTTGATGCATACTCTATGCAGAAAAGAAAGCCTCCTCGGACATTAAGAAGGTACAACTAGGTAGCAGTGGAAGTGCTCCGTTCAAAAACAAGTAATATCTCTGACTTATTACACTAGAATGTATGCATGGTCAATACCATGACCTTGCAAATTCACATCTGTCCCCTTCTCCTTTTCTCAGGAACTTAGCAGAAGCTCTACATATGCAAATGGAGGTTCAGACACAGCTCCATGAACAGCTATAGGTGCCTTCTTTGTTCATGTTTTCGAGCTCTCATAGGATGGTGTTGTTGTCGCCTTGTCGGCATATATTTCTGATAGTAGGAGCATTCTTTTTCTTGCTTCACAATAATTACTGCGCTTTGTGTATATATGAACCCAAATCCATATTTAAATGGGTTCTAAATGTTTTTGCGGCATGGTGGACTTTGGAGACTAGCGCTTTTATAGTATTGTTACGGACTTTGTATTTTTACTAATAATTGTATTGATTCTGCCGAACTAATCCTCTCTTTGTATATCTAGGATTCCTACTAGAACATGTCATTCCAAATTGTGACAATGATCTTTCTACTCATGAGCAGTCCTTTTTTATACTGAATACGCATCAAAGAAGGCCTCCTCAGAAATTAAGAAGGTATGACTAGGTAGCAGTGGAAGTGCTCCGTTCAAAAACAAGTAATATCTCTGAATTATTACACTATAATGTATGCATGGTAAATACCACGACCTTACAAATTTACATCTGTCCCCTTTTCCTTTTCTTAGGAACTTGGCAGAAGCTCTACATATGCAAATGGAGGTTCAGACACAGCTCTAATAGGATGGTGTTGTTGTCGGCACATATTTCTGATAGTAGGAGCATTCTTTTTCTTGCTTCACAATAATTACTGCGCTTTGTGTATATATGAACCCAAATCCATATTTAAATGGGTGCTAAATGTTTTTGCAGCATGGTTGACTTTGAAGACTAGTGCTTTTATAGTATTGTTATGGACTCTGTTTTTTACTAATAATTGTATTGATTCTGCCGAACTAATCCTCTCTTTGTATATCTAGGATTCCTACTAGAACATATCATTTCAAATTGCGACGATGATCTTTCTACTCATGAGCAGTCATTTTTTATACTGAATTTTGATGCATACTGTATGCAGACAAGAAGGCCTCCTTGGACAATAAGAAGGTACGAGGCAACTCGCCTCCAGGAGGCTTCCCCGATTGGTTGTTCGTTGGTCGTCGGATCTGCTTTTTTCGTGCATCTGGACCATTGATCTTCACAGCAGTTAAACTCAGTTTTCACCCCGCAGTCGTTTTCGTCGTCCAATGATTGGTGGGCTCGCATCGCACGTTGGTTGGCTGGGTTGCCCGTTTGCAGGTGCAGGTGGTTTTTCCCAATCAGCTCGGCGCGCCCGCACCCAATCACCCGCGTCTCGCCCCACTCCCACCCCAGCCGCCAAACGAACCCTAGCCCTCTTTCTCTTTCCCATCGATCCCCACGAGCCGCCGCACCCCTCCCTCGATTCCCACGATCCTCTCCTCGCCAGCAGCCGCCGGCCGACCTCGTCTCTCCACTCGCCTCCTCCTCTCCGCTACCATGTCGTCGTCGATCCCACCGCCAGCCTTCTCCTCTGCTCGCCTCCTCCTATCCTCTTCCATCTCACCGTCGATCCAGATTGGACATAGGTCATCTTTGCGGTGCAGGTGGGGATGTAGGGGAGGTGTAGGATGCGGACGACAAGGGAAGGAGGAGGCCGGGGAGGAAGGCAAGCAACAGCGGGGAAGGAGAAGGTGAGCGATCCTAGCATGGGGAAGGAGCTCGAGGTGAACAGGTGGTGTGGGAAGGCGAGAGGAACCAGGAGCTCATCCCTCCTCCCATGACTGCCTCGTGGATCTGGAGTATAAGGAGGACAACATGTGCCTGTTGCCGGCGGCTCGAGCGATGCAAGCCGGCGGTGAACTAGGTGCTCCACTCTTTCTCTCCCTCTCTTAATTTCTTTCTCACACGTATTTTACTTTGCTATTATATGGATTTTTAAACTTGACGTGTGCAGATCTGACATAGAAGAGAGGAAGAATAATTTTAGCTAAGATTGGAATTTAGATTTCAAAGAATCAGTTGATGCTATTGACCAAAGAGCGATTTTTGTTACAGTTCCTCTGAATTAGTAAACCAGAAGGACTAAAACATCATCGGTCAGCCATTGTTGTTAGATTGATGTTGCCTTGATTGCCGCTTTGTTTGGAGGCTACACTATAAATTCTTGAGATATAGTGCAATGGTTGATAGTTTGTTGCATAATCATATTGATTCTGCTGAACTAATACTCTCTTTGTATATCTAGGATTCCTACTAGAACATGTCATTCCAAATTGCGACAATGATCTTTCTACTCATGAGTAGTCCTTTTTTATACTGAATTTTGATGCATACTCTATACAGAAAACAAAGCCTCCTCGGACATTAAGAAGGTACAACTAGGTAACAGTGGAAGTGCTCCGTTCAAAAACAAGTAATATCTCTGAATTATTACACTAGAATGTATGCTTGGTCAATACCATGACCTTGCAAATTCACATCTGTCCCCTTCTCCTTTTCTCAGGAACTTGGCAGAAGCTCTACATATGCAAATGGAGGTTCAGACACAGCTCCATGAACAGCTATAGGTGCCTTCTCTGTTCATGTTTTCGAGCTCTAATAGGATGGTGTTGTTGTCGCCTTGTCGACATATATTTCTGATAGTAGGAGCATTCTTTTTCTTGCTTCACAATAATTACTGCGCTTTGTGTATATATGAACCCAAATCCATATTTAAATGGGTGCTAAATGTTTTTGCGGCATGGTGGACTTTGGAGACTAGCGCTTTTATAGTATTGTTTTTAACTCTGTATTTTTACTAATAATCGTATTGATTCTGGCGAACTAATCCCCTCTTTGTATATCTAGGATTCCTACTAGAACATGTCATTCCAAATTGCGACAATGATCTTTCTACTCATGAGCAGTCCTTTTTTATACAGTATTTTGATGCATACTGTATGCAGACAAGAAGGCCTCCTCAGACATTAAGAAGGTATGACTAGGTAGCAGTGGAAGTGCTCCGTTCAAAAACATGTAATATCTCTGAATTATTACAATAGAATGTATGCATGGTAAATACCATGACCTTACAAATTTACATCTGTCCCCTTCTCCTTTTCTTAGGAACTTGGCAGAAGCTCTACATATGCAAATGCAGGTTCAGACACAGCTCCATGAACAGGTATAGGTGCCTTCTTTGTTCCTGTTTTCGAGCTCTAATAGGATGGTGTTGTTGTCGGCACATATTTCTGATAGTAGGAGCATTATTTTTCTTGCTTCACAATAATTACTGCGCTTTGTGTATATATGAACCCAAATCCATATTTAAATGGGTGCTAAATATTTTTGCGGCATGGTTGACTTTGGAGACTAGTGCTTTTATAGTATTGTTATGGACTCTGTTTTTTTACTAATAATTGTATTGATTGTGCCGAACTAATCCTCTCTTTGTATATCTAGGATTCCTACTAGAACATGTCATTCCAAATTGCGACAATGACCTTTCTACTCATGAGCAGTCCTTTTTTATACTGAATTTTGATGCATACTGTATGCAGAGAAGAAGGCCTCCTTGGACAATAAGAAGGTACGTCTAGGTAGCAGTGGAAGTGCTCCGTTCAAAAACAAGTAATATCTCTAAATTATTACACTAGAATGTATGCATGGTAAATACCATGACCTTACAAATTTACATCTGTCCCCTTCTCCTTTCTTAGGAACTTGGCAGAAGCTCTACATATGCAAATGGAGGTTCAGACACAGCTCCATAAATAGGTATAGGTGCCTTCTCTGTTCCTGTTTTTGAGCTCTAATAGGATGGTGGTGTTGTCGGCACATATTTCTGATAGTAGGGGCATTCTTTTTCTTGCTTCACAATAATTACTGCGCTTTGTGTATATATGAACCCAAATCCATATTTAAATGGGTGCTAAATGTTTTTGCGGCATGGTGGACTTTGGAGACTAAGCTTTTATAGTATTGTTACGGACTCTGTATTTTTTACTAATAATCGTATTGATTCTGCCGAACTAATCCTCTCTTTGTATATCTAGGATTCCTACTAGAACATGTCATTCCAAATTGCGACAATGATCTTTCTACTCATGAGCAGTCCTTTTTTATACTGAATACGCATCAAAGAAGGCCTCCTCAGATATTAAGAAGGTACGACTAGGTAGCAGTGGAAGTGCTCCGTTCAAAAACAAGTAATATCTCTGAATTAGTACACTAGAATGTATGCATGGTAAATACCATGACCTTACAAATTTACATCTGTCCCCTTCTCCTTTTCTTAGGAACTTGGCAGAAGCTCTACATATGCAAATGGAGGTTCAGACACAGCTCCATGAACAGGTATAGGTGCCTTCTCTGTTCCTGTTTTCGAGCTCTAATAGGATGGTGTTGTTGTCGGCACATATTTCTGATAGTAGGAGCATTATTTTTCTTGCTTCACAACAATTACTGCGCTTTGTGTATATATGAACCCAAATCCATATTTAAATGGGTGCTAAATGTTTTTGCGGCATGGTGGACTTTGGAGACTAGCGCTTTTATAGTATTGTCACAGACTCCGTTTTTTACTAAACAAAATTGATTCATCAACACTGCCCTACTGTTTTTGATGCACAAAATTAGTCAATCAACACATTGGCCTGCTGAAAATCAACACATTGGACTGCAGCCATACTATTTACTGCAGAACATGGTGGTCGGCAAAATCTACAAGAACAGCCGTCCTAGGTGTAGAATAACAAGGGGTGTGTGCGGCGAAAAATTAATAGAGGGGGACAATGAAAAGCAGTTGCCTTGATAGTACATTGCTAGACGACCTCAATGCGGTGCTCAGGGTGGCAAACGAAGAGGCGCCCAACGTCCTTGTGGTGGAGATAGGGGAGGAGTTGGGCGTGCTGGCGGTGGAGAACAGGGACGCGTCGGCGTCCTCGCGGTGGAGAATGGGGAGACGACGTGCATCCTTGCAGTGGGGAACGGGAAAGCATATTAGCATCTTGTTCCTGGAAAAATATAGTGCAGTGTGGTGTTTCCCGTTGATAGTAAGTTGACTGCCAATTTCACAGCTTTTATAGTTTTAGGAGGTGCTGCAAGATTATTTTGCATTGTTATCATAGTGTGGTGTTTCTCATTGATAGTAAGTTGACTGCCAATTTCACAGCTTTTACAGTTTTAGGAGGTGCTGCAAGATTATTTTGCATTGTTATCATATACGATTTTCAGATTATTCTATCATTTAGTATTGGTTTATTATTGAGGTAGCCTTAGATGGAAGAGCTGAATGCAGTTTTTGTATCTTTTTTCAAAGTCCTGAATGGTCCCATGAAAATCCCTGTATGTGCAGTTTCAGAGCCTCATCACACTATGGTAGGAAAAATAGGTATTTAAGTTATCGAATGCTCCATTTTTGTCTATTATATAGATTATATAGCTTTGTGATCGAAGGTAGGTTGTCACATAGGTTTGTTGCTTGTGAAAATTATATACAGCCATGACCATGAGTCCCTGACAAAATAATCTCAGCTCATGTTACTAGGATCAGGGACTCGACCATTTTTTTCTAAAACACGCCGCATCTCATGTTCCTACTTTCCCAGCTACTCCTCCGTTCCAAAATAGATGACCCAACTTTGTACTAACTTTGTACTAAAGTTAGTACAAATTTGAGTCATCTATTTTGGAACGGAGGGAGTATAATACTATGTACTTCATTCTTACGTTTGCTTTTGGAAGTTATATCGCTTTCTTTTCCCTCATAAACTTGCTAATGATCTTGGTAAAGTAATCCCCACTTCTGATTTCCCATTGAATGAATAACTAATTTAGATTGTTCAAAAATTGTAGGTCAATAGCCATGAATAGGAGCAAGGCATCACACTCCAGCTCTGAGAAGAAAAAGATATGAAGACAGAGATAGATCAGTGTTCTGCTCCGAAGCAAAAACATTTCGCATGTAATAATGAACTGTAGTTTACCACAGTCTCTAAAACAGGCCTACCTATTACCAGTCCGTTGCTTGCCTTTTTTAGGATGTATGACTCAGTCGTATATATTTACATTCGCGTTGTTTAGTTGTGGTTTGTATGCTTGAAAATACGTTTTAACTGAGCTAGAAAATTCTTATGTGCAGTGAAATTGTATCTAACACTTTGTAAAGAACAAATGAAACACGTTTCAAATAACTCGGTAATCTAAATCGACACCTTGTGCCATTCGACATCATAATCATAAATGGTTGCTAAAGAGTTTGAATAGGTAAAGTGGTTCCATCCATTGTTTCAAGTCTGGATCGTTCCTTGGTGCTAAAACCTAATTTAATTTTCAAAACACTGTGTTTGAAATGAACATTGTGCTATATGGCGTAATGGGCCATTTGTGTCACCAGTTGAGTACGCTTCTCCCGCCCAAAGGAGGAACTGAGGAAGAAAAGAAATACACAGTCACGATCTGCGCTACTGCTTCATATTTTACTCCGGACGGGCCACACAAAGAATTGTTCATGGACCAGGCTAGGTATTTGGACGGCCCACACAAAGAATTGTTTCCATACCGGGCTAGGTAGTATATGGGCCTTTCAAATACCTATGCGTCCTTATGCACAACATAGAGATGTTTTTGCATATGGAAAAAAATTAATGCAAACACTGCTAGAAAAATACAGCCTTAACTGGTCCATACATGTTATATACACATGAAATTTTTTCAAGCTCCGATTTCTCAATGTGATAACCATATTTTCAACTATGTAAAATGCTTCCTTAGCTGGTCTATGCATGTTATAGAAATATGATTTTTTTTCAAACTCAGGTTTCTCAGCGTGATAAACATATTTTCAGTATAGTACTTATGACTTAACACATGGGCTTACTACTACCAATATTGAATATGTCCTTGCAAAATGAAACTATTTTCATCGACAACATGTATTTACCGGGTCAACTAGTTTTGATAAAAGCACATAAGGGTAGTTGGTTCAACATTTTCTCCTTTGGGGTGCCCAAATATGGTTTGCATCTTTTCACAAGTATCAACGGCATCCCCTTCAAGAAAACCGTTTTCAAATATAGAATCCAAAACTTGCTTGAAGGAAGAAGGTAAACCAACATAAAAACTTTTCAAGTATATCTCTATCTGATATTGGGGCACATAGCTAGCTCAAATTCTTAACAGCCTATCCCAAGCATCTTTCAAAGATTCATCAAGCAAATAACGAAAAATTCTGGGATCATCTTCATCAAAATTGTTAGAGTTTTCCTTAGCAAACCCGGTAAGTCTTTCCATAGCATCATTATTTATGAGCTTAGAGAGGATAGAGGGGTTATCCAAAGCATTAAAACTCAGGAGAAAACCCTTAGCTTCTGTACGGTCGGTCATGGCGACAGAGAAGAGAGTTCAAGAGAACGGAAGGAAAATAGCGAACGAAAAAGAGGGGCCAATAAAAACGACAAATTTTTGCGAAGTGGGGGAGAGGAAAACGAGAGGCAAATGACAAATAATGTAAATTGAGAGGAGATGAGATTTGTGATTAGGAACCTGGTATATGTTGACGATCCTCCCCGGCAATAACGCGAGAAATTCCTTTTGATACGGCTTGAAGCTACATCGGTATTTCCCCAAAGAGGAAGGGATGATGCATCACAGTGGCGATAGGTATTTTCCTCAGTTATGAGACCAAGGTTATCGAACCAGTAGGGGAACCAAGCAACACAACATAAACAACACCTGCACACAAATAACAACTACTCGCAACCCGACGTGTAAAATGGGTGGTCAATCCCTTTCGGGTAGCGGCGCCTCAAGATAGGCAAACGGACGTGAGATAAAATTGTAGTAGATTGATAGATCGAACGCCAAATAAAATAAATAAGAATAAAACACAGCAAGGTATTTTTGTACTTTTGGTTTAATAGATCTGAAAATAAAAGCAAAGGAAAAGTAGATCGCGAAGGCAAATAATATGAGAAAGAGACCCAGGGGCCGTAGGTTTCACTAGTGGCTTCTCTCGAGAAAAATAGCAAACGGTGGGTAAACAAATTACTGTTGGGCAATTGATTGAACTTCAAATAATCATGATGATATCCAGGCAATGATCATTATATAGGTATCGCATCCAAGATTAGTAGACCGACTCCTGCCTGCATCTACAACTATTACTCCACACATCGACCGCTATCCAGCATGCATCTAGTGTATTAAGTTCATGGAGAAACAGAGTAATGCAATAAGAACGATGACATGATGTAGACAAGATCTATCTATGTAGAGATAGACCCCATCGTTTTATCCTTAGTAGCAACAATACATACGTGTCAGTTCCCCTTCTGTCACTAGGATCAAGCACCGTAAGATCGAACCCACAACAAAGCACCTCTTCCCATTGCAAGATAAATAGATCAACTTGGCCAAACAAAACCCAAATATCGGAGAAGAAATACGAGGCTATAAGCAATCATGCATATATGAGATCAAAGAAACTCAAATAACTTTTATGGATATAAAAAGATAGATCTGATCATAAACTCAAAGTTCATCTGATCCCATCAAACACACCGCAAAAAGAGTTACATCATATGGATCTTCAAGAGACCATCGTATTGAGAATCCAGCGAGAGAGAGGAAGCCATCTAGCTACTAACTACGGACCCTGTAAGTGCATCTAGTGCCCCTTAGTGATTTTGGTGTATTGAAGACTTATAGGTTAAGGGACTGATGTGTTTGTGAGTGTACACATGTCTATAAGTCTATGAGGAGTTTGATATTTACAGAGAAAGTCGACCCCTAAAAATGAATATCTTTGACTAAAGATTTTGGACTTCTGAAGACTTTCTGAAGACTTTGAAAGTGAAGAAATTGGTGTGTCCCTGAAGACTTGGTATTCATTCGAGGAACATGAAGCATGAAGACTTTTGTTTTCGTAGTTTCGTTTTCTCTTTCTTGAGTCATAGGAAACACCGTACTGTTAAAGGGGGTCGAGGAAATGCTAAGGAAAATTTTCCATGTGATGCTCAACTCAAAATCCTACACCTACCAATCCCTTCGAGTGAAGCTATTGGAAATCTCATACAGTTCATTAAATTTCTTCAGTGACAGAGACGAAGTTCTTCTGGTCTCTAAAGAATTTGTTCTGACTGAGGAGTTAGGAATTCGCCAGCGCGAATTGCCTATGAGTGAGGAACATGATAGCCCTGAGGAATTTGATAGTCAAATTTCCGACCGTTGCGATGCTTCGCGCCAGCTGTCCCAAAATATCTACCCACCTAACGGTCATATCATTGAAGGGCATTTATGTCTTATCATGTCGGGCTGCTCCCTAGACTATAAATAGCCGCCCCTACAACCACTAGCTGGTTGGCTGCTCCGAGAGAAACTGACACTTGTCATTTGAGATCATCCCATCCTCCGACTTTGAGCGAAAATCATCAAGTGAGGAAACCCAAACCCAAACACCTAAAAACCTAAAGTGATTGAGCATCACTGAAGAGATTGATCCTGCGTGGATCCGACGCTTGTTACCTTTGAAGACTGTGCATCTTCCAGACGGTTAGGCTTCATGGTCTAGAGCATCCAAGAGGAAATTGTGGATCGCCGAGTGACCGAGTTTGTGAAGGTTTGGAAGTCACCTGAAGACTTACCACGAGTGATTGGGCGAGGTCTGTGTGACCTTAGCTCAAGGAGAATACGGTGAGGACTGTGTGTCCGGGACTATGTGTCTTCAGGTTTAAATACCTAGCCGCTCCAACCAGACGTACAACTGTCACAGCAGTTGGAACTGGTCTACCAAATCATTGTCTTCACCAAGCCTGCTGGTTCTATTTCCTCAACTCTTTCATTTTCTCATTATTGTGTTGTGTGCTTGTTCATATCTGTTTGAAGACTTTGACTGAAGACTTTCTTAATTTCCTCAGTTCACTTTCTTCAGTCTGTTTGTCTTCATCCTGTTTTATCATGTGCTTACGCTTCCTGTACTCTGTGCGTGTTTACATTTCATCATGATGACCAAGCTTATGTTCCGTTATGTTTGCATCTGAGTACTTATTTTGCTGCAAGTAGTTCTTCGCTTAGGAATTTCCTCACCCTGAAATTCCTCAGTGAAGAATTCATAAAAATCGCCTATTCACCCCCCTCTAGTCGATATAACGCACTTTCAATTGGTATCAGAGCAAGGTACTCCCTTGTTCTGTGTGATTTTGGTTTAACCGCCTGGAGTTTTAGTTATGTCGACCACAGGTATGATCAAGGTCTCTGCTGGGTGTCCTACCTTTGATGGGATGGACTACCCCTACTAGAAGAATAAGATGCGAATGCATCTTGAGGCAATTGATAACGATCTCTGGTATGTTGTGGAAAATGGTGTTCCCTCAGTCACACCTTCTCTGAATGCTACTGAGGTGAAGAGATTCAAGCAACTCGATTCTCAAGCAAAGAACATCATATGTGGCCATCTGAGCAAAGGGCAGTATGGAAGAGTGAGTGCTTTGGAAACTGCTAAGCTTATCTGGATAGGCTGTCCAAAGTCAATGAAGGAGTCTCAACACAGCGTGACTCTCGAGTTGACGTTCTTTGCAATCTCTTCAACCTCTTAAAAAGACTCGACAACGAGAATGTTCAACAAACCTTCGATCGCCTCACTGACATCTCAAATGAGCTTCAAGCACTTGGTGCCACTGACATCACCGACCATGAGGTGGTGAAGAAATTGCTGAGATCGCTTGATTCCTCATTTGATACTCTGGCACTGATGATATAAGAACATTGAGATTACAAGTCACTTGATTCCGCTGATATCCTCGAGAGGCTAAACACTTATGAGTTACAGCTTGCTGAGAAGAGAGATCTCTATGGTTCGAGCTATGGCAGATCACGTGCCCTGAAGGCCAAGGCAGTTTCTGAATCTGAAGATTCTGGTAGTAGCCTTGGTGATCCTGAAGAACTGAGCCAGGAACTAGCACTACTCGTGAAGAAATTTTAGAAGTTCTCAAGACATGGTCGCTTTGGAAAATCCTCAAGGAGTAATGATTCCTCATCCAGTGACTATAAGAAGAGACTTTGCCACAAATGCAAGAAACCTGGTCACTACATTCAAGACTGCCCTTAGTGGGAAAAGGAATCAAAGAAGAAGAAATACAAGGATTACAGTTCTGATGACTCAAAGAAGAAGAAGAAATCTACAAAGTCTTCATCATCGAAATCCTCAAAGTCTTCATCTCACAAGAAGAGTAGCTCCAAGAAGGCTCGGGCATTCATTGGCAAGGAAATGGACTCTGAAGCTGAATCTGAGGAACATGAGGAAGAGGAGGCATTTGAGGAGTCAGTATCTGGTGTGGCGAGTCTAGCTCTCGCTACTGCGTCCGTCAGCAAGTCCATCTTCAAATCGGAAGAAAATGGCGTCACCAACAAGTCTGATAGAGGCGATGATGACTATGCTCCCACCTATTGCTTCATGGCAAAAGGTGCCAAGGTACTCAAATACCCCTCCTCTGAATCAAGTGAGGATGAATCTGATGAAAACCTCAAGCCTAGCTACTCTAAACTTGCTAAGATTGCTGTGAAACAACAAAAGGCTTTTGAAAAGGTTCAAAACATGCTAGACAAAAGTGATGATATGTTGGGTGAAGAAATGGATCGCACTAAAACCTTGACTGAAAATCTTCAGAGACTTCAGTCTAAGTTTGACAACCTTCAAAGTCATCATAACACTCTCTTATCTGATCATGAGAAGCTTTCTTATGAATTTCTTCAAAGAAAGCAAGATCTTGAAAAGCTAAGGGTGAGTTATGAAGATCTTCAGAAGGAGCGCGATTCATTACTTGCTCAACAAATCAGCGCTGCTCAGGAAGAATTTGTTCCTCCATGTTTGAAGTGCATTGAACGAGAATCTGCTAATTCTTCACCTGAATGTTCAAATGCTTCTAATGTTACAAATGCTTCACCTGTCTCTGCTATCACTAATTCCTCATCTGAGGACAATGCTAGTATCATTGATGATGCAGGGCTGAAGGAATTGTATATGACAGGCATGTACAAAAGCCTCAAACGGCATCAGGCTCTTTGTGATGTGCTTAAAAAGCAGATTCTCAACAGGAACCCTAGGAAATAGGGCATTGCCTTTGAGAGGAAACTCAATGCTGATGGGACATACTGGAAGCCCGAGCAGTATCCCAAAACCTCATGGGTTGCTGCAAAGGGACCTCCAGTAGATCCATCTACCTTATCTGGCTTTACATGTGAATCTCCTCATTCTGCTGATGAGTCATTTGACTCCAACTATAAACTGTTCAAAAATCATAATGGTGAAGTATTTGCTAGATATGTTGGCACTAACTGCAGGAACGGTTCCCCTATGAAGAAAACCTGGGTTCCCAAAAGGTGCCTTGAAAGTCTTCAGGTGAATGTCCTCATGATACCACCTGTGACGAATAGGAACCCCAGATCAAATTCCTCATACGGACCAAATTCCTCACGTGGATCAAATTCCTCAAGAGGATCAAAGTCCTCATATAAACATCATCGTGCTAACACTTCTGTCTCGCAGGGAAGATTTAAGGGCTATGAATATGAGCATTATTCTTCTAATCATTATGTTCATTAAGTCCTCGAAGAATTTCTCTACTTATTCATATGCTTACCCTAATTCTTCTTATGTGAAACGAAGTGGACTGGCTTCTATGCCACCTTTCTCATATGGAGCTCGCAGAGTGATGAACTCTTTGCCACCCCTTCAGATGTGGGTGGTGAAGAAAAATAACTAATCTTTTATGCAGGGTCGGGTCTCCAGACGAACTTAAAACATATGAAGAATTTGCTGGAGACCTGAATTTGCCTGAAGGGACGCAGGCTAATCATGAAGAAATGAATCCTCATTTCTCACGTCCTAATACTGCTTTATCTGTTTTATTGCTTGATGAAATTGATCTGATGAAATTGATGTCATATTCTTCACTGATGAAGTTTATGAGTTCGTAAGATGCACTAATTCATCTGCAGGATGATCAACCCAAAGCCAATGAGTGGGTCCTCGATAGTGGATGTACAAATCACATGACTGGTGACAAGAATCTATTGATGGATGTTCCCTTATCTCCATCGCATCTGAAGCATATCATCTTCGCTGACAAAGGCAAAAGTCAGGTATTGGGTCTAGGTAAGGTTGCGATCTCAAAGGATCGACACATGGACAAAGTCATGCTTGTTGAGTCCTTAGGATACAACCTCATGTCAGTCAAAATGCTTTGTGATCTTGATATGGTTGTCATCTTTGGCAAGTATCGTTGTGTTGTGATCATGGAAGCTGACAATTCCAAAGTCTTCAAAGGCTTTAGGAGAGGAGATCTGTATATTGTTGATTTCTCTACAGGACCACATCCAGCTATATGTCTACTTGCAAAAGCTTCAGAAGGCTGGCTATGGCATCGACGACTAGGTCATGCAGGCATGAGGAATCTGCACACGCTCGCGAAGAAGAAGCATGTCATTGGCATTGAGAATGTCAAATTTCTCAAGGATCACTTGTGTGGAGCCTGCGAAGCTGGAAAGATGACCAAGGCCAAACATCCAGCGAAGACAATCATGACTACCACTCGACCATTTGAATTGCTTCACATGGATCTCTTTGGTCCTAATCATTATTCAGCAGTTACAAATGATGCATCTCTATATGGATTTGTTATTGTTGATGATTATTCTCGTTACACATGGGTGCATATTGTGACTTACAAACATGAGGTGCAGGAAGTCTTCAAACGATTTTCCTCGAGGGCTTCAACCAACTTTGGTGTGAAGATCAAGCACATCAGAAAGTGACAATGGAACTGAGTTCAAGAATTCTGGTCTTGATGACTATCTTGATGAACTTGGTATTACTCATGAGTTATCTGCTCCTTATACTCCTCAGCAGAATGGCGTCGTGGAGCGCAAGAACAGAACTCTTGTTGAGATGGCTCGCACTATGCTTGATGAATACAAGACGCCTCGTCGTTCTGGATTGAGGTAATTGATACTGCGTGCCACATCATCAACAGGGTATATCTTCACAAATTCTTCAAGAAGACTGCATACGAACTTCTCACTGACAAGAAACCCAATGTGAGTTATTTCAAAGTCTTCGGTGCTAAATGTTGGATTAGAGATCCTCATCACAGTTCTAAATTTGCACCGAAAGCACATGAAAGTTTTATGCTTGGTTACGGAAAGGACTCGCATACCTACAGAGTCTTCAACAACGTTCACCACAAGGTTGTTGAAACTGTAGATGTGCGGTTCGATGAAACTAATGGCTCGCAAAGAGAGCACCTACCTTCTGTGTTAGATGAACAGTCACCTCAGGAAACTATCAAGTTCAAGGCTACTGAGGATGTCATTCCTACCGAAGAATCTGTTGAAGAAATCATTCCAGAACGTGAAGAACGCCATGCTGATGCACCTGAAGAAAATGGTGCTGAAGAAAATGCTGGTCAAATTCCTCGACGTCAACCTGCTCATCCTCGAGTTGCAAACGAAGTGCAGATTGAGAAAATCATCAGCGACATCAACATTCCAGGTCCTCTCACACGCTCAAGAGCTTCACATTTATCTAACTTTTGTGGGCACTTTGCTTTCGTCTCTATCACAGAGCCCACTAAGGTAGATGAAGCATTTCTGGAGCCAGAATGGATTCAAGCTATGCAAGAGGAATTACATCAATTTGAGCTCAACAATGTCTGGGAACTGGCCAATCGTCCAGATCCTCGCAAGCACAATATCATTGGCACAAAGTGGATCTACCGCAACAAGCAAGATGAAAATGGCCTTGTGGTGAGGAATAAGGCACGGCTTGTAGCGCAAGGCTACACATAGGTTGAAGGAATTGATTTCGATGAAACTTTTGCACCTCTTGCTAGACTTGAGGCTATTCACATATTACTTGCTTATGCTAACCATCATGATATCACTTTATATCAAATGGATGTGAAAAGTGCATTCCTCAATGGTAAGCTTGAGGAAGAAGTATATGTTGCTCAACCCCTGGGTTTTGAAGATCCAAAGCATCCCGACAAAGTCTTCAAACTCAATAAGGCCCTCTATGGCCTCAAGCAGGCCCCTCGGGCGTGGTATGATACTTTGAAGGAATTCCTCATGAAGAAAGGCTTCAAACCCGGTTCACTTGACCCTACTCTTTTCACTAAATCATATGATGGTGAATTGTTTGTGTGCCAAATATATGTTGATGATATCATATTTGGTTGTACTGGCCAACGCTAGAGTGATGAATTTGCCTATATGATGAGTGAAGAATATCAAATGTCTATGATGGGAGAATTGAAATTCTTCTTAGGTCTTCAAATCCGTCAACAGCGCAATGGCATATTCATATCTCAAGAGAAATACCTCAAGGATGTACTGAGGAAATTCGGCATGCAAGATTGCAATGTCGTCAAAATTCCTATGCCCACAAATGGCCATCTATGCACTGATGAAAATGGTATTGACTTCGATCAAAAGGTATACCGCTCCATGATTGGTTCTTTATTGTATTTATGTGCATCTAGGCCAGATATTATGCTTAGTGTTTGCATGTGTGCCCGATTTCAAGCTACACCGAAGGAATCACACCATAAGGCTGTGAAGCATATTCTTCGATATCTAGCTCACACACCAACACTTGGATTATGGTACCCCAAGGGCTCGGCTTTTTATCTCATTGGATATTCAGACTCTGACTATGCCGGTGATCGTGTGGACCGCAAGTCAACATCAGGCACATGCCATTTCCTCGGACGATCTTTGGTATGTTGGTCCTCGAAGAAACAGAACTGTGTATCACTGTCTACTGCTGAAGCTGAGTACATTGCTGCTGGTTCTTGCTGTGCTCAATTGCTGTGGATGAAGCAAACTCTCAAGGACTATGGCGTCAACATGAAGAATGTGCCTCTCTACTGTGACAATGAGAGTGCAATCAAGATTGCTCATAACCCAGTTCAGCACTCGAAGACAAAGCACATTCAGATTCTTCATCATTTTCTTCGCGATCATGTGTGGAAGGGCGACATCTCTATTGAACATGTAAGGACTGAAGAACAGCTAGCCGATATCTTCACTAAGCCCTTGGATGAGAAGAGATTTAGCAAGTTGAGGTGTGAGCTAAATATCCTAGAATCTTCGAGTGTTCTTTGAAAAGGACACTCATCCTAACACTTATGCAAAATTGATGACTTAGATGTGCAACACATGAAGAAACATTTTTCTTCAATCAATGAAGACTAACACTCTAAGTATGAAGAAATTAATCAAGAATTTGATTCTCAGAGCCCTACGACAATTGTACGCGGTGTCTAAAATCATCATTCTTACACGGTAGGTCACGCCACCACCAAAAGTTGAAAATCTACAATTTGAGTTTTTCCTCAATTATGAAATTCCTCAGTTGTTCAAATTCTTCAACTTTACAATATCTTCATCGTTTCCGTCGTTGTTCTTCATTGGCTATATATATATATATATATATGAGTTTATGTCCTCTACAACATTCACTTATTGCTATTTCTTCAAGTTGCCTTTTCTGCTAAGTGAATGTGATCGGACCCTTCCCCCTCTATGCTAAACTCAACCCAGTCTATTCACAATTTCTTCATGTGGGTTCTACTTGAAACTCGTTCAAAATCTTCACTGTGTCCTTGTCAGCTGAAGAAACTGCGAACGAAACTTTAAAATATTCTAATTTGAATTTTCGGTTGTTGCCGCCTAAACCGTTCCACATTCCACGATAATACTTATCTATTCACCCACGATCTCACACGATCGCCACCTCTCAGTACGTGGGTGACACATGTCGCGCGAATGAGAAGGGTCAGGGGTACGTTCGTCCAATTTCTTCGGACGAGTGGTTTTTCACCTCGGCTATAAATACCCCTCCCCTTCCTCACTTACTTTTTACTCCGCTCGACTTCACTCCCTCGCTCGAGCTCTCAAACCCTAGCGCTGCCGCTGCTTCCATCATCGCCGGTGAGGAAGAGCTTCACTGCCTCGACCTCGTCGTCGTCGTACTCGCGCCGGCCGAGGATTTCTTCACTCCGCCGCCGCCGTAGCTGTCTTCCTCAGCCAAGTTAGGGCATGGAAGATCTAAACTGACGAGCTTCACATCTACACTTCCCAGTTTGTCGTGTTCTTCATCAAGGGTAATTAAAAGTTACTTTTACTGCCCTTGTTGATTCTGATGTTTTCAACAAAATCTTCAAAAGGTGTTTATTCTTCAAATCTTCACACATTAAACACCTCACTTATCATCTGTTCTTGATCTGTTTCCCCAAGCATCATTTCTTCAAGATTCCTCATTTGTGTGGATTTTTAATCTGTACAACTCTGGAACCTAAGACAAAGAGCGCTTAGTGAAATTCCTCAAGATTCATCTGGTCAAATTCCTCAAACCTGTTCTTTTTGCAAAAACTTCTGAGAACGCATATGACCTCTCCAAAATTCCTCGCAACTATATTCTGTTCACAGGTACACATGTCCGCTGCTGAATCACTAGGTTCTCATCAACTTAACTCATTTGCAGCGTTCCTCGAAGAAAAGTTGCACACCTCTTCAGAAAATTCTGTTGTTCATATTCCTCAGCTGAAGAAAATGGCTGATGGCAAGAAGCCACAGAAGGATGTGTCGTGGAATTGTCATGGCAGATGTCCTCGAGCTAGGACTTAGTCGTGGAGCCATCGCAACTAGGAAGCTTAAAGTGGTTAAGCGGGACAAGGAACGCGAGGGTTATACTGGTTCGGCCCCTTACGGTGAAGGTAAAAGCCTACGTCCAGTTGAGGTGGTATTGATTAGGGTTTCGATGAGATGGGAGCGTGACTGCTATGCCTAGCTCTCGATGAGATCTCTCTCTCTCCTAAACCGCTGCCGGGTCGTCCCTTTATATAGGGAGGTTGACGCCCAGCAGCTCTCAGAGTCCCGGCCGGCTCATAAGAGTGTCCGGCTCGGACTCTCAACTATTCTTGCCTTACACTACAAGTTCTACCATAATGGCGGTTGTAACTACGGGCCTTAAGCCATCTCCGGGTCTTAAGCCCATCTTTGGCCCGCCGTCTTCAAGCTTGGCGCCGGGCTTCACGCGATGACCATTATGAGTAACCCGGCCCCTCCGGGCGGGTGACTCTAAGGTTTATATCCTCAACATTAGGCCCCAGATTGATTTGAGCCTGCTCATGTCAATCTTCAATCCTTTTGATAGAAAATCTCCGGCTTACAATTGTGTGAAGGCTATAACCCGTCGTGACGTCATCTTCCATTAAGTCCGTTTTTTACTCCACCATATTCGCAACGGATCTTATCTTTAACTGTCGTCCCGAAAATCGAGGGGTTTTTATGGCGAGATAACCGCGCCGTGGCCTCCTCGTTTCTCGCGCCCACTTATGAGCTTCTCCTTATAAGTAGCCCGGCCCGATGAGCCTCCAGCCACTCGTCTTCCTCCTCTCGCCACTAATCTCCCGCTCGAGCTCCATCGCCGCCGCCACCGCGGGTCTTCCTGTCTTCACCGACTCAGGCCGCTGCATCAACCTGACGTGACCAGATAAACGGCGGCGACCTCCGCAACTCCCCAGTACCTGTAAGTCCTTGTTACTCCGTAGAATAGATCCGCGTTAGGGTTCTTGCTGTTCTTCCCGTGTTCGTCGCCATTCCTTGCGAGTTCTTGGTAGATTTCATTTTTACCACCTTTCTTGATCTTTAGACTATAGAACTGTTGCGGTAGTTGTTTCACGCCCGTTTCCAATGTACATAGATCCCTTCTCATTGCATAAAGGCTCCGTTCAAACTTATGAGCTTCTTCTGCCTCTGTTTTAGGTCTAGAAACTTTTGCTTTTAGTCGACCATTTTGATCCAAAATATCCACTGCGATCTGTGAAACTTGTTTTCACCACACTTAGTAAAAAACTGCATCTGCTGAGCTATGGCGGCTTACATTTCCGGCTCAAAGAAGCCACGCGCCGTAAAATTTTCCAGCTCATTTATGATAAAGCTGTAGACAATTGAATTACTCTCAATACCTCCAGCGGCTTAGATAACCCGATGCACTTAGCTATATGTCATTAGGCCCTTTCATAAGCCGCCACTTTAAACATTGAACTGTAAATTTCCTCCGGCTTATAATTAAACCGGACATTTCCTTTTATCATAGGCTTCCGACTTTCACCATGCCTCCCAAAGCTCCCAAAGCACCCATCACGTGCAACTGGATGAGGTCCAACGTCACTGATGAAACCTTAGCAGACTTTGTGAAAACGGGTTACCTGCCCAAGAAGGATGTCATGTCTTACCGCGCCCCTGACCCGTCAGAGGAGAGACCACAGCCAAGGGATGGGGAGGTGGTAATATTTGCGGATCACATGAGCCGGGGCTTCGCACCGCCCGGCTCAAAGTTCTTTAGAGATGTGCTGAGTTTCTTTGATCTGCGGCCACAAGACATAGGACCCAACTCTGTGTCCAATATATGCAACTTCCAAGTGTTCTGCGAAGTCTACCTTGGAGAAGAGCCCAGCCTTCTGCTCTTTAGAGAGCTATTCTATTTGAACCGCCAGAATGAGTGCGCCAATGGACCGAGCCTGGAACTTGGTGGAATCTCCATTCAACGCCGGAGAGACTGCCTCTTTCCGTACGCTGAGCCGCCCAGCCATCCAAAGGACTGGAACCAGACGTGGTTTTACTGCCAGGACACGTCTCCGGCTGACGAGAGCCCTCTGCCCGGCTTTCGTGCTGTGCGTCTGGAACCAAACCACCCTCTGCCCGATAAACTATCTCAGGCGGAGCGTCAAGCTCTGATCCCCACCATCAACAAGATCAAGGCTCTCCTGGGCAACGGCCTCAACGGCATCGATCTGGTCCGGGTTTGGATCTCATGGCGGGTGATCCCCTTGAGCCGCCGCCCTGGCTTAATGTGTGATTACACGGGCCGGAAAGATGACCCCCTGCGACACAGCCGCAACGATCTTCCTGAAGACATTGTTGAAGATATGACCAAGGCCCTCTTGAATGAGAGCTTGGCAGACTGCGGGAGGACCGGCTTAAGCCCCTTCTGCAAGACCAACCCGGCCCCAGCGGTAAGCCGCTGATCTGAACATCTTATTTTCTCTTTTAGATAGTTTTCATCTGAACCTTAAGAAGTCTTCATTGTATGTTTCAGGCTGATGATAAATTCTGGAAGGTCAAGTATGACCATGAGGCGGCCAGGAAGGCTAAGAAAGCCGCCAGGAGAGCCGCTCCCCGCAAGAAGGGAAGCAGGCCTACCGCCTCAGAGCTGCTTCAACTAAGTGACAGCTCCGAGTCAGAGGTAACCCCTGAACCTGTGAGCTCTTGTTGTATTTCTTGTTTATTCCTATCCGCCTTATTGACACTGATCATTAGCAGGATGACACCGGAGCAAGTAACCCGGTGACTGAAGAGGTAATGACACTTTCCTCCGACTCGGAGCCCTTGCCAAGGCTGAAAGTCCGAAGAGTAACCCGGAAAGTAAGATTTTCACATCCTTTAGCTTATCAAGATCCTCAATTTCTTTTGAAGCGACAGATTCATGAGAGCCGGCGGCACACCCGGACCAACAAGGA
This sequence comes from Aegilops tauschii subsp. strangulata, assembly GCF_002575655.3. NCBI lineage: Eukaryota > Viridiplantae > Streptophyta > Magnoliopsida > Poales > Poaceae > Aegilops > Aegilops tauschii. The sequence goes on along the minus strand of NC_053040.3, from coordinate 286,732,401 downwards.
TGCTGACCTCTCCTCCGGTTTACCTGAGGTGTCAAGGAAGCGCCGGACCGAGGTTATCTCCAACTTATATCCTTTTCATCCTTTGGCGGGTGTTATACGTCAACCTCTCAATTCTTCTGATTCAAATTATCAGGAAACGTCACCTTCCTCTGGTGACTCGATGCAGTCGAATCTGCCGGCTTTCAAGACCGTACCCGGGTAATGATGATCATCTCTTGCTGTGCTTATCTTTACTCATACTTTTGTACTAACCTTTTGTCCTTTTAGTGCTCAAGCAAAGCTCAGTAAAAGAGCAAAGAAGAATAAGCCGGTGGAATAGTCGGTCGTGATTGAACCGGAGGTTTCCGCTCAAGAACCGCCAGCTGCCTCTGCTCTTGAAGCCACTGCTCCCAACGACGAGCCAGCCATGGAGACTTCCACCAACCCGGATATCTCCAGCCCGGCTCAGCCGGCCGATGACCCGGACGTGGTAATCACCCGGACGGAGTTTGTCAAGCCGGGGAGACCCACTGCGCTGGCTAAGTGCTCTGCGAAGCAAGAGTTGCTAGAGCGCCACCGGGCCAAGCTGGACATCACCAACTACGCCAACCTGAGCATTGGAGAGATCATCTCCGGCTATGTCAGTCAAGTGCACAGCAGCCGGGACTTGGAGATTGACATGGTGAAGCAGATACAACATAAGTCTGAGGTACCACTCTACTGCTTACTGCATAATCCTCTTTACCATACTCTAGCCCCCAAGTCTACTACTTATGATAGAATATGTTGTAGACTTAACTTCTGGCTTACTTCCATGAACCGGTAATTTGTAGATAGAGACTTTCGACATGCATTAGCCCCCAAGTGCCAAGTGTCTTTGCTTGGAAAGCGCTTGGGACTTTAAAATTGCATAATAACTGCTCATACTATAACCCGGAAATTGTGCAGGCTATTTGCAAGAAGTTTGAGGCTGATATCTCTGATCTGAAGAACCGCCTGAGGACGCAGGAAACTGAGACCCGGAAGGCCAACGCCAAATTTGAGTCCAGTATTGCTGCTCAAGAGAAGCTGAAGAAGAACTTTGAAGCTGAAAGGAAGACTTGGGCCGAAGAGAAGGCTACTCTGGTGAGCCGGGCCGAACAGGCGGAGAAGGCTCTGACGGAGAGAAACGCCGAACTCTCCGGCTTAAAGCACCACGTGTCACAGATGGTCGCCGCAATCTTCGGTAAGTCATTCCACCGGCTCTCGTCAAGTTTATAATCTTTATGTCTCATAACTCCCATCATTGCCAGCGGCTTATCTTACTCTGTTAAACAGGCCCCAGAAGCGCCAACCTCAATCAGAACGTGCTGACCAAGCTGAAGGCCGTGTACACCCTGGTGGAGCAACTCTACACCGGGTCACAGCGCGCTTTGGCTGTGGTGGCCCTATCCAATGAGGTTCCGACTCACCTGGCGGAAGTACTTCGCCGGCTTGCCGTTCTTCCTCAGCGTGTCCAAGAGCTGCGACGGGCCTCTGCAAGAGCCGGAGCCATAGCTGCTCTGAGCCGGGCCAAGGCTTTCCTTCCAGAGCTAGACCCGACTGACATTGCACTTGGTTACCCCAACTTGAAGGAAGACGGCACCCCCTTCGACCAAAAGGACTTTGCTGCCTGCGTGAAGATCGTGCGCCCGGTGGCCACCCTGATTGGGAATGACACTGATCTGACCAAGTACCAGCCGGGCTACGATGCAGAGAATCAGAGGATCCCCACTCCGTGTTATGAAGCCATCAGCTTAGTCCCGCCGACTCGTAAGCACACCTTTGCCCCGGAAATTGACCCGGCCGGGTTAATTGACGAGGAAGCTCAATTTGAAGCTTTGAGCGGCATTGACTGGAAATCCTCAACCTTCCAGGTCTTGGGAACAGCCGGAGGAGCGGAGAGGGATGAGCCGGAAGCTTCGACCCGGCAAGCATCTTGACTCTTTAGGCGGCTTGTTGAACAATGCTTCACCCTTTTGGACTCGGGGAGTCTTATAATAGAATAGGACCAACATTTTAACTTTGTCGTGCCATCGTGCACGTGCTGAATGCTTAATTCCATTGGAGTTGCTTCCTTATATTCCTCCGGGTCATAATTGATCATTCATTTTCCTTAAGCTCAAATAGTTGTCTTTAACTATCCTGCATAGAAAAACAAATCACAAGTCTCTAGGCGGCTTACCGCACTGAGAATCATAGTCTCATATATATAACCCGGAATATAAATCTAAGTCACGAAAAACCGGTCCTCAACTATGTCCTTGATATAACCGTAATAACACACTTACAGGCCTTCAAGTACACTTCCGGTTTATATAACCCGGATAATAAGGTTGCTACCTCAACTCCGGTTTACCAGTCTTGATAATGTTGATTGTGTGCGACTAGCACTGTGAATCAAAGTTAAGCCGGTGGAACAAGAACCGCCGTGTACACTGTCGATACAACCAGAAGAACTTGTTGTAAATCAGAAAATCAAAACTCAGGGGCTTCCGGTTCGAATACGACCAGAGACCCGTCCCAAAGGGGTTAAGCTAAGATTCGAATGCGATCATATAGCCCCCAGTGGGTTTGGCGATGCCGATCAAGAGGGTACCGACAGCTATGTTCTCTTTGGTTCGAATACGACCTATGTTTGAACAGGAAGCCCCCAAATGACCTTGAGAGTTGTTTAACGATGCTGATTCGAATACGATCCACGTCGGTTCCCAAAGGGCGTTGAGCCATGATTCAAATATGATCAAAGAAACTCCCTAATGAGCTCGGCACTTTGCCAATCAAATGGGTATCGACAGCTATGTTCTCTTTGGTTCGAATACGACCTATGTTTGAACAGGAAGCCCCCAAGTGACTATATTGCGTACGGCTAGATTCGAGTACGATCATAAGCCAGATCCACCTCCAAGTTACCATGTGATCTTGTAATGGAAACAACACATTTACCTTTGGAGGAGAAAAAGGACAGAGGTCCTGCTTTATTGCGTATCATAATATATACATGGCTTATAGAAATATGTACATTACGAGAGCCGGCGGCTCAAGTGTAATAAGGCCGAAGCTGAGCTATGTTCCACGGCCGACGGGTCTCCTCCTCCGACTTGCGTGAATCTTTGTGCTCCCGAATGTCAATGAGGTAATATGACCCGTTGTGCAAGTTCTTGCTGACCACAAAGGGTCCTTCCCAAGGCGGGGATAGCTTGTGCGCATCTGTTTGATCTTGGATGAGCCGGAGCACCAGATCACCTTCCTGGAAGACCCGGGACTTAACCCGGCGACTGTGATAACGACACAGGTCTTGTTGGTAAATCGCGGATCGAGCTGCTGCCACATCACGCTGCTCGTCCAACAAGTCAAGAGCATCTTGGCGCGCCTGTTCATTATCCGCCTCAACATAAGCTTCCACTCGAGGCGAGTCATGACGGATGTCACTGGGGAGGACTGCTTCCGCTCCATAAACCATGAAGAAAGGCGTGTAACCCGTAGACCTGTTAGGAGTAGTATTGATGCTCCATAACACGGAGGGTAACTCCTCCACCCAACAACCCGGCGTCCGTTGCAAAGGGACTAAAAGCCGGGGCTTGATGCCCTTCAGAATCTCCTGATTAGCTCTCTCAGCTTGACCATTGGATTGAGGATGAGCCACTGATGAAACATCAAGTCGAATATGCTCTCGTTGACAAAACTCCTCCATAGCACCCTTGGATAGATTGGTGCCGTTGTCAGTTATAATGCTGTGTGGAAAACCAAAGCGAAATATCACCTTTTTCATGAACTGAACCGCCGTGGCTGCGTCACACTTACTAACTGGCTCTGCTTCAACCCACTTTGTGAACTTGTCAACTGCCACCAAAAGGTGAGTCTTCTTATCCTTGGACCTTTTAAAAGGCCCAACCATATCAAGCCCCCAGACCGCAAATGGCCAAGTAATTGGGATCATCCTCAGTTCCTGAGCCGGCACATGAGCCCGTCGCGAGAACCTCTGGCAACCATCACATTTACTGACCAAGTCCTCCGCATCAGCATGAGCCGTCAGCCAATAAAAACCATGACGAAAAGCCTTGGCCACAAGGGATTTTGAGCCGGCATGATGGCCAGAATCCCCTTCGTGAATCTCACGCAAGATTTCTTGACCTTCCTCAGGGGAAACGCAACGCTGGAACGCTCCCGTAACACTGCAGCGATGCAGCTCACCATTGATAACAACCATTGACTTAGACCGCCGGGTTATTTGTCTGGCCAAAGTTTCATCCTCAGGCAAGTCTCCCCGGGTCATGTAAGCCAGATAGGGCACTGTCCAGTCCGGGATGATGTGGAGAGCCGCCACCAATTGTGCCTCCGGGTCAGGGACGGCCAAGTCTTCTTCTGTAGGCAACTTAACAGAAGGGTTATGCAAGACGTCCAGGAAAGTATTAGGCGGCACCGGTTTTCGCTGAGAGCCCAACCGGCTTAAAGCATCAGCCGCCTCGTTCTTCCTGCGATCGATGTGCTCTACTTGGTAACCCTGAAAGTGTCCACCAATGGCATCAACTTCACGGCGATAAGCCGCCATGAGAGGGTCCTTGGAATCCCACTTGCCTCATACTTGTTGAGCCACTAAGTCTGAGTCGCCGAAGCACCTTACCCGGCTCAAGCTCATCTCCTTAGCCATCCGAAGACCATGGAGCAAGGCCTCGTACTCAGCCGCATTGTTAGTACAAGGAAACATCAACCGTAGCACATAATGGAACTTGTCACCTTTAGGGGAAGCCAATACAACTCCAGCCCCCGAGCCCTCCAATTGCCTGGATCCATCGAAGTGAATAGTCCAATATGTGTTATCCGGCTTTTCTTCGGGCACTTGTAGCTCTGTCCAATCGTTGATGAAATCCACCAAGGCTTGAGATTTAACAGCAGTGCGTGGTACGTATTTCAGACCATGAGGCCCAAGCTCTATAGCCCACTTAGCCACTCTCCCTGTAGCTTCTCTGTTTTGGATGATATCTCCGAGGGGAGCAGAACTAACCACAGTGATAGGGTGACCCTGGAAGTAATGCTTAAGCTTCCGGCTTGCCATGAACATGCCATAAACAAGCTTCTACCAATGTGGATACCGCTGTTTGGACTCGATGAGCACTTCCCTGACGTAATAAACCGGCCGCTGAACCGGATGCTCCTTACCCTCTTCCTTGCGCTCGACCACCACAGCCACACTGACGGCCTGTGTGTTAGCAGCTACATACAGCAATAAAGGCTCCTTGTCAACCGGAGCAGCAAGGACTGGGGGCTCTGCCAGCTGTCTCTTCAAATCCTCAAAAGCAGTATTAGCAGCATCATTCCAGACAAAGTCATCAGTTTTCTTCATCAACTGGTACAATGGCATGGCCTTCTCACCCAAACGGCTTATAAACCGGCTTAAAGCAGCATTACGACCCGCCAGGCGCTGGACGTCGTTTATACACGCCGGCTTAGCCAGAGAGGTGATTGCCTTGATCTTCTCCGGGTTAGCTTCAATGCCTCTGTTAGAAACCAAGAAACCCAAGAGCTTGCCTGCAGGAACACCAAAAACACACTTGGCCGGGTTAAGCATCATCTTGTAGACCCGGAGACTATCAAAGGTTTCCCTCAGATCATCTATCAAAGTTTCCTTCTCCCTGGACTTAACCACAATATCATCTACATAGGCATGAACATTGCGCCCAATCTGGTTATGGGGACAGTTCTGCACGCAACGCTGATAAGTCGCCTGTGCACTCTTGAGTCCAAAAGGCATAGATACATAGCAGAAGGCTCCAAAGGGAGTGATGAACGCCGTCTTCTCCTGGTCCTTAACTGCCATTTTAATCTGATGGTATCCAGAATAAGCATCCAAGAAACTTAAGCGCTCGCAACCCGCCGTAGCATCAATGATTTGATCAATACGGGGAAGGGCAAAAGGATCAGCTGGACATGCCTTGTTTAAGTCCGTGTAGTCCACACACATCCGCCAGGTGCCATTCTTCTTGAGCACGAGCACCGGGTTAGCTAACCACTCTGGGTGAAAGACTTCAACAATAAACCCGGCCGCCAAGAGCCGGGCCACCTCTTCACCAATGGCTTTCCGCCTCTCTGCATTAAACCGCCGAAGGAATTGCCTGACCGGCTTAAATTTCGGATCAACATTGAGAGTGTGCTCAGCAAGTTCTCTAGGTACACCTGGCATGTCAGAAGGTTTCCATGCAAAAATGTCCCTATTCTCACGGATGAACTCGATGAGCGCGCTTTCCTATTTTGGATCCAGATTGGCACTGATGCTAAACTGCTGAGATGAATCACCTGGAACAAAATCAACAAGTTTAGTCTCATCCGCCGACTTAAATTTCATTGCCGGCTCATGCTCCGTAGTCGGCTTTTTCAGAGAGGTCATATCTGTTGGGTCAACATTGTCCTTGTAAAATTTCAACTCCTCTGTTGCACAAACAGATTCTGCATAAGCTGCATCGCCTTCCTCACACTCCAAGGCCACCTTCCGGCTGCCGTGAACCGTGATGGTCCCATTGTGACCCGGCATCTTGAGCTGTATATACACGTAACACGGCCGTGCCATGAACTTGGCGTAAGCCGGCCGCCCAAATATGGCATGATACGGGCTTCTTATCTTGACCACCTCAAAGGTCAATTTTTCCACCCTGTAGTTGTACTCGTCTCCAAAGGCCACTTCCAACTCGATCTTGCCAACTGGATAAGCCGACTTACCAGGCACCACACCATGGAAAATAGTGTTTGACTGGCTGAGGTTCTTATCAATCAACCCCATACGACGGAAAGTCTCATAATAGAGGATGTTGATGCTGCTGCCTCCATCCATGAGTACATTAGTAAACTTATATCCTCCCACCTGAGGAGCCACCACCAAGGCCAAGTGACCCGGATTATCAACCCGGGGAGGGTGATCCTCCCTACTCCACACGATAGGCTGCTCAGACCGTCTTAAACAGCGGGGAACCGCCGGCTCAACAGCATTCACAGCCCTCTTATGAAGCTTCTGATCTCGCTTACACAGACTGGTGGTAAATACATGATACTGTCCACCGTTAAGCTGCTTTGGATTGGTCTGATAACCCCCCTGCTGCTGTTGATGACCCTGGCCAGACTGCTGATTAAAGCCCCCTTGACCGTTCTGTGGATTAGAACTTGAGCCGCCGCCCGGGCCATGAAAACCGCCAGCGCCTGAGCCGCCGCCCGGGCCATGGTTGCCATTAAAAGCATTGGAATTCTTAAAGGATTTCATGATTGCGCAATCCTTCCATAGATGAGTAGTTGGCTTCTCCCTAGAGCCATGCCTTGGACAAGGCTCATTCAACAGCTGCTCCAGCGTCGGGCCTGACCCGCCGGCTCGGGGAGGTGGCCTCCCCTTGCGTCGCTGGTTATTCCCCTGTGAGCTGGCGTTGGCCACGAACTCTAGGCTGCCGTCAGCCTTACGCTTGCCACCTCCTTGGTTCCCAAGGTTATGCTGAGGACCCTTGCCATTGCCGTTCTTCTTTCCCTTCCCTGTCCTTTCATCATCTGAAGCAGGGTCGTTGGTACTATCAGAGTCGGCGTACTTGAGCCGCCATCAGCATAACCATATCATTGCAGTCGCGCTTAAGCCGCCCGAGTTTCATCTTCAAGGGCAGGAAACGACAATTTTGTTCCAACATTAAGACTGCAGAGCCAGCATCCATCTTATCAGATGAATGTATTATCTCTTTGACCCGGCGAACCCAATGTGTCGTAGACTCACCCTCCTGCTGTTTACAGTTAGTCAAATCCACAATTGACATAGACTGCCTACAGGTATCTTTGAAATTTTGGATGAACCGGGCTTTCAACTCAGCCCAAGACCCGATGGAATTCGGTGGTAGCCCTTTCAACCAAGTGCGGGCAGTCCCATCTAGCATCATGGTAAAGTACTTGGCCATCGCCGCTTCACTGACCTCCAGCAATTCCATGGCCATCTCGTAACTCTCGATCCAGGCTCCGGGTTGTAAATCAGCCGTGTAATTAGGCACTTTCCTAGGCCTTTGAATTCCTTGGGTAGACGTTCATTGCGGAGAGCCGGCACTAAACAAGGGACACCTCCAGTCATCGTAGGGATACCCACGTCGATGGAAGTCGTCGGATAAGCCGGGGGTGTCTGGTAAGCCGTCAACTGAGGCACCTGTTCCGCCTCTTGCTGCGCTCTGTCTTGGTATGTTGCGTGAAAGGCTCCGTTATGAGCCGGGCCATGGCCAGGGGGCAGGTCGTGGCGTCGGACATTACTTGAGCCGGTCGCTGAGACCATGTGTCTGCTATAACTCGGGCTCCGGCCTGGTCAAGGGGTTGAGTGGATCATGTCCCGGATGTAAGAGTACGCCTCTTGCTGTGCCAGTGCTATCTGAAGGAGTTCTCTGACCCGGCGGGTTTCAATAGCCGTTGGAGAGTCGCTGTCAATTGGGAGAGCCCCCAGCCGTGCTGCTGCGGCGACCATGTTCTCCAGCGGGTTAGCATAATGACCCGGTGGTGTCGGGTGGTTGGTGCGACATATGCCAAGGGATGGCTTATCATTGTGGGAGCCAATAAAACGTCGCCGGTGCCCGGAAACGGGATGAGGCGAAGACATGCACGCCGGCGAATCTTACCCAGGTTCGGGGCTCTCCGAGGAGATAACACCCCTAGTCCTGCTCTGCGGGGTCTCCGCATGATCACTAGATCGATAAAGGGTAGCTACAATTGCTCCTAGAGCTGTTGAGATCAAGGGAGAAGAAGAACAAGGCTAGCTCTTGCTTCTCTCTATCTATGGTGTGTGTGCTATGCGTGGGTGTTAACCTAAAAGCCAACCCTTTGCATGGGTGCTCCGGGGGGTTTATATAGGCCTACCCCCCGGGGGTACAATGGTAATCCGGCTGGGAACTGGTCCCAGCCGTCAGTGTCTACGCTCACCGGCTTCTCCGCCGGCTGCTGGGTCCCGCCGGCTGGTAGGTCCCGCCGGCTGCCGGCTACTTGGTCGACAGGCCGGCCCCACCGCCTAGGGTCTTGTCGGCGGCTGCTTACTGTAGCCGCGCCTCTGATGATGAGGGCTTTGTCGAGGTAAGCGTGGCTACAGTGATCCGCCTCGGGGGCTATCACTGTAGCCTCACCTCGTCTTGTCTCCTTAATGGGGCTCCTGCTTCGAGGAAGGGAGTAGCCGGCTTCTGGAGGCCGGCTATACTCTTGGCCGACTAGGAAAAGTCGGGCCCCCTTCGCGCCTCTCTCTGGCTGAAGGGGCCCGCAGTCCTCAGGCCGTACAGGAGTGGGTCGTGGATGACGTCGAGGCTAGCGTGGCTACAGTGCCGAGCCGCACGGGAGACGTCCCTCCCGTACGGCCTCCTGTAGCCATGCCCGCCTCAGGCTTCGGGGGTCGTGGGCCGCACTGTGGCCACACCCCGTCACGTCGCCGTTATGTAGGAGTGGTTGTGGTCTTGGCCGGCTCCTAGGAGTCGGCGTCCTTCTTGGCCGGCTTCTTGGAGTCGGTGAGGCTGGGTCGCCTTCTGGGAGTCGGCTTTAGTGGTAGCCGGCCGGGGAAGGCGGCCCAAATGCTTGGAGTGCTTGAAGGCCCAAAGGCCTGATAAATTTTCCGAAGAGCCAGGGATAGTCGGTTAGGCTACCCATGGCCATTTACTCCGACAGTAGTCCCCGAAGCTGGTTGGGCTTCGAGGTGGAGTCGGGTTCAAGAAGCTCGATCAGCTTCCTATCGTGACAAGCCAGCAGCTGGGAGCCGGCCTTGGTCAGGCGCGCCGCCTTAGTCGAATTCTTCTGGAGTCGGGGGGCAGGAACCCGCAGGCACGTGCACCGGGCCGCGGGCCGCCCTCGGGCCGTTGGCGTGCCACATGGCCGGAAAGCCTGCCAGCCCACGCGCGTGACGGGACGTCGCCGCAGGGAGGGGCCCCGCCACGTCCGCGCCCCGGCCCAGGCGCGGATCCTTTGTATCCCAAAACCGCCCGCACGTTCCGTGCGGCAGTTTCAGCTCGCACTTATGCGTAATAAACGCGAGACGTGGGGGGAGTGGGCGCAGTTAATCCCACGTCTCCCCCCCACGTCCGGCCTCTTCGGCCGCGTGAGGCTATAAGTAGGGGGAGGTGGAGGGCGGCAGGCCCTCGCACGCTCCTCCTACTTCCACCGTCTTCTTGCCTTGCTCGTTCTCACGACAGCGCCTCGCCGCCGCGCTCTTCCTCCGCACGCTCCTCCGCCGCCGTGCTAGCTTCCGCTATGCCTCCCCACGTAGAGCAGCTTGGCGGGGATTGGGACGGCTCCATCGTCCATAACGACCACATCGACTTCCTCCGCGACACCCGGCGTCTGCCCAGCGCGGACAAAGTGGAGGTCTGCCTCGCACCGGAGAAGGAAATCAGGCCGGCGCCGCGGGAGGGCGAGCGGGTGGTCTTCCGCTCGCACTTCCTGCGCGGCTTCGGCCTACCAGTGAGCGCCTTCTTCCGCTCCTGGCTGGAATTCTATCAGCTCCAGCCGCACCACCTCACCCCCAACGCGGTGGTGCTGCTGTCGGCCTTCGTCACCCTGTGTGAGGGCTATCTCGGCGTCCTCCCCACCCTTGAGCTCTGGGGGGAGTTCTTCCAGTCGAAGCTGGGCACGCGCAGTAAAGGCGTGCCGGCTCATACTGGCGCCTTCATCGCGTCGCGGAGATCGGGCGCCGACAACCCCTTCCCCGTCATCACGCTGATCCAATCGGTGAAGAAGTGGCAGAAGTCGTACTTCTACGTGCGGAACATCGCTCCACGGGGCGACTACATCAACCTGCCGGCTTACGTAGCCGGCCCACCGGCGGGGAGGCTGACCCAGTGGTCCTTCCGGGCGGTGACGCTGTCGCAGGGAGGAAACGCCGCCATCGCCCGCCTGCGGGTGATGGTCCAGTCGGAGGGCCTGACGGGGCCCGACCTCCTGGCCGCGTTCGTCACGCGCCGGGTCCTTCCGCTCCAGAGCCGGCCTCATCTGATCTGTCAGATGAGCGGCCAGCTCGATCCGAGCCGACGACGCCGCCGACATGGTGAATTACCTCGCCAACTGCCAACTTTCCGAAGACTGGCAATTCGGCAAGGAGCCATATAGCCGTGCCAATCCTCCGCCTACGGTACGCTCCCCTCGTCTCTTTTTTTCTCTCTCTCTCAGCTTTGTCGCCGAGTTCCTCTGGGCCGACTCTAACTCAGTAGGCTTGCTCTTTTGACAGAGTCCTCTGCTTCGGCCGGCCAGCGGGACAGACGTGGAGCGCCGCTTCGTCCCCGACCGGACCGAACACGACCAGGAGGACCCCGACCTGGGGGCGGTCCATATGGAGGATGCCGTCGAGCCGGCCGGTGGCCAAGCCGGCGGCGAAGCAGGCGGCTCCGGGTTCACCGCTACCTTCGACGACTGGCCGGACGAGGACGAAGCCGAAGCCGTCCCGCACCGCCAGCCGGCATCCGGACGCGGCGCAGGCTCCTCCGGCGCGCAGCCTGCTCGGGGTAGAGGCCAGAAACGTCGCGCCGCCCAGGGCATGTTCGGCAGCCGGACGAAGAAGCCCAGGGGTGGGGCGGCAGCCACCAGGCGGGAAGAGGCGGCCGCGAAGGCGGCTCGCTTCCGCAAAGTGGTGAAGCAGCCGCAGACTGTGTCGGCGTAAGTTCTCTCTTTCTATGTACTCTCCTTCTTTCTTTTCTTGGGTGGTTCTTGAACCTTCGTCTTCTTTTTCAACGGTCAGAGCTCCGCTGTCACTTGAGCGGGCGGCTGCCGGCTCCGTCGTCGAGTCGCCAGGGGGCTCTGGGAGCACCACCCGCCGCGTAGATCCCCGCGCCGCCCTCTTGGAGGCGACGGAAAGGAACGCGCAGGAGGTGCGGGAGGAGCAGGAAGCGCGGGAGGCGGAGGCACGGAGGGCAGCCGCCGCCCAGGCAGCTCGGGAGGAGGAGGCGGCGAAGGCGCTCGCCGAGGCCGCAGCCAAGGCCCAGGCAGAGGCCGAGGCGGCGGCAGGGGATGCTTTGATGGTCACCCCCCTGCGCACCATGGCGCCAGGGGACGTGAATCCCTCGCCAGGGGGAGCCAGTGGTTCCCAGCCGGGGCTGGGAGGAAGCGGCGACGACGTCATCATCTTGGGGGAGGCGCCGGGGCCGACTCCTCCGACTAGGGCGGCCCAAGGCGGCCAGCCTGAGCCTGCGCCCGCACAGTCGGCGGAGGGCGAGCCGGCCGCGGGAGCTGAGGTGGCGGTCCGGGTTCCGCCAAGTCGGCGTGCAGGGAAGGCCGCGTCGGAGCCGCAGAAGGCTGCGGCGGAGCCACAGCCGGCCGTGGGCTCCAGCTCATTGGCCCGAGACGCGGAGGCGGCCAGCGCTACCTCGGGGTGGACGCCGGGCGGAGGAACAGCCGTGGCGAACGTCGCTGCACAAGACGTCCGGACCCGGCTCCAAAGCCAAGCCGCGGCGCTGAGGCAGTTCACCGACGAATTCCTCGCAACGCGGGCAGCCATCCGGGGTTAGCATTCCTATCTTGTTCTTTCTTGATCTTGATTTCTCTTCTTGATCTTGATTTCTCTCGTGGGGGCGCGTCAGCGCACCCACTGGGTGTAGTCCCCGAGTTCCGAGTCGGCTGCTGAGCAGGCGGCTTGGAACTTCTTGGAGATTTTGTCTTTGCTGCTTTTGTTCTCACTTCGGTCTTCTGTCCGTCTTGCAGGACTACCACAACCTCCGAGCGGCCTCCTTCAACTCCCAGGCTCGGGAGCTGACCCAGAAGACCGCCGATCTTACTGAGAGCCGAGGTGTGTGACTTGATCTTTATCTCATGTGGGGGCGCGTCAGCGCACCCACTGGGTGTAGTCCCCGAGATTCGGGCCGACTGCTGAGCAGTCGGCTCGGATCTTCCTTGATGATTTCTCATTGTTCTTCTTCTTCTTCTATCTCTGCAGCGGCCAATGCCGGTCTAAGGGCACAGCTGGGGGAGTCCCAGACTGCTCTTCGTGCCAAGGACGCGGAGCTCGCCGCCTTGGTGCAGGAGCGCGACCGCCTGGTCAAGAAGCTGGCCGACCAGGAGGAAGGCCACAAGGCGGCGCTGAAGGCTGCGCAGGATCGCGAAGCTACCCTCCAGGCCGAGTTCGAGACGGAGGCGGCCGGCTGGGCAGAGGCCAGGCAGACTCTGGTCTCCGGCTATGGCCAGATTGAGGATCTAGTTGACGGTAAGTCGTCTACCCCTTCGTCCTTTCTTGCCATCTGCCACTTTGGCTTGTTTTTCTGATTTCGGTGTTTTTCTTTTCTTTTCTCCTTCACGCAGAGTACTTCCCTGGCTACTCAACTGCCGCCAACCAGGCCATCGAAGCCCGTCGCCAGGCGAAGAGGCAAGCCGGCTTCGAGATCTCGCCAACCGCCGGCCGCTCGCTGGAAGAACAGCTCCTGGCGATCCAGGCTCGCATCCAGCCGGCTCACAGGCTGCTCCGCCGGCTTCAGCGCGCGGGATCGCAGGTCTTGGCCGCCCTCTGGCCCGGCCAAGTGGTCCCTCGCACCCCTAGTCGGACCGCCGACTGGCTGGAGGTGGCAGTCGGCCGCTTCGAGGCTTTGAAGGCGTCAGCAGCTCGCTCCGGCGCCAGGCGGGCGCTGGAGTTCGTCAAGGCCTGGTATCCCGGCCTGAACCTGGACCAGCTGGCTACCTGGCGGCAGCAAGCCGACACGGAGCTGGAGCCGGCGCGGCCGGCCATCATTCGGCGGGCTTCAGCGATCGCCGACTACACCGACACCAACGTCTTCGCCCCCGAGGTGGACGACAATGGAGTTGCCCAGCCGGAAGATTGGTTCGGGCTGGACCCAGCGTACGGCGAGGACTCGGCGGAGGAGATCGACTCCAGCGACGAGGGCGAAGAGGAGGAGGAGGAGGGTGAAGACGCCGAGCCGGCTGGCGGAGTAGCCGGCCAGCCTGACCGCGCCTCCAGCACTACGTCGCGTGCGAGTGCGTCTCCTGCCGCGGGAGGTGGTCAAGCCGGGACCAGCTAGGCGGCCACTCCTTCAGCCGGCGAGGCCGCCTTCACCGACCAGCTCGGCCTTCCTGTCGCGCCTTAGTCTTCTTTCTTTTGTTTTCCTGTCTTGTTACTTTTGAACAATGTTTGGTTAAGTCTGCACAATTCCACCCACTGGGTGTATTCAAACTCAAGTCTGTTGCCAGCCTGTGGGCGGCTTTATGTATATAAGTTATGCAATCAGTCTTTCCTTGTACTTTCGCTTTTTGTCCTTCTGCTTTTTTCCTTTGCCGCCCTCCCTTGGTTGCCGCCTCCCTAGTCAAACAGTTGTTCTGCAATCTGTAGCCGGGGAGTGCCTGGCCGATTGGGGAGGGGGAAGTACTTTTAGCTTTGCCGGACTTAAGCTAAGTTTTTTAGGAAGCCGGCCAGCCGGCTGTTTTGACAGCCGGCAGGCATATTTGGAGGCCGTCTCTTTGCTATATAGGTTAGTTGTTCCTTAGCCGTTTTTCGTGTGGGTGTCCTTTCTGTCTTCTCTCTTGCTAGTCGGACAGTCAGTTCTTTGAGCTGCGACTTTCAACAAGAGAGGACTTGGGGGCCGGCGCACTACTTTGCTGACTTCGGGAAGAACTTTGAATATAGCTCAAGGCGGCCAGTCCCCGGGCCGACTAGTCGGACCTGGTGCCGGACAAGAATTCAAAATGTAATAATACATTCATGGATATGATACTCGTCATTCATAGATAAATAAAAGGCAGTCCCCGAGTACTGTTCGGGGGGCCTGTTGGTTTGTACTTAATACAAAAGGGGTAGCGCGATACATACTGCTTTTCAGCTGTAAAATCGTCTTAGGAGGTTTGCGTTCCATGGTCGCTCCGACTCCTTGCCGGAGTCGTCTCTTTTGCGTGCTCTTGGCTTTTGCGCGTCGATCAAGTAGTAGGAGTCGTTGCCGAGTGCCTTGCTGACGACGAAGGGGCCTTCCCAAGGGGCCGAGAGCTTGTGCTGGCCGGCTGTTCGCTGGATCAGCGGGAGCACAAGGTCGCCCTCTTGGAAGGATCTTGGCTTGACCTTGCGGTTGTAGTAGCGGCGCAGGCCTTGTTGGTAGATGGTGGACCGGCTGAGGGCTAACAGCCGGCCTTCTTCCAGTAGGTCGACGCCGTCTTCTCTTGCTTCTTTGGCTTCCTCCTCCGTGTACATGGTGATCCGAGGCGAGTCGAACTCGATGTCTGTTGGGATGACAGCCTCGGCACCGTACACAAGGAAGAATGGAGTGAAGCCGGTTGACTTGTTGGGTGTAGTGCGCAGACTCCAGAGGACAGCCGGCAGCTCTTCGAGCCAGCAGCCGGCCGATCGCTCCAGTGGTACAACCAGTCGGGGCTTGATGCCGGAGAGGATAAGTCCATTTGCTCGCTCGACCTGGCCGTTTTACTGCGGGTGGGCCACGGACACTAAGTCCAGTCGGATGCCCTGCGTCGCGCAGAAACGTGCCAGTGCGCCTTTGGCGAAGTTCGTGCCGTTGCGGTGATGATGCTGTGCGGCACGCCGTACCGAGTAGTGATGTCGGTGATGAATGTCACGGCAGTCGGCCCGTTTAGCTTCTTAATTGGCTTGGCTTCGATCCACTTTGTGAACTTGTCCACCGCAACGAGTAGATGTGTCATGCCACCGCGGGCTGTCTTGAAAGGGCCCACCATGTCCAGTCCCCAGACGGCAAAAGGCCAAGTGAGGGGAATGGTCTTGAGGGCAGAAGCCGGCAGGTGTTGTTTGGAACTGAAGACTTGACATCCTCTGCAGCTCTTGACTATTTCTTTAGCATCCTCCAAGGCAGTCGGCCAGAAGAACCCATGGCGGAAAGCCTTGGCCACGAGGGATCTTGAGGCGGCGTGATGGCCGCATTCGCCTTGGTGGATGTCTTTGAGGATTGCCACTCCTTTTTCTGGCTCGACGCAACGCTGGAAGACTCCAGTGACGCTGCGCTTCACGAGCTCCCTGTTGATTATTGTGTATGCCGCGGCTCGTTGTTGCACTAGTCTTGCTGCGATCTCATCAGCCGGCAGCTCTCTGCTGACTAGGAACTTGAGGATGGGCTGGGCCCATGAGGGAGCTGTGACTTCTTCTGCTGTTAATGTGGCCACCATGACTCGGGTGGGTGGGTTGGGTGTTGCATTGGAGTCGACCACCGCTTCTTGTGTCGTTGCAGTCCCCGGGCCGACTACTGCAGTCCCCGGGCCGGGTTCTGAAGTCCCTGGGCCGGGTGCGACTACGTCAGTCCCCGGGGCAGTCGTCGAAGTCCCCGTGCCGCCTGCGGGATTTCTTGAGCCGGATCCGGCTGTTTCTGGCGTAGGCGGTACGAAGATGGAATCCGACTCTGGAGATGGCTTGATGGACGGCTTGAGGAGGTGCTGGAGGGAGACGCCAGTCGGTATGGCTTGTCGGGTGGAGCCGATCCGTGCTAGGGCATCTGCTTGGTCGTTGTCGGCCCTTGGCACGTGAAGGAACTCGCACCCTTCGAAGTATCCGCTCATCTGCTGGACGAGGAAACGGTAGCTCGCCATGTTCGCGTCCTTGGCGTCCCAGTCGCCAGATGATTGCTGGACCACCAAGTCTGAGTCGCCGTAGCACAGGATCCGGCGTATGCCGAGTTCTTTGGCTAGCCGGAGCCCATGTACGAGCGCCTCGTACTCGGCCACGTTGTTGGAGGCGGCGAAGTGGATCTGCAGCGTGTACTTGAGCTTGTCGCCTTTGGGAGAGGTGAGGACGATGCCGGCTCCCAAGCCGGTGCGCATCTTGGACTCGTCAAAGTGCATCCGCCAATGGGTAGAGTCGGGAGCCGGCGGTAAGTACTGGGTCTCGGCCCAGTCGACGAGGAAGTCGGCCAATGCTTGCGACTTGATGGCGGTGCGGGGTTGATAGAAAATCGTGTAGGGCGCCAAGGCAATGGCCCATTTGGCCACCCGGCCGGATGCATCCCGGCTGCCTATGATCTCGGCGAGCGGGGCAGTGCACACGACCATGATGGGGTGCTCTTGGAAGTAGGGCTTCAACTTCTTGGCAGCGAAGTACACCCCATAGCACATCTTTTGGTAGTGCGGGTAGTTTTGCTTTGAACTGGACAGTACTTCGCTGAGATAGTAGACCGGCCTCTGGACCAGCTGGGCTCGGCCTTCCTCCGGGCGCTGGACCACAACAACAGTGCTGACGACTCGGCTTGTTGCGGCGATGTAGAGGAGCATGGGCTCCTTCTCAGTCGGCGCAGCCAGGACAGGCGGAGTGGTCAACATTTTCTTCAACTCATGGAAGGCTTGGTCGGCTTGATCATTCCACTCAAAGTGAGTGGACTTCTTCATGAGTCGGTACAGAGGGAGAGCCTTCTCTCCTAGTCGGCTGATAAAACGGTTCAGGGAGGCTAAGCAGCCAGTGAACTTCTGCACGTCTCACAGCTTGGTGGGAATCTCCATCCTCTCGATGGACTTGATCTTGACAGGGTTGCACTCAATGCCACGTTCGGAGACCAGGAAGCCTAGCAGCTGGCCGGCTGGCACTCCAAACACGCACTTCTCGGGGTTGAGCTTGATCTGGAATCGGCGCAAGTTGGCAAATGTTTATTTCAGGTCTTCCAGCAAGGTACCGCGCTTCTCTGTCTTCACCACAATGTCGTCTACGTAGACGTGGGCATTTCTGCCGAGTTGTTTCAAGAGACATTTCTGCATGCAATGCTGAAAAGTGGCACCGGCATTTCTCAAGCCGAATGTCATTGTCAGGTAGCAGAAAGCTCCAAAGGGTGTGATGAAGGCAGTCTTCATGCGGTCAGCCGGGTCCAACTTGATCTGATGATACCCTGAGTATGCATCCAAAAAACTTAACAGCTCGCATCCGGCTGTGGAGTCTATCACTTGGTCAATCCGTGGCAAAGCAAACGGATCCTTTGGGCAGGCCTTGTTCAAACTTGTGTAGTCTATACACATGCGCCACTTGTTATTCTTCTTCAAAACCAGAACTGGATTGGCAAGCCATTCTGGAAAGAACACTTCCATGATGAAGCCGACTGCAAGGAGCCAGGCTATCTCTTCTCCAACGATTCTTCGCTTCTCTTCTGATAGTCGGCGGAGGGATTGCTTGACCGGCTTCGCATCAGCTCGGACATGTAATTTGTGCTCGGCGAAATCCTTCGGGACACCCGGCATGTCCTTTGGGGACCATGCAAAGATGTCTCGATTCTCACGGAGGAAGTCGACGAGTTGGCCTTCCTATTTACTGTCCAAGTTCACCCCAATCACGGCGAACCTCTCCGGGTGCTCCGGGTCTAGAGGTATCTTCTTCGTCTCTTTGGCAGGCTGGAAGGAGCCCTGCGCATCACAGTCCTCGGGGTTGGGGGACAAGGCCGGCTGCTTGCCGGCCATGGCCACAACCCGCTCCAACATCTTCTTCTCTTCGGCCAGCTGGCTGCTGGCCATGGCACACTCGATGGACTTCTTGTAGTCGCCGGCTACCGTGATGATCCCCTTCGTGCTCGGCATCTTCATCTTCAGGTAGGCGTAGTGGGGCACGGCCATGAACTTGGCCAACGCAGGTCGGCCAAGCAGTGCATGATAGGGGCTCTCCAAATCCACCACCTCGAACCATATTGCTTCCCGGCGAAAGTGATCTTTGTCTCCGAAGAGAACATCCATTTTGATCTTGCCGATTGGAGAGCAAGATAGGCCGGGTACGATACCATGGAAGACGGTGCGGCTCGGCATGAGCTGCTTTGCTTTGATGTTCAACTTGTCCATGGTATCGCGGTACAGTATGTTGATGCTGCTTCCGCCGTCTATCAGGATGCGGGAAAATCTGGCAGCTCGCCTCTCCGTCGCAAGGGTGACGTCCAAGACCATAGCATAGGAGCCAGGCGAAGGCATCACCTCTGGGTGGTCGGCCTGGCTCCAGCTGATGGGCTTTTCCGACCAGTGCATGAACTCGGCGGTGCTAGAGGCGACTGCGTTTACTTCTTGGTGCTGCCGGCGTCGGCTGCGCTTGTCGTCGACTTGACTTGTGAAGACGACGTAGGCGTCGTGCGCTTCGGGGAACTCGTCTTGGATGGCGCCGACTGCCGGCCGGGCCGCCGGCTGCTGGGGAGCTGGAGGCGGCGGGCCGGGAGGCGGAGGCGGCACCATCCCTTCGCCCTTGGTGATGCGGGTGAGCCAGTGGCATTTCCGTGTCGTATGGTTGGACGGCTTCGCGCCGCTGTGGAATTTGCAGGGAGCATCGAGTGCTTGTTCGTAGGAGAAAGACGGCTGCCAAGGCGGCCGTCCACCCTTCTTCTTGGGAGCGGGCCGCTCTTTGGGCTGCTCGTCTTCAATGGTGGGCACCTGCCGACTGGAGGAAGTCGGCATGGGGCCCTTGCGCTTGTGGTCGTTCTGGTAGGGGCGCCGGTTAGGGTCGCCAGCCGGCGTCTTGGGAGCCGGAGCAACTACCTTCCCCGAGGCGTCCACTCGGAGTTCGGTCTTCATGGAGGAGTCGGCAGTGGCATACTTGTCGGCGGTGATCAGCAACTCATCGAGGGTAGCCGGCTCGTCGCAGAGGAGTCGGTGCTTGAGGAGGGTGCCCTCTCGGCACCCGGCAGTGAAATACTCGATGGCCTGGACCTCGTGCACTCCCTCGCAGGAGTTGCGGAGCTCGGCCCATCGCGTGAGGTAGTCGCGGGTTGACTCGTTGGGCCCCTGGACGCAAAGGGAGAGCTGGTGAGGATTGGGAGGCCGCTTGTAGGTGCTGGTGAAGTTGCGGACGAAAACTTCGGTGAAGTCCAGCCAGCTGTTGATGCTGTAGGGCTTGAGGCTGTTGAGCCATGTGCGCGCCGTGCCTTGCAGCATCAAGGGGACTTACTTCACGGCGACGCGCCGATTGCCGTTGGCGATGCTGACGGCTGTGGAGTAGTCGATGAGCCAATCTTCCGGCTTCACCGAGCCGTTGTACTTGGGTGTGTCTCTGGGGAGCGAGAACCCTTTGGGGAAGGGCTCGTCGCGGATGCGGGGGCCAAAGCATGGCGGGCCGACATCGTCTTCTTCTTCTAGCGCCAAGGATCGAGCAAGGCGGTCGATCCTGTGGCGGACGTCGTTTTCGCCGACTCCTTCTCGGCGGCCGAGTCGGTCGCCAAGAGTCGGATGGGTGACAGGCGGTGGAGTGAGGCGTCTTTCTCTTCGAGGCGGGGGAGGAGGCAGGTTTCCCTGGTGCTCTACAGCTTGAGGGCGGCCATCCGCGTTGCGCTCGATGGTAATGCGAGTCCGGCTGCGGCTGGCAGCCGGCTCCTTGTCTTTCTTCTGGCGCGCACTGCTCGCAGTTGGCGAGCGGGACGTCGCGGCGTGCTCCCGGCGCGGGGGATGGCTATCAGCTCGGGCGCCGGCTTCGTGCCATTCTGCAGCCGCGTCGATCAGCTGCTGGATCCATCTTGTCATGTAGGGGAGCTCATGGGCTCCCAGCCCATTGAGCTCCTCTGCAGCCGCCTGAGCGGCTCGCAGATTCTCGAGCAGGGTGGCGTAGACGGGGCGATCTGCGCCCAGCATGCTGGCAACGGCTGCGCCGCGCTTCTGGACGAAGCCGGCTCGGCTCGGGCCGCTAGGCGGCGGCGTCCCGAAGGCGGCGCGGTCGACTTCGCACTGGTGGGCCTCGGTGAGGCGTCTCATCGAGGCTATCTTCTTGCCCTCTGCGATGAGGGCAAGGCGGCGTGCTTCCAGAGTCTCGGCGTCGGCGTCGGCCGGGATGGGGACGGAGAGGTCGTGCATCGCCGCTTGCTGAGCGTCGCGGGCGTTCTCGCCCGAGTTGGAGACGTGGCTGATGACCAGCACTTCAGTGACAGCGCTGCTGCCGCTGTCAGCTCGAGGGAGGGGGTCGTCGAAGACCACCACGTCGGAGGGGTAGGCGTCGAGCGGCGCGGTGTCGGAGTCGATGAGCATCGGGTCGGTGGAGCCGACCGACTCCATGTCCGCAGCGGGCTCGCTGGAGACGTGAAGTTGGTCGAGGAGGCTGACGAGGCGGCTCTCGGGGTAGTCGGTGCCTGCGTCGGACGCAGGCTCGTCGGAGATGCGAGTCTCGCCGAGCAGATCGGCGAGGCGGCTCGCTGCGCAGGCGTCGTCGATGCCTTGCAGCGCGTCGGGGCAAACGCCATCGGGCGCAGCAGGCTGGCTGCGCTCGCGGGGAAGGAAGAGGGTTCCCGCCCAGAACAGGTCTCCGGACGACGGTGCACCTGGCCCCACGGTTGGCGCCAAATGTCGGGTGGTTGGTGCGACATATGCCAAGGGATGGCTTATCATTGTGGGAGCCAATAAAACGTCGCCGGTGCCCGGAAACGGGATGAGGCGAAGACATGTACGCCGGCGAATCTTACCCAGGTTCGGGGCTCTCCGAGGAGATAACACCCCTAGTCCTACTCTGCGGGGTCTCCGCATGATCACTAGATCGATAAAGGGTAGCTACAATCGCTCCTAGAGCTGTTGAGATCAAGGGAGAAGAAGAACAAGGCTAGCTCTTGCTTCTCTCTATCTATGGTGTGTGTGCTATGCGTGGGTGTTAACCTAGAAGCCAACCCTTTGCATGGGTGCTCCGGGGGGTTTATATAGGCCTACCCCCCGGGGGTACAATGGTAATCCGACTGGGAACTGGTCCCAGTCGTCAGTGTCTACGCTCGCCGGCTTCTCCGCCGGCTGGTGGGTCCCGCCGGCTGGTGGGTCCCGCCGGCTGCCGGCTACTTGGTCGACAGGCCGGTCCCATCGCCTAGGGTTTTGTCGGCGGCTGCTTACTATAGCCGCGCCTCTAATGATGAGGGCTTAGTCGAGGTGAGCGTGGCTACAGTGGGCCGCCTCGGGGGCTATCACTGTAGCCTCACCTCGTCTTGTCTCCTTAATGGGGCTCCTGCTTCGAGGAAGGGAGTAGCCGGCTTCTGGAGGCCGGCTATACTCTTGGCCGACTAGGAAAAGCCGGGCCGCCTTCACACCTCTCTCTGGCTGAAGGGGCCCGCAGTCCTTGGGCCATACAGGAGTGGGTCGTGGATGACGTCGAGGCTAGCGTGGCTACAGTGCCGAGCCGCACGGGAGACGTCCCTCCCGTACGGCCTCCTGTAGCCATGCCCGCCTCGGGCTTCGGGGGTCATGGGCCGCACTGTGGCCACACCCCGTCACGTCGCCGTTATGGAGGGGTGGTTGTGATCTTGGCCGGCTCCTAGGAGTCGGCGTCCTTCCTGGTCGGCTTCTTGGAGTCGGTGAGGCTGGGTCGCCTTCCGGGAGTCGGCTTTAGTGGTAGCCGGCCGCGGAAGTCGGCCCAAATGCTTGGAGTGCTTGAAGGCCCAAAGGCCTGATAAATTTTCCGAAGAGCCAGGGATAGTCGGTTAGGCTACCCGTGGCCATTTACTCCGACAGGTGGTATTGGCACATACTGAGGCGGGCAGGGTTCACCCGGGGAGGCCCCATCACTTGTGGCTAAACAGGGGTCCCGACCCGGGCACTATGATTCCCGGCGGGTTACTAGACCCTCCACCTGGCGTGTTGAAGAGGTTTCGAGGATCGTAGACCGGAGGGAGTCGAGATTGGGCCTTTTGATGCCTCCTTCTCATGACCTCATTGGACGCGTTCTGATCCATCGTGAGCCGGAAGGACTGCGCCTGAATCAACTGAGTCTGGGCGTCGAGAGCCGCCCTCTCCGCAGCCATCCTGATCCCTTCCGCCGCCAGATCCTCCTTAGCTTTCACTAGTTCTAACTTTAACTGCGCCACCTCCGCGTCATGCTGAGCTTGATCCGTCGGGTCAACCGTGGCGGTCAACAGGGCCATCATCTTGTCCGTGAGATCCATCAGCACCTGAGCCGGCGAGGGCACCGGGTTTCCCGACCCAGCAGCAGGGTTCTGAACAGGCTGTGCACCGGCCATGAAGATTCCAACCCGGTTCGGCGGCTCAAACGGGTCCGGAATACTGTCACCATCGGAACAACCCCTGAGCCTACCATCTTGAAGTTGATACAACGAGTTTGACTCATCTGTGGACGACTCGCCGTCAGAGCTGGCGGCCGTCTCATCACCAGATCCAGATCCATCAGAGAGCCCTCCATGGATACATCCCACAAAAGCATGCTTCAAGGCAGGTAGGGCCCGGGCGGGTCGTGCACGCTGAGCCGTCTCGACGAGATCGGCGCAGAGATCCGGCTCAGGGCCCGGCTCACCAATCTTGCCAATGAAGACATGAATTCCGCCGAAGGGGACCCGGTACCCGTACTCAATTGAGCCGGCGTCGGGGCCCCAGTTTGCATCGTTGATGTAGAGCTTGCCGCGACGACTCTTGGTCATCCGGCCCACAGCGTATCCCTTGAGCCCTTCGAAGCTACCCTTCAAGAACTCGAATCCACCGTGCGCTGGCCCCATGGTGGGCGCCAACTGTCGTGGAATTGTCACGGCAGATGTCCTCGAGCTAGGACTTAGTCATGGAGCCATCGCAACTAGGAAAGCTTAAAGGGGTTAAGTGGGACAAGGAACGCGAGGGTTATACTGGTTCGGCCCCTTACGGTGAAGGTAAAAGCCTACGTCCAGTTGAGGTGGTATTGATTAGGGTTTCGATGAGATGGGAGTGTGACTGCTATGCCTAGCTCTCGATGAGATCTCTCTCTCTCCTAAACCGCCGCCGGGTCGTCCCTTTATATAGGGAGGTTGACGCCCAGCAGCTCTCAGAGTCCCGGCCGGCTCATAAGAGTGTCCGGCTCGGACTCTCAACTATTCTTGCCTTACACTGCAAGTTCTACCATAATGGTGGTTGTAACTACGGGCCTTAAGCCATCTCCGGGTCTTAAGCCCATCTTTGGCCCGCCGTCTTCAAGCTTGGCGCCGGGCTTCAGGCGATGACCATTATGAGTAACCCGGCCCCTCCGGGCGGGTGACTCTAAGGTTTATATCCTCAACAGGATGGAAAGAAACCTAATGTCAACACTGATTTTGAAATCCCTGATGATATCTATATAGGGTACTGCACACCCCCTGAGGAAACAAAGAATGAGCGCAAAGTGTGCATCAGAGAATAGAGAGGAGATGGGTTAGAGAATGGAGGGAATATCGTTATGTAACACCCAAGTACATGAAGAAATTCGTTGTACACCGTCCATGCCCAAGACCTCCTTTGGCACCTGGCCAAGTTGCTGATCCCTCTAGTATCAGAAGAGGTGAGGAATTTCCCAAGGAATGGGCCAAGCGTCAAGCCAAGCTAGCCAAAATGGCTAAGGATGCAGTGAGAAAATTTAATGAAGACTCTGCTGCTGCCACTGCTGAGGCCTCTGCAAGCAAGCCAAAGAAGGCCATGGCAAAGAAGCCCGCTCACAAGCCCAGTGCTTCTCCATCTATGCCCTCACGGCCAAGTTCCTCAGCAATGCCCTCTCGACCAACTTCTTCAAAGCCCTCACGGCAAATTCCTTAAGCTGCACCAGCCCCTCAAAAGTCCTCAGCTCCTCCGACCAAATCCTCAGCACCTGTGCATCTTGCCTCGTGCCAAAGGACAACATGCATCTCTATTGCCTCAGGAGCCTCTGGTAGTTCTTCAGCTCCACCAATTACCTCAACAGGCCCCACACTGCTGAAGACAAAGGCCACTGCTGAACGAGGATCTCGACCAAGTCCTCACAAGAAGTAGGTCGCCTTTCAAGTACCGTCCGAAGATGACGAAGCTGATGATGAAGAACTTGCCGAAATCATCAGAGACAGGCAGCACAGGGCCGCTAGAGGCAAAGGCAGCAATGTGCCATTGATGCTGGATCCAAAGCTGATCCTAGACTTCATCGATCTATGGCACAAGGACCCCAACACTCCTCTACCTGAGATGAACCTCACTCCTGGCCAAAGTCACGTGTTGACGGCCTTCATCGATGAGGAAAAATGGAAATATGAACAGGGGAGGAGGGTGAAGAAAGCGCAGTACAAGAAGGAGCGCTTTCTGAAGCAAAATGTCTTGAAGCTTTCACCCGAAGAACTTGTAGCTCTTCAATTAGAAATCAAGCAACTGAGTGATGAATTTGATCGCTACTATGCTGGCTGGCTTGGAGCCAAAGTCAGATTTGTGAAGATTACTGAGAAGTTCACTACAAATGTTGCAGCCCCAACGCAACAAGAAATTCCTCAGGCTGAACCTTCAAAAAAATTCCTCAGGCTGAGGCAACTGCTCAGCCTACTGAAGAACATGCCAGCACTGCTGATGAAAATCAGGCTGCTGATGAAACTCAAACTACCAGGGCTGATGATTGCATTCCAACCGCTGAAGAAATTGCCAGGGCAACCACTAGTGTTGCACCTGAAGAAACTGTCAGGATAGCTGAAGCTTCACCAACTATGCCTGAAGAAACTGCAAATGCCAGGGCAACTGCATCAGTTGTGCCTGAAGTAACTGAACCAATTTCCTCTGCTCCTCCTACACCAACACCAAGTCCAATTCTTCCTTCTGCATTAGATGTGAAGAAGACCAAGGCTGCGGAGCGTGCAGCTATGAAGAAAAGGAAGGCATCAACTTCATCAGATTCTTCAGCTCCGAAGAAGATGAAGCCATTGTCTAGCTCTTTTGAAAATCCAATTGATGCTATTCTAAGGACCTTGTTCCTTTTGATGAAGAATATGTGATCCCAAGCGGATCAGATGAAGCGATTCCTTCTGCTACTTCATCAGAGCAGTTGGATGAAAAAATTGAAGTGGATACAATCCCTTCCACACTAATCGTCTCATCACCCATGCCTCAGTTCACTGCTGAAGAGGCCGGCATTCAAGAAAAGAGTGATGAAGAAGAGGATGTGGACATTGGAAGCACTACTCCAGTTATGAACTATGACTTTTGGGAAAGTAAGCACCCCAATTCTCCTCTGTTCACCCCTCTGCAACAAATTCCTCAGTCCCCCGTGACTACAGTTCAAATGGGATCTGAAGAACCACACCCCACACCGTTTGTCCATGAAGAAATTCCAGCCACTAGTGCTGATGAAACTGTAAATGAAGAATTGAAGACCCAGGCTGCCACTAAAGAAGAACCTGAAATTCCTCAGCCTATGGACCCTGAGATTGCGATTACTGAGGTTGTGATGCAATTGACTGATACTCCTCAGCCCAAGCCAAAGGATCCCTTCTCAAAGAAGCAGAAATTCAAGGCCGATGATTTCTTCGGTGAGCATGTGTTCTTCACTGACTATAACCCATATGACTCTGCTCGTCTTAGAAGGAAGCGGTTCTGGACTGCCAGCCAAGCCAACTTCTATTCTTCACTGCTTTTCAACAAAGACAAAGTCTTCGACTGTAACACCCCGGATGTGACTTTCCATATTTGTAACTCCAACTCTTGCCATTTTCGGCTATGTGTTATGATATTCCCTTCGTGGTCGGGTTTTGTCTCTCGTTTTGCATTTTGTTCATGTCATGCATTTCATATCATGTCATCATGTGCATCTCATTTGCATACGTGTTCGTCTCATGCATCCGAGCATTTTCCCCGTTGTCCGTTTTGCAATCCGACACTCCCACATGCACCGGCGCACCCCTCTTGTCTCTTTTCGTGAGCGGGTGTTAAACGTTCTTGGAATGGACCGAGGTTTGCCAAGTGCCCTTGGTACACCACCGGTAGACCACCTGTCAAGTTTCGTTCCATTTGGAGGTCGTTTGATGCTCCAACGGTTAACCGGGTAACCGCAAAGGCCTCTTGTGCGTTGCAGCCCAACACCCCTCCAAAAAAGCCCAATAACCCATCTAAACCCCCTCCATGCTCTCCGTCGTCGGATCACGATCGTGTGGGCGAAAACTACACCCCATTTGGAGTCTCCTACCTCCCTCTAGCTATAAATATGTGCATTCCTCCGAAATCCCGGGTCCCGAAACCCTAGCCTCACCCCTCTCCGCCGCCGGACACGTCCGGATCGGGCCGGACGCGTCCGCCGCCGCGCCCGCACCAACCGGAGGCCGCCACGTGGCGCCCCGGCCACCCGCGCCGCCGCCAGCCCGCCGGGCCCGAGGCCGGCCCTCCCCGAGCCCATCGCCGCCCTGCGCCTCCGCGCGCCTCCCACGCCGGCCCGCCGCCCGGGCACCGCACCGCCGTCCGCCGCCCGTCCCGTTCGCCGCCGCCCGCGCCCCGGTTGCCGCCGCCTCCGCCGGCGCCAGATCCGGCCG
The DNA here is from genome assembly GCF_002575655.3 of Aegilops tauschii subsp. strangulata. NCBI lineage: Eukaryota > Viridiplantae > Streptophyta > Magnoliopsida > Poales > Poaceae > Aegilops > Aegilops tauschii. The sequence goes on along the minus strand of NC_053040.3, from coordinate 286,705,336 downwards.
GCCCCGTCCCTCCGGCGTCCTCTCCGGCCGACCCCTGCAGCTGCCGCCCCGTCTCCGGCGAGCTCCGGCGACCTCGGCTCGCGTGCCCACGAAGAACCCTAGATCGGAGGTTGATTTCCCCCCTCACTTTTCTGCTAGGTCCCGAAATTCTCTCATTATGTGGCTCTGTTCATCATATCATATCTCCTTGCATACTGCTCCGTTTCGTGCGCATGATATATCAAAATGTTCAGCAGGAGATGCTCTTCATTGCGTTCCATTGTGCCATGTCTGTTTGAGTTCATCTTGATGCCTAAATAATCATTGCAAGAGTGCTATATGATGTTTACTGCTGTCTGTTATCAGAACTTGATGTTTTGTCTTTTTTGTTGCATTTGATGTGTGCATCTTATGAGTATGAGCTCTACATGTGTTTTGAACTATGCCATGCCTTCTTTACAGAGGTGCTTTCCATGCATTTTTGTGATCTACGTGGTGACTAGCACAAGCATGCAAACTAGGCTTCGTGATGTTGCTGTTATCAGGGACTTAGGATTTTGCTGTCCTTTTTCTGCTGTTATTTTGATGCCATGTATCCATGTGGCTACAGCGAGATCCACACTTCTTTTGAGTATGTTCAGTAAGGATGTTTTGGACATATAGTTGTGCTCTATCGATCCATGCCCCTTTTGGCAATTATGGAGTGCCCTAGCATGTCTCAGTCTTGCTCTACTTTTGCTATAAAATGTTCCTGGCAGAATGTTAACATGCTATTCAATTTTGCCAAGGTTGTTGTAGTTGATCCAGGCATGCTATGGACTTGTTGTTGCCATGGTTAGCTTCATGAATATGCCATCTTGCTGTTTGTATGATTTTTTTGTCATGCAATGCTTTTTGATGAGTGAATCGAGCTCACAAAGATGCCTTCATAATTCTATTAATGCCATGCTCTGTTTTCTGCTAAGTCTGAAACTTGCTATGTTTACATGGGTTCCATCATATCTTCTGTGCCTTTTTAGCTCATGATCAGTAAGGGACTTTTGTTCTATGCATTTAGTAGATTCATGTCATGCCTTGTTTTTCTATGGTAAGTTCTTGTAGCATGTTGATGCTTGCTCTGAACATTGCCACCTGATGCTGTTTAAGCCATGTTCAGTATTTTCACCAAGTCTGTGAAGCTGATATCTTTTGCACTTTTGCCATGCTTGTTTGAACCTGTTATATTGTGATCTAGCCGTAGCTCAGTGTTCATCGTTTGTCAAGCATCTCTTGTAGATCACTTACATATGCTTTGTTGCTATGTTAGGGTGCTGTAGCATAGTTACTTGATGTATTCTAAGTGCTATCATGCTGTTAATGGCAGAATTGTGTCATTCTTTTTTTGCTTGCCATTTGCAAACCGTGCATCCGTTTCCGGTGATCTTTATATCGATTTCGACCGAAATCATCTCATCTTTCCAGAGGCATACTTGGTTTGTGAAGTTTATGCCTTGTTCATCTTTTCCCTTCCGGAGCACGCATATGCATTGCGTATCACATCTCGCATATCATGCCATGTATTGCATCATGTTGCTTGTGCATTTCCCGTGATTGATTGTTGGTCCTTTGCTTGTGTTCTTGCTTTGGGTAGAGCCGGGAGACGAGTACGCTTATGAGGAACCTGTTGAGAACGCTTACGAGGATCAAGCTTTCGACAACTCTGAGAACCTTGCAGGCAAGATGACCATACCCTCGAAATCACTTCTATCTTTGCTTTGCTAGTTGTTCGCTCTATCGCTATGCTTGCGCTACGTACCACTTGTTTATCATGCCTCCCATATTGCCATGTTAAGCCTCTAACCATCCTTTCCTAGCAAACCGTTGTTTGGCTAAGTGACCGCTTTGCTCAGCCCTTCTTATAGCGTTGCTAGTTGCAGGTGAAGATGAAGTTGGTTCCATGTTGGAACATGGATATTTTGGGATATCACAATATCTCTTATTTAATTAATGCATCTATATAGTTGGTAAAGGGTGGAAGGCTCGGCCTTATGCCCGGTGTTTTGTTCCACTCTTGCCTCCCTAGTTTCCGTCATACCGGTGTCATGTTCCTTGATTTTGCGTTCCTTACGCGGTTGGGTGATTTATGGGACCCCCTTGACAGTTCGCTTTGAATAAAACTCCTCCAGCAAGGCCCAACCTTGGTTTTACCATTTGACCACCTACCACCTATACTTTTCCCTTGGGTTTTCGCGAGCCCAAGGGTCATGTTTATTTTAGACCCCCCGGGCCAGTGCTCCTTCGAGTGTTGGTCCGAACCGAGCTGCCTGCGGGGCCACCTTGGGGAAACTTGAGGGATGGTTTTACTCGTAGCTAGTCTCATCCGGTGTTGCCCTGAGAACGAGATATGTGCAGCTCCTATCGGGATTTGTCGGCACATCGGGCGGCTTTGCTGGTCTTGTTTTACCATTGTCGAAATGTCTTGTAAACCGGGATTCCGAGACTGATCGGGTCTTCCCGGGAGAAGGAATATCCTTCGTTGACCATGAGAGCTTATAATGGGCTAAGTTGGGACACCCCTATAGGGTATTATCTTTCGAAAGCCGTGCCTGCGGTTATGTGGCAGATGGGAATTTGTTAATGTCCGGTTGTAGAGAACTTGACACTTGACTTAATTAAAATACATCAACCATGTGTGTAGCCGTGATGGTCTCTTTTCGGCGGAGTCCGGGAAGTGAACACGGTTTGGGTTATGTATGAACGTAAGTAGTTTCAGGATCACTTCTTGATCATTCCTAGTTCCGCGACCGTTGCGTTGCTCCTCTTCTCGCTCTTATTTGCGTATGTTAGCCACCATATATGCTTAGTGCTTGCTGCAGCTCCACCTCATTACCCCATCCTTCCTATAAGCTTAAATAGTCTTGATCTCGCGGGTGTGAGATTGCTGAGTCCTCGTGACTCACAGATTCTACCAAAAACAGTTGCAGGTGCCGACGATACCAGTGCAGGTGACGCAACCGAGCTCAAGTGGGAGTTCGACGAGGTACTTGGTCGTTACTATGTTTCGTTTCCTGATGATCAGTAGTGGAGCCCAGTTGGGACGATCGGGGAACTAGCATTTGGGGTTATCTTCTTTTCTTTTGGATTTGACCGTAGTCGGTCTATGTGTGGATTTTGGATGACGTATGAATTAATTTATGTATTGTGTGAAGTGGCGATTGTAAGCCAACTCTCTTTATCCCATTCTTGTTCATTACATGGGATTATGTGAAGATGACCCTTCTTGCGACAATACCTACAATGCGGTTATGCCTCTAAGTCGTGCCTCGACACGTGGGAGATATAGCCGCATCGTGGGTGTTACATCGACCACGAGCATATTCCTCACGTGGACATGGAATCACTGCCTTGCTTCACCCCGGTACTCAGTGTGCTTCATGATGCAGGACTGCTCAACTTTTGCTCTGACATTGTTGATTGGAATGAAGAGCTAATTCTTCAGTTCTATGCAACGCTGCACATCACAGGAGATGCTGACGATGTCAACTCTTGGGTTTTGGACTGGATGACTGAAAATACTCACTTCAAAGCACCGGCCTCTGAATTGCTTCATGCCCTGCCAATCAGTCCTCCCCTTGAAGGTGCTCGTTGCCTGTATCATGAACCTGAACTCACTGCTCATTACATGCAAGTTCTGATGAAGCCGCTGAAGCCCGGTCAAGCCGCAAGGACCAAATTCCTCGTGAAGGAATTGCTGTACGTGCCAAGTACTGTCTATCGCATTCTCTTGAAGACATTGAGTCCAATCGAAGGCCACGACTCGAATGATGAAGAAGTTGTTGGCATCATGAAGAATCTGCTATTCAATATCATGCATGGCTTTCCTGTCAACTATCATGATTTCTTCATGAGGACTCTGGCAAATGTTGCACTCTCTCCGTTTGAGTTGAAGCCTTATGCTCCTTGGATTATGAGATTCCTCATAACAAGGTCTTCACTCAACTACAAGGCTAATTTTCAGAATCACCTCAGCTACTTGCCCCCAATTGAAGTCCTCAAGCGGACAAATTCCTCAGTTGATGACAAGGGCAAGGCACCTGCTATGATTGATGAAGGCATTCGTCCATTGGATGGTCAGTTTCGCAAAGTTGCATCTTAATCCACCAATGATGACTCTGCCACTCATGACTCTGTCGCTCGAGCTTCAAAGCCAAATCCTCAAGCCACAGCTCCAAGGGTGATGACTGACAGTGAGCTTCTCCTCAGTCTTCATCAGAAGGTGGATCGAAACCATAAATGGGTTAAGCGCCAGTTTGGCTCTATTCTTCACAACATGACTGCTACTCACAATGTAGTGAAGAAAAACCATTACTACCTCCATGAAGTCTTCGGTCGCACTTGGGATGTTCTGTCACATCTGTACGGTGAAGATGATCTGAAGCAAATGGGTCTCAAGGAGGACTTTGACTGCTCCAACCATCAGCGAAGAAATTCAAGAAGGTCAAAGTTCCCTCCTTGGTGGCCAGCTCATATTCTTCATCACACGACATGGACGAGCATGAAGACTTGGACGACACTACAACAGGCCCTACAACAACAAATGACCCCAACAGCGCTGGCGCTCCTTCATCAACATGATATTCTTCAGGGGCGTTAGTCCTCATTTTCGATCCTTTTGGTCATTCGATGACAAAGGTGGAGAAATTTGAGTTAGTCTTCAAGCGGGTCTACATATATGGGTGTTTTTTTGCTAAGTTACAACTCTCGTTCTTTTGAAGACTTTGCTGGATCGAGTTATAAACTTAAACTCTATGGTGGTATGATACTTTTGTTGTGTTCTTCTGCATGCTTATTCCTCGTTAATGTTAATGCACGCATGCTGAATTACATCAGTCACCATATTTCATCATGCATTTCAAATTCTTCACATTATATGTCAAATGCGTGTATGAATTACAAGATATAGGGGGAGATCTCCATGATACTACTCTTCAAGTGTGCATTGCTTCAAAAGCAAATTCCTCACTATGCACAACTTCAGGGGGAGTTCTTCTATATCTTGCAATCAAATTCCTCAATATCTGTATTTACACTTCATATGTTTATCCCTGTTGAAAACTTAACCTATATTGTCATCAATCACCAAAAAGGGGGAGATTGTAAGTGCATCTAGTGCCCCTTAGCGATTTTGGTGTATTGAAGACTTATAGGTTAAGGGACTGATGTGTTTGTGAGTGTACACATGTCTATAAGTCTATGAGGAGTTTGATATTTACAGAGAAAGTCGACCCCTAAAAATGAATATCTTCGACTGAAGATTTTGGACTTCTGAAGACTTTCTGAAGACTTTGAAAGTGAAGAAATTGGTGTGTCCCTGAAGACTTGGTATTCATTCGAGGAACATGAAGCATGAAGACTTTTGTTTTCGTAGTTTCATTTTCTCTTTCTTGAGTCATAGGAAACACCGTTCTGTTAAAGGGGGTCGAGGAAATTCTAAGGAAAATTTCCATTTGATGCTCAACTCAAAATCCTACACCTACCAATCCCTTCGAGTGAAGCCATTGGAAATCTCATACAGTTCAGTCAAATTTCTTCAGTGAAAGAGATGAAGTTCTTCTGGTCTCTGAGGATTTTGTTCTGACTGAGGAGTTAGGAATTCGCCAGCGCGGATTGCCTACGAGTGAGGAACATGATAGCCCTGAGGAATTTGATAGTCAAATTTCCGATCGTTGCTGTGCTTCGCGCCAGCTGTCCCAAAATATCTACCCACCTAACGGTCATATCATTGAAGGGCATTTATATCTTATCATGTTGGGCTGCTCCCTAGGCTATAAATAGCCGCCCCCTACAACAACTAGCTGGTTGGCTGTTCCGAGAGAAACTGACACTTGTCATTTGAGAGCATCCCATCCTCCGAGGAATTTGAGCGAAAATCATCAAGTGAGGAAACCCAAACCCAAACACCTACAAACCCAAAGTGATTGAGCATCACTGAAGAGATTGATCTTGCGTGGATCCGACACTTGTTACCTTTGAAGGCTGTGCATCTTCCAGACGGTTAGGCGTCATGGTCTAGGGCATCCAAGAGGAAATTGTGGATCGCCGAGTGACCGAGTTTGTGAAGGTTTGGAAGTCACCTGAAGACTTACCACGAGTGGTTGGGCGAGGTCTGTGTGACCTTAGCTCAAGGAGAATACGGTGAGGGCTGTGTGTCCGGGACTGTGTGTCCTCAGGTTTAAATACCTAGCCGCTCCAACCAGACGTACAACTGTCACAACAGTTGGAACTGGTCTACCAAATCATTATCTTCACCAAGCCTACTGGTTCTATTTCCTCAACTCTTTCATTTCCTCATTATTGTGTTGTGTGCTTGTTCATATCTGTTTGAAGACTTTGATTGAAGACTTTCTTAATTTCCTCAGTTCACTTTCTTCAGTCTGTTTGTCTTCATCCTGTTTTATCCTGTGCTTACGCTTCATGTACTTTGTGCGTGTTTACATTTCATCATGATGACCATGCTTATGTTCTGTTATGTTTGCATCTGAGTACTTATTCCGCTGCAAGTAGTTCTTCGCTTAGGAATTTCCTCACCCTGAAATTCCTCAGTGAAGAATTCATAAAAATCGCCTATTCACTCCCCCTCTAGTCGATATAACGCACTTTCAGACCCGAAGGTCTACAAAGAACTACTCACGCATCATCGGAGAGGCACCAATGGAAGTGGTGAACCCCTCCGTGATGGTTTCTAGATTGGATCTGGTGGTTCTGGACTCTGCGGCGGCTGGAATTGATTTTCGTCGACTCCCCTAGAGTTTCTGGAATATTTGGGGTATTTATAGAGCAAAGAGGCAGTCCGAGGGGCACCCGAGGTGGGCACAACCCACCAGGGTGCGCCTGGGTCTCCTGGCGTGCCCTAGTGGGTTGTGCTCCCCTCGGAGCACCCCCCAGGCGCAGCCTTGGCCCATTGGGTGTCTTCTGGTCGAAAAAATCTTCGTGAAGTTTCGTTGCATTTGAACTCCGTTTGGTATTGATTTCCTGCAATGTAAAAAACATGCAGAAAACAACAACTGGCACTTGGCACTATGTCAATTGGTTAGTACCAAAAAATGATATAAGATGACTATAAAATGGTTATAAAACATCCAAGATTGATAATATAACAGCATGGAACAATCAAAAATTATAGATACGTTGGAGACGTATCAACTACTTTGCCATTGTGGTAACCCCTTGATCTATAAAAGGAGGCCCATGGCAACCGTAGAAAGGGGTTAGAAGGTTGGATAACTCACACCCCCATACACGCGTAGCCGCTGCCGCCCTGAGGAAACCCCTGCCGGGCGAGTGTACTACGCTCCACCACCACCTTTCCACCATCAATCCACCAAAGCAAGAGTAGGGTTTTACGCCTCACGGCGGCCCGAACCTGGGTAAAAATGCCTGCGTGATCTTTGTCGTGCTGCCCCATGCTCGTCTTCTCTTTATGCAACGCGATGCCCCCCTGCTGAACCAGCAAAGGGCCTTCTGGTCCCATAGGTGGCTGTGGTTTCCCGCGACAACAGTGCAGCCTCAAGTAGTGCCCACTCCCGGGACTCAGCTGGCCAAGGGGCAAACAACCTAGCCGCGCCGCGGAAGCCGAGCGCGGGGACGGACCTGGAGCCGCCTGCGCCTCAAGGACAGCATGCTGAGGCCTCTTTGGCCGCAGCGCCAACAAGCGTGTCGGCGCTACTCTATCAGGACCCCAATCCTAAGGCACACCGATCTAGCATGTAACGCATCATATCACTTTGCGGCCTCACACACGGTATTCCCACGGCTGCAGCCTTACCTAGGCCGGGACCGTTTGCGCCTTTTGGCTCACGCATATGATTGTGTCGCTAGCATCCATATGACAGAGAACCCGAGCCGACATGACTACTCGTGACCCCAAGGGGCACAAACTTACAGGGATAGGCATACGTAACCCAGCTATGAACGTGTCGGTTATCAACGTATGAACCCAGGTTGTAGCAAGCTACAAGGACTTAAAGGAACAACGCGTGAAATTTCACCGAAGGGACAGACGCAGGAACAAAGAAGGATACATGTCGGCCAACCTAAGTGTTTTGGAGCAGTAGCCAACTACCATGGCTCAGTGGAAGCACTAGGAGACATTTCCTCATAAGGAAGGCTACCAAGAATAAACAACTAGGTGTCGGATCCCACACATACCAAGCATTTCAATAACATACACACAATATGCTTGATATGTGTAAATACAACATGGCATCACAACAAACCTCTATGACTCAAAGTATTTATTCAATAGGCTCCGAGGAGCCAGATATTACAAACATGGGCCTCATGACCCAGCATTCAAGTCATACAAGCAACAAGTATAGGCGGAAGCATAAACATGTCTGGGTACAGACATCTAAAAAGAAGAAGGCTGGAAAGCCTGCCTATCTACAAGACCCTCCAAAGGAGCTAGACCTCTATCTGGGATTCCCAAGCCAATTGTCGAAGCCCACGTAGAACTACTAGTGAGGCTGAAGTCTCTCTTCAAAAACATAAATTAAGCAAGGTATATATGCATCAGTATCCACCAAGACTTACATCAGAACTAGGTATATATGCATCAGTATCAACCAAGGGGGGAGCTTAACTGCAGCAAGCCAGCTTTGACTCCGTGGCTATCCTACACTACGACTACCAGTAACTTCTTTGAGGTGGTGCACACGAGTCCACATATTCACCATATCAATACACCACTATGAATCCGCTCCCGTCTCCCAACGAGAAGGCCATCCATAGCACTCACACTTATCTTGCACATTTTAGAGTATCCACTTCAAGTTATCTATGAACAATGTAAGCGTTCCAAGTAGTCCATATCAGCAGATGCGGCTATTCGAATAAATCATATATAACCCTGCAGGGGTGTACTTCTTCACACATGTTTCCACCACTTAGCGTCTACACACTACATGTGCTCGACAGACTTCAAGCGAAAGCCGACATGGGTGTAGACCACGACCTGATTAATCACACAAGTCTCTAGTCCAGGTTTATCGCCTATTCGGGTTCCATCTGCAAGGAAGTCCGACCAAGGTTTCCACTACGGCCCCAAATGCTGTGTGCAGGGTTCCCAAACCCACCAAATGGGTGCCTCGGTACACTGGCCACTTTCGTACTGCATCATCACCCACCCCTCGGGTCAGCGCTACGCACGGCCTCCGGCATACTACAAACACCGAAAACTACTTGCAACTCCTAGACAGAGGACATGGGGGTTAATAAGTCGAGCGGGGTCATATTTTAGGGCCCAATGTGTGGTAGTAGCTATTCTTGGATCACATACACGGAACTCAGTTCCTGAGGACGGTTTCATTGAGACAACCCACCATGTACTCCTACATGGCCTCTCATTGCTACCTTTACCAAATCGTGTTCACATACTTAGCTCTCATCAGTAGGACATGTTCATCACCAACCCAATCCATCCTAGATGAAACAGACCTGACACAACTCTAAGCATAGCAAGCATAACAAGCAAGCATGAATGAGTATGCACATCATGGCTCAAACAACAGCTACTCATGCTAGTGGGTTTCAACTATTTACTGTGGAAAAGACAGGTCATGTAGAGGAAAGGGGTTCAACTACCGCAACATGTCATAGTTGAATTTTTATTGTCCTAATGCAGTAAAAGAGAGCAAGAACAAGAGAGTGGGAATGTATCGGAATGCTCAAAGGGGGTTTGCTTGCCTGACACTTCTAAAGATAGTACTGTTCTTCATTAGTGACATCGATCTCAACATCAGAATCGTCCGCTACAGAGAGGGGACAAACACCGACAATAGAGAAGGAACACAATCAATCTAATACAACAAGTATGATGCATGATCATATCATGGTAATATGCTATGATTTGTGCTATGCAACTAGCAACAATTTAAATGGAGTTGGTTTGAATACAATATTCAAATTCAAACTCCACATAAGACATTTCAAATGCCATTTATTCAAATTATCTTATACAGCAGCTTTAAGTTGTTCAAGTATGCACGAACATGCCATAAACAGATTCTTTGCATTTTTCTGATAATTTTTCATATATAATTTATTTCATTCTGATCTATTGTTGAATTTCTATGATTTTTAGAAGTTTTAGGTATTTTCTAAAATAAATAAATCATTTCTAATTTATTTTAAATCCCAGAAATCAATTATCGCATCATCATGATGTCACTGTGATGTCAGCGGTCATCCCAGGTGGTCCAGGTCAAAGCTGGCCAGTGGGACCCATCTATCAGTCTCACCTCTAGTTAACTAAGTTAATTAACACTAATTTAATCCTAACACTAATTAGTCAGGGCCCTGGGCCCACACATCGGTGATCCAGGGGTGGTCAAACCCCTGGTCAACATGGTCAAACAGGCCGGCAGGTCGACACCGGCGACGTCATATGCGGCAGTGGCGCTCGGGATTCCTCCTCCGGCGACTAAATGGCCGGCGAAGGGAATATACGAGACGCGCAGGCATCCATTGCAGCAAGCGGCAGTAGCTGGGTGCACTGCAACGACGACGGCGACGGCAAGTGTGGTGGCCGGAGCTTGGCGAGCTCGTGTTTGGTGTTAGAGTGCACGACAGGGGGAGCTGCTGGTGTCTGCGGGTTCGTAGGAAAGCTCTGAGCACGCTGGTGAGCTCGGGTGTGAGCTTGCATGGCTAAGTCGACGCCGACGACATGGCCGGCGGTGAGGTGCTCACGGTTCTGTCGCGGTGGCGGCTAGAGGGCACAAACGAGTCAAAGAAGATGGGAAGACAGCGTAGATGCTCACGGCGGTTGCAGCGGGCGTCGAAGCGGACTCGGGGAAGGTCGGAGCTGAGCGGGGCGGCGAGGTGGATCTCCGGCGACCAAGGAGGGAGAAGGCGTCGGGGCGGTGCTTCGGGGCCCTTTCGGTCATGTGGCTCGGTGAGGATGTTGGGGACAAGGTGGCGGAGCTCGGGGACAGATCGGGGAGGCACGGAGAGCATGGTGGACGCAGTGACAGCGAGCGGCGGCAACGAGCACGCACTACAAAAAAATACACTTCCATGATGATATGTGTTTGTCATAGTAGGTCACGTTTTCTGTCATGCATGTATATCCATGATGATTTTATGAGAGAATCAAGATAGTCATACCTGTGCAGTCGTAGAAGTGTTCCATGACATTACCAAAATTATCATCACGGAAGTGTCCACTTCCATGACGATGAATCACGCGTCATAGAAGTGCTTTCGTCAAGGGTGACCGACACGTGGCATCCGACGTAATGGGTCATCATTATGCTATCGGGTTCTGGTTTGGATCCGATAACCCGTTAACAGCCTGACCAATGGGGATTTTCCACGTGTAAAATTATCATTGGCTATAGCAACCACGTGTCAGCACCCGAAAAGGACAGATGTCAACCGCCCAATGGACAGGAGGCGCCTATGATACGTCGACACGTGGCAAGGCCCAACAGCGGCCCATTTAGGTTAAAAGGCTGGCCCAGTCAAAATTAGCGGGCTGGCCCATTAACGGCTTGCTTACAGACGACCCATTCATAGTTAAGGCCCGTACGACTATTGTCAATCGGCCGGTCAACGACCCGTTCTAAACTTTTCATCATCGCGGCCCACGGTCACTTCTGGCCCGTTAATAGTCCGCTAAGTATTTGGGCTGAATTACGACCCGGTGTGTTTTCGGCCTGTTAAAGGTCGTAATTCATTTGGGCCCATTTTTTGGCCATTGAAACTTTCGGCCCATAAACGACCGTGAAGGATTTGGGTCATATTCGGCCATGTGTGACATTCGGCCTGTTAGAGGCCCACTATAGATTTGGGCCACTTCCAGCCTGTTGTGATTTTCAGCCTGTTAAGGTCGGAGGAAATCCACGGGCCATATGTGGCCCAACGTCACATAGGGCCTATTAACGGCCCATATAAAACTGATACTAATCAAGCCCGACCGAACTTCCGGCCTGTTAAAGGCCCGTGTAGTAGGTCAGCGCATTTACGACCTGTTTGAATTTCGGCCTGTGAACGATCCGCATTGTAAATGGGCCACCACGAGCTGAGACACATTTCGGCCTACTAATGACCAGTGGGTTATTTGGCACAATCAGGGCCCAATCTCACTTTTGGCCTATTAAAGGCCCATGTTATTTATGGGCTCGAGATATTTACACATGTTAACAGCCTATTGTTAATGAGGGCCCAAATTATGTTTAGGCCTATTAAAGGCCCACTAGGGGCACATGCCTACCAAAAATATGAAAGCTTATGTTGATTTAGACCCAAATATCTTTAGTGGGCTACATGCAAATTATGGCGCATAATCGTTTTTAGCCCAATTGGAATGGACCTAGCGAATGTTGGCACGTTGGGCTCCTACGAAGCTTTCGGCTGAATACATTACTAAGATAAACCTACACTATACAAAAATAGCGTCATAATTTCTACAGCCTTTGGCAGCATGATAAATGATGTATCACAACAAAATAAATTCCAGCCATACAACAAAAGGCCTTTTGGCATAAAGTTTACAGTCCTTGCAGATAAAAGCAGCATCAGATGTATAGAAGCACATATCATTTGACCAGAGTGCTAATGTTTCAGGCTGTAGAATCTGATGGAGCAGCATGATCATCCCCTCTTTCCCGCCATTGCTCTTGAACAACGAAGCACATGTCTGATAGTCTATTTCCAAAACCATTCATATCTTGACGACATATGTCAACCACAATTCTTGTTTCCGAAACGACGCCCATTAGGGACTGGACTTATGTCTGGGGCACAAATATATCAGTTTGTCTAGTCGAAAGATTTTGTTCAGTAGGTGATTTGGACGAGGTTACCTTGACAACCAACCCAGAATTACGCATGAAGGTGCTTTTTGCATTGTTAGTGGAGAGATAAGGACGCACTGCAACAAGATGTGACATTGTGCCTGTGGTAGCCTCGTCACCTTCAGGTGGTTGTGGTTGTTCAATCATTTGTTCCATAGCTTCCTGAAAGTTTGAACTTGCAGATTAGTGTACCAGATAAGTTACTAATGAGACAAAAACAAACGAAGTAGGTTTCACATTTATACATAACTTATTTTTGTGAACTACTGTAATACATTAGCATGTATTTAGTGCAAACTACATAATAAAATCACTTTCAGAACATATTTCCATGTAGCATGCCAACTGTATTATGTATTTCCTCACATTCATTGACAAGTAAGGATAAAGAGACATGGTTTAAAGTAGGATGAACATAGTATGACATCATTCATATCATGGGCAAATAGATATAAAACAAACATGCTATTGTATGATTGTGTGGGCACGTGAACATCACAACTAGATTACAGATCAAGACCAAAAGAATATCCTTCATCTCTTTTAAACCATGTAAGGTGAAATGATACGTTAAGACAACTGTGTATAAAAGTGAACAGAGTAACTGACATTGGCTGCAAACCAAGCAGTTAAATGAACACGTCACAGTAACAAGCAGTTCAAAGGCAGGAGGAGTAAGGACTTACAACAATGGCTTGAACTAGTGTGCTCATGCCCTTCATCTTGCTCGTGTGGCAATCCTTGAAGATTTGCACTACATTTAGTTCAGGTTCTTTTTGGTCCGCATGGGATTTCGTCTATATTTGGAACAAGTCAATATAGATACGATAATATGGCACAAAAAAAGAAGGAAGTAGCAGCTATTTACAAGAGCCTCGCAGTGTGCAATATAGCTACGAGATCCTGTTGTCTGTTGGAATTTCACTTTAGAACGGTTGGTCTTGTTCTTCAAACAGTTAGCCTAGAAGAAGATACACTTGTAAGGCACATACGTAAATACAAGTTCAATATGTGATCTAATCAAATACATATACCCTACCTGATACTTTGGATCAGACGAGTGTTTAACAAGGGCTGTCCAGTCTTCATCTGTAATATATTCCACTCGAGATGTTTGGGCGATTTCATTGTTACCCTTGCCTTCAAAGTGAGTTTTTCTAAGGTGATACCGATACTGTTGCAGAGCTGACTGAAAAACATGAGTGCATGCTTGTTTAGTTGCAGCATCTTTCGGATCCAACTTGAACCTCATCTGTTGAAAAAGAATGTGAGTCTTATTAGGAGGAAGCTAGAAAGTATGGGACAGAGCAACACAATATTAAAAATTGCGATGAATAACATCACTTACGGATAATTGGTCAAGGAACGTGTTAAACTCGGTATCGTCTTTCTCATTCATGTACTGGATCCACGTTGGGAGGATACGTGCATGACACCTAACGGCAACGGCTGCCTCTGATACTAACTTGGCTGACTCTGTAGCATCACGTGGCCTTTTTAAACCTTCCTCAAAATGGATCTCCATTCTTCCTACTTTAGATTTTGTTAATCTGTAAAGCATTATCCCGCTTGTGCCGTGGTGCTAGTTCAACAACGAATATGCAAAGCGTTAGTGCACATCAAACTGTGAGTGTACATATAAAGGAGCATGCAACTGCAACTTGACTGGGTCAGGTACCATCTTGGTGTTGATGCTCATGAGGTTCATCAGGTCTTGCCAAGTCCTGTTGTGTCAGCAGTGCTTCGGAAGTAGTGTTAGGTGTGAAGGCATCTTGGGAACTGGCCAGTTGTGGAGCAAACGAACGAACAACTCGTTGAGATGCCGGTACAGTTGAAGTGTATGCTACAGCTGGTGGAGCATGTGATACTGTGTTTGTAGATTTAGCCGGTGGACTTGGACCTTCTACTGCACTATAAGTACCAGCAGAATCTCGAGGGCAGATCCTTTTCGATTGCACCCGACGAGTAATACAATTCCCTACTATATTCTTTTCCTTGCTCTTTTTTGACTTCGTTGATATCTACTACACAACTTTATTTCTTGTAGACACGTGCTGGGCCTCCAAGCGCAGAGTTTTGTAGGACACTAGGAATTTTCCCTCAAGTGGATGACCTAAGGTTTATCAATCCATGGGAGGTGTATGATGAAGATGGTCTATCTCAAACAACCCTGCAACCTAATAATAAGAAGTCTCTTGTGTCCCCAACACACCAAATACAATGGTAATTTGTATACGTGCACTAATACAACGAAGAGATGGTGATACAAGTGTACTAATGATAGTAGACATGGATTTTTGTGATAGGAACAATAAAAAACAGCAAGGTAGCAAGTAAAAAAAGTGAGCACAAAGGTATTGCAATGCTTAAAAATGAGGCCTAGGGTCTGTACTTTCGCCAGTGCAATCTCTCACCAATGCTAATCTAATTGGATCATATAACCATCCCTCAATGTGGGATGAAGAATCACTCCAAAGTTCCTATCTAGTGGAGAACATAAGAAGAAATTGTTTGTATCTATTCTTTCCGATCGATCTATCCAAGAGTTCGTACTAAAATAACACCAAGTTAGTCTTTCTGATCGATCTATCAAGAGTTCATACTAAAATACACAAGTTATTCTTTCCGATCGATCTATCAAGAGTTTGTTCTAAAATAACACCAAAACAAATTCAAATTCATAATACTCAATCCAACATAAAGAACCTCAAAGAGTGTCCCAAGATTTCTACTGGAGAAACAAAGACGAGAATGTGCATCAACCCCTATGCATAGATTACCCCAATGTCACCTCGCAAATCCGCGAGATGAGTGCCAAAACACATATCAAGTGAATCAATATGATACCCATTGTCACCACGGGTATTCATAGCAAGACATACATCAACTGCTCTCAAATCCATAAAAGTATTCAATCCGATAAAAAGAAATCTCAAAGGCAAAACTCAATTCACAACAAGATAGAGAGGGGGAAACACCAAATGATCCAACTATATTAACAAAGCCCGTGATACATCAAGATTGTGCCATCTCAAGAACACGAGAGAGAGAGAGAGAGACAGAGAGAGATTAAACACATAGCTACTGGTACAAACCCTCGGCCCTGAGGGTGGACTACTCCCTCCTCATCATGGTGGCTGCCGGGATGATGAAGATGGCCACCGGTGATGATTTCCCCCTCCGACGGAGTGCTGGAATGGGCTCCCGATTGGTTTTTTGTGGCTACAGAGGCTTGTGGTGGCAGAACTTCCGATCTAGGGTTACCCCGAGGGTTTTTGGAATATTTGGCAATTTATAGGGCGAAGATGCAGTGCGGGAGGCCACCGAGGTGGGCACAACCCAGCTGGGCGCGCCTGGGCCCCCTTGCGCGCGCTGGTGGGTTGTGCTCCCCTCGGAGCTCCCCCTGGTACTTCTTTGGCCCACCGGGTGTCTTCTGGTCCAGAAAAAATCTCCAAAAAGTTTTGCTGTGTTTGGACTCCGTTTGGTATCGATTTTCTGTGATGTAAAAAACAAACAAAAAACGACAACTAGCACTGGGCACTATGTCAATAGGTTAGTCCCAAAAAATTATATAAAGTTGCTATAAAATGATTGTATAACATCCAAGAATGATAATATAGTAGCATGAATACTTCATAAATTATACATACGTTGGAGACGTATCAGCATCCCCAAGCTTAATTCCTACTCATCCTCGAGTAGGTAAATGCTAAAAGAAATAATTTATGAAGTGTGAATGCTAGCAAAGTGCATAAGTTGGATCAATGATAATTTCAATCAATTTTCCTAGCATCATAACAATAATTCTTTCTTATAAAACTTCTAATGTTAAAGTAGCAAACAATTCACATGTTAAGGTTCAAACAATGAATTCTCTTGAAATTCAACAACCTATATTCTTAGTCACCAAACAATTGCAATTCAACTTTTTCAACAGAGTCTAAGTAAGAGCTCCACATACTCAATCATCATATATTCTTCCATGATTGCTAGTACTCAAAGCATATTCTTAGAACAAATGGCATCCATCGAACATAGAGAAAGATAGGGGCTTAATATTTTGCATCCCAACTCATTTATCATATAAATAATTGTCAACAATAATAAATCATGATCAAATATATTTTATTGGTCATATGTGCCTGGATCTTTCCCCACCACATGATTCTTTCCAACTAGAGAATAATTGAGATTTAAATGAGAAATGCATAGAGTTGACTCTTTGCATAAAAGTATATACCGAAAAGTAAAAGATATGACCTTCGCAGAGGGAAGCAGAGGTTGTCATGCATTTTTTATTTGGATGCCCAAGCTCTTAATGCAAAGGAACGTCATGTTATATTGCCCCTTATGATAGCAACCTTTATTATGCAGTCCGTCGCTTTTATTACTTTGCCATCACAAGTTCGTACAACGCTCAATTTTCCTTAACAATAAAAGATCAAACATATTTAGGAGCAATTTTTATTGCTTTATGCACAGATGACAACTTACTTGAAGGATCTTATTCAATCCATAGGTAGGTATGGTGGACAATCATGGCAAGAAACTGGGTTTTAAGGGTTTTTGGATGCACAAGTAGTATCTCTACTTAGTAGGAATTTTTGGCTAGCAAAATATCCTAGGAAAACACCACATGTTGGAGGATCCATAACAATATAACTTCTATGCAAATATACCCAGACATAACTCATTACATTGTCTTCCTTGTCCAACTTCAACTAATTTGCTCAAGTTTGAAAATAATTAATGTTTATTCAAAATCATAGAAGATGTCCAAGATAATATATTTGCATGTGAAAGTTCTCTTCCTTATACTAAATATTCATGAATTGCTTGTATGACCAATATTGTGATTGTCAAGCTTCAAAAGATTTCGCTTTCTAAACCCAATGTGAAGCTACCACTAGGCATGATATAATTTCAACTTCATGATATTCAATTCATTCAAAAATTTACTCATAGGATATAAGTGAAGCACAAGAGAAATGACAAGCTACTCCAGAAAGATATAACTGAAGATCAAGCAAGTAGTTAAGTAAATAGGTAGCTAATTGTGGACTCTCTCTTATTTAAAAACTTTCAGATCTAAGTATTTTATTAAAACATCAAGCAAAAACAAAATAAAATGACATTCTAAGAATAGCACACATCATGTGAAGAAGCAAAAACTTAGGCTCAACCGAGACTAACCGATAATTGTTGATGAAGAAAGGTGGGATGCCTACCGGGCATCCCCAAGCTTAGATGCTTGAGGCTTCTGAAATATTATCTTGGGATGCCTTGGGCATCCCCAAGCTTGAGCTTTTGTGTCTTCTTAATTCCTTTTGTATCACGGTTTCCCTAAATCTTAAAAACTTCATCCACACAAAATTCAACAAGGACTCGTGAGATAAGTTAGTATAAATCAATGCAATAACCTTACCATTCTCTACTGTAGCAAGTCACTAAAATTATTTTTTAACATTGCATACTAATATTCGTATTATTGTAATATAAGCATTTTTTCAAGGATATATATGTATTAAGCATGAAAAGGGAATTTCAAACGGCCAACTTATGAACAGGCAAATATGCACCTTCTGCAAATTGAGTAATTAGGAAACTTAGATCACATTTGGGAAAATAGAATTTCTCAATAGTATACACGAAATATGCATGATAAATTAGGTACGTGATTCATGCATAACATATGTTTTACATTTAAATATCAATGACAAAAGCTGACATATCTGAAACAAAATTTATTGGCAAAATACTCATATTCATAATTATTGTCACATTTGAATCCAAAATTGTTTGCACAAACCAAATAATAGTGTTCTCATAACAAATAATGATTAACATGTTGCTTATATAACTGTTAAATTCTCACCCGTGCACATATTTTCTACTCCCTCCGTTTCAAAATGTAAGACGTTTTTGACACATTTATAGTGCCATGACATGTGATGAATATATTGAAAAATTTCCCCACAAAAATACGTGTGTTTAGACTAAATTAGCTATGAATGAATATATCCATTCAATCATATAAAATAAAACCTAGCCAATACCAGTGGTTCATATTCCGACTTGAATTTATTGCGTACAAACTTCTCTTGAAAAACAACCCATAACCCATATATTAGACATGAATAAATTTTCTTTGCCGTAATGGGTCTTTTGCCATTTCATGACCCATACCACAAACATGATTTTTGGGCCATAGATCGATCCTGAACAATTTGACTTGAACGGGCCTTCTCAACATTTCGCAAAGCCTGAAGGTAGATTTTTCGTTTAACCTGAAAAATGCCAATTCATGACTAACTGACATGACAATCAAATATTATCTTCATTTAACCTAACATTTTTACATACTAGCCCGCGTGTATGCGCGGGCCACTCTGCGAGTTATAAAGATGAACAATATGATGCCACCTCAATTCCACTTTTAGTTTTCTTTTATAAACCAAACTAGTGATAAAACAATAAACTAAAAGATTCGACTGCAAGATCTAAAGATATACCTTCAAGCACTCACCTCCCTAGCAACGGTGCCAGAAAAGAGCTTGATGTCTACTATGCAACTTTATTTCTTGTAGACACGTGTTGGGCCTCCAAGCGCAGAGTTTTGTAGGACAGTAGCAATTTTCCCTCAAGTGGATGACCTAAGGTTTATAATTCCGTGGGAGGCGTAGGATTAAGATGGTCTCTCTCAAACAACCCTGCAACCAAATAATAAGAAGTCTATTGTGTCCCCAACACACCAAATACACTGGTAATTTGTATAGGTGCACTAGTTCGGCGAAGAGATGGTGATACAAGTGTAGTAATGATAGTAGACATGGATTTTTGTGATAGGAACAATAAAAAAAGCAAGGTAGCAAGTAACAAAAGTGAGCACAAACGGTATTGCAATGCTTAAAAATGAGGCATAGGGTCCGTACTTTCGCTAGTGCAATCTCTCAACAATGCTAATCTAATTGGATCATATAACCATCCCTCAACGTGCGATGAAGAATCACTCCAAATTCCTATCTAGTGGAGAACATAAGAAGAAATTGTTTGTATCTATTCTTTCCGATCGATCTATCCAAGGGTTCATACTAAAATAACACCAAGTTATTCTTTCTGATCGATCTATCAAGAGTTCGTACTAAAATAACACAAGTTATTCTTTCTGATCGATCTATCAAGAGTACGTACTAAAATAACACCAAAATAAATTCAGATTCATAATACTCAATCCAACATAAAGAACCTCAAAGAGTGCCCCAAGATTTCTTCCGGAGAAACAAAGACGAGAACATGTATCAACCCCTATGCATAGATTACCCCAATGTCACCTCGGGAATCCGCGAGTTGAGTGCCAAAACAAATATCAAGTGAATCAATATGATACCCCATTGTCACCATGGGTATTCATAGCAAGACATACATCAACTTCTCTCAAATCCATAAAAGTATTCAATCCGACAAAATAAAATCTCAAAGGGAAAACTCAATTCACAACAAGATAGAGAGGGGAAAACACCATATGATCCAACTATATTAACAAAACCCGCGATACATCAAGATCGTGCTATCTCAAGAACACGAGAGAGAGAGAGAGATTAAACACATAGCTACTGGTACAAACCCTCAGCCCCGAGGGTGGACTACTCCCTCCTCATCATGGTCGCCGACGGGATGATGAAGATGGCCACCGATGATGATTTCCCCCTCCAGCGGAGTGCCGGAACAGGCTCCCAATTGGTTTTTTGGCAACAGAGGCTTGCAGCGGCAGAAATTTTGATCTATGGTTACCCCGAGGTTTTTTGGAATATTTGGCCATTTATAGGGCGAAGAGGCAGTGTGGGAGGCCACCGAGGTGGGCACAACCCACATGGGTGCGCCTGGGCCTCCAAGCGTGCCCAGGTGGGTTGTGACCCCCTCGGGGCACCCCTCTGGTACTTCTTGAGCCCATCTTGTGTCTTCTAGTTCGAAAAAATCTCCAAAAAGTTTCGCTGTGTTTGGACTCCGTTTTCTATTAGTTTTTCTGCGAAGTAAAAAACAAGCAAACAAGAGCAACTGGCACTGGGCACTATGTCAATAGGTTAGTCCCAAAAAATGATATAAAGTTGCTATAAAATGATTGTAAAACATCCAACAATGATAATATAATAGCATGGAACAATAAAAAATTATAGATACATTGGAGACGTATCATAGATCTATTTGGTGCCAATGATGTTGTGCTTGCATGGATTAGGTCATTTGACTAGCTCCCACACATTACTGAGCTCAAACTATTGACGCTCTTCTTGCATAGCTTGAATCCATCCAGGTTCCATGAAAGCTTCATCAACTTTTATGGGTTCAGATATGGAGACGAATATAAGTGCCCACAAAAGTTTGCTAGATGTGTGGCTCTGGAATGGGTGAGAGGGCCTGGTGCATTGATGTTGTCAAGAATCTTATCAATTTGAACTCCATTGTCCACACGAGGGTGAACGGGGCAAAGACTTTGTTGTGGCTGACCATTGTCTTCATTGATAGCAGCATTGTCTTCGGTTTTAGCATTATCTTTAGGCTGGGCATTGTCTTCATGCTGGACAGGACTAGGTATCATCTCCTTCTTCCTTGGTGGGTATGATTTTGGTAGTACCCATCAGCTTGATGGATTCACTAGGAGTCATTTCATCTAGCACATTACGCGGGTGCTCTCTTAGCGAGCCGCTAGTCTCATCGAACCACACATCTTTAGTTTCAACCACTTTATGGTGAAAGAGGTTGAAGACTCTATAGGCGTGTGAATGCTTTCCATAGCCAAGCATAAAACCCCCATGTGCTTTCGGTGCAAATTTGGAAGTGTGATGTATATCTCTTATCCAACACCTAGCTAGCACCGAAGACATTGAAATAACTTACATTTGGCTTCTTACCAGTGATTAGCTCATATGATGTCTCTTCAAGAACTTGTGAAGATATACTATGTTGATGATGTGGCATGCAGTATCAATGGCTGCATGCCTCTTGTATTCGTCAATCATAGTACAGGCCATCTCAATGAGAGTTCTGTTCTTACGCTCCACGACGCCATTCTACTAAGGAGTGTATGGAGCAGATAGCTCATGGGTGATGCCTAGTACATCAAGGTAGGTGTCGAGCCCAATGTTCTTGAACTCGGTGCCATTGTCACTCCTAATGTGCTTGATCTTGACACCACAGTTGGTCATGGCACTATTGGCGAATCGTCTGAAGACATCATGCACTTCAGTCTTATACAAGATTATGTGCACCCAAGTGTATCGAGAATCATCAACAATTGAGAAGCCACAGAGATGTGCAATAGTAGTAAGGGTAGAGTAGTGAGTAGGGCCAAATAATTCCATGTGCAACAGCTCGAAGGGACGTGTAGTCGTCATGATTTTCTTTGAGGGATGCTTGGCCCTAGTCATCCTCCCGACTTCACAAGCTCCACACAGATGATCCTTCTTGAACTTTACACCCTAGATCCCAATGATGTGCTTCTTCTTCACATGGGTGTGCAAGTTCCTCATGCCAGCATGCCCTAGCCTTCGATGCCAAAGACAACACTCATAAGCTTTTGCTATAAGACATGTGGCTAGCTATGTTCCTGTGGAGAAATCTACCATAGAGAAGTCACCTCTTTGATAACCTTTGAAGACTTGAGTTTTGTTATAAGCCATAAGCACAAGGATAATCATATCAATATCACAAAGCATTAAGACTGGCATTAGGTTGAATCCAAGGGATTCTACAAGCATCACTTTATCCATGTGTCGATCCTTTGAGATTGCAACCCTACCAAGACCCAATACCTTGCTTTTTGAGTGTCAGCAAATGTAATATGACTTTGTGTGGAAGGACGTAAGGTTGAGTCCATCAATAAGCTTCGGTCACCAGTCATATGGTTGGTACAAGCACTATCCAGGATCCATTTAGTAGCTTTTGAGAGTGTACCCTACATTGCAGTTAGTAGGATAGGCTTCACCAAGAGAATTGTGAAGTACAAACATTTGATGACAAATACTTTCATGAAAAGTAAGTTTCTTGGAGGATATCACATGATGATCATCAAGAAATCCATGGAAGAAACAGATAGTAAGACCATTTGGCCATTTTAGCTTGCACCCAACAAGCTTTCTCTGGTCTCCCCAACATTGTCTTCAGGAACCAATGCATTTCGGCTTGAGACCCGACCCTGCAAGAGAAGTTAATTCTTCTTAACCACCCACATCTGAAGGGGTGGCTTAGAAGCACTGAGTCTAAGTGCAACATCTGAGAATTTTGGATTTGAAGCCCTAGCAAATAGTTCCGTAGGTGGTGAGTAGTACTCAAATGAATAAGTAGAAAAGTTCTTCAATTTGTGAACATAATGGTTCGAAGAGCAATGCTCATATTCATGAGCCTGACCATAGTTTCCCTGCAAAACATTGGCATTAGGGTGACCATATGAGGTCCTCTATTTGTATGAAGACTTTCGGCCATATGAAGCCTCTCGTCTAGGGTTTGTCTTCTTCCCTGGTGGTGTCGTGATGACATTCACAAGAAGCTTTTCAAGAAGACTTTTGGGAACCCATATCTTCTTCATAGGAGAACTATTCCTGAAGTTAGTCCCAATGAACCTAGCAAACACTTTACCATTCTGATTTTTAAAAAGTTTATAGTTGGAGTCAAATGACTCATCCATGATGATAGGGTTAGCATAGTTATAGCCAGATAATGTGAATGGATCCACTAGAGGTTCCTTTGCAGCAACCCAAGTTGTTTGGGGTACTGCTCAGGCTTCCAGTAAGATCCATCAACATTCATTCTCCTCTCGAAACCAACACCCTCTTTCCTAGGGTTTCGGTTCAAGATCTGCTTCTTGAGGACATCACATAGAGTTTGAACCCCTTTGAGGCTTTTGTACATGCATGTTTCAATCAATGTCTTCAACCTAGCATTCTCATCAATAATAGTAGTGGTTTCCTTAGAAGAGGGGTTAGTTACCACATCAATAGTTGAATATATTGCAGTTTTAGATGCATTTGAACATTCAGCAGAAGATATAGCATTACCACACTCAAGGCATTTTAAGCAAGGTGGCACAATCTATTACTGGGCGGTACTGATCTGTTGAGCAAGAAGTGAATCATTTTAAGTTCGAAGATCATCATCACACGCTCTTAGCTTCTAGTGCTCTTGCTTCCTTTGAAGATAATCGTGGGAAATATTCTCATGATCAGAAGAGAGGGTATCGTAATGACTCTAAAGCACAATGAACGACATTTGAAGACGTCTAATGTCTTCATTTGAGTAGCTAGGGGTCATGTTTTCATCAGAGTCATCTTCATTTGAGGAAAATGAGGAATGTTTAGGTACCTTGACACCCTTGGCCATTAGGAAGAGATCAAAATAATCTGCTATAGCACTACTACAGGATGCTGCTAATGCGACACTACGATCAGAGACCCTTCGACGAAACTGTGTGCGATGCAATAATCGCAAACGGTGGTGTAAAAAACTGTCAAAAAAGGTGCAAAACGTTTGCGATGACAGATGCATCAAACACGGTTTCAATTTTAGTTGCGTGTGCGATGCAGGGCATACAGTTCAGTGCAATTAACTGTTTGCGATGAGGAGGAACAAAAGAAACGGGCAGCCAGATGAAGGTGTGTGCGATATACAACATACGGTTCACTCGGATGAACTGTTTGTGGTTAGGCAACACAAAAGAAACGGTCTGCCAGATCAAGGTGTGTGTGATATACGGCATGCAGTTCACTCGGATGAACTGTTTGTGTTGAGACAAGAGAACATAAACGGTTCAATATAACAAGATGTGTGTGATACGCGGCAAACAGGTCTATAATCACAAATCTGTGCGAAGACCAATAATAACACAAACGATTGCTTGTAATAAGGAATATGTGATATGCTCTGTCAACACAACGTCTATTAGCCATTGGACGATGGGCGGTCATCCGGGCACGCAATAAGGATGCGAAGAGGCATGCTATATCAGCAAGGACTAGCTGTTCCACCAATAGCTCATCTAAGAGAACTCTCAAGTTAACTATGCTTAGGCTGGAGCAGCCATCAGATGGGTGACTAGATGGGAAGTTGTCTTGATGTTAAATTAACTGATAGGATGGGTCATATAGGTCAAACTAAATGGCCTCTATGATCCATCCCATCAGTTAAATTAACCTTGAGGTCCTTGTTTTTTATTTTTATTATTATTTTAACACACGTTAAAGAAGGTCTGCCGCATTCCTTTTTGACAATGTGCGATACATGGCATATAGTTGATCCATCTGACCTGTTTGTGATGCAATAAGCCGTGTGTGTTGTGGGAAAACGCTTGCTAGTATACAACCATTTGCGATTGATGAATTCATCACCGACAGGTTCCCTAGTGTGGTCCGTGTTCATCTGATCATCATCTACTTCTTATGCTAGCTCGATGTTCCTTATATGCTAAGTTTCCATTAATTGACGGTGTTTTATGAACACGCCACCATTTTCTGCCATTTCCTCACCTGTTTCCGGCCACCCAGAGATATTGCGCATAAACCTAGGCGGCGCGCGACGCACGGAGGCAACAAGCGCAGCCTGTAGCACATCCACCTTTCCAAGCATGCCAACCCACCAAAGCGCCGCCTCTGCCATCAACCTTGTCGACGAGGAAAACGAGTAGGCGCCATAGCCTGTCGAGGCCGAGGTGCTCCCCGGCAACGGGATGGACGACGCTGTGATGCGCGTCATCGCCAGGGTTGAGCAGACCCTTGGCGCATGGCGCATCAGCACCCCGGATCAAGATAGGCATGTCAGCGCCGACAGGCGGTAGCTTGCCGCACAACATGATATGCGCCTCAGAGCAAGCTAGGTGCATCTGCGCCGATAGGTTGCGGCTCACCGCATGGCGAGACCGTTGGAGTGCCGTAGAGCGAGAGCCGCGGCACGCCGCACAGCAAGAGCGGATCCATTGGCGCTTGCCTGCTGTCGACATGGTGTCGCAGCTGGGTACACGTCCCATTAGTACCCCCATTCCTCGCCAGGAGTGGGCAGAGGCCCTCTGCACTGTACTTGCACCAGACGCCCGCCGTGCTGTTCGCATGGGTCGCGTCATTTGCCTTGTCCGCGGCCGGCTCGATGCCAACGCACTGGCCGGTAGGCTCAACCGCCTCTTTGGCCCAGGTGTCCACCTGGGCGCGGTAGAGGAACATGGCCGTCGCATCCTCGAGCTGGCTATCTCTGATGAAATAACCAACTTGGAGCTCGAGATCGCGCTCCAGATGTAGCGCGAGCGTGTCGACTGCTTGGACAAATGCCTGCACGAGTTCAGGCAGAGCCAACAGCTACCGTAGGCAAGGGCTGCTGGTCATGGTCTCATGGATGCATTTTATTTTGTTGAGTCGTTTCGACGTGGATAGCCATGTTTTCATAGCAATCATAGTATTGCTCTGTTTATTGCTCTGTTTCAATGTGTGTACTCTGTTTTCCGTTCTTACATGTTCCGTTTCAATGTGTGTATATACGCTTTCCATTCTGTATATGTGGACGATAACAGTTAGATTCAAATTAGTATACAAAAATAGATAGAAAATGGAATTCATAATATATATATATATATATTAATTGTTCATTAGTTCATCATAGAATATATATATAATATCATCACATATACGTGATGATACTTAACTACTATGTACAATGCATAAAATTGAAAACAAGCAATACTAAAACTAATAATCCCTCCTGGGGCCAGTATTCCGGCAGCCCCTCGCCACCAGCTCCCTGGTGCGCGGCGTCTTCCCAGTGCAGAGGCGGTACTCCATCTCCTCCGCCACGCAGCGCTTGACGTACCGATCCGCCTCTTGCTGGGGGACGAGCGCGAACGATCTTACCATTTCGTTGGGCGCCCACCGGAGCTCCTCGTCGGTGGCACGTTGGAACTTATCGGCCTACCTCCACGCAACGATGAGGCGCCCAACGCCTTTGACCTTCCTCACGAAGTACCCGTCTTCGTAACCTTCTTCGCACAAGGACGCACCCGCCCCCAAAGCACCGCCGCCTCCTTTTTCCAGGTGGCATCACGGGCTTCACAGGCCGCCTGGTACCTGGCTTCCTCCTCCGCCATCTCCTTCTTGAACGCCACTTGCCTGGCTTTCTCAGCCTGCAGCAGCGACTTCTACAGACAAGATTGTACTGGCCCCAAAACCAATCCAAAGTTGGGGGGTCCGGTGCAACCTCGTCCGACGGCGCGTACGGGTCCTTATCGCTGCTATTCAAGTGAGCGTCCTCGGGGGGCGGCGACTCCTCGTCGACGCGTGGGCAGACCGGTGGTGCCATGCAGAGATTTGAGAGAGACAGAGAGAGGGGGGAGGGAGGGCGAGTGAGGGGAGGATGTAGATGAGAATGCAGGCGGGCGACGTGAGCAAGGTAGTATTTATTGGCGGCCGGAATCTAGATCGACGGGAACAGTACACACGCCGATCGCCGGAATTTACGAGTACTTTAGTTTGAATTACACACGATTCCCGCAGCAAAATCCGTATGTGAACATAATAGCTGACGGTTTCCAATACAGAACCGTGTCTGATTAATGACACCCGCCACTCACCTACCAAACCTCGAGCCGCGAAATACAGTGCCAATCATGTGGGGGCCGGTTGTCTTGCTAGCTCTTTACATTTTATTTTTTGAACACTAGATATTTACATCGTCTGATGATTTTTTAACTCACACACAAGTACACAGATATAATTTTTTTAACTGTTATGGTTAGCCGTTGCATGTAGATGTAGTTCAAATTTGAATTATGGTCATTAAATGGCTATAAAATCACTTAAATGTCTTTAAAAGGTCAAATGACCCCTGAAATTTCCAAATTTTCACATGACAACTGTATTAGTGCATGTTAAATGTAGAAAAAAAATTGAAGGCCGTAAGAGGAAGCTATCTCCCGTTCGTTATCAAACATGCATTGTTCCCTCTCGGAACCATGAGCCTTCTAGTGAGTTGCTCCGGTTTGTGAGGGGTGTGTGTCCAAGCTTTCGTCAAACAGGCCAATTTTTAACACATCATCTTGGTGGCATGACATTACATCAAGCAAGGTTTCATGTTTTTCTGATCATTTCTTAATTTTTGGAATTAAAATGCCATGGCACTCCATGCATGTGTCCATGCCGTGAGACCAATATGTTTGAAAATTCCTTCTAATTTACTGCACATGGAATTAACTCGCACACAAGTGCACAAATATGATTTTTCAAACCGTTATGGTTAGCCATTGCATGTAGATGTAGTTCAAATTTGAATTACAGTCATTAAATGGCTAGAAAATCACTTAAATGTCTTTAAAAGGTCAAATGACCCCTGAAATTTTCCAACTTTTCATATGACATTGTATTAGTGCACGTTAAATGTAGAAAAAAATTTGAAGGCCATAAGAGGAAGTTATCTCCCGTTCGTCATCAAACATGCATTGTTCCGTCTCGGAACAATGAGCCTTCTAGTGAGTTGCTCCGGTTTGTGAGGGGGTGTCCAAACTTTCGTCAAACAGGCCAATTTTTTTACCACATCATCTTGGTGGCATGACATTACATCAAGCAAGGTTTCCTGTTTTTCTGATCGTTTTTTAATTTTTTGGAATTAAAATGCCATGGCACTCCATGCATGTGTCCATGTCGTGAGACCAATATGTTTGAAAATTCCTTCTAATTTACTGCACATGGAATTAACTCGCACACAAGTACACAAATATGATTTTTCAAACCGTTATGGTTAGCCGTTGCATGTAGATGTAGTTCAAATTTGAATTACAGTCATTAAATTGCTAGAAAATCACTTAAATGTCTTCAAAAGGTCAAATGACCCCTGGAATTTTCCCATTTTTCACATGATAGTTGTATTAGTGCACGTTACACGTAGAAAAAATTTGAAGGCCGCAAGAGGAAGTTATCTCCCGTTCGTCATCAAACATGCATTGTTCCCTCTCAGAACCACGAGCCTTCTAGTGAGTTGCTCTGGTTTGTGAGGGGTGTGTGTCCAAACTTTCGTCAAACATGCCAAATTTTTACCACATCATCTTGGTGGCATGACATTACATCAACCAAGGTTTCATGTGTTTCTGATTTTTTTTAATATTTTGCAATTTAAATGCCATGGCACTCCATGCTTAATTGAGTCATAGCCTTTAGACCAATATGTTTGAAAATTCCTTCAAATTCACTTAACATGGAATTAAATCACACACAAGTACACAAATATGATTTTTTTTTTCAAACCATTATGGTTAGCCGTTGCATGTACATCTAGTTCTAATTTGAATTAAGGTCATTAAATGGCTAGAAAATCACTTAAATGTCTTCAAAAGGTCAAATGACCCCTGAAATTTTCCAAAATTTGACATGACAGTTCTATTAGTGCATGTTACACGTAGAAAAAATTTGAAGGCCGTAAGAGGAAGCTATCTCCCATTCGTCATCAAACATGCATCGTTCCCTCTCGGAACCACGAGCCTTCTAGTGAGTTGCTCCGGTTTGTGAGGGGTGTGTGTCCAAACTTTCATCCAACATGCCAAAATTTTCACCACATCATCTTGGTGGCATGACATTACATCAATAATGGTTTCATGTGTTTCTTATATTTTTTAAATTTTTTGGAATTTAAATGCCACGGCACTCCATGCTTAATTGTGTCATAGCTGTTAGACCAATATGTTTGAAAATTCCTTCCAATTTACTGCACATGGAATTAAATCGCACACAAGTACACAAAATATGACTTTTCAAACCGTTATGGTTAGCTGTTGCATGTACATGTAGTTGAAATTTCAATTACGGTCACTAAATTGCTAGAAAATCACTTAAATATCTTAGAAGGTCAAATGACCCCTGAAATTTTCCAAAATTTGACATGACAGTTGTATTAGTACTACAAATTTTCTCAAATGACCCCCTCGCTGCACATTTTCTCTTGGCTTCCTAGGAAATCTGTCGGTTTGCATACATGTGTTCTAACTAAAACGAATTAAGCTGCGGCTTTAATGGAGAGGATGCGAGCAAGGCGGGCGGCCATGGAAGTGAAAGGGCTCACTTCCCAGTGAGCCTGCGCAGCGTACAGCTCGCACGCTTCCCGGTGAGCCTGCGCACTCAAGGACAGCTTGCACGCCTCTCGGTCAGCCTGCGCACCGGACGATGCTCGCACGCCTCCCGTTCATTCAAGGTCAAGCAACTGTCCTCATGGCACCTCCTACAGCCATTAAAACTAAGACACGTGGCGTCACGTGAATGGTTAACAGAATTTTGGATGTTCTAGAATTTAAAAACCAGGAATCTCAATGTTTTGCTGGCAATCAACGGTGCCCTGGTGTTTGAAATTCATTCCCATTTCTTGCATGGGACCTAAGCATGAACCCAAGGACACATATTTGATTTTTCAACCAATTTATATGCATTGGAGCATGTGCATCTAGTTCAGATTTGAATTATGCACATAAATGCATTGAAAACTCAGCTAATGCATAAAAATGTCCAAACGAACCCCGAAAAATCACGAAAAATCACACAACACTCCTGTTGTTCTATGTTGACACGAGAAAAAAATTGAAAGCAATAAGAGACAATGGATATCGTTTCGTCCCCAAAGGTGGGACGTTCCCTACCGAAAACCATCATGCTTGTTGTGAGAAGATCCGGTTTGTGAGAAGCATATACCCAAATCTACCCCAAATGGGACAAAATTTGTACCACGGCATGTTGATGCTGCTCCATGATAGCATGCCAAGTTTCATGAATTTCAGATGAGTTTTGGATATACTAGAATTTAAAAACAAGGCATCTCAATGTTTTGACTGCAATCACCAGTGCCCCGGTGTTTGAAATTCATTCCCATTTCTGGCATGGGACCTAACCTTGCACCCAAGGACACAGATTTGATTTTTCAACCAATTTATATGCATTGGAGCATGTGCATGTAGTTCAAATTTGAATTATGCACATAAAATGCATTGAAAACTCAGTTAATGCATAAAATGTCCAAACGAACCCCGAAAATCATGAAAAAATCACACAACACTCTTGTTGTTCTATGTTGACACGAGAAAAAATTTGAAAGCAATAAGAGGCAACGGATATCGTTTCGTCCCCAAAGGTGGGACGTTTCCTACCGAAAACCATCATGCTTGTTGTGAGAAGCTCCGGTTTGTGAGAAGCATATACCCCAACCTGCCCCAGATGGGACAAAATTTGTACCACGACATGTTGATGCCGCTCCATGATAGCATGCCAAGTTTCATGAAATTCAGACGAGTTTTGGATTTACTAGAATTTAAAAACCAGGCATCTCAATGTTTTGCTGGCAATCAACGGTGCCCCGGTGTTTGAAATTCATTCCCATTTCATGCATGTGACCTAAGCATGCACCAAAGGACACATATTTGATTTTTCAACCAATTTATATGCACTGGAGCATGTGCATGAAGTTCGAATTTGTATTATGCACATAAAATGCATTGAAAACGCAGTTAATGCATAAAAATGTCCAAACGAACCCCAAAAAATCTCAAAAAATCACACACACTCCCGTTGTTCTATGTTGACACGACAAAAAAATTGAAAGCAATAAGAGGCAATGGATATCATTTCGTCCCCAATGGTGGGACGTTCCCTACCGAAAACCATCATGCTTGTTGTGAGAAGCTCCGGTTTATGAGAAGCATATACCCAAACCTGCCCAAATGGGACAAAATTGGTACCACGGCATGTTGATGCCGCTCGATGATAGCATGCCAAGTTTCACGAAGTTCAGACGAGTTTTGGATTTACTAGAATTTAAAAACCAGGCATCTCAATGTTTTCTCGGCAATCAACAGTGCCCCGGTGTTTGAAATTCATTCCCATTTCTTGCATGGGACCTAACCATGCACCAAGGACACAAATTTAATTTTTCAACCAATTTATATGCGCTGGAGCATGTGCATGTAGTTCGAATTTGAATTATGCACATAAAATGCATTGAAAACTCATTTAATGCATAAAAATGTCCAAACGAATCTCGAAAAATCACAAAAAATCACACAACACTCCTGTTGTTCTATGTTGACACGAGAAAAAAATTTGAAAGCAATAAGAGGCAATGGATATCGTTTCGTCCCCAAAGGTGCGACGTTCCCTACCGAAAACCATCATGCTTGTTGTGAGAAGCTCCAGTTTGTGAGAAGCATATACCCAAACCTGCCCCAAATGGGAAAAAATTTGTACCACGACATGTTAATGCCGCTCCATGATAGCATGCCAAGTTTCATGAATTTCAGACGAGTTTTGGATTTACTAGAATTTAAAAACCAGGCTTCTCAACATTTTGCCGGCAATCAACGGTGCCCCGGTGTTTGAAATTCATTCCCATTTCTTTCATGGGACCTAACCATGCACCCAAGGACACATATTTTATTTTTCAACCAATTTATATGCACTGGAGCATGTGCATGTAGTTCAAATTTGAATTACTCACATAAAATGCATTGAAAAGTCAGTTAATGCATAAAAATGTCCAAACGAATCTCGAAAAATCACAAAAAATTACACAACACTCCTGTTGTTCTATGTTGACACAAGAAAAAAATTTAAAAGCAATAAGAGGCAATGGATATCGTTTTGTCCCCAAAGTTTGGACGTTCCCTACCGAAAACCATCATGCTTGTCGTGAGAAGCTCCGGTTTGTGAGAAGCATATACCCAAACCTACCCCAATAGGGACAAAATTTGTACCACGACATGTTGATGCCGCTCCATGATAGCATGCCAAGTTTCATGAATTTCAGACGAGTGTTGGGTTTACTAGAATTTAAAAACCATGAATCTCAATGTTTTGCCGACAATCAACGGTGCCCCGGTGTTTGAAATTCATTCCCATTTCTTGCATGGGACCTAGGCATGCACCAAGGACTCATATTTGATTTTTCAACCAATTTATATGCACTGGAGCATGTGCATGTAGTTTGAATTTGAATTATGCACATAAAATGCATTGAAAACTCATTTAATGCATAAAAATGTCCGAACGAACCCCGAAAAATCACAAAAAATCACACAACATTCCTGTTGTTCTATGTTGACACAAAAAAATTGAAAGCAATAAGAGGCAATGGATATCGTTTCATCCCCAAAGGTGGGACGTTCCCTACCGAAAACAATCATGCTTGTTGTGAGAAGCTCCGGTTTGTGAGAAGCATATACCCAAACCTGCCCCAAATGGGACATAATTTGTACCACGACATGTTGATGCCACTCCATGATAGCATGCCAAGTTTCATGAATTTCAGATGAGTTTTGGATTTACTAGAATTTAAAAACCAGGCATCTCAATGTTTTGCCGGCAATCAACGGTGCCCCGGTGTTTGATATTCATTCCCATTTCTTGCATGGGACCTAAGCATGCACCCAAAGACCCAGATTTGATTTTTCAACCAATTTATATGCACTGGAGCACGTGCATGTAGTTCTAATTTGAATTATGGACATAGAATGCATTGAAAACGCAGTTAATGCATAAAAATGTCCAAACGAACCCCAAAAAATCAGACAACACTCCTGTTGTTCTATGTTGACACGAGAAAAAAATTGAAAGCAATAAGAGGCAATGCATATCGTTTCGTCCCCAAAGGTGGGACGTTCCCTACTAAAAACCATCATGCTTGTTGTGAGAAGCTCCGGTTTATCAGAAGAATATACCCAGACCTGCCCCAAATGGGACAAAATTTGTACCACGGCATGTTGATGCCGCTCGATGATAGCATGCCAAGTTTCATGAATTTCAGACGAGTTTTGGATTTACTAGAATTTAAAAACTAGGCATCTCAATGTTTTGTCGGCAATCAACGGTGCCCCGATGTTTGACATTCATTCCCATTTCTTGCATGGGACCTAAGCATGCACCAAGGACACAAATTTGATTTTTCAACCAATTTATATGCACTAGAGCATGTGCATGTAGTTCAAATTTGAATTATGCACATAAAATGCATTGAAAACTCTGTTAATGCATAAAAAGGTCCAAACGAACCCCGAAAAATCACAAAAAATCACACACACTCCTGTTGTTCTATGTTGACACGAGAAAAAAAATTGAAAGCAATGAGAGGCAATGGATATCGTTTCGTCCCCTAAGGTGGGACGTTCCCTACCGAAAACCATCATGCTTGTTGTGAGAAGATCCGGTTTGTGAGAAGCATATACCCAAACCTGCCCCAAATGGGACAAAATTCGTACCACGGCATATTGATGCTGCTCCATGATAGCATGCCAAGTTTCATGAAATTCAGAGGAGTTTTGGATTTACTAGAATTTAAAAACCAGGCATATCAGTATTTTTCCGGCGTTCAACGGTGCCCCGGTGTTTGAAATTCATTCCTATTTCTTGCCTGGGACCTAAGCATGCACCGAAGGACACATATTTGATTTTTCAACCAATTTATATGCACTGGAGCATGTGCATGCAGTTCAAATTTGAATTATGCACATAAAATGCAATGAAAACGCAGTTAATGCATAAAACTGTCCAAACGAACCCCGAAAAATCACAAAAAATCACACAACACTCCTGTTGTTCTATGTTGACACAAGAAAAAAATTGAAAGCAATAAGAGGCAATGGATATCGTTTCGTCCCCAAAGGTGGGACGTTCCCAACCGAAAACAATCATGCTTGTTGTGAGAAGCTCCGGTTTGTGGGAAGCATATACCCAAACCTGCCCCAATTGGGACATAATTTGTTCCACGGCATGTTGATGCCACTCCATGATAGCATGCCAAGTTTCATCAATTTCAGACGAGTTTTGGATTTACTAGAATTTAAAAACCAGGCATCTCAATGTTTTGCCGGCAATCAACGGTGCCCCGGTGTTTGAAGTTCATTCCCATTTCTTGCATGGGACCTAAGCATGCACCCAAGGACACAGATTTGATTTTTCAACCAATTTATATGCATTGGAGCATGTGCATGTAGTTCAAATTTGAATTATGCACATAAAATGCATTGAAAAGTCAGTTAATGCATTAAAATGTCCAAACGAACCCTGAAAAATCACAAAAAATCACACAACACTCCTGTTGTTCTATGTTGACACGAGAAAAAAATTGAATGCAATAAGAGGCAATGGATATCGTTTCGTCCCCAAAGGTGGGACGTTCCCAACCGAAAACCATAATGCTTGTTGTGTGAAGCTCCGGTTTGTGAGAAGCATATACGCAAACCTGCCCCAAATGGGACAAAGTTTGTACCACGGCATGTTGATGCCGCTCCATGATAGCATGCCAAGTTTCATGAATTTCACACGAGTTTTGGATTTACTAGAATTTAAAAACCAGGCATCTCAATGTTTTGCCGGCAATCAACGGTGCCCTGGTGTTTGAAATTCATTCCCATTTCTTGCATGGGACCTAAGCATGCACCCAAGGACACATATTTGATTTTTCAACCAATTTATATGCACTGGAGCATGTGCATGTAGTTCAAATTTGAATTGTTCACCTGAAATGGCTAGAAAACCAATTTAATGTATAAAATGTTCAAACGAACCCTGAATATTTACAATTCTTTTACGACACACATATAGTTGCATGTTCACTCTAGATAAAAGGTTTAGCAATTCAAACACCATCCATTGCCGCTGTGACCCCATTATGTAATTCAAATCAAAATGAAAAATCAAGTAGATCGCACACAGTTTATTATCAGCAACCGTGTGAGATGTAGTACAAAATATCTTGGAGCACCATCGGTGTACAGTACGCCAATGGCTTACGAGAGAAGGTACGTCGGCTACAGTCCACAGCCGGCGTCTCAAACACACTAGCTCGCTCCCCAAATATCATTTCACTGTTCAATCGTCGCCGGTGAAAGATGGGCGCGTGGACCCGTGTCGTGAGGGCAACTTCAATGGCCCACTCCGGCGAGAGCGCGGCCGTAGCCAGCATGCGCATGCTAACAAGGTGCATGAGCGTGGCCGCAATTTGCGATCGGGCGGCAAAGGCAGCCCAAACGGCCGCTGTTGCTTCTCAGGTCGCGGCAGCAACATCTGCCTCGGGGATAGAAACTAGCGAGAGCGGCACAGCAGCTGTCCGTTCCGCAGCGGCAGCCTTAGCCCTGA
Source organism: Aegilops tauschii subsp. strangulata (assembly GCF_002575655.3). NCBI lineage: Eukaryota > Viridiplantae > Streptophyta > Magnoliopsida > Poales > Poaceae > Aegilops > Aegilops tauschii. Next base: position 286,669,398 of record NC_053040.3, on the reverse strand, counting down.
TGGAGGCCTCCCACGACTATGTCGAGGCCGCCCACGCCCAGCTCCTGGAAGTCACCGCACAAATCGAACGAAGCTTCTTCGACAACGGTCTTCAACCCACGGCCGAAGAGCTGGCAATCGCGGAGAGCGTTCGAGCAGCCGTCCGTTCCTCCGCAGCGTACCTTGCGACGATGGAGCCCGTCCAAGCCCAGATCGCGTCCGCCCATGCCCAGCTCGTGGCGGCCTTTTCCAAAGAGATGGCAGACACGGATGGCGAGATGCTTGCTGAGTATGGTGCGATGGATGCCATGGAGCCCCTTCCCCAGGAGACCGTCGGGCGCGAGCTGGACATGGAGGCGGCGGTGGAGATCGACGAGCAACAGCCGTAGTAGTACTCTATGTTTTCTTTAATTAAGAGCGCCGGTCTTTAATTTGTTAGAGTAATGTTTAGGTCAGCTAGCTCTGTTTAATTGCTGAACTTGCTCGATTAAGAAGTGTGGGTGTGTTGTAGTCTCCTTTGTGTACCCAAATTATGCAATGACGTGGATGACCACTGTAACCATGGAAATTCGAACCAAAACTCTTGGCATTCAAACTCATCACACACGGGTTAAGCTATCTGAATCCTTTGTGATGTCCACATATCGTGCACAGTACTGAATAAGGGACCGTCTCTGATGACACTTTGCGCGCCAGTTTTTTGGCAGAAGCGATTCCAAGTTTTCGGCTTCTGCAGAAATATCTACCTCCCCGCCCCCTCCCCTTACCAAAAGCCACATTTCCCCTCTTTCCGCCTTCCTTTCCAAGTTGAAACCTTCACTCCTTGCTTGCAGTGCCGCCGCCTCCTCGCCGGCGACCCTCCTTCACGCTGCTCGGCCTCCTCTATCCAGGCAGGTAATCCACACCCGACCCCCATCCTCCACCTCCTTCCACATCCCACATGCCCCGACCGCCGGCGCGAGCGCGACACCTTCCACCCAAATCACCGACCCCTCCACCAAATAAGTGCCGGCCTAAGCCGTGGTGCCCGCAGTATAGCCAGGACCTCAAGGAGCATTTGGCAGCGGAGAAGCAAATCGCGGCCGCACGCGCGGATGAGGTCGCCATTGCTGCAATTTGTGCCGACCCCCAGATCTTGGAGGAGCACCTTGCCAAATTGTTGCCAAGATCCTTGGTGCATGCTTAGGTCCCATGCAAGAAATGGGAATGAATTTCAAAAACCGGGGCACCATTGATTGCCGGAAAAACATTGAGATGCCTGGTTTTTAAATTCTAGTAAATCCAAAACTCGTCTGAAATTCATGAAACTTGGCATGCTATCATCGAGCGGCATCAACATGCAGTGGTACAAATTTTGTCCCATTTGGGGCATGTTTGGGTATATGTTCCTCACAAACCGGAGCTTCTCACAACAAGCATGATGGTTTTCGGTAGGGAACGTCCCACCTTTGGGGACGAAACGATATCCATTGCCTCTTATTGCTTTCAAATTTCTTTCTCGTGTCAACATAGAACAAAAGGAGTGTTGTGTGATTTTTTGTGATTTTTCGGGGTTCGTTTGGACAGTTTTATGCATTAACTGAGTTTTCAATGCATTTTATGTGCATAATTCAAATTTGAACTACATGCACATGCTCCAGTGCATATAAATTGGTTGAAAAATCAAATGTGTGTCCTTGGGTGCATGCTTAGGTCCCATGCAAGAAATGGGAATGAATTTCAAACACCGGGGCACCGTTCATTGCCGGCAAAACATTGAGATGCCTGGTTTTTAAATTCTAGTAAATTCAAAACTCGTCTGAAATTCATGAAACTTGGCATGCTATCATGGAGTGGCATCAACATGCCGTGGTACAATTTTTCTCCCATTTGGGGCAGGTTTGGGTATATGCTTCTCACAAACCGGAGCTTCTCACAACAAGCATGATGGTTTTCGGTAGGGAACGTCCCACCTTTGGGACGAACCGATATCCATTGCCTCTTATTGCTTTCAAATTTCTTTCTCGTGTCAACATAGAACAACAGGAGTGTTGTGTGATTTTTTTGTGATTTTTCGGGGTTCGTTTGGACAGTTTTATGCATTAACTGAGTTTTCAGTGCATTTTATGTGCATAATTCAAATTTAAACTACATGCACATGCTCCAGTGCATATAAATTGGTTGAAAAATCAAATTTGTGTCCTTTGGTGCATGCTTAGGTCCCATGCAAGAAATGGGAATGGATTTCAAACACCAGGGCACCGTTGATTGCCGGCAAAACATTGAGATGCCTGGTTTTTAAATTCTAGTAAATCCAAAACTCGTCTGAAATTCATGAAACTTGGCATGCCATCATGGAGCGGCATCAACATGCCCTGGTTGAAATTGTTTTCCCATTTGGGCAGGATTGGGTATATGCTTTTCACAAACCAGAGCTTCTCACAACAAGCATGATGGTTTTTGGTAGGGAACGTCCCACCTTTGGGGACGAAACGATATCCATTGCCTCTTATTGCTTTCAAATTTTTTTCTCGTGTCAACATAGAACAACAGGAGTGTTGTGTGATTTTTTATGATTTTTCAGGGTTCGTTTGGACATTTTTATGCATTAACTGAGTTTTCAATGCATTTGATGTGCATAATTCAAATTTGAACTACATGCACATGCTTAAGTGCATATAAATTGGTTGAAAAAGCAAATCTGTGTCCTTGGGTGCATGCTTAGGTCCCATGCAAGAAATGGGAATCAATTTCAAACACCTGGGCACCGTTGATTGCCGGCAAAACATTGAGATGCCTGGTTTTTAAATTCTAGTAAATCCAGAACTCGTCTGAAATTCATGAAACTTGGCATGCTATCATGGAGCGGCATCAACATGTCGTGGTACAAATTTTGCCCCATTTGGGGTATGTTTGGGTATATGATTCTCACAAACCGGAGCTCCTCACAACAAGCATGATGGGCTTCGGTAGGGAACGTCCCACCTTTGTGGACGAAACGATATCCATTGCCTCTTATTGCTTTCAAATTTTTTTCTCGTGTCAACATAGAACAACAGGAGTGTTGTATGACTCTTTGTGATTTTTCGGGGTTCGTTTGGACATTTTTATGCATTAACTGTGTCGGCGTTCTGGGAACGGGGTCCCCAGACTTACCTGCCTGTGGCCCATGGCGTGGCTAAGCCAGCAGGCCGTACGGCCCATCTTCATCAACAAGGCACCCGAGACCCTCGCGAGGGGCCAAGCCTCGCGAGGCGGACGAGGCAAGACCTCCTCAGGAGTGGCCTAGTCAGGCAGGCTCACGAGGAGCGGAGATATCAAGGCGGGGCAAACCTCACGAGGCTCTCGTGACGTGGGCCATGACGATCGACACCAGGCGGGCGCCAGCGCGTGCAGCGTCCTTGTTTCCTCTTTGGTGCTAAGGAAGCAGGCGCAGGCGAGGAGTACCGAGGCATCAGGCAAAGGTTGACATATCGGTGCAACGAGACCAAGACCAGGAGGACGGCAAGATGGAGGTCATCATGGAGCCCAAGACGGCGTCACCACCAGAGCTTTTCGCAGGCGAAGACCGCTTTTGTCAGGATAGCTTGTTCTAGCTATCCCCCTTCAAATTTGCCCGCCATTGTTGGCTCCCTTCCCGCTCAATATTTGGGAAGAGGACCAGGGCCTATATAAGTAGAGCTAGCCACCACAGTAGGGGCATCGAGCAGTCATCCAGCTCTCACCCGCTAAGTCACCAAGCACAAGAACACCTCAACCTCGGGAGGCTGTTCTTCCCTCTGTACTGTTCATCATCAGCCCAAGAGGCAATCCACCACCGCCACACTGGAGTAGGGTATTACACCACAATGGTGGCCCGAACCAGTATAAATCTCGTGTCTTTCTGTGTTGCGAGTTCGTCGATTCCGTCCGCGAGATCTTAGCGAGCTAGGGCGTAGATCGGTAGGAGGGAAAGACGTGTTCGAACCTTAAGGGTTTGCCAGAACCCCACATCCGACATTTGGCGCGCCTGGTAGGGGTGCGCGGGAGCTTCTCCTCCGCCAATCGACTTGCCGACGCTCCGCGGCCACAATGTCCGACGACCCAAGAGCTGACTCCGACCGCTGGGCAGCCTGGCCAGCCCGGGCGGCGCCGCCCGCCCATGAAGACCTCAACCCCGTGCTCCAAGCGGCACGAGCACCGTCCAATCCTTCGGGGCGCGGGCGACATGGCCAGGCATCGTCTACCCTCACTCCACGGCAAGTGCGAGCCGCTGCCAGAGCAGCACGCCACGCCGCAGCGACGGCGCCGCACTCGCGGCGGGAACAGGCAAACATGCGGGCAGCGCTCACCGTGTCAAGGGAGCTGCTGTGGTGCCGGCTGATGGAGAGCGGCCGGGACGCACTGCTGGAACGCGTTGCCGAGCTGCTGGACGCGGTGGCCTCAGGAGCGCCGCCTTTCTGTCATCAGCTTCCTCCTCAGGCCGCTACAGGGATTCACGGCGGGCCACGCCGTCACCACGCGCCGTCAGGTGCGCCAGGGGGCTTCGTCAACACCAGCATGGCCGGCGGCGCCAGGGGCTCTGCCGCCCCTATACCACCCGCAACAAGCATGAGCACAAGCGTCGCCTCCCATGGCCCAAGTAGGATGCCGCGCTACCACCCTCAGGACGCCGCGCTGGGCCGGGCAACATGAAGTGTGGGGCACTATGGCGAGGTGTTTGGGGTAACAGCCCCGGAAGCCTACGTGCCCCGCATGACGGACCAGGAGTACACACCGGAGGACGACCCCGGCTCGTTCGTTGTAGAAGATTGGGAAGAAGGGATGCTAGGAGTCGAGGCCTTCCAGGAGCCGCCGGGGAACCAGCACGACCGCGTGTGCGACGACCACTACAGGGTACCCCTAATCCCTCAGGAGCAAGCTTACGCTAACCATGAGTCGCACGAGGAACAGATCACCGCAACGGCCGGCGGCCCTAGCTCGACGGCCTCCCTGCCGGTAGGAGGATCGCGTTGGGGGCTGCAGGAGAGGGGCCGGGAGCCAGGCCCCTCCCGACAGCGCGCGAAGCCAGGGGACACCCGGAGTTAGGCCCTCTGCCGGGGAGGCTTCGACGACCCTTCCCCCGGCAGAGGACCTGTGGTCGCCGAGGGCACCGCTGGCGTCCCCTTTCCCTCTTTTGTGTCGTCCTGGTAACCGGTCGGCTCAAAGGAGGTCAAGGGTGGCGCAAGGCAGGGCCCTCGTCTGGCGATATGAAGCAAGGCCGGTACCTGTGAAGAAGGCCCAGTGCCTGTGAAACTCGCCGCCCGTGACACTCTCACGTAATAATGAGTTGGGGCTGTACACGCCTCGGAGTCTCAGGAGCGCCGGCCTCAGGCCCTGGGGCTCCCTCCCACTCCTAGTGGCACCACATAGCTCCGTGCTGGTGAGAAGACTTGAAGACCGGAAAACTAGATTAGGTGCCGGACGCGGCCTTTTGCTTTGGATCTCTCTTTCTGTAGCCTTGCTTTCTGGATCTGGATTTAAGTTGAAGCCGAATTTTTATCGATGCGCGCGGGGGGTGCCTTTTCTCGTTCGAGCAATTTCTTGCCTTCTGGATCTTGTTTTGTCTGGGACTCATGTCCGTCGCCTTCCCCTCGCGAGCTGGACCGCACGAAGTGCACGCTCGCCGAGCGCGTGCCAGTGCTGCGGCTAGTGCTCACCTCTTGCGGGGCCCCTTCGGACGGGGCGATAAGCTCCGCAGGATTCTCAGAAACTTGCCGCTTCACGACCCAGCTCGAAGCTGGCGCTGACTAAGGTAAACCACGACGGGAAACTCGCCCCCCGGATTCACGAGTTCACGAGGACGCGTACTCACATCGCATAGGAAAGTAAAAACTGCAATTTGCTTACATGAGGGGCTCCCCCTCTCAAAATGCTCTTACAAGTTTCCAAGGGCCACGCCCGAGTTTTGTGTGCAGGATGAAACGACAGGAGAACATGGGATCAGCCAGAAATGTCACTCGCTACATCACCCACGGACTCGTCACTCGCGTCGTCATCATCTTCGTCGGCATCGTCGCCGCCATCGGTGACGCCCCCATCGCCGTCGTCAACCACGTCGCCTTCGTCTGCGACGACCACCACCGTGTCATCCTCTGAAGTGAAGGCCCTGACCAACGCATCCACATTGTCCTCAACCCAACGTGCCAAGTCGCCCCGAACGGCCGTGGGTATGGGGGCGATGGCGGCGTCGAAGTCAAAGTTGGGGTCGGCATTCAGAAGGTGGCTGAAGACACGAGAGAAAACGCGCTCAAGCAGGCCACGACCCCTTTCCTCCACAAGCTGGCGAGCTCTGGCAGATCGAGCCTCCAGGCACGTCACCACCTCGGTGAAGAAGGTCAAGTGGCTGGCATAGTCATTCGAGTGAGGGGCCGGTGCATCCTCATCGCAAATATGGCCCAGGGCGGTATTGGCCCTGTTCCGGAGATCCTGAAGCATGGGGGCATGCTCGCGCTCCAGCGTTCGCCGTTGGAGCACTTCCTCCATGTTTTGCCGTGCGACGGCCTCAGCGTCATCAACCCACCTCCGAAGGGAAAGCAGCTCGGCGCGGGTGGAGGCCAAGTCCTCCTGCGCCGTAACCTGGGCGGCGGCCATGGCTTCCGCACGCCTCTCAGCCTCATCCAGCCTGGGCCTGAGGGCAGCGGCCCTGCCCGCATCCTCCGTACCCGCGAGCTTCAGCTTCAGGTCGTACCTACCCTCCAGGTCTGCGCGAACTCGGCCACCCGGCGATCGACCTCCTCCTCGACTCTGGCCTCGCGAGCCCCGACGACATCTTCTGCTTGAGCAACTTGACGCTCCCTCGTCTCCAGTTGCTCGAGCTCGAGGCTGCGCTCCACGGCTTCCAGGGCCAGCGCCTCCTCGCGCTTCCGGATCTCCCCTTCCTCCGCGGGCGTCCCCCTCAGTGATGCAAGAGCGGCCCTGCGCACCTCCACCTGCTGCTCAAGGGACGCGCTCCAGGCCTGGAGCTCCCACGCGCACTTCTCCGCAGCCTCGCAACGGCGGTCAGCCTCGTGAGCCTCTTCCAAGGCACGCGAGCGGGCTTCATGGGCGACCTTGAGGGACGCCTCGGCCTTCGCATTCTCAAGGTCGCGCTGATAGTGACCGAGGTTGATGGCCACCCTCAGCTTGCGCCGCTCCTCCACCAGCCGGAGGCCTTCAGCCCCAAGGCGCGAATCGACACCCGCGAGCTCTTCACCAAGTCAACTCATATCGCCCATCGCCTCCTGGAAGAGCTCGTGATGAACTACACTCCGCCCGCGCTCGAGCTCGAACGCTCAGCCCACCTCGTCCTCCACCTCGGGGGCTGCGGGCGGGGCGCCAAGCGGCGCACCACCTCCCGGCAGGGGGCTGGGGCCTGGCACCGCCCCTGACGTTAGCCAGTCCTCGCGAGGAGCCTGAGCCAATCGGGGCACGCTGCTTGAAGAGGAGCCGAAGATCGAAGCCAACCAGCTACTGTCCGTGAGCAAAGGGGGGGTCTTGGGCACGCCCGCCAAGCTCCACGCCAGACCGTGGGGGAGGGGCGGCCAAGCCGCGGGCTCAGCGCACCACGAAGGCGGAGACGCTCCCCCAATCGACCCCGCTCCAGGGGCGGCAGGCGGACCAGGAACGCTCAAGGCCGATAGGGGAATTGATGAAGGAGGAGGCCGCTTCCCAGAAGACGCAACAGCTTCAACGGAAGGGGCCCTGAAGGACTGACGTCAGGATAAGAAGACTACACGCGGGAAGCCATGACAATAAGATACTTACGCGTCAATGGCGATGTACTTTCGTCGCTTCAACGGCCCGAAGATATTGCTGCCGCTCGGGGATCCTTTCCTCTTGCGGAGCTCCTCGAAGTCCACACAAAGACGACTGAAGCGCTGGACGTGACGGCCAGTGCGCGGTGGGGCCGAAGAAGAGCTTGGAAGGATGTCTTCAGGGGTGCCCGGTTGCGGCGAACAGCCAGGCACCGTCTCACCACAACCTCCCGAGGCTCCTGGAGCCTTGGCCTCGGGAGCCGCATGCCGCGCCTCCTCAGTGACTGACGCCTCAGGAGGGGGTCGCAGGCCCCTGAGGACGACGCCCCAGGATCACCACTCGGCATGTGCTCCTCAGCACTCGAGCCACCGGCCCCCGTCGGAGCTCGCCCTCCCGCACCTTCACCTGCGGTGAGCTCGGCACCGGCGGCGAAGAAGGGAACCACGACAATGGGGTTCTCGCGGGACCCAACCAGGCCGATTGGGCGCAGCCCCACTCATCAAAGGAAGGCATGCTCGCAGCAAATGCAGCTTTGTTCTCGCAGCGGTACAATAGGCAGTTATTCTTGGGCATCTCGTCCAGCAGAGGGACACCCGATAGGACCATGAGCACCGTTTGCCGCGTCGCAAGAGGCAGCCCCTTCTCCTGAAACCTCATATGGTCCTGGCTGCTGAGCAAGTCCCACATCAGGCGGGAGTGGTGCTGAAGTGGAGCGACTCGACGCTTGACGAAATCCCTCACCACCATGGGCGCGGTCACACCGCGGTTCTTCAACCACCTCAGCCTGGGCCAGACGAGGCCAAGGCGCGGGCTCGTGAGCTTCTGATGGCCCCAGCCGGAGTTTGGAACAGCGGGCCCTGCCGGAACATGGAGCAGAGGGCTGAGCACGCCGGCGTCAACAAACACCCATCGTATACGGAACTCACTCGTGGATGAAGGAAGCTCGAAGTCAATCCCCGTGCCCGCTGTCGCGGCCACGGATTGGAAGCCCACGCACCCCGAGCTCTGCCGGGGACCGGTCAGATGCAATCAGAAGAAATGGCGGAGGAGGGCCACGGAAGGAGCGATGCCCACCATGGCCTCGCACAAGAAGGCGAAGACGGCAAGAAGGGTCACCGATTGAGGGTCGAGATGAAGCATGTGGATCTGATAATGCTCGAGCACCGCATAGAAGAAGGCGGAGAAGGGAGGAATCAGGCCAGCCCAGAGGGCCTCTATGAAGATCGGGACCTCAGTGGCTGCCCGAGCCATGCGAGTGCGAGACGCGGGCCAAGCCACCGTCTCTCCCCACTCGTTGAAACTGGAGGCAAGCATGGGGCGCACCTTGCCCATGGCCTCGTCGTTGAGCACCCGAGGCCAGCGGAGCGCCGGCTCAAAGGACGGAGGCGCAGTTGGCAAAGACAGAGGTTTCTTCCCCTTTTCAGCTTGTTTCGGCGCCATGGCGATGAAGCAGGCGGAGCACAAGTCAAATTGGAAGGGCAAAGCAGGGCCTCGAGGAAGCAGGGAGATTGGAAGAACCAGGCGTGGGCGAAGGAAGAATAACTGTGTGAGATGCGGGGGCCGCATAGCCTAGCGGATTCAAGGGCAGCATGGGGAAGCGGAGCCGTCCATGTCCAATCAACCGCCACGTGTCAACCGAGGCCGCAGGCTTTTGGGGCCCGCGGTGCTCCAAACTTGACCCTTGGCTTCGCCGCAAAGCCAAGCCCGAGTGCGCCTTGGGCCCGGGGGCTACTGTCGGTGTTCTGAGAACGGGGGTCCCCAGACTTGCCTGCCTGCGGCCCACAGCATGGCTAAGCCAGCAGGCCGTACGGCCCATCTTCATCAACAAGGCACCCGAGACCCTCGTGAGGGGCCAAGCCTCGCGAGGCGGATGACGCAAGACCTCCTCAGGAGTGGCCTAGTCAGGAAGGCTCACGAGGAGCGGAGATATCAAGGCGGGGAAAACCTCACGAGGCTCTCGTGACGTGAGCTATGACGAGCGACACCAGGCGGGCGCCAGGCGGGCGCCAGCGTGCACAGCATCCTTGTTTCCTCTTTGGTGCTAAGGAAGCAGGCGCAGGTGAGGAATACCGAGGCATCAGGCAAAGGTTGCCATATCGGTGCAACGAGACCAAGACCAGGAGGACGGCAAGACGGAGGTCATCGTGGAGCCCAAGACGGCGTCACCACCAGAGCTTTTCGCAGGCGAAGACCGCTTTTGTCAGGATAGCTTGTACTGGCTGTCCCCCTTCAAATTTGCCCTCCGTTGTTGGCTCCCTTCCCGCTCAATATTTGGGAAGAGGACCAGGGCCTATATAAGTAGAGCTAGCCACCACAGCAGGGGGCATCGAGCAGTCCATCCAGCTCTCACCCGCTAAGTCACCAAGCACAAGAACACCTCAACCTCAGGAGGCTGTTCTTCCCTCTGTACTGTTCATCATCAGCCCAAGAGGCAATCCACCACCGCCACACTGGAGTAGGGTATTACACCACAACGGTGGCCCGAACCAGTATAAATCTCGCGTCTTTCTGTGTTGCGAGTTCGTCGAGTCCGTCCGCGAGATCTTAGCGAGCTAGGGCGTAGATCGGTAGGAGGGAAAGACTTCGCGCGCACCCCAGTGTTCAAACCTTAAGGGTTTGCCGGAACCCCACATCCGAAAAACTGAGTTTTCAATGCATTTATGTGCATAATTCAAATTTGAACTACATGCACATGCTCCACTACAAATAAATTGGTCAAGAAATCAAATATGTGTCCTTGGGTGCACGCTTAGGTCCCATGCAAGAAATGTGAATGAATTTCAAACACCAGGGCACCGTTGATTGCCGGCAAAACATTGAGATGCCTGGTTTTTAAATTCTAGTAAATCCAAAATTCTGTTAACCTTTCACGTGACGCCACGTGTCTTGGTTTCAATGGCGTAGGAGGTGCCGTGCGGATAGCTTCTTGACCTTGACTGAACAGGAGGCGTGCGAGCGTCTTCCGGTGCGCAGGCTGACCGAGAGGCGTGCAAGTTGTCCTTGAGTGCGTAGGCTCACCGGGAAGCGTGCGAGCTATACGTTGCGCAGGCTCACTGGGAAGCGAGCCCTTTGACTTCCATGGCCGTCCGCCTTGCTCGCATCCTCCCCATTAATGGCGCCCAAGCCGCAGTTTAATTCGCTTTTTAAATATAAAACACTCATCGCAAATGTTTTAGTTAGAACACCCGTATGCAAACCGACACCTTCCCCAAGAAGCCAAGAGAAAATGTGTCGAGCAGGATTTTTGCAGCTATTGATCGCAAACATTTAGATAGAACACCCGTATGCAAAGTGAGAGCAGCGCAGGATTTGTGCATCCCTTCAACGCAATTGTTTTGGATGACCCGTGTGGAACCAGGTACAAACAATTTGGTAAGATTTGTCAATCCTTTTAACACTGCGATTTGTCAAAATATGAAGCTAAAAATCACTAGTAGTATCTAACTTTTGCAACTAAAATTCCGTAATTAAGCATAGATTTCATTCATAGATTAAACAATCGTTCGTAATTTATACAAACAGTTCAACTCGACAGCTGAACTGACCAAACTTTTCCCCAATTGTTGTCAACCATGTACTGAAATAGCTAGTTCAACTATATATACTAGCTAATTTTAGGTACGTTGTACAGTTCCACCACATCTATAGTCAGATGAACTGAACAAAATATCCCCTAAATACTACTACTACTACTGCGGAGGGGTTTTGTACTACTTCCGGCTGCCTCTCCTCTGTCGAGCGCTCAGTAAGAGGCGGAGGCGGAGGAGCCTACCAACGAGCTGGGAAACCGCATTGCGGTGCCTGGCGCTAATGCAGCTTCAGCGACGCTCGCCTCGAACACCCTCTGCCGCTCCAGACGACCCTTCTCAAAGCGGTGGTTCTCCTCATAGATATCCTGATTCCTCGCCTCTGAGGCGGCGTGTGCCGCTGCCACTGAGGCGGTAAGGCTCTTTGCATGCTCGACGAGGCGCTCCTCCTCCTCCCGCAGGAACTCAGTGTAGCGCGCAAGGTTGCTGTCGCACGTGCGGGCATCCACCTTCGCCTCCCGCCTTCGGGCAGCGGTAGCAGAGCGGGTGGTGACCCCGGTGGTCGACGGTGGGCTGGCGGCCACGGCGGCCGACGACGGGGTGGCGGCCACGACCACCACCTCTCGCCTTCGGGCCATGGTGGCGGAGCGGGTGATGGCCACAGTGGGGTGGCGGCCACGACGGCCATCTACCGCCTTCGGGCCGCAGCGGCGGAGCGGGCGATGGCCCTGGCTTTCGACGGTGGTGTGGTGGCAATGGCGGCAGGCAACAGCTGCCGACGGGCACCGGCGGCGGAGCGTGTGGTGGGTGTTCCGCGCACACCCAACAGGGACGCCACGTGCACTACACTACTCCGGGGACTGTGCCACCGCCGCGGTGTAGCCTCCCAGCTGGAGCTGTCCTCTGATGACGGCGGAGTGGCTGATCGACGACGACAGACCGGTGCCATTGGCGAATGTGGGAGAAGCAGACGAGATAAGCTACAGGGATGGAGGGGAAAATGCAATGCAGGACTCGCCGGCCATGAGGGTTTTTATAGCAGGCCGGCAAGCATTGGGATTTTGGGGGATTTCACCGAGTCGGGCGGGAAGCTTGCGTGGTGATACGTCTCCTTCGTATCTACTTTTCCAAACACTTTTGCCCTTGTTTTGGACTCTAACTTGCATGATTTGAATGGAACTAACCCGGACTGACGCTGTTTTTAGCAAAATTGCCATGGTGTTATTTATGTGCAAAAACAAAAGTTCTCGGAATGACCTGAAACTTCACGGAGATGATCTTTGGAAATAATAAAAAATATTGGTGAAAGAATCAAGGCCAGGGGGCCCACACCCTTTCCACGAGGGTGGGGGGCGCGCCCCCTGCCTCGTGGGCCCCCTGGAGCTCCACCGACCTCAACTCCAACTCCATATATTCGTGTTCGGGGAGAAAAAGATCAGAGAGAAACATTCATCACATTTTACGATACGAAGCCGCCGCCAAGCCCTAAACTCTCTCGAGAGGGCTGATCTTGAGTCCGTTCGGGGCTCCGGAGAGGGGAATCCGTCGCCATCGTCACCATCAACCATCCTCCATCACCAATTTCATGATGCTCACCGCTGTGCGTGAGTAATTCCATCGTAGGCTTGCTGTACAGTGATGGGTTGGATGAGATTTATCATGTAATCGAGTTAGTTTAGTTAGGGTTTGATCCCTAGTATCCACTATGTTCTGAGATTGATGTTGCTATGACTTTGTTATGCTTAATGCTTGTCACTAGGGCCCGAGTCCCATGATTTCAGATCTGAACCTATTATGTTTTCATGAATATATGTGAGTTCTTGATCCTATCTTGCAAGTCTATAGTCACCTACTATGTGTTATGATCCGGCAACCCCGAAGTGACAATAATCGGGACCACTCCCGGTGATGACCGTAGTTTGAGGAGTTCATGTATTCACTGTGTGTTAATGCTTTGGTCCGGTACTCTATTAAAAGGAGGCCTTAATATCCCCTAGTTTCCATTAGGACCGCCCTGCCACGGGAGGGTAGGACAAAAGATGTCATGCAAGTTCTTTTCCATAAGCACGTATGACTATATTCGGAATACATGCCTACATTACATTGATGAATTGGAGCTAGTTCTGTGTCACCCTATGTTATGATTGTTACATGATGAACCGCATCCGGCATAATTCTCCATCACCGATCCAATGCCAACGAGCTTTTCACATATTGTTCTTCGCTTATTTACTTTTCTGTTGCTACTGTTACAATCACTACAAAACCCAAAAATATTACTTTTGCTACCGTTACCGTTACTTCCATATTACTTTGCTACTAAATACTTTGCTGCAGATACTAAGTTATGCAGGTGTGGTTGAATTGACAACTCAACTATTAATACTTGAGAATATTCTTTGGCCCCCCTTGTGTCGAATCAATAAATTTGGGTTGAATACTCTACCCTCGAAAACTGTTGCGATCCCCTATACTTGTGGGTTATCAAGACTATTTTATGGCGCCGTTGCCGGGGAGCATAGCTCTATTCTTCGAGTCACTTGGGATTTATATCTGCTGGTCACTATGAAGAACTTGAAAGACGTGAAAACAAAAATTTATCCCTCAACTACGAGGGGGGTAAGGAACTGCCATCTAGCTCTACACTTGATTCACCTTCTGTTTTGAGTAAGCTTGCGACACCTAAACCTGCTTCTGCTATTAATTCTGATATGTCGCATATTATTGATGATGCCACTTCTGCTATGCATGATACTTATGATGAAACTACTTCTATGCTTGATACTACTGTGCCACTTGGTGAATTTCTTGATGAACAACTTGCTAAGGCTAGAGAGAATGAAATTAATTGAAACTGATAATATTGATGAAAGTGATGATGAAGATTCTCCCAATAAATATGAATTGCCTGTTGTGCCTGAGGGCTATGTTATGGATGAAGAAACTGCTAGAGACTTTCTTGCTTGCAATGATAGAAGTGATCTGAAGAAATTATTAGCTAAGCTTAAAAAAAAAAACTCTGAATGCTAGAATGAAATATGATCCTGCCTATGCTACTTCACCTATCTTTGTCACTGATAAGGATTATGAATTCTCTATTGATCCTGATATAATTACTTTGGTTGAATCTGATCCTTTTTATGGCTATGAATCTGAAACTGTTGTGGCACATCTTACTAAATTAAATGATATAGCCACCCTATTCACTAAGGATGAGAAATCTCGCTACTATTATATCCTTAAAATATTTCCGTTCTCATTAAAGGGTGATGCTAAGATATGGTTTAATTCTCTTGATCCTGGTTGTGTGCGTAGTCCCCAGGATATGATTTATTACTTCTCTGCTAAATATTTCCCCGCTCATAAGAAACAAGTTGCTTTAAGGGATATATATAATTTTGTGCAAATTGAAGAAGAGAGTCTCCCACAAGCTTTGGGGAGGCTTCTCCAATTACTTAATGCTTTTCCTGATCATCCTCTCAAGAAAAATGAAATAGTTGATATCTTTTATAATGGACTAACCGATGCTTCCAGAGACCACCTGGATAGTTGTGCTGGTTCTGTTTTCACGGAAAGAACACCAGATGAAGCTGAAATTCTATTGAATAATATGTTGACCAATGAAAATAATTGGACACTTCCTGAGCCAACTCCTGAGCCTATTCCTAAACCAACTTTGAAGAAAAGGGGTGTTCTATTTCTCAGTCCTAAAGATATGCAAGAGGTAAAGAAATCTATGAAAGAAAAAGGTATTAAAGCTGAAGATGTTAAGAATTTACCTCCTATTTAAGAAATACATGGTCTTAATTTACCGCCTGTTGAAGAAATACATGGTCTTAATTCATCACCTATTGAAGATACACATGATCTTGATAACCCGACACAGGTAGTAAAGGTAAATTCCCTCTATAGATTTGATAAAGCTGAAATCCCTCCTACCAAGTTTGCTAGCCAATGTTTGGATGAGTTTGACAATTTTATGGTTAAGCAAGAAGACTTTAATGCTTATTTTGGTAGACAATTAAAGCAAAATGCTTATATGATTGAACACTTGAGTGATTACATGGCTAATGTTAAAGGTGAACTTAAACTCATTAGTAAACATGCTTCTATGGTTACCACTCAAGTTGAACAAGTTCTTAAAGCTCAAAATGATTTGCTCAATGAACTGAATAATAAGAATAATGACTATGCTGTTAGAGTGGCTACTAGAACTGGTAAAATGACTCAGGAACCTTTGTATCCCGAAGGCCATCCTAAGAGAATTGAGTAAGATTCTCAAAGAAATAATATAGATGCACCTAGTCCTTCTAAAAAGAAGAAAGAGAAAAATGATAGGACTTTGCATGTTTCTAGTGAACCTGTTGCTGAACCACCTGAGAATCCAAATGATATTTCTATTCCTGATGCTGAAACACAATCTGGTAATGAACATGAACCTAGTGATAATGCTAATGATGATGTTCATGTTGATGCTCAACCTAGCAATGATAATGATGTAGAAATTGAACCTGCTGTTGATCTTGATAACCCACAATCAAAGAATCAACGTTATGATAAGAGAGACTTTGTTGCTAGGAAACACGGTAAAGAAAGGGAGCAATGGGTCCAGAAACCCATGCCTTTTCCTCCCAAACCATCCAAGAAAAAGGATGATGAGGATTTTGAGTGCTTTGCTCAAATGATTAGACCTATCTTCTTGCGTATGCGTTTGACTGATATGCTCAAAATGAATCCTTATGCTAAGTACATGAAAGAAATTGTTACAAATAAAAGAAAGATACCGGAAGCTGAAATTTCCACCATGCTTGCTAATTATACTTTTAAGGGTGGAATACCAAAGAAGTTAGGAGATCCAGGAGTACCCACTATACCATGCTCCATTAAAGGAAACTATGTTAAAACTGCTTTATGTGATCTTGGAGCCGGTGTTAGTGTTATGCCTCTCTCTTTATATCATAGACTTGACTTGAATAAGTTGACACCTACTGAAATATCTTTGCAAATGGCTGATAAATCAACTGCTGTACCTGTCGGTATTTGTGAGGATGTGCCTGTTGTGGTTGCAAATGTTACTATTTTAACGGACTTTGTTATTCTGGATATTCCCGAGGACGATAGTATGTCTATTATTCTTGGAAGACCCTTTTTGAATACTGCAGGGGCTGTTATTGATTGCAACAAAGGCAATGTCACTTTTCATGTCAATGGCAATGAGCATATGGTACACTTTCCGAGGAAACAACCTCAAGTTCATAGTATCAATTCTATTGGAAAAGTTCCATCGATTATTTTTGGAGGTTTTGAATTTCCTCTACTTACTGTCAAGAAGAAATATGATATTCTTATTATTGGGGATGTGCATATCCCCGTTGAGGTAACATAGTGTTATTCGAAATTTCTCCGGTTCCATGTTATTCGGAATGAGTTTGTTAACAAGACTTGATCAACCTTGTTAGTGGATTCCTTTTGATGAGCATGAGATGGATGAAGTTAGAAGGCACAACCTTCTGCAAGCTTCTTTTACTTTCTGTTATTTAGCTAAAATAAAGTAAAACTAGAATGTTTCTGTCTGTTTTCTGAATTACTAGTGCAATATAAAAATACCCTGAAAATAAAAGTTCTCCAAAGGCCCTGCCAATTTAATATGATTTTTTCTGGAATATTTGAGAATGTTTGGCACTGAGAACGCAGCAGGGGGAGCATGCACCTGGGCATGAGGGTCCAGGGCGCGCCCACCCCTTGGGCGCGCCCCCTGCCTTGTGGACCTACGGTGGCTCCCCTCCACTTATTCCTGCACCCACACACTTCTTCTTCCTCCCAAAAAAATCAACAACCAGCTCAAGCACGAGTTCTAGCTCATTTTGCTGCGATTTTCGATCTCCTTGCTCAAAGCACCTCTCACAAAACTGCTTTGGGGGATTGTTCCTTGGTATGTGACTCCTCCATTGGTCCAATTAGTTTTTGTTCTAGTGCTTTATTCATTGCAAATTTTTGCTGCCTAGGTGACCATGTTCTTGAGCTTGCATGTCAAATTTATATGGTTCCAAGTAGTTCTAATGCATGATATAGGCTCTAGGCACTTGTAGGAGTAGTTGCTATCAATTTTGTTGAGTTTGGTTCACTTTTATTTGAAGTTACTAAAAATTTCAGAAATTTTTCAGAGGAAGAAATATGTTTAGGAAAATGTACCAAGGTGGTCCTTCAAAGAAGCAAGGACCCAGGCTTGCAATGCGCGATGCTGATGATGAACCACCAAGGGACGCTCCAGTGTGGCCTTGTGAATGGCCTTCAGAGGACTTCATGGATCAAGCAGGAATTAAGGAAGAATTTAACGCGTATTTGCGTAATGCTGATCTTGTGAGCTTCGAGGAAGATAAGTGCCGCCAGTACCACTATCTCACTAGTTCCTTTGTGAGGAGGTTGGAATTTTCATCGTCACGCAATTCTCAAACTGTCCTGTTTGAACTTTATGAAAATTCTTATACTATGGACTCAGAGGATTTTAATACTGCTTGCAAGCTTCCAGAATGGGGTAGTCCTAGTGAACCTCGCAAATCTGAATTTAGAGATTTTCTTGCTGGTATAACTGTGGGGGAATCTAGAGACATAGCACAAGCTACCGTAGGGAGCATCCATTTTCCTGCTATACATTATTTTGCTCTCTTCATAGGTAGGTGCATAAATGGTAAGGATGAAGCATGTCACATGTGTGTCCCTGACCTCAGTGTTCTCAGGAGTGTTGTGTTAGGGGATAAACATTATAATTTGGGAGCCATTGTTGCACGTAGGTTGCATAATAATAGAATAATGGAGATTTCTTTGGTGGAATTTATGCAACCCGTTTAGTTAATTTCCTTGGTGTAACTGTACGTGAGGATGATATTGAGTTACCTCCTGCTTATTTAGATTATGAGGCTATGGTTCGTCATCAGTTTGTTGAGAGGAACGATCAGTTCCTCCAGTACCGACTAATATTTGATAGACGACGCACCTATCACGTCGCTCTCCCTGCTTCTACTTTCTTTGACTTTCAGGCAAAGGGGAGATATTTCATAACCAGAGAGGAGGCCGATGAGTATAACAGGAGGGCTGAGATAGCTCGCCTCCAAGCTGCAGCCCACGATGCAATGACTGCTGCATCTCAGTACGACCCCAACTACAAGTTTGGATATCCTCCAGGCCGTCCGTGGAAATAGACCAACTTAGACCAAAAGCCTAAGCTTGGGGGAGTACGTATCTCTCACCGACATTACATTTATGTCCACACACTCATTGTTAGATGTCGGTGCTCATACTTTTTCACTGTAATATCCATGCTAGTTTATTTTCCTTTTATATGCTTTCTTCTTGTGTGTTTGATAAATCTTAAGAAAATAAAAAAAATAGTAGTAGCTTTTAGCTAGTTTACATTTCTTGCTGTAGTAGTAATAATTAAAAGAAAACCCAAAAGGATTTCCTGTTCTTCTTTTGCTTGTTGGGAGCTTTCCCGTGTAAATAGTTTTATTTCTTTTCTTTTCTTTGGGGGTCGATAGGAGAAGACCATGATGAAATTGTTGAAGTGGCTCTTATATGCATTATTGTTGATTTAACCAAGAGTCCATATTGCCTTGTCTTCTCGTGTTTATTGAATGCTCGCAGATTCCAGCTTAGTCCAATGCACGTGCACTATTATTATTCACATTGTTCGATTGTGCAAGTGAAAGGCAATTATGACGATATATGATGGATTGATTGATATGGGAGAAGCTGGTATGAACTCGACCTCTCTTGTTTTTGTAAATATGATTAGTTCATCGTTCCTGATTCAGCCTATTATGAATAAACATGTTTGCAATGACAATTAGAGATTATAGTTGCTTATGCCATGCTTAATTAGCTAGGAGCTTATAATGGTTTACCTTGCGTGCCAACATGCTATTAAAATGGTTGTGATGTGGTATGATGGGGTGGTATCCTCCTTTGAATGATTTAAGTGACTTGACTTGGCACATGTTCACGCATGTAGTTGAAACAAATCAACATAGCCTTCACGATATTTATGTTCATGGTGGATTATATCCTACTCATGCTTGCACTCAATGTTTATTAATTTTAATGCATGTTCGTGACTGTTGTCGCTCTCTAGTTGGTCGCTTCCCAATCTTTTTCTAGCCTTCACTTGTACTAAGCGGGAATACTGCTTGTGCATCCAATCCCTTAAACCCCAAAGTTATGCCATATGAGTCCACTATACCTTCCTATATGCGGTATCTACCTGCCATACCAAGTAAATTTGTATGTGCAAATCTCTAAACCTTCAAATGAAATTCTGTTTTGTATGCTCGAATAGCTCATGTATCAACTAGGGCTGTCCGTATCTTCTGTGCTAGGCGGGTTATTGTAAAGAGGAGTGGACTCCGCTCCTCACTCACGAGAAAATGGCTGGTCACCGGGATGCCCAGTCCCATGCTTTATGCAAATCAAATCAAAATAATTGCAAACAAAACTCCCCCGGGACTATTGTTAGTTGGAGGCACTCGTTGTTTCGAGCAAGCCATGGATTGATGCTTGTTGGTGGAGGGGGAGTATAAACTTTACCATTCTGTATGGGAACCGCCTATAATGTGTGTAGCTTGGAAGATATCGCCATCCCTTGGTTGTTATGTTGACAATGAAAGTATGCCGTAGAAAATATTATTTATCTCTGCTTTAAAATCGAGCTCTGGCACCTCTACAAATCCCTGCTTCCCTCTGTGAAGGGCCTATCTATTTAGTTTTATGTTGAGTCATCACCCTCTTATTAAAAAGCACCAGCTGGAGAGCACTGTTGTCATTTGCATCCATTACTATTAATTTATATTGGGTATGGCTGGATATCTTTTACCATGAATTACAATGTTTAGTCAGTCCTTGATCTTTAAAGGTGCTCTACATTTATGTTTTGCGGTCTCAGAAAGGGCTAGCGAGATACCATCTTGTTATATCATATCATGATTGTTGTGAGAAAGTGTTGTCATCCGAGATTTATTATTATTGCTCGCTAGTTGATTATGCCATTGATATGAGTAAACATGAGACCTAAATGTTATTGTGAATATGGTTAGTTCATAATCTTGGCTGAAAACTTGAATGATGGCTTTACATATTTACAACAACAAGAGCAAATAGAGTTTGTAAAAGTTTTTCTTTATCACTTTCAGTTTATCAACTGAATTGCTTGAGGACAAGCAAAGGTTTAAGCTTGGGGGAGTTGATACGTCTCCATCGTATCTACTTCTCCAAACACTTTTGCCCTTGTTGTGGACTCTAACTTGCATGATTTGAATGGAACTAACCCGGACTAACGTTGTTTTCAGCAGAATTGCCATGGTGTTATTTATGTGCAGAAACAAAAGTTCTCGGAATGACCTGAAACTTCACGGAGATTATTTTTGGAAATAATGAAAAATATTGGCGAAAGAATCAAGGCCAGGGGGCCCACACCCTTTCCACGAGGGTGGGGGCGCGCCTGCCCCCCTGGGCCGCCCCCTGCCTCGTGGGCCCCCTGGAGCTCCACCGACCTCAACTCCAACTCCGTATATTCGTGTTCGGGGAGAAAAAAATCAGAGAGAAAGAATCATCGTGTTTTACGATACGGAGCCGCCGCCAAGCCCTAAACTCTCTCGGGAGGGCTGATCTGGAGTCCGTTCGGGGCTCCGGAGAGGGGAATCCGTCGCCATCGTCACCATCAACCATCCTCCATCACCAATTTCATGATGCTCACCGTCGTGCGTGAGTAATTCCATCATAGGCTTGCTGGACGGTGATGGGTTGGATGAGATTTATCATGTAATCGAGTTAGTTTTGTTAGGGTTTGATCCCTACTATCCACTATGTTTTGAGATTGATGTTGCTATGACTTTGCTATGATTAATGCTTGTCACTAGGGCCCGAGTGCCATGATTTCAGATCTGAACCTATTATGTTTTCATGAATATATGTGAGTTCTTGATCCTATCTTGCAAGTCTATAGTCACCTACTATGTGTTATGATCCGGCAACCCCGAAGTGACAATAATCGGGACCACTCCCGGTGATGACCATAGTTTGAGGAGTTCATGTATTCACTGTGTGTTAATGCTTTGGTCCGGTACTCTATTAAAAGGAGGCCTTAATATCCCTTAGTTTCCATTAGGACCCCGCTGCCACGGGAGGGTAGGACAAAAGATGTCATGCAAGTTCTTTTCCATAAGCACGTATGACTATATTCGGAATACATGCCTACATTACATTGATGAATTGGAGCTAGTTCTGTGTCATGTTATGATTGTTACATGATGAACCGCATCCGGCATAATTCTCCATCACTGATCCAATGCCTACGAGCTTTTCACATATTGTTCTTCGCTTATTTACTTTTCCGTTGCTACTGTTACAGTCACTACAAAACCCAAAAATATTATTTTTGCTACCGTTATCGTTACTTCCATATTACTTTGCTACTAAATACTTTGTTGTAGATACTAAGTTATCCAGGTCTGGTTGAATTGACAACTCAACTGTTAATACTTGAGAATATTCTTTGGCTCCCCTTGTGTCGAATCAATAAATTTGAGTTGAATACTCTACCCTCGAAAACTGTTGCGATCCCCTATACTTGTGGGTTATCAAGACTATTTTCTGGCGCCGTTGCCGGGGAGCATAGCTCTATTCTTCGAGTCACTTGGGATTTATATCTGCTGGTCACTATGAAGAACTTGAAAGACGAGAAAACAAAATTTTATTTCTCAACAACGAGGGGGGGGGGTAAGGAACTGCCATCTAGCTCTGCACTTGATTCACCTTCTGTTTTGAGTAAGCTTGCGACACCTAAACCTGCTTCTGCTATTAATTCTGATATGTCGCATATTATTGATGATGCCACTTCTGCTATGCATGATACTTATGATGAAACTACTTCTATGCTTGATATTACTGTGCCACTTGGTGAATTTCTTGATGAACAACTTGCTAAGGCTAGAGAGAATGAAATTATTGAAACTGATAATATTGATGAAAGTGATGATGAAGATTCTCCCAATAAATATGAATTGCCTGTTGTGCCTGAGGGCTATGTTATGGATGAAGAAACTGCTAGAGACTTTCTTGCTTGCAATGATAGAAGTGATCTTAAGAAATTATTAGCTAAGCTTAAACAAAAAACTCTGAATGCTAGAATGAAATATGATCCTACCTATGCTACTTCACCTATCTTTGTTACTGATAAGGATTATGAATTCTCTATTGATCCTTATATAATTACTTTGGTTGAATCTGATCCTTTTTATGGCTATGAATCTGAAACTGTTGTGGCACATCTTACTAAATTAAATGATATAGCCACCCTGTTCACTAATGATATAGCAGTGGCGGGAGCGCCGCAAGAAGTAGATGACTAGATGATCGTTTCTCCTAGTTTAGAATGCATGAAATTGTTTATTGAGGTGTGTGCGAATGATCCGTATAGTCACTTATGTAATTGGATGTTTATTTCAGTTATATATATATATATATATATATATATATATATATATATATATATATATATATATATATATATATATACATGTTATTCTACTGTAGACAGAGCAATTCACACGGCTTATTAGCAGCAATCGTTTGTGTTATTATTGGTCTTCGCACACATTTCAGATTATGGACCTGTTTGCCGCGTGTCACACACATCTTGTTCAGTTGAACTATTTCCACTGTGTTGCCTAATCACACACAGTTCATCCCAGTGAACCGTATGCTGTATATCGCACACGCCTTCATCTAGCTGCCCATTTCTTTTGTGCGTCCTCATCACAAACATTTCATTGAGCTGAACCATATGCCCTGGATCGCACACGCAACTAAATTCTGAACCGTGTTTGATGCATCTGTCATCGCAAACGTTTTGCACCTTTTTTGACGGGTTTTTTACACCACCGTTTGCGATTATGGCATCGCACACAGTTTCGTCGAAGCGTCTCTGATCGTAGTGTCGCGTTTGGACCATCTTGCAGTAGTGTACCTAGTATCTAAAATTGTTGCCATCTCATCGGCGGTGCCATTAGAAAATTATTTGGCACCGCTTCAGCAGTTTGTGCAGCCAACTTTGGTCCACACATCTGAGCAGCCAAGCAGTAAAATACTAAATCTTTATGGCATGAAGGAACTGGGCATCGGAGCAACTAGGTGCTCTGGAGTCCGGGTCCCTGATTTTTTTCCGCTGCCTCGGCTCACTAGTGCAGGGCACCGGTGCGAGATGTAGCAACAGTTGTCTTCACACCAATTTTGGCTTACATAGTTGACGGCCTTAGTGCTATTAGTTCCATGTTACTAAATTTGTGCATGTACACACCTGTTAGTATCAATTTGCTGTCATACAAACACTGTCGCTATGTTGTTGCAGTTATATTTACCTTCCTCATAAAATGTTCAATTTTTTATTTATTGTACATGAGTAAGAACTTGTAGTGTTGTTGTAGTTAATTATAGCTTCTGATGTTTCAGAATTTGGTTGTTGTCTCAGTAGCAATTAATTCATTTGCACATTGATCTTTTTGAGAAGATATGTCATAATTAACATGTTTCTTCAGTTTTTCAAAATAAGCATTGGTGATTTTCTATGTTGCTATAAACCCATTTCCCCTACAATTGTTACTGATCTAGTTTTAAATATTATAGGATGAACGGAAGTGTTCTTACTTGGAGTAGGTCGATCAAGAGTGGCCATAGTCTTTGAAGATGTGCCTAGCAAAGCTCTGGAGCATGTATGAGGAAGAGAACAGAGGTAGGCTTAGAGAAAGTGTTGTCAACACTGAAGAATATTTGAAGATGCGGGATAAAAAGAGGAAGGTGGAGAATGAGCTCAGATTTTTTAAATCAGGCTTAGCTAAGATGGTGTTGGCGAAGGAGGAGGCACTTTCCCAGTTGGCCAGTGCAAAACAAGTTCTTACTGAACTGAAAGCAGAGTTGGATAAGACGAGCCTGGATGATCTCGATTAGGGAAATGAATATATTGTTCTAATATTGTTCTTATGAAGTTGAACTAGCTATATGTTGTACTGTGATGTTTTCAGGTAGCTATCGTACTGTGATGTTAAAATATATTTTTGTGCCTGATATGAAATTGGCAAACAGCTGTTCGATATGAAATGTGAATTTGCATAATACTGGAATTATTAATTGTAAACTAATAAACTTGCTAAATGTGTCATGGAACTTTGCAAACGGTTCTAGCAGTAAAAGCGCTTGTGATGGATAGCTCAATGCCACACAGTTTTCTTGATCAAATCGTGTGTGATGTAGTTGATAAAAGCAAGCAGTTAACCACGGCAGAGAATGTGTGATAGTTACACCTTTTACACACGAGCCTATACATAAAACTGTGTGGGATGTACATACGAACGGAAATGTTTTCCCTGGATTGACTATGTGGGATGTACATAAGAACGGAAACGTATTCCTTGGATTGACTGTGAGTGATCTACATATGAACGGAAATGTTTTTCTGGGATTTATCGTGTGGGATGTACATACGAATGGAAATGATTGGGTTTCGATGCCTCGCCCGATCGCACACGAGCTCATTTTTCCCCAGCCTGTGTTCCAGGAGGGTCTATCCCCGACAGTTTCTGGGTCGTGTGGGAAGGACCCACTACTAGGGAAAATCCTAGTAGTAGCGCTTGAAATATGCATAGCAGTAGCGCTGGGTCCAGCGCTACTGCTATCGCGCTACAGCTAAGTTGTAGTAGTAGCGCTGGTATGGGCAGCGCTACTGGTAAGTATTGTTAGCAGTAGTGCTTCCTGCAGCAGCGCTACTGATAACTATCTGTAGCGCTTGTTCATATGAACCGCTGCTGCTAAGCCAGCTCTACTACTAGGTGCTTTACAGCGCTACTGCTAACGTTCCTGCTTTCACCAATTCGCACCCCTCTACATATTTGTGCGGTATTTTTGCGGTATTTATACAGGCTATATACAATAGTTTCATCAGATCATCCTAAACATACACTATTCTCATCATATCATAGACATACAGTAGTTCCATCATACCATCATCCTCATCATTCAACACAAATATCATCACATCTCGAAAATAGCGATACACAAGTGCAATCATGTCATGTCTCGAATAAGTGCAACTGCATGGTCATGGCACACACAAGTTTCATCATCTCTATCTAAACCATGATGTAGAAGAGAAGAGCGATCAACATGAGCAAGAGCGTGACTATGTAGTACCGGCGGTCCCGCCCCTGCTCATGCTGGAGTGTCCGCCTCAAGTAACTACTTTCCGCTTCGGCTCTGCTGTCGAACCCTCTGTGGCTAGCACCCGGGTAGCTGTGCACCTGGGCCTGAGCGGCTGGCTAGTGGTCGTAGACTCCTGGAACCCTCCCAACGTACACGGCATAGTAGCCCTTCGCCATCTCTGGTCTATGTACCTGCATCGTGAGTTGATGAATTGAACGATAATATGCAACATAATGTACTTAAGAAAACAAAGTGGCATAATTAGCAAAATACAAGCAACCAATAGTAAACATAAATGATGAAGTTCCTCATACCCAAACTAATTAACTAGAGCGATCTACGCTAGTTCAGGACCACAGTTTAGTTACATCACATAGTTTCGCCGTGCATAAATTCAAAGTTTTGCCATAGAAAGGCAGAAGTGACACATTGTCATCAACAATCAGTCCTCCATGTCGGCGGTCCAATCTTCATAGTCAGGGAGGAAGCACCCGAGCTTCTTGAAAGGCTTAAGGTCTAGACGCTGAGCGAGTAGCAGTGCTCGGACATCTTCCCGCGTGATTGGCCCATGGTAGAACATCCCTGTTGGTTCGAGGACCTGCTTCATGATCACTTGGGAAAGTTCACACTGTACGTGATAAAACTCAGCTCTGATTCGATGATCCGGTGTCCTTCCTATGCTTGTGGCCTAGCTGACAATCTCGACATCGTTGGTAGTAGGTGACATGCGAAGGCGTTGATTATCCCTTCTGTACTCGAGAAGGTGATGCATGAGGTAGAATCCATCAGCCATACTGGTGTGCAGTTGCTGGATGCAGAAGAAGTCGGTCTTATGACCGAAGGCCAGCCCGCGATTCCTGTAATTTTTCACCTTGATATATCCACCAGACAGGCTAAAGGTTAACAGGGCACTATCGAGAACACTCTTTATGTGCTTGTAATCCTTTTTCCCGAGGTTCTTCGATGAGTCCAGGTACATGGCATGGGAGTATTCCGGGGACAGAACAATGAGGATGCCCCCCCCCCCCGCTGCGCAAATTAAGTACACCTAAAATTAGCCTCAATGCTACAAAGGAATGATTAACACTTACGAAAGGATATGTGCGGATGACTTACATGGGATGATAAGGCAAGAGAATCACTTCCTTGTCCTTATTAGCGATCATGAATTCGCCGAGGTACCTGCTGGCATAGTCACGGTGCTCTTTGCAAACTGCCAAGAAGCTCTCGTGCATATAGAACGGGTCCGTGACGCAGATATATTTGATGTTCTCGACCCTGATGAAGTAGTTCAGACACAGCGCATACATGCGGATGAACTGGAAATCCAGCTTGGTCATGTGGAACATGTCGTAGATGTAGTCAAATCGCAGGATGAACTTATTAGCGGGCCATCTCTCGACGTACAACTTCGCACCCAGCACCTGAGCCGCGTAAAGCGGGTATCCTGGTTTTTTCGCGACCAGATGGCTTTTCTCTCTTGCCAACACATCTTCATGCAGTCTCCTTAGATCATTGTTCAGTAGGTGCTGTAGCACTTCGGCAGGTAGGATCGGCTCGCCGGCGACATGGAAGCGCTTCGCACCTTGGACAGGTATTCTGTCTACCACCCGGGGCTTCAGAGGCGGCTGGCTGCTTGAAGCAGCCCTGGCGCCTTTAGGGCATTTCTTGTCCCGTCTCCTCCTTTGCTTCTTGGCGGGTGGCGGTAGTGAGCCCACCATACCTTCCCTAACCACCACCCCCAGTGTCGTCGGGCTAATCAGTGGACGGGCCTCGGGGGGTTGCTGGGTACAGGCGGCATCTGGAGGTGTCTCCTATGAGGATCGCTTGAAGAGAGACTTTTTGCATTCCGCCTTAGGACGCTCCGGCTCTGGCAAATCAGGCAGCATCAAGTCATCATCTCCACGCTCATAGCCTGAGTCTTCGCCGTCCTGAGCCATCAATCCCCCATCATCATAGGCAGTATTGAAATACTTGTTTGGGTCATCATCATCATCCTCCATGTCATCATCAACATTTGCTTCTTTAATAGCGGGGGCTACATCATCTGGCACCAATGGAGGCTCTCCCTCGCATCGTCCGCTATCACTCGCCATGACAGGTGCAGGTAATGTGGTAGGTAGGGTGGTGTTCATACCTTCTTGAGAAGGTGGTGTTGGCGTGATACTGGGCGCCTCGAGACGAAGAAGAGACTTCGGCCAAGGCAAGAACCAGCTCTTGCATGCGCCAATCATCTTAGGGGTCTCGTCGTCATCGACTAGTAGCGGAGGAGGCAAATCCTCGAAGCCCGCTAAGACACTGGCCACGTCAACCTTGAAGATGCCATCGGGCATCTCTCGGTTGTGGAACATGCGGTCCTTCGGCTTCACGATCGTTGCCTTTCCCACGGCCACCTTCTGGCCCTTGATGTCGTAGAGTAGGGTGCACGACGTGTTGCCGGCCTACGAAGGAGACATGTCTGCGATGTCAAACATCCGAAAGGCAACTGAAACGGAAGACTATAGACATGCTGGTGAAAAGGGTATGACGCGTAATTAGCGTGAGGGCGTCGAGCTCGGCCAGCGATGAAGGCCCACCGAGCATGCAAAAGACAGAGGTCGGGCTGCTATGAACAGGAGCGGGACCTTTTGTGGTTGCTTGAGAAGGTGCTGGTGCTGTGGTGTTCGCCGAATTGCTCCCAACAAAGCTAGGAATGGGAAAGATCTCTGGTCGTGCATTTGGATTGTTCTTCGTGAATTCGAAAAGTGCCGGAATCAAGTTGACCACCGTGTCAGTGGCCACTGCACTGATGGCCCCGAGCAACTCTTCTTTGGTCTTAGCTTTGGTCTTATTGACCGCAATCACGACCTTCTCATCGATGCTTTGCTGAGTGACGATCGACCGTCTCTTATTTCTTTCCTCTGGCTCCTCGGGGTAGCACATCTTCCATGAGGCGCCATCTCCGACGCCGTGCACACGTCCATAGGACGGCGGCTTGTTCACCGGGACCTATTTCAGTATGTTCAGGGCCCGGTTGAATGGGGTGTCCCACTTGGGCCTCGCCGATGACTGTGACGACTCGTCGCTTTCGGCTGCCTTTTGGTGCTGCTCTTTCTGCAAAAGGAATGTGGATGGTTTACTAATGTGACAAAACTTGTAGTCGAATTGATTGGAAGCTAATATCATAATGTGGTACTATAACAATTACCAGAAGTCTCATGAACTCCCTCGTGTTCGGGTCCATGTAAAAGATCTTTTTTCTTTGTCCCACTTGTACCGGGCCCTGCTCCAGTCATGCTCTAGCGGGTCGGTGAACTCTGCCAAGGGGTCAGGGATTCCGTGACTTTCATGTTCGGCGTCCTCCTTGGCCCATACAGGCCTCTTCCCCTCGTCACCACGGCTTACGAGGCGGTGGGGAGGCGTGTTCCTAGCCTGGAGCGCCTTCATTTTCTCCGACTTTGCCTTGACACTTTCTTTACCGCAAATCTCCTTGAATTTTGCAAAGTCCTCTTCCGTTATTGACGGATTGTGAGCATGAATCTTCGACCATAGTTCATTCTTCGCAATCGCTTTTTTCACCCGAACTTTCCAGGCGGACAAGTCGTTGGTGAACGTCACCATCTCCTTGTCGTTTATCTTTGTCATGGCCATGTCTTCCCACGGATCTTTATATTCTTTTTCATTCTGGCCGGGGAACAAGAACCTATTGTGCAACTTCTTTAGGACCATGTTCTCCATATGTGGTATGAGCCTCAAGCTCTCGTCGTTGATGTTGCCGGTTTCCCTGAGGATGCATCCAAGTTGATTGCCCCAGCACTTGCATGCTTCCTCCGGCGCCGTTGGCTCTAACTTCTTGGGGTGCATCTCCGTGACCACAATTTGTCTGATGCGAAGCTCGTTTCGTCTTCGTGTCCTCTTCTTCTTCGGTGCTTTACCGGCTATGACAGCATCGTTGCCGGTCTCGGGGGTGGTGTCGATGCCGGTGCCAGTGTCGGTGCCAACGTCGGTGTCGGGCTTGGTGCCACTGCCGCCACCATGCAACCCCATCTGGTGTTCGTCCAGGTAATCGAAATAGTGATTTGCTGCCTCGATGTGGTCTTCAAGGCGAGCAGAACCACCCGCGACTTCGGCGTCGGTAGACATGTTTCCTATTCAACAATTGTAAATAAAAGATATAATGAAGAGAAAAAAGGGGCCTATATTTGTTCGGAATGTTGATTCATCCCCCTTTTGGCAAATCCCGGGTACTCCATATGTCCTAGTTTCTAGCACAAGTCATGCAGAAAATCACGGAAATTTTTGGCATGAGCTTTGCTAAAAAGTGGACATATGGAGCACCTGAAATTTGCCAGAACGGAAATGAATCAACATTCCGGCAAAACATAGGCCACTCAGATATTTTTTGAAAATTGGCACAAGTTCATATAACAGATTTGATGCTATCTCAAGAGAACATGGCAATATTATATGACAGATTTCCAGGACTTAGCAAATTAACCAAGTGTTAAAAACAGCAACATTGTATAGACTATATGCTCCTAAAACATCATCTAGGGTTTGATTTGCTACTGCCCTAAACTAAATTGCACTAAACTAAATTTGCTAAATTGCCCTAAACTAAATTGCTCTCTCTCTCTCTCTGCTACATCTCCTAGCTAGGGTTCATACATCCAACACTTAGCTAGGCTAAATTCAAATTAGAGAGAGCGAGAGCAGAGAGCAGAGAGAGAGAGAGGAGGGCAGGGGAGAGGAGAGGGAGAAGCTTACGGGGCAGTGGAGAGGGTGGCGGTGTCGAGGTCGAGGGTGGGCGCAGGGGAGATGATCGCGCGAGGTCGAGGGCGAGCGCAGGGGCGCGGCCGGCGAGGTCGAGGGCGGGCGCAGGGGCGACGGCTGGTGGCGGCGAGGTCGCGAGGGCGTCGACGGCGGGCGCAAGGGCGACGGCGAGGTTGTGAGGGCGTCGACGGCGGGCGGAGGGGCGAGGTGGAGATGGCGGGGAATAGGACTTGGTGAAATTTTTAGAGCCCGCGCGGCGGGGGTTAACTCGCACTATAGCGCTTGTTTGTAAAGAAGCGCTACTGCTATCTTTTCCATTTTTTATTTTTTTATTCTAATATACTTAGCTATAGCGCTGGTCCACAGACAAGCGCTACTGCTATTTTTCTTTTTTATTTATTATTTTCCTTTTCTAGTTTTTCGTTTTCTTTTCTTTTATTATTTTCCTTTTCTTTTCTGTTTACTTTTCTTTTTCTTTTGTACTGCTTTCTCCCTTTTGTTTTTTTTCTCCCGATGACGGTGTCTCCCTCTCCCCCACTGCGCAAATATCAGCGGAACCTTGCATGTGGTGGTAACATATCACTTGACCGATAACGGTACTTAAGTGCATACACAAAATAGATATATATATATATATGTGTGTGTGTGTGTGTGTGTGTGTGTGTGTGTGTAGGTTTCTGATCAGCTGCGTCGACGACGTTTCACATTGAGCTTCTTCCCTTTCTTGTTCGTTGCTGAGTAATTGAGCCCCTCCTTGTGACTTTTCCGGAGCCATGGAGTATGTTCTTTCTTAGGTAATGTAGTATTGATTCTTCTTTTCACGTATGCTTCATCGTCATCGTCATCTTCCCTCATCGGCTTGCCGTATTGGTCGTAGTCTTCCTCGTTGGCGACTCCATCCATTCCGACGATGCTCCCTTTGGATCTCCTCACGACAACACGGTTGGGATTGGCCTGGTCGGTTATGAAGAAGCAGTGTCACGTGCTTAGCGTGTACCCATGGCTCATTTTTGGCGATGACGTTAACGTTCACGGGAGTGCTCTTCGCGTCGGTATAGACATGGTGGTGAAATACTTGTTTTCTCTTACGACGTCCTTGGCCCATCTGACACGGAACATCGTTGCATCATGCATTCCAGCATAGTCAAGCTCCCAGATCTCTTCGACCCTTCCATAGAATCTTTCAGTTGTGTCGTTGGCGTCGGTCACACATTGAATTGTCACCCCGGAGTTCTAGTAATCATTGTCCATGTCTTTGGCCTCCGTGTAGAACGTGTACCCATTGATATCGTAGGACTGATAGGTCGTGAGCTTGGGCGCGGGGTCATGTGCTAAGGCGTGTATGAGCAATCCGTCCGAACTGCGTTCTTCCGGGGGATTTTCAAGAACTTGCTGTTTAAACCAACGCAAGAAAATGGTGTTGTGCTCTACAGTAACTTCGTCGTCCGTCTTGAGCATCCCCTTATCATGGTACTTCTTTGCGATGGTTTCTTTGTGTTGTGCCACATAATCATCTACCACATCTAGGTGTTGTAGCACTACTAAGTTAGCCCTGTCAAAGTCGTTCCGTTGATCCGAATAGTCCACGTGCAATTCCCTTCGGCCGTTGTTGTGACCATCTCCTTCGAGCTTCCCATCGTGCTTCTTGACGGGAAAACCAACAATAGGGTCTCCGACGCTTATATAATTCTCGCAAAAGGAGACACACTCATGTGTCAGATACCCCTGGACGATGCTCCCTCCGGGACGGGACATGTTACGAACGAATCCTTTGATGACCCGATTCATCCTCTCGAACGGCATCATGCCGTGAAGGAATGTCGGTCCGAGGTCGATGATGTCGTCCACGATGTGGACACACAGATGCACCATGACGTCAAAGAACGCGGGAGGGAAGTACATCTCAAGCTCACATAGTATGACAGCGATCTCTTCCTGTAGCCTTCGGAGTTGCTTCACACTTATGGACTTTCGAGATATAACGCCGAAGAAGTTGCAGAGACCAGTAAGCGTGTCATGGACGTGCTTCTCCATTATCCCTCTAATGGCAACCAGGAGTATCTGCGTCATCATCACGTGACAGTCATGAGACTTGATCCCGCTGAACCTTTTCTTCTTGGGGTCTAGAAATCTGCTTATCTTCCCACAGTAACCGGAACTGACTTTGATTCCCATAAGACACTTGATGAATTGATCGACCTCCTTCACACTTAAGGTGAAGCAAGAAGGGGGGCAATAATTCTCCTCCTTCTTGTTGACTTTTCTGCCCCTTTCCCGCTCCTCCGTCTCCGTCTTTGTCTCCTCCATCAAATTTTTACGGTGGAGATCTTTCCTGATCTTGAAATCTTCCAAGTCTTTCCTTGCCTTCGGCCCATCCTTGGTCTTCTCTGGCATGTTCATCAGTGTTCCAAGCAAGCTCTCGAGGACATTCTTCGTGATATGTGTTGGATCAAGGCAATGAGGCGTGTCATGATTGGGCCAGTACTCCAAGTCCCAGAAAATAGACCTCGTTTTCCATACCTTCAGCAGCGGCTCCGGTGCCTTTTTTATCATTCCGGCACGGGGCATTGTTCCCAGTTTCTCAACGGATCATTGATTTCGGTGCCGCTCCTCTTACGTGGAGGTCCTCGGAGCTCAGCCAACCCATTGAATAGATCTCCACGCTTTCTCCACGGGCCATCCATCTCGATCCATCTACGATGCCCCATGTACACAATTTTCCCGGACCCGCCATCTTTTGTTGACGTAAGCTGTTGAGACGTTGTATCATCCATGCACCTCGTGCATCCGCAGTATCCGTGGCTCACCTGGCCTGACGTGTACCCGTTAGCAAGATAGTCATGCACCGTCGTCATCAGCGCGGCTCTCATATGGAAATATTCTCCTTTGCTGGCGCCCCATGTCCATGCCGGTGTTTTCCATAACGTGTCTAGCTCCTCTTGCAGAAGCCCCATATACAGGTTAATACTATTTCCCGGTTGTTTCGGCCCTTGAATCAGCATGCTCATGTGTATGTACTTTGTCTTCATGCACTTCCATGGGGGGAGGTTGTACATCCATACAAACACGGGCCATGTGTTGTGGTTGGTGTTCTGGTTTCCAAACGGATTCATGCCATCGGTACTCGCACCAAGCACGATGTTCCTTGGATTTTCTGCAGCAAATCCATATACGACATTGAATGCTCTCCACTGGCCACCATCTACGACGTGTCTCAGCCTCGAATCATCTCCATCGTCGGGCTTCTTCCTCTCCGCGTGCCAGCGCATGAGCTTTGCTTCCTTAGGATCTACGAAATACCACTGTAGACGGGGAGTGATCGGAAAGTACCATACAACTTTCTGAGGAGCTTTCTTTTCTGCCTTCTTGTATCGAGAAGCATTGCACACTGGACATCTGGTTTTTTCCGCGTGCTCCCCCGATAAATGATGCAATCGTTGATGCATGTGTGGTACCTAATGTGCGGCAAATCAAAAGGGCAAACAATTTTCTTGGCCTTAGGACACAGGTTCCCCACGGGAAGAACTTTATTATGTAGAAACTTCAAATGCTCATTGAGGCTTTTGTTTGTCCATTGTTTTTGGCCTTCGTCTTCAGAAGTTCGAGCATAAAACTCAAGCGGGTCACCTAGGGATCGCAACCATCATACAATGGAGTCCTCGAGTCTACTTCAAGTTGCGCCAGCTTGGCCTCCTCTCGAGAAGCAGCTCTCTCGCTAGTCGTACTCTTGCGAAGGAGGTCTCGAACATGAGGGTCCTGCACGACTGCACTTGGTAGCGTCAAAGACTGTGGCGTGACCGCCGCCTCTTCTCTGCCAAGTCCGGACTCTTCTTCGCCGTGTCCGGAATCTTCTCTGCCACTGTCGTCATTTCCGGACTCTTCCCCGCTCACATGTCTGGCACCATCGTCTTCTTGTCGATCGGTCATCTCTTCGTCTAGCCCCATGTCGTTATTCCCTGCCATGTGGACGTCCTCATCATCATGATCTTCTTCACTTATCCACTGAGTATAGCCACCCATGAAACCATTCATCAGCAGGTGCGCCTTCAAAGTGCCACGATCAAAAGGGTCCAAAAGGACTCCTTCCTTGCATCTTGCACACGGACAACTAATCCTAGTCCGATTATTTGCATACATGTCCATCACCGCGGATTGCATGTACCGCTCCACCTTCCATCCACTCACCTTCATGACCAACTACACGGTATAACAAGCAAAAGGGTTATCAAATAAATAATGCATGCTTCAAAGTCATATATATATAATTTTGGCATGACCTTGCCTAAAAATAGGACATATGAGTTTGCTCGAAATTCACCGAAACGGAAATAAATCAACATTCCGGAAAAACATAAGCAACTCGAGGGCATGTCACTAGCACAAATCTCTCCATATATATATATATATATATATATATATATATATATCCCAAACACACATATTCTCATTCACACACATATTCCCATTCTTGAAATGAACAACTTTTTAGTCACCTATATATATATATATCGAGAGAGAGAGACCGAGAGCACGCGGTTACTTAGATGATGAGAGAGAATGATCGAGAGAGCATGTGTGGTTGGCTAAATAGCTAGCTAGATATAGTTGTTGGGGAGGAGAGGTGAATCTAGCTAGCTAACTAATGGAGAGGGGTTATGGTGGATGGGGGCATTAATGGGGGAGAGAAGAGAGGTGTAGGAGAAAGAGAGAGGCCATTTATGGAGGAGGGTGCCATTAATGAGGAGAGAAGAGAGGTAGGAGGAAGAGAGAAGAAGAGCAACAATGGTGGAGAGGGGAGAGGGGAAAGGAGGGGGAGAGAGGGCAAAGTGGGGGAGAGGAGGGGGAGGGGTGGAAAAGGTGGCACCAGCCACAACTAGCAGTAGCGCTGCTTTGCAGAAAGCGCTGCTGCTATTGGACTTAGTAGTAGCGCTCTCCAGGAAAAGCGCTACTACTAAGTGGGGCCCACTAGCAGTAGCGGCGCATTAAAACCGAGCGCTGCTACTAATCTTTTAGTAGTAGCGCTTTTTTCTGTACACCGCTACAACTATGGCGATCGTCGGTGGCCTCGTCTGGTCCCACATAGTAGTAGCGCGTTTCTGCTTCACAGCGCTATTACTATGGAGTTACTAGTAGCGCTTTCCAGGAAAAGTGCTACTGCTAAATAGCAGCAGCGTTTACTATTTTCCAATGCTACTACTATGCTACTGTGTATAAGCATTTTCCTAGTAGTGACCCCCTATCGCCCACACTCACTTGACGATGGTTCCAAATGCCATCGCGAAAGGGGTTAAAAACCATCTGTATAGCACCGACGCGTACCAGTGCAGGATCGACTTCCATGGTCTTCATAGAGTTCTTGAAGTCCTCAAACCAGGGCTCACAACGAGTGAAGGCACCCTCATAGACATCAGAGATCCTGTCCCAGATCAGTTTAGCTAAGTACATATGACATACATGAGTGAATTGATCTTTGGACAAGCGAGAGCATCCAATTGTGTGAATATGCTAATGTCCTCAATACACGCCTTCTTGCAGAGATCTGTCAAGCCATGGTCGGTGACAGTCCTCAAATCATAATTGGTCTCCTTCATATGTTTGCACATCATGGTCTTCCAATAGGGGTAATCAATGCCATCGAAGATGAGGCAAGCAGCGGAAACCTTGATTATCCATGCAGTCGACATAGCTAAAACTCCAGGTGGTTAAACAAAATCACACAGAACAAGAGAGCACCTCGCTCTGATACCAATTGAAAGTGCTAGTTATCGACTAGAGGTGGGGTGAGTAGGCAATTTTTATGAATGTCTTCAAGACAGGCAATGTCTTTGAAGACTCGAAAGCGAATAAGTAACTAAACAGGGTACAATGGAAGATAAGCTACACTAGTCATGCCGAAATCACGTAAAACTATTGAAGATATATGTGAACACAAGCATCAACTAGGTAGAATAGAGTAGTTTAGTAAGATAGTGTGAAAACAAAGATACAATCAGAGGGAATGTCGTCACACAATGTCTTCGAACAGAATGAGCAGGCAAAGGCTTCACAAAACTAAACAGTAAGTAAAGGAGTGAAGTGATAGAACCACTAGCTCGGAGAAGACAGATGATTTCTTGGACCAGTTCTAGTTGTTGTGACAACTGTACGTTTGGTTAGGGAGGCTGAGATTGAACTCAGAAGACCACGTCTTCACCTTATTCCCCTTGAGCTAAGACCCGCAGATCTCGCCCAATCACTCACGTAAGTCTTCAAGGTAGACTTCCAAACCTTCACAAACTTTGTTCACTGGCAATCCACAATGGCTCTTGGATGCTCAGAACGCGACACCTAACCGACTGGAAGATCACAGTCTTCAAGTGCAACAAGTCTTCAGTTCACACAAAACAGAAAGACTTCAGTGATGCTCAAAACATTTTGGGCTCCGGGTGTTTTGGGTTTGTCCTCGCAGCGATTCTCTCTCAAAGGCTTCGGAGGTGGGTTGCTCTCAAACGACAAAAGCCGTGCAGAAACTCGGAGCACCCACCAATTATGGTGGAGGGGGTGGTCTGTTTATAGCTAGGAGGCAACCCGACATGACATGTCCAAAATAACCTTGGGTCAATGGACAACCGACACATGTCCAACGGTTAGATTTCAAACACACGCGGCAGCTTGACTTGGGCGCCAAGTAAAGTTGACTCAACCAACTCTAGAAGAAATTTTCTCTCATTGCCTTCACTCGAAGACATAGGATTTTAGGTTGAGCATCACGTCAATTTTTTGACTTTGTTTACCACGACGCCACTTAATAATTCGGTGGTTCCTATGACTCAGGAAAGAAGAAAATGAAATTACCAAAAGACTATGTCTTCGTGCTCCATTGTCTTCAACCGAATGTCTTCGGTTGTCATTATCTTCAACACGAATGTCTTCATGAACCACCATTATCTTCAATGTCTTCATACATTTTAGGGGTCATCTTTGATAGGTAAACCAAATCAACAGGGACTTCTACCTGTGAATCTCACAAACACATTAGTCCCACAACCAAGTTTGTCGTCAATACTCCAAAACCAACAAGGTGTGGCACTAGATGCACTTACAATAATCTACCATGGCATTTTTATTCTATGGACCATGGCAAATTTAGTTCATGCATCATGCGAAATTCATATCATGCAACATGGAGAATATAGTTTTTAATAGATCATGGAAAATGTATCATATTTTGGGGAAAAGGCATTTTTATTATTTTTTGGACATGACAAATTTTTATTTGGTTCATAAGGAAATTCATATTTTTTGTCACGGGTATTTTTTTTGTCGAGTGCAAAAATATATTTTGCCATACTACCATGGCAAATTTATTTTCATGAACCATGGCAATTTTTACTTAAATGGGTCATGGCAAATATGTTGCATTTCTTACCATGGCATTTTTTATTTTTTGATGATTGGTAACTTTTGTTGTTCAATTTTCATTACAAAAAACGTGTGTCACTTTGGCATGTATCAATTGATATGATGGCAAAAAGTTATGCAGCATTTTAGGTTGCCATGGGAAAACAGTTTCAGAAAATTTCCATGGCAAGCACTTTTGCCACGCCATTTTTGCCATGTCTTTTTCTGTAACATGTTTTTCCTCTATTTTTCAGTAGGGAATATATGTTTTCTGTGATATGTGTTTTTCTCTATTGCGGTGGCATTTTTTCGTTTTTATGCCGACTGGATTGTGCCTATTGGGCCGTTAAAATTAGATTGCAGGAAGAAGCATTCCTTCTGGGCTCGCTCCTACACCAACTGAAATGTTCGGTTCGATCAATTGTTACACTGAACAGTTCATTCAGTCCGGGAAATCCCAGACTAAACGTCGGGTATATACCGGTGTCCAATTTTTATAAAAAAAATAGGATATTAAGTACAAGAGTCTATGACTTGCTGTGAACAACAAATATAGTTGGAAGTTGGAACTCCACACACCTGCTAATCACAAGATTAGCCACTACAACTATTACGAGCGCAATACAAAGGAGCCTATCATAAAGACATTGTCTAGCCGTGTCTCGATCAGCACTAACCACCACGAAGAACAACAACTACATACAAGCTTTCCTTGTCAACGCAACAACCATCCTTGATTGCCAAAGAGGAGACGTCGAATGGGTACCGGAACTCAGTAGGACCCAAGAAAGGTATCGTCTTGGGTACCCGGCATCTGCGTACATAGCCCCCATGGGGATCAACTCGGACCAGCAGCAAGCAGCGGAGAACCACAACATAGAACCTCTGAACCATGTCTCCACACACGATGCTCCCAATAGGGTAGCACCGCTATCACTGGTCCAACAACGAACAAAGGCTTTCACCCAGAGACAATCTAAGTGAAGGGGGATATGCCAACACACCATACCAACGCCTCCATGGAGCGGAACGACACCCACGGGCGCCGTTGTTGCAAGCACCAGCCAAAGCTCTGCAGGATTTTCATCCAAATCATCACGCACCTCCAGCCCATCCCATCAAAATACGGCTAATCAGTCCATGATGGGTAACACCGTCGCAGTCGGAACACGTCA
This sequence comes from Aegilops tauschii subsp. strangulata, assembly GCF_002575655.3. Lineage (NCBI taxonomy): Eukaryota > Viridiplantae > Streptophyta > Magnoliopsida > Poales > Poaceae > Aegilops > Aegilops tauschii. The sequence goes on along the minus strand of NC_053040.3, from coordinate 286,630,610 downwards.
TCGTCATGACCAAATACATGCAGAACACCAACACCTAACACCGAGGAACATAACGATCTTCCATCTCCAACCAAAACCGAGAAGCGCAGCTCCTACAAGCCTCCAACTCCAACGCGGTCAGGGCCGCCAGCACCATGGACAACAACAATATATCTCAGAATGCCTATGGAAATGCCATGATAGGTAGGTATGGTGGCCTTTTTTAGGAAGGTTATAATGAGGCTTATGTGTGAAAGAGCGTGTCATTCCACAGGATTTGGATGCAACGGCTAAGTTTGCACCATGTCCCGAGGTGAGAGTGGACAATGCACAATAGCGAAGAGACTAGCAAAATATGGATAGCTGGAAGTGCTTATAATACAAAAACCCACATTAGTCATAAATAACTCAATACTTATTGCGAAAGCCTATTAGCCCTTGAAACAAAGCACAACTCACATGCCCTAGGGAAGAGGTTGGGAGGAGTTAACCATCGCGCACCTTCGATTTGAACAACACAACGATATGAATGAAGGATAAGTCATGCTCCAACTTCCTCACATGCCAATAATATTTGTATTATTATATTTCCATATTCATAATTATAGAGGTTATATTCTATGCTATAACTGCTATGATACTGGGATATGCGATTCAGTGGAAAACTCATATGCACGTGTGAAATGATAAACGGTAAATAAAAGGTTCCTAGTATTGCATTTAGGACTAGCTCAAGTGTTGTTGGTGATCACGTTTTTTGGATCTTAGGATATCGTTAAGTGTAACGATGATCCTAAAACAACATTGGGATTATGATGTTGGAAGAACGATCATATTGAACCGATGCAAACATTTTTTTTTGTGAATTGGATTAATACCATATGTATTCAATTTGTAATAACACGGAGTGTTAACATGTGATGTTGCTTCTTAGACCATGCGTGTATGATAGTCACTTCTTACCGTATGGTGGGCTTTGGGGTTGCTCAAATGTCACCTGTAACACGGTGATTGATGACCCCCAAGTATAGGGGATCAATTGTAGTCCTTTCGATAAGTAAGAGTGTCGAACCCAACAAGGAGTAGAAGCAAAATGATAAGCGGTTTTGAGCAAGGCATTCTCTGCAAGTACTGAAAGTAGCAGTGATAGATAGTTTTTTAGCAAGGTAATTCGTAGCAAGTAACAAGTGGCAATAATAACAAAGGTGCAGTGATGTCTACTACGCAACTTTATTCTTGTAGACACCTGTTGGGCCTCCAAGCGCAGAGTTTTGTAGGACACTAGCAATTTTCCCTCAAGTGGATGACCTAAGGTTTATCGATCCGTGGGAGGCGTAGGATGAAGATGGTCTCTCTCGAACAACCCTGCAACCAAATAATAAAAAGTCTCTTGTGTCCCCAACACACCAAATACAATGGTAATTTGTATAGGTGGACTAGTTCGGCGAAGAGACGGTGATACATGTGTAATATGGAAAGTAGATATTGATTTTTGTAATAAGAACAATAAAAAAACAAAGGTAGCACTTGATAAAATGGAGCACAAACGGTGTTGCAATGCTTGAAAATGAGGCCTAGGGTCCGTACTTTTGCTAGTGCTATCCCTCAACAATTCTAATATAGTTGGATCATATAACCATCCCTCAATGTGCGATGAAGAATCACTCCAAAGTTCCTATCTAGCGGAGAACATAAGAAGAAATCATTTGTAGGGTACGAAACCAACTCGAAGCTATTCTTTCCGATCGATCTATCCAAGAGTTCATACAAAAATAACACCAAATAATTTCATATTCATAATACTCAATCCAACACAAAGAACCTCAAAGAGTGCCCCAAGATTTCTACCGAAGAAACAATGACAAGAACGTGCATCAACCCCTATGCGTAGATTACCCCAATGTCACCACGGGAATCCGCGAGTTGAGTGCCAAAACACATATCAAGTGAATCAATATGATACCCCATTGCCACCACAAGTATTCATATGCAAGACATATATCAAGTGATCTCAAATCCATAAAAGTATTCAATCCGATAAAACGAAATATCAAAGTGAAAACTCAATTCATCACAACAAGATAGAGAGGGGAAAACACCATATGATCCGACTATATTAACAAAAGCCAGTGATACATCAAGATCGTGACATCTCAAGAACACGAGAGAGAGAGAGAGAATAAACACATAGCTACTAGTACAAACCCTTAGCCCCGAGGGTGGACTACTCCCTCCTCATCGTGGTGGCCACCGGAATGATGAAGATGGCCACCGGAGATGATTCCCCCCTCCGACAGGGTGCCGGAATGGGGTCTAGATTTGTTTTCGGTGGCTATAGAGGACTGCGGCGGTGGAACTTCTCACCTAGGGTTACCCCGAGGGATTTTGGAATATTTGATGATTTATAGGGCAAAGAAGGGGTGCGGGAGGCCGGCGAGGTGGGCACAACACACCAGGGCGCACCTGGGCCCCCAGACGCGCCCGGGTGGGTTGTGCCTCCCTCGGGGCACCCCCAGGTGCTTCTCTGGCCCACTAGATGTCTTTTGGTCCATAAAAATCCACAAAAAGTTTCGCGGTATTTGGACTCCGTTTGACATTGAATTCCTGCGATGTAAAAAACAAGCAAAAAAAAACAACTGGCATTGGGCACTGGGTCAATAGGTTAGTCCCAAAAAATGATATAAAGTTGCTATCAAATTATTGTAAAACATCCAAGAATGATAATATAAAAGCATGAATACTTCATAAATTATAGATACGTTGGAGACGTATCATGCAGCAAGGTGCCCCAATTTTTTCTATAACAAAGACAAGCCGGAAAGTTCTCTTATAGTAAGCAAAGCGTTCTCGAGGACACATGGAATTCTCATCTAGTCACGTTCATCATGTTTAGTTGATTCAAGTTCGCTACTTTGATAATTTGATATGTGGGTGGACTAGTGTTAGGGTGTTGTTCTTACTTGAACAAACAACCCTCTTATGATTACCCACTCTCGCAAGCATTCACAACTAGAAAGAAGAATTAAGATAAATCTAACCATAGCATAAAACATATGGATCCAAATCAGCCCCTTACACAATAACACATAAACCAGGGTTTAAGCTTCTGTCACTCTTGAGACCCATCATCTACTTATTACTCCCCAATGCCTTCCCTTAGTCCCAAGTATGGTGAAGTGGCATGTAGTCAACGTTCACTTGACATCACTAAATGAAGAACACCATACATATCATCAAAATATCAAACGAGTGCTAACTTCACATGATTACTTATAACAAGATCTCTCCCATGCCCTCAAGACCAAAAGTTACTACTCACAAATCATATTCATGTTCAAGATCAGAGGTGTACTGAATATGCTTGAGGATCTGAACAATTAATCTTCAAGCAAAAAACCAACTAGCATCAACTTCGAGATGTAATCAACACTACTAGCAACCCACATGTGCAAATCTGAGGTTTTGGGACAAGGATTGAATACAAGAGATGGACTAGGGTTTGTGATGATATGGTGTTGGCGAAGATGTTGATGAGGATTGGTCCTCCCATGATGAGAGGATCGTTGGTGATGTCGATGGCCTCAATTTCCCCCTCGCGGAGGGAAGTTTCCCCGGCAGAATCGCTCCGCTGGAGAGCAAAAGTGCTCCTGCCCAGGTTCCACCTCGACACGGCGGCGCTTCGTCTTGAAAGTCCACTTTTATATTTTTCTAGGGAAAATAGCCTCATGTAGCAGAAGATGGGCACCGGAGGACTGCTGGGGAGGCACGAGCTCATAGGACGCGCCCTAGGAGGGTGAGCGTGCCCCTGAGCTCGTCGCTCTTTGGTGGGCCCCCTTTTGGTAATTCTTCTTCCAGTATTTTTTATATATTCCAAAATAATTCTCATAAGTATTCAGGTCATTTGGAGTTTTGGAGAATGTCTATCTCTGTCGTAGCTTTTCAGGTCCAGAATTGCAGCTGTCGGCAATCTCCCTCTTCATGTGAAACTGGCAAAATAAGAGAGAAAAGGCATTAGGATAGCATCATAAAGTGAAATAATGACCCAAAACATTATAAATTATAGTAGAAAAACATGATGCAAAATGAACGTATCAACTCTCCGAAGCTTAGACTTCGCTTGTCCTCAAGCGAAAGCCGAACTCGATAATCATGACCAAATGCTTTAAAGAGAGAGGTGTCGATAAAACAAAATACAGACATGAAAGCATCGTAGTCATTATCATAGCAGCAATATATTATCATAAAAATTCTCATGATAAAGTAACAATTCATTCACAGGCTAAAGTATGAACCATAAACTTCGTTGGAAACTAACTAACTATGATCTATGTCATCGAAATAATTGCAATCTATCATATTCTCAGAAAGAGTCTATGCAAGAGCTTTGTTTAGCTTTTTTTTAGAGTACGCAATCGCGTACCTTAGCTTTATAGAAGGCAGAAATATGTACAAGAGAGTTTTACAATAAGGAGGTAAGTCCTCGCACATGACCAGACCGTTGCCCAGGACCCCCAACACCACTCCTAAAACATAACTCTACTACTCACAAAAGATGCTAACTCCACGGCCTCCGGCCAACACCCAAGTACGTAGCGCCTCGAAAATCTGCGAGGTGAAGTGCTGCACCGTATCTATCAAAGTTCTCGGACCAAAAAGATCCCATTCCTATGCTTCCACAGCTGCCAGGAAATCAACATAATCAGCGAGTCAAAAGCTCTCATGTGATCGGCTGGAGTGCGAGCGCGACTTGTCATCCACCAGTCCTCCAGAGTATCCATCGCCGTAGGAACTAGCGAGATATCCACTCTAGCCTGTTGAAAACACAGGTGCCAAACATGACGAGCAAACACGCACTGGATAAGGATGTGGTCCACCGTATCTTCATCCTGAGCACAAATATAGCATGGTGGTCGCTCATCCTGGAGCCCATGTCTGAACCAGCGATCTGCCGTCCATAGTCGATATTGCGTGGCTAGCCACATGAAGAGCTTACAAGAGAGAGGCGCCCAACACCTCCAGATTGCTTTAGACGGGGCGAATCTTATACTTCCTTCCCACAACATCGCATAAGTAGATGCCGAGGAGTAACCATAGATTGTTCCACTTCCACATAGGGATATCTGGATGTGTTGGATCAAGCTGCATGCTAATCATAGTTTCCCAAAGGCGAACGATCTGCACCATCCCGTCAGCCGACAAATCTCCACAAACATCATTGGCCCATCGATGAAGCTGTAAAGTCTCCGAGACAGTCCTTTGATTTGCCACTTGCGCGCGCACCCGAGCAGGAACCAGTGGCGCAAGCTCGGCAACGGTGGATCCATAGAGCCATCTATCTTTCCAGAAAAGTGTGCGCTGCCCGTTTCCAACGTTCCATTGCACCAGACTGGTGAAAGCCTCCTGTGTCTGTTTATCCATCACAAGAGAGAGACCCTGCCATGGCCTTCCCTGGTCTGTGTGCTTCAACCATTCCCAGCACAATCTAAGGGCCAGCCCCTGCCTATTGAGGTCGAGAACTCCAAGCCCTCCGAGTTGTTTGGGACGGCAAACTCTCTGCCATGCCACTAAACATTTACCTCCGTGGATTTGGTCCGACCCATCCCAAAAGAATGCTCTGCAGGCCTTGTCCACCCGATTCAGAGCCCAATTGGGAGCGTCTGCGATCATGAGATGATGTGTAGGCCTCGCGCGAACCACGCTGTTCACCAGGATCAGTCTGCCTGGCCGCGTGACCAGACCCCTTTGCCATCCCGGAAGGAAATTGAGCACTTGATCCACAATCGGTTGCCAGTCTGCTCTCGTGAGCTGTTTGATCGAAAGTTGCAGCCCTAGATACTTACATGGGAAAGAATCCATGCACCAAGGTAAAGCTTGTGAGACTCGCAGCATGTCCGCTTCCTCTGATCGGATCATAATAGCCGAGGACTTGGCAAAGTTCACCTGTAGTCCTGACGCTCCGCCGAAGATTTGCAAAGCTTCTCTGACAAAACATAAGTCACTTGTAGTCGGCCTGATGAAAAGGATTACATCATCCGCATAAATTGACAGCCTCTGAAGAGGGGTGCATCCTGGCATCGCACTGATCGCCTCCATCTGTTGAGCTTTGATCATCATAGAGGAGAGTGTATCCATGACAATGACAAACAGGAGAGAGGAGACCGGGTCCCCTTGGCGTAGCCATTTTGCATGTCGAAACTTTCTGCCCTGGCAACCGTTGACAATCACCCTTGAGCTAGCTGTGGTAAGAAGCGTAGCCAACCTCGAAACCCAAAGTTCTGAGAAACCTTTTGCTCGCAACACCTCAAATAAGAAAGACCAGGAGATGGAGTCGAAAGCATGTGAGATATCAAGTTTGAGCATGACACCTTTGGCCTTCCTTTTATGCAGATTCCGAGCCACCTGTCTCACGAGGAGGAAGTTGTCGTGTATGTTTCTCCCACGGATATATGCGGACTGATTCACGTTAACCAATTCTCCCATACGTGGGCAAAGCCTTGATGCCATCAGCTTGGAGTTGATCTTGGGAATACTATGTAGAAGGCTAATCGGCCAGAAATCTCCTATTCGGCATGCATCAGGTTTTTTGGGGATGAGCGTGATGATGGCCTGGTTGAGCCTGCCGAAGCCTCTGCCATTGCCCAGTTGAAATTTGTGAATCGCCGCCATAACATCCCCCTTGATAATCTGCCAAGCTCTGCAGAAGAAGAGACTGATGAACCCATCCGGACCGGGAGCACGGTCCGATGGCATCCCCTTAATAACAGTCCATATCTCCTCCTCGGTAAAGATGTTGTCTAGTTCATGCAGATCTAAAGGCTCCATGTCCAGAAAATCCAGATTGAGGGTCTGATCTCTGGATTGATAGGTGCCCAGCAACTCCTTATACGCATTATAAAACGCCTCCTCCTTGCCCTCTTGCTCAGTGATAATCTGATCGCCAAGATGCAGCGCCGGGATGAAGTTTCTGAGTTTTCTGCCATTAGCCATGAGGTGGAACAATTTAGAGTTAGCATCCCCTTCGCTCAGCCATCGTATCCTGGAGCGTTGTCGAGCAATCGTGCGTTCGAGCGAGGCAAGCCCTAAAGAGGCCAGTTTCAGGTTGTTGCTCAGCCACCGTTCGCCAGCTGAAAGCACTCTATGATCCAGGCTCTGTCCAACTGCAGAATCACCCAATTGGTGATCGCAATCTGTAACTTAACATTCCCTACTTTTTTCTGTCCCCACGTCGTGAGGTTCTGAGCCGTATTATGAAGTAACACATCAAGACGATGGAAAGGCTCCTTAATGTCTGGGTCACAGATCCAAGCTTCCTTAACTGCCTCCTCAAAACCCTCTAACTTGGTCCAGAACGACTCAAAACGAAATCTTCTGTGTGGTTGTAGATGATCATGTAAAGCCAGATGGAGCGGGCAGTGATCAGAAGTCGCTATGGACAAAGCCTGCAGCAGGCAATTGGGTTGATCAAGCTCCCAATCAACCGACACGAACGCGATCAATCTTGGTTAGGGTGGGCACTCCTCTCTTGTTGCTCCAAGTGAACAGTCTGCCGTGGAGAAAGAGCTCCTTCAGACCATTGTCATCGATGAACCTCCTGAATTTACTCATCATACGTCTGTCCAACACCGAGTTACTCTTGTCAGAGGCCTGGAGGATTAAGTTAAAGTCACCAATAGCTAGCCATGGACCAGGGCATAGTAGACGATGCGTCGATAACTCCTCCAAAAATTGGATTTTCTCGTTGTCTTCTTGAGGCCCGTAGACTACGGAGAGCCACCACGGCGCCCCATCCAGCGGCGCCACGTAAGACGTTATGAAGTTGGTGTCACACACATAGTTAGAGATACCGACCACCAAAGAGTCCCATGCCAGAATAATACCACCTCTAGTCCCAACCGCCGGCAAGTATGCAAACCCATCATAAGCTGGGCCACAACATTGCAAAATAATGAACTGGTCAACTACATCGAGTTTAGATTCTTGGATACAAAGGATAGCCGGTCTACTAGAGTCTACGAAATCTCGCAATGCCTTCCGTTTAGCCGGACTGTTCAAGCCACGAACATTCCATCTCACCAACTCCACTTTAACACTCGACATTGGGCACAAGAAACACTCCCAACCCTCAAAACGACTAGGCCATGGCAATGGCCTCCGCCATGCCGTCCGCTCCGAAGTCCAAAGGCAGAGACTTGCCAAAGATGGCCGCAATGGTGCGCAGACGTCGCTCCTGTAACGGGGAGTTAAACAAACCACGCAACTGATCCAAAGAGTCCTCCAAAATCGCCAAATCGTCTGGAGCAATGCCCAAGGCTTTGAGCAGCACCGTTTCAGCGGTCGATGCCTTCGATCTTTTGGAGCTTGATGAACTGATGGAGCGCGTGTTCCTCTGTCACATCCCTAGCTTAGACCTTGCCCGTCTTGCATAATCTCCATGCATCATGTTTACTTTCCCTCAGAAACTTGAAATGGGGATGACAAACCCTAGCACCAGATCAAGTCAAATAGGTTCAACCTAAATAATCTTCAATGAATCCAAAATGCCTTTGAAAATGCTCATGATTTTTGTTAAAGGTGAAAACCTCTGCCAAAAATCATGCAAATATTTTTAGGCCAATCTGGATATTTTAATTAATTCATAAAGTATTTGAATTGGGGCATTTAATTGCTATAAATATAATTAAATGCTCCAACAATTCTGGAAATAGCTAAGGGCCTCTGAGAAAATTCAGTTATTGCCCATAGAAATGATTCGGTGTTTTTACTAAATCAAAAACAAGTTGCAAAAGTAGAAAACAGAAACAAATGGAAAGGCAGAAGACTTACCTGGGCCAACTTACCTCGCGCCCAGCCGGCCCAACACTGTGCAGCCCAGCCAGCGCAGCGCCTTCTTCAACCTTCTGCTAGAAGGCGAGGCAGCTGCATGGAGAGCGCATAGCCGAGCTGCGCCAGCTCCTGCTTGCCGCCTCCTGCTTCCCCCTCGCCTCTGCCGACGCCACGCGACCCCCCGGGTCTCTCACACTCCCCCTCGAGCTCTTCCCCCTCCTCTGCTCCCCCTCCCGAGCACACCCGAGCGCCGCGGTCGCCGCCGCTCGTCATTGTCGTGTCCACCGCCTCCCCCTCGCGTCCCCGACCAGTCCATTTGCTCCGCCGCGTCGTCCTCGACCTCCTCGCTGAGCTACGCAATGTCGGACGCTCCGAAGCCTCGCCAACGTCGCCGTTTCCGACCTCGGGTGCCGGAGATCCCCGCCGTCGTTTCGCCGGACCCCGTGTCTCCCCTGCCTCTCCAGCAGCACCAGAAGAACCGCGGTGAGCCGCTGAACCGTTTCCCCCATGCTCCATCACCTAATTCGTCCTCTAGCCGCCTCTTCCATCGAAGCCGTGAGCTCCTCGCCGCCGGCGATGATGCAGACGAGGCCATGGGCACTGCAGCCCGTGTCTGAGCACACGAGCATGCTCAGCGCGTCTCCGTGAACCAGTAGCCACTAGTAGCTCCCCCTCCGACGCCCTCTAGCACCGAACTCGACTGCTCCCGAAAGCCGTCCACCGCCACGAGCTCGACTCCGGCGAGCTCGCTCCACCCTAGCCCCTCCCGTTTGCCCTACCAGATGCGCGCGAGCCCCAGCTACGCGTAGGACCAAACCATGGTCGATTTGGTCGACCGTGGGCAAAACCCGAGCCAACCCAGTGTGCATCCGCCGCGTTTTGGTCACCGCCGGCGTAACTCCGGCGACGGTGAAGTGGCAGATTAGGTTTAGGGCTAATGACGCAGTTAGTTAACACCTAGTGACACTGATAGCGGGGCCCCACTGTCTAATTAAACTTGGTTTAGTTTCTGCTTAGGATTAACTAACCAGAGTGGCCCCACGCGTCAGTTTTGACCGTGCTGACGTGGCCGTTGACTGGGCCCACTTGTCAGCGACACAAATGACACTGTGTCACTGACCAGTGGGCCCCACTGGTCAAGTTTGACCTGGACCGCCCCTGTGACTTGCTGATGTCACACCGACGTCATGCTGATGCAGTTAACCTTTTTCTGGATTTATTCTTATTCAGGAAATTCCAAAAAATGTCCAAAACTTCTAAAATTCATAGAAATTCAACCATAGCTCAGAATGAAATAAAATGATCAGAAAAATCCAATCTATCCATCTGTACTGGTTTCATGCATGTTTAAGTAACTTAACCTTGCTGTTTAGTTCAAACATGATAAGGCACTATTTAAATTCATAATTTGAATTTGGGGTTGAACCTTTGGTTCAAAATGACCCAAACCCTTCTGGTTTTAGTTGCATTAGCTCAAAACACAGCATATTGACATGTCATGATCATGCATCATATTGTGCATTGCATTGATTGTGTTTTCCTTCTTTGTTGCCGGTATTTGTCCCCTCTCAGTAGACGTGGTTCCGACGATGAGTTCGATAACACCGATGAAGAGATATACTATCTTCAGAAGTGCCAGGCAAGCAAAAATCCTTGTTCATTCCGATACAATCCCACTCTCTCGCTCTTGCTCTCCTTTATTGCATTAGGACAACAACGATTCACGTGTTACATATTGCGGTAGTTGAACCCCTTTCCTCTGCATGACCTGTCATTGCCACAGTAAATAGATGAAACCCACTAGCATGAGTAGGAGTTGTTTGAGCCCTGATGTGCCTACTCATTCATGCTTGTTGTCATGCCTGCTACTGCTTAGAGTTGAGTCAGGTCTGATTCATCGGGGATGAATTGGAATGTCGTGAACATGTCCTACTGTTGAGAGCTAAGTGTGTGAACACGATTTGGTAAAGGTAGCGGTGAGAGGCCATGTAGGAGTACATGGTGGGTTGTCTCATTGAAACCGTCCTCAGGAACTGAGTTCTGTGTTTGTGATCCATGAACAGCTACTACCACACATTGGGATCCTTAATTGACTCTCTCGACTTATTAATCGCCTTGATCTCTGTCCAGGAGTTGCAACTAGTTTCTAGTGTTTGTAGGATATGTGTTGGAGGCCGTGCGTAGCGCTGACCCTAGGGGTGGGCTATGATGCGGTAGATACACCGTGGCCCGGTGTACCGAGTCGCCCGTTTGGTGTCTCGGGAACCCTGCACACATCGTTTGGAGCTGTGAGCGAAACCCCGGCCGGATCTCCTCGCGGATGGAACCCGAATAGGCAATAAACCTGGACTAGATATTTGTGTGGTTAGTCAGGTCGTGGCTGACTCCCTCGCCAGGCTTCCGCTTGAAGGTTGTCGAGATACACGACATGTACATGGTGGTAAGTGGCGAGAGCGTGTGTGAAGAAGTACACCCATGCAGGGTTATAAATGATCTATTCGAATAGCTGTGTCCGCGGTAAAGGACTTATGGGTTGCCTGTGCAGTTCATAGACAAGTGAACGTGGATACTCTAAAATGCGCAAGATAAGCGTGAGTGCTATGGATGGCCTTCTTGTAGGAAGACGGGAGCGGATCCATAGTGGTGTATTGATTGGTGAATATGTGGACTCATGTGCGCCACTTCAAAAGAGTTACTTGCAGTCGTAGTTTAGGATAGCCACCGAGTCAAAGTTGGCTTGCTGCTGTTAAACTCCACCACCCCCTTTGTTCATACCGATGCATATGTAGTTAGTTCTGATGTAAGTCTTGCTGGGTACATTTGTACTCATGTTTGCTTAATTTATGTTTTTGCGGAGAGACTTCAGTCTCGCTAGTAGTTCCGCATGGACTTCGACATTTAGCTTGTTACCTCAGCTACGATCTTGTGCCGTCGGCAGGGTCTTGTAGATAGTCAGGCTTCTCAGCCTTTTCTTTTGTAGTTGTCTGTAGTCAGACAAGTTAAGCTTCCGCATGTGCTTGTTGCTTGTATGCTCTGTATGTTGGGTCATCTGACCCATGTTTGTAATATCTGGCTCTTCGGAGTCTAATGAATAAATACTTTGAGTTGTAGAGTTTTGTTGTGATGCCATGTTGTATTTGCACATATCGAGCATATTGTGTGTATAATTTGAAATGCTTGGTATGTGTGGGATCCGGCAACCTAGTTGTCTATCCTTGGTAGCCTCTCTTATGGGGAAATGTACTCTAGTGCTTCCACTGAGCCATGGTAGTCTGCTACAGCCCAGTTTTCAGGAGTCCTGTTAGCCCAGTTGCTACTGCTCCGGAACACTTAGACTGGCAGGCATGTGTCCTTCTTCGATCCTGTGTCTGTCCCTTCGAGGAAATGTCACGCGGTGTCTTTCGAAGTCCTGTTAGCCTGCTACAGCCCGGATTCCCGGAGTCCTGCTAGCCAAGTTGCTACAACCCGAATTCACTCGCTGATGACCAACACGTTCGTTGCTGGGTCATGTATGCTTGTCCCTGTAAGTTAGTGCCACTTTGGGTTCACGACTAGTAATGTCAGCCCGGGTTCTCTGTCATATGGATGCTAGCGACACTATCATATACGTGAGCCAAAAGGCGCAAACGGTCCCGGGCCAGGTAAGGTGGCACCCGTGGGAATACCGTGCGTGAGGCCGCAAAGTGATATGATGTGTTACATGCTAGATCGATGTGGCTTAGGATCGGGGTCCTGACAGCTTTGGTATCAGAGTCTGACTGCCTGTAGGATTACCAAGCCAAACTGGTCAAAGTTGAGTCTAGAAATTCTTTAGTTACCCAAGGGAATTGATTGTGGAAGGGAACGTAAGGCTCTTTTTACTCCTTTACATTATGCCCTTCTGATCTGAGTCATCCTCTTTTTCCTACGTGGGTTAAGGACTAGGATCTCATCTCTCTGTCAGGTTCACGTGTTACTAATCCGTAGAATCTTAGGATTGTTGGTTCCAGGCCTCAGTTCAATTTCTACTACTTTTAGTATGTTGTCAGTTGAACCAGAACCTTGATATGATGTTGATAAGTGACTATGCAAATCCTTGTGAATGTCTCAAATCTTTTTCTGAGCATTTACAGCCGTTATGCTGTCCGAGTCATCCCAGGTTTCTAAACAGTCTGATGCATTTGCAAATCCCTTCCTCCCATTCCTAATGCCCTTTGGGGCCAGATTAAGCACACTAAACGGTCTGTTGAGGTACTCTACTGCCTCGACATATAAGATGGAGCTAGTATTATGACCCTAGGCATCCTGGAAAATCACCAAGTAATCTAGCAATAATTTTTGTTCCCAGTGTGATGATTCTGGCCGCCATTCTCGAAAGCATCCCGTGATGCCATTTAGTTAGTAGGTATTCTATTCATGGGTTTTGAACCCGAGATTCACTCCACTCACCTCCTGTTGATAGTGTTTGCTAGTTCCTTTAGGATATTAGTAACCTTTGCGATAGCCCTCAAGGTCCGTGGTATTTCCTTCCTCCAATACCATGAACTGCTTATGGCAGAAGTTCCTCGTTGAACCAAAAAATCACAACAAGAGTGCTCTCGATGAGTTCTCCATTCTATATTGTGACTCTGTCAGTTCTACCCTTCTGCCTGGGTTATCCGGCAGAAATATGTTGAACTCGTTCGACATGCTAATTCATGCATCCACAACTCAGAAAATCATATGTTCTTTGAGTTGTCCCTCTTTAGTTGTTTTCTGGCCCTCATCTATCAATTGATAGTCAGGAGTAGTTATGCACTCTTGTTCATCGATGCCTATTATTCTTGTGGTCCATCAAGTCATTCTATTCGGAATGACTAGGAGAAACAAACTCCAGTACCTTATCCATTTCCAGGATTGTGTCAAAGCAGTTGCAATCCACAAATAAAAATGCTAATCCAGCTTTTGATTCTGTTCTACCCTGAAGTACACTACAAAAAAATACACTTCCGTGATGATACGTGTTTGTCACAGTAGGTCGCGTTTTTGTCATGCATGTACATCCATGACAAATTTACAACAGAATCAAGATAGTCATACCTGTGCTGTCGTAGAAGTGTTCCATGACATTACCAAAATTATCATCATGGAAGTGTCCACTTCCATGACGATAAATCGCGCGTCACAGAAGTGCTTTCGTCAAGGGTGACCGACACGTGGCATCCACCGTAACGGAACACCGTTAAGCTATCGGGTCGGATTTTGGATCCGATAACCCTTTAACGGCCCTGACCAATGGGGATTTTCCACGTGTAAAATCATCATTGGCTGGAGGAGACACGTGTCAGGTCCGCGTTGGCACAGGTGTCACTCATCCAATGGGCGAGACGCACCTATGATATGTTGACACGTGGACCGGCCCATCAAGTTTAAATGGGCCGGCCCAACTGAAGGCCCACAAGATTTTGCGGACCATAATGGGCCGGCCCAGCTAAAGGCCCACGAGATTTTGCAGACCATAATGGGCTGGCCCAGCTAAAGGCCCACAAGATTTTGCGGGCCATAATGGGCCGGCCCAGGTAAAGGCCCACAAGATTTTTGTGTGCCATAATGGGCCGGCCCAGGTAAAGACCCACAAGATTCTTGCGGATCATAATGGGCTGGCCCAGCTAAAGGCCCATGAGATTTCGCCGACATTAATGGGCCGGCCCAGCTGTAGGCCCACAAGATTTTGAGGACCCTAGTAGGCCGGCCCATTAACTGGCTGCCATGTTTTGTGCCAAATGCCGGCCCATATTTGATCCGGTCCATTAATGGCCTGCCACGCTCCGGGCCTAATAGTGGCCCATATGAGATCCGGCCCGTTAAAAGCCTACCATGTTCTGGGCCAAATTACGGCCCGGATCGGGTCCGGCCCTTTAAGAGGCTTTGGGCTCAATTATGGCCCATATCAGATTCGGCCTGTCAACTGGACACTATGCTTTTGGGCCCACCTGCTAAAGGCCCACTTAGTAATTCGGCCTGATATTAGTTTTGGCCTATTAAGGGCCCGTTTAACATTTCGGCCCTATATTAATTTCAGCCTGTTAAAAGCCCGTCATATAGTTGGGCCTAACTACGGCCCGGTTTGCATCCGGCCTGCTCGCAGCCGATATCTGATTGGGCCAAACAAGGACCGAGACAATTTTGGCCTGTTAAAAGCCCGTGATTTGATTCGCACAATCATGGGCCAGGGTTCATTTCGGGCTGCTGCCGGCCCATGAGCTGTTCGGCACGTTTCAGGCCCAACCTACATCGTGATTGCATGACGACCCGATTATGTACCGTAATTTTACGGTTTGGCCGGTTTACTGCGAAGACAGGATATATATACAGTAAAATAACTGCAGCATCGTGAATAAGAAAAAACCTAGACTATACAATAAAGAAATTACGGCATATTACATCCACTGGGCATCAAAGTTCGCCACTATGATAATAAAGCACAAGCAGACAGTAGATTACATACACTCGGCATCAAAGATCGCCACCAGTGCAAATAAACACGCCGACAAAATAATATACAAAACCGACAGCACTTCAATAGAGTTCAAGAAAGGTTAGCCCTGCTGGGGAGCTGCAGCGCAAGCAGCTGAGCAAGATGATGAGACTGCGCTTGTTCAACACTTATATCTTCCTCACTCTGAAAGATAAACAAGCAGACAGATGACAGGTTTTGCACATAAAAGTATCAGTGCTAACAATTCATCACATTTCTTACTGACGAATAAAGTGACACAGTTTAAAATTGCATTAACACAATATGGTATTGTTCAGGTCAAGACATGGCAGGAAATGACATTGTGAAGGAGTTGGCAGCTTCACGACACCACTAGATTACAGATCAAGAACTCATAAGTATCAATGGTTAGTGTGCTGTCAATTTATACCATTTCAGATTGGCAAATAAAGAGACGGTTTAAATAATAGTAGAATGATATGACATTGTTCATAGTTAAGACATTGCAGAATATGACATTGTGTTGTAGTGGGTAGGTTCACCACACCACTGGATTACGGATGAAGAACAGAAGCATACATGCAGTGCAAAAGAAGATCACTTGCTCTGTATAGTTTAATTTACATAGTATGAAGAAGGAACTTGGTTGTACAACTGAAAACTTAAATTGAGAAAGGACAAACTTTCGTTTATGAACTACATAATAAACTTTAAACAAGCAATTTGATGCAAACACCAAAAATAAACAGCTGTTGCAGTCATGCCTAACCAAATATATACAACAAAGTTTGAAGGCTTGAGATGGACAAACTTACATTATTGGTGAAGACAGGCTCTATAAAGGCCTTGTCCATGCTGATGGGGGGGGCAATTCAAGAAGTTTACCACAGAATCTTCTTCAAAAGCATTGCCTTTATTCTACATTTTGTTAAGAGTAAATATAGATGTGATAATATACGAAAAAATGGAGAATATTTAAGATAAGATGAAGAGTGATGCTACATAACCAAGTAGCTATAAATGTAAGTGCAGCGATACAGGCAAAAGGTACAGCCAAGAGCAATGCACAGCTAAACTTCTTCAGTACCAACCTTATGGTAAGAGTAAATATAGATCTGATGTGTAGAAAATGGAGGGCAAAGGAAAATAAGCTGCAGAGTGATGGTACATGAACAACTACCTGTCATTATAAGTACACTGATAAAGGACAGCATGTACTTACAAGAACAATGCAGAGCTAAAAAAACATTGGCATTGGATATATTCTACACTAATATAACCATTCATACAGATCAGATAATTTGGAGCGAACAATTGATAAGCAAGCTATCATGCATACTGCTGTCACATAATGAACCAGGTATGTATGCAAGTACAGTGATATAGGACAACAGGTAGTAATAAGAGCAAAGCAGCGGGCAACATATTTGCGATATCCTGTCGTTCTTGTCAAACTAGAATTCTTCTTCGAGCAGATTTCCTGCAAAAAAGATCCGTAAGGCACATGCGGAAAAGTAGAAGTTCAAATTGTCATGTGATTTCATAGACAGTACCTCATCCTGGGAACGAGACCAGTGCATAACAAGGTTTTTCCATTCAATGTCTTCTAAATTTAGCACAGGAGACTTCACCGGAAATTCGTTTATAGACTTGCCATCAAAGTGTGATTTGCTCAGGTAACACCGATACTGCTGCAATGCTTCCTTGAAAAGCACAAGCAAGCTTTGCTCGTCATGACTATCCAGATTGACCCTCGCCTAGTTACAACAATGTAATGTAAAATATTGATGTGTTCAATCAGCAGAAAACAGGAAAAAATAACCATGAATAATAGCACTTACACGTAAGTTGGACAGGAAGATGTGAAAATGGTGTTTGTCTTCACAATAATCTTCCCATGATGGGAATATATGCACGTAGTCCCTAACAACATTGAAAGCATTGTCTTTTAAACTAGGAATAAATGGAATGGGGTTCCAATCTGCAGGAATTGGCCGTCCCTGCAGTTGGGATAGGTCTTCGGCGGTGGACTTGCTGTACTTTTTGCTGGAGTGGAGACAATATAAGTGGGGTGTTGTCTGATTTCTCCGGCACCACCACATTTTTCAAGGACTTTGCTGGTGCTCCTTCAGGTTCGGCAATCACCCTCTTCCTTTTTGATGTCTGATGCACAAGAACAACATTTGAGTGGAAAAACATGGTATGATGACAGATGGAATATGTATTGATAATGGATGGGCATGGCATCTCGACATATATGATGAGTAAACTAAGCAGATGGCGGTGCAACAAAGTAGAAGAAATGCAAGACAACATATGCAAGATACCCGCAATCAATAAAACATTGCCAAATTAGAACAGGCACCTTGATGGGTGAACAGGACATGCCATCTGCCTTTGACTCCTCGAGGTTAGAATAGTCATTAGGACCATATTCTGAACAAGAATCAACAGACGGGGAGCGTATGAGTTTCATTGCATCCAGAATGGCACTCAATGCCTTGGTGCCAATTTTGTAAGTCACTGCAGTGTTTAGCTTCAAGAGTGGACTGCTGCTAGTGCGACACAAAGCAGCTACACAGATCATAGTGTAGATATAACGGGAAAACCTTAAGCATCAGAGTAAAATCAGCAAAGTGGAACTTGCTGGAATATATGTGCTAGTATTGCTGGTATGGCTAGAAAGGCTTCGGATACCAGCTCTCTTCAAGTGAAGGTGCGGTACTGTTAATATCAGTGTAACTCTCAAAGGCGACACAGCTCCCCGCATTTCCTTGCTATTCTTATAGGATTCAAGTGGGCAGGCCACTACAAATCCTATTCCTATGTTTACAAGATCCTACGAATCAAAGAGGCTCAAAGTGTCCATCACAACCAACCGTATAGACATCTACACTGCAAATGTCCCTGCTCATCTTCAGTACAAGGAACATACTGTACTACTATCATACTCCCTCCATTCCAAAATATAAGTCTTGGTAGAGATTTCCACTATGGATCACATACAGATGTATCCAGATACATTTTAGAGTGTAGATTCACTCATTTTGCTCCATATGTAGTCCATGGTGGAATCTATACAAAGACTTGTATTTAGGAACAGAGAGAGTACATATTAAAGAAGAACGGAAGAGGAACATGGTAAAGAAGAGCAAGCAGATTTTGGATAATAAAATGTTGGTTGCGCAGTGCCCACACATGATGAACCAGAGCGCATTAAGAATGCAACTCCCAGCTGTCTCTCGACCATTTCAGGCGGTTGGATGAAGATCCTACGTCTCCTAACCCTTCTTCTTCCTCGTCTCTGATTCTTCCCATATAGAACACAGCACGGGCCGCTGGCCGGACCACCGGCCCCCACCGCCTGTGTTCCTCCGCCACCCCCACCCCCACCCCCGCCCCAACCCCCACCCGCGTCGAGTTTTCTTTGTTCGACGAGGCCCCACAACCACCCGAGCCCCTTCGATCACACCGGCGAACTCCGACGAGCTCTGAAAAATCGACTGACTCAATTTTGAAATTTAGTCTACTGTGATTTAACTAGTGTGGAATATAAAAGGGGAAAACCATAAGCATTGGGAGTATAGTGTTGAGCGTGCCATGGCGGATCTGAAGGTGCAAACTGGACAAAGGCAACTTCGCAACCAAGACAAGAAATCAGAGTAAAGCAGTGGCTATCTATTTTCTTGCTGCGATAAATAAGTTGAGAAGATACGAAAGAGTACCGCCTCTGGTGCGGCGCCGTGTACGCATCTGCTGAGAATTTGACGGTGCTGCGGTAGTGATGGCTGTCGGCGGCGTGGAAGCAGATCTAGGAGGGTAGACGGTGGTGGCGGGGCGCGATGGACGAGACGGTCGTAGGAGCGGCGCCGGCAAGGTGGACGACGGCGCGGATGAAGCGAGAGGACGAGATGCAAGGATCCCGGTCCGAAGCCGTGGATGAGAGAGGGCGATCTCTTGTAATGGATGGCGGCATCGAGGTATCAGCTCCGGCATGGTGGAGGAGGACGGCGGTGGATGGGGTGGCGGACGGCGGCGGACGGAGCAGGGTGGGGTGGAGAGGGTGTTTTGGCGCCCACGGAGTACGAATGGGGAAAAGGGAGGTAGAGAGGAAGGGGGGAACCATGTATTCAGGTCGCGCTTGTCTCAAATGCGAGGAAATTTACAAACTTAGCCCCCGTTTCAAATTTCTACTACATCACAGCAACATTAGTCGGTTGGGGATAGGACGGTAATCTCGCATACACCGAATATTTGCCGACGAGAGTTTGTTTTTGGCGCCCACCGTGTATGAATATGAATCGGGGAGGGAGTCGATTTCGGCCGTGGACACACTGTGTTTTGGCGCCCACCGTGTATGAATCCGGGTGAGAGGCGGTTACGTCATGTTTGGGTGAAATTACAAACCTACCCCTATCTGAACCTATAGAAATCCAGCAGATAGGCTTTGCGTGGCAGGGATAGGCAGTAGTGATTTCCATCTCGCAGATTTCGGGCGGTTACTGCGACTTTCCCCGCTTCGTTCAAATTTTGCAGAGTGCACGTTTACCGTGCCAACTCAATTCGAATCCCGTTTGTATTCTATTTTTTTCGGGTGGGATCCATTTTCAATTGGAATTACATTCTATATACATCATTTTTTTATATATACTTTCAAAAGCACAACAAAGAATTCTACTCCTTTATATGTATAATATGATTTACAAATACAACGATCTCGAAATCTTAAGGTTGAATTCGAAAAAAATTAACCAAATTATGTTCTACTAAAATGTATGGATCAGGAATATCTACATATTAAATAACATATATGTGTGTGAATTCATATGAGTATGCATGTTTGATAGATCAATTTTGGTTCGAGTATGGATTACATGTATCATCATCTCGAATTCAAATATTTGAATCCCTTTTTTGTTCACTCCTTTCACGCCCATCTCTCTCGCATGCATGCTCCTTCAGGTAGCTATCACTCTCTTTTCTCCAGCTCACCCGCACGCTCACTTCATGTTTCTCCTATCCTCGCAAACATGGTCTCTCGACGTCTCCCTTGAGAAGTGTCACACTCTCCCTATCATTATACATTACACGGTTTTCATTATCTCTCACGTCTCTACTGTTCTCTGGTATCACTCGGTACCTAAGCTTTCTTTTTCACCGCCACACACACAGTCTCCACTCGTCTTTCACTTTGTCTTTCTCTCTATGGGATTCTCTCACACACCCTATATGTCTCTACATATGACTCATACCACTAAAATTACTCTCTCTCTCTCTCCTGTAGACACAACATTTGTTGCGGTCTCCTTTTCGTCTCCATCCCAGACTGACATTATTCATTTGTTTACCGATCAGACAACCCCGACTACCGTCTCCTCTTTCTCTCACACACACACACACAACTCCTGCTTCCACTCCCCTTCCCAAATACCGTCTCTCTCTCACACACACAAAACTCTCGCTTTCGCACCCCGACTCGTATTTCTCTCACAAACATTTATCGACTAGCTAGCCTCTAGATAGGTTTATACACCCGCACACTCGTGCTTCTACCATCGCATACATGTCTCTCTCCCGCTCCTTGTATCTATGTAGATTTTTCTTCCCTACTTGAGACACGCCCTCTCGATCGTGCACACACACTATCGCCTCATTTTAAGCTGATAACTATCGCACACACACTCCTTGTGTCTTTGTCACACATGCACTCCGTCCTCCTCCACTCTCCCTCTCTCTCACACACACATGGGCTTTTTCCAACAACTAGCAAGATGCCCATGCGTTGCACGGAACATCAAGATGCATTGTATGAGTAGTTTATCTTGTGGGGGAAAGGGATGAACGAGGGAAGGCCTTATTTGCAAATGTGGAGAGGGGTGTGGGTATCTTTTTGCAAAATTGCCATAGTTTCCTTCCTGTCCGTCAGATATAGATCGGATGGCCTATATTGCAGGATGGCAGGCACATGATCATCACCGACAATGCTTTTTATAAGAGTAGGGATAAAAAATAGAGTTGGTGATGATGGTAGGCCTGCCATCCTGCAATGTAGGTCGTCCGATTTATATCTGACGGAGAGGAAGGAAAATATGGCAATTTACCCGCACTCTTCACCACATTTGCAGATAAGGCCTTCCCTCGTTCATCCTTTTCTCCCACAAGATCTTGATGTTCCGTGCAACGCACGGGCATCTTGCTAGTAAGAGTAGAAATTAGACATATACCACTTCTCGAATCTTGAAACCAACAACATTCCTCCCTTATCTCATCAAAACCGCCAAAGGAATATATTTTGAGTGAAACATAACATATTTTTAGTGATATACGTATTTCAAAACTAGACTTTTTTCTATCAAATCGGTGAATATGTATTAATCTACTTTGATCGTGTGGCAACGCATTGGCACATTGCTAGTAGTTATTATAATTTTTTGGACACCAGACAAACGATGGAGCACACATACGAAGAGAAGGCGCACGCACGTAGTCGGCCTCTCGCTGTCTCGCACACATGAGTGTTACGTAAAGGCGACGTTAACAAATAAACCCTAAAATCCTAGGTGCACGATTGCTGCATTCGCGGGTACCGGGTACGTGGTGGAGCACCTTCGTAGGAATAGTCAGCTCGCGTGATAATTTGATCCGTAGGAGTTGATGGTCGGGACCACAGGTGAACGACTTGGAGCGCGGTGGCTCGCCAGTTGCCACAGATCGAGTAGCCACGTTTAAAATATCTTTTTTTAGCGGGGTTAAGAGTTCCGATTTTCAATGGCGCGTTATAAGTAGTAAGTAGTTTTTAGAACGATTGGTATGGAGCGAAAATGGAATTCATAGTACTACGTACCTCCTTGGTGTATGGTTGTATGGTTTTTTTTTGCGATGGAGGTTGTATGGGTTTATGTTGCGAGATGTTGAACCTGGTAGTTCTAGGGCAAATACTATGGTTTAGATTTAGATGCTGGTTTTCAGTAATGAAAATCGGAAGGGGAAACCCTTCTTTGATTAAAAAAACTACTACCTCCATTCTGGTTTACTAGTCCCCATCGTACTTTGGGTCAAAGTTTGTCCACGAATTTTACTTGTAAAATGTGAATGGAAAACGAGATTTTGTTATACCCAAACAAAAAAGGACTGGAGGGAGTGATTGCCCTGACACGGAAGCGACCTCTCATAGCGCAGGCATTGAACCGGCGCGCCGGCCAAGAGGGCCGCACTCGCTGCAGGCCCGGCTGAGCACGCCTCCTCGCCGCGTGCAACCAGCATAAGACTGCCCCGCCTGCCTTCATTGAATCCGCGCGTGTGCCGGCAACACGTCCTTCCGCGAGCCGGCAGGCATTTTAGAACACAAAAATGACTAAAATATAATTAATTTACGCATGGTCTTGACTTGTTGTGCTCGCACTGGTAGCAGGAACTAGTAGAGGATTTTCTTTATTTATAACTCTCCTCACATTTTTTTGGCTTTGAAGTGAATCATGGTTGTGGACATTATGTATGAATGTGCGGATATCTGTGAACATGAGTTTGATGTGGAAGTTGAACTTGGAATGTCGGGCTTGCGCGTGAACTATACCATGTCCAATGCTTCGTCTGTTATTGTTTGGAAAGTAATTGCTGTTATTACATGACCCGAAAAAAACATTTTGTGCCACATCAGTAGATGCACGAACATCACAACAGGCATGCTGACTGGATAAACATTTGAACCTAGCTATTATGAAGGAAATTTTGTATTGACAACAGTTTTAGATAGCAGGAGACGCCTAACCTGCTCTGCCTCTGCTAGCTTATTTCTGGCTTCTTCCATCTCTTCTTTGTCCTGGGTGAAGAGAGCATCTGATTGCTCTTTTTCGCTTCTTCAGGAACTCAGCTACATTCTCAAGGGCTGTTGCACGCTTTCTTTTAGCCTTTACTAATGCCACGAGGACACGAACAGCTGACGACTCCACCTGGCTTGTGTGTAATCCAGCATCATCTGGGAATTTGCACCTTGTGTCTAATCCAGCATCATTAGGGAACTGGCACCTTGTGTGTAATCCAGCCTCATTTTGGAAACATGATCTCGAGGTTGACCATACTTCCCTCCTCGCAGGAACTGCATCCTGACATGAAGTTACTTCTTGTTTAGATCAATACTCAGAGCAACCTAGATCCATTTAGTAGAAGCCAGATAAACAGAACTCGGAGAAGTGAATTCAAAAGGAAAAAAAAATAAAAACAGACTACAAGGTGAGAACACCCACTTCCTACATCAAGCTAAAAACGAAAGCATTGGGACGATTAAGACTCTTCTTATTACACATCGAAGAACACCACTCTTAAGAGAAACAGAAACTACAACATATACACATCGAAGAACACGAGGCTACACGAAAGTAATTGAAAGGGTGTTACTTACCAAAGCTCGTTTTACAGGTTCGGTGCAGCTCCTCTTTAACTTGCCACGCTCCTTGAAGATGTCCCGAATATCCCGTGTTTGGTCTTCATTGCTCCTCTACATGTTCGCACTCGTGGTTTTAAAATCTCAACATGGCAAGAAAAATATACTACTAGTAATACTCACGCATCTTGTGGGCAACATTAAAGCACTCGTCTGCCATGTTAGAGCATCTCCAACAGAATCGCAACGCGCGGCGCTTTAAAAAAGCATTTACAGTGCTGAGATCGAGAAGTAGATACTAGAGAGTAGAGGATAGTTCTCAGCATAGATAGATAAAAAAAGATAATTCAACTACTCCTCGTCGTCCGACTCCTCCTCGGTGATGTCCTCCTCCGACGTCTGACTTTAGGCGTGAAGATAACGATCGTCGTCGGATTCCCAGGGCGATGCTGCTCCTAGCCTCATGTTGAATTGAGCGTCCGCTTTTCGCCTACGCTTGTCCTCGCGATAGGCGGCTCACTCCGCCCTCCTCTTATCCCTCTCCACCCTCCTTTGCGCGTAGAACTCGCGCTCTTTGATGATGTCCTGCGGGAAGTGTTGGCGCCACAGCGCCATGGCTTCCTCGTCCATCTCGGCGATGCCGAGACGGTACTCCCGCCTCCGGTTGTCGCGACGATCCTCGTCGGTGCTAAGCCGCGGCAGAGGCGCGAGCTCCTGCGCCCGCTCCCGCGTCGTCACGTTGGGGAAGTTTAATGTTCTATGAGGCCACCGGAGGCGCCACACCGCCACGTCGTACGTGCGGGCGGCCTCGTTGGCGGTGTCGAAATTGCCGAGGCCGAGGCGCATCCCGCGGAACCGGATCTCGACGGAGAAGCCGCCGGAGGGGCGCGCGCGGACGCCGCGGTATCCCCAAGTTTCCCGGCGACACGGCGGCATGGTGGCGCGGCGGCGGCGAGGCGAAAAAGAGCGGGGAGAGAGTGGTGGCGAGGCACAGAGCGGGGAGAGAGCGGTGGCAAGGCACAGAGTGGTGAGAGGGCGTTGGATTTTATAAAGCGCGCCGGACGCCGCGCGCCAAAACTAGCGCACGCCCGGCCGCTTTTTCCCGCGCGCGCGCGATCCTTTCCCGACGTCTCTGCTATCTCTACTCTCTTCTCTACTGTTATATTTATTTACATTTAATATTTAATATTTATCTCTACTTCCTTTACTGTCTAGTTTTTTTTCTCTATACTTTTTTTCTTGCAATATAGGCCGTCCGATTTATATCTGACAGATAGGAAGGAAACAAATGGGAATTTTGCAAAAAGATACCCATACCCCTCTCCAGATTTGCAAATAAGGCCTTCCCTCGTTCATCCTTTTCTCCCACAAGATAAACTACTCATACAAATGCATCTTGATGCGTGCAACGCATGGGCATCTTGCTAGTTCTAAAAACCTTTCCATCATTTGCCACACTACTGGTTGTAGATGAAAAACCTACCCAAGCACAGCGCGATACAGGAGCGACGCACAATTACAAGCTGATATTCTGTTGGACAATGGAGGCTATAACCAATTACTTTTACGGGAACAATAGCACCCAGGAAATTTGAAGGGTGGGTATGAACAAAATTGGAACTGCACATGTACTGCTAAGTGATTCAATACACACATTACCAATCGACGAGGAGAACGATGGTCGTGGCGGCCTCTGTGAGTCATGGTCGGCAACGGGAGTCAGTTCATTGTCCACGACGGTGGTACTTCTGCGCTTGGCGTCGGCTTCCGGGAAGCAGATCCGAGACCGTGGAAGACGATGCCGGGGAAGAGGCTCCGTGTATGACGACGACGGTGGACCGGCTCCAGTGCAGCGTATGAGGTCGTCGATGAGGCAGATGCGCTACGGTGGACGAGTGCGCCGATGTAAAGGGGAGGAGCACGAAGGCTGCGGTGCCGTGGAGAAGTCTATTTTGCGGTGGGGATAGAAAATGGGGAGTATTCAGGTGTACTACTCTGGGTGCCGGGGTGGGGTTGGCTGGGTAGGGTGAACCTGAAGTTACGAAAACAGCCCCCTACCAAGCGTCATCCGTAGGCCTGTTCCGAAGGCTATGATGGTAACTTCCCACTGCTCGAATCAGGGTCGCGGGAGATTTTCCCGCCGACCTCAAAATTTTGTGACACTGGACTCCCCGTGTGGCGTGTTGAGTGATTCGGCTAAGCAACTAGCGAGTAGTAGTAGTTAACTCTGCATATTAGGTTTGACCGAAGTCAAACTTCCTAAAGTTTGACCAAGTTTATAGAAAAATATAAACATTTACCATAACAAATATGTATGATGTGAAAGTACATTCAATAATGAATCTAATGGTATTTATTTGTTATTGTATATGTTAATATTTTTTGTTATAAGCTTTCTGAGAGTTTACAAAACTTGACTTTGACCAATGCTAATATGCGGACTTAAATAAAAACGGAGGGAGTACACATTTGTTTTCTTAGTTTGTAGTGAACTAATGATTTGTTGAAATTGTGAAATAAATATATTAGGCTATTGACTTCGAATGTAATGGTCTATACAATTCAATAGTTACAATCATTGTCGAATCCCAAGATGCATACAAGGTCTATAGTACTTCACAACATGCTCAAACTCACATACACACACACACACACAAAGTAAACTAGAAGACCATTCTCTCATGTATACACAACGTATCGGCATCTGTCTATGTCTCACTCATGCATGATCATTTGCACATTCACACCTCTCTATGTCTGTATCACACGCACACCGTCTCCACATTGCCCTTCCGCCACAACACACATATGGACACATACACACGTTCTCTCTCAGTCACACACACAAAATCAGTATTAAAAAAACTAGGGCGCACCTAAAACGTCCAAATCCAAATAAACACGAACTGGAGCTAAATTCAAATATATGGAAATATTGCAGCGTCAAGAACTTTCACAGGAAAAAAAAGTTGAGTAATATTCGAGGATTGTTTTCACACACACAAAAAGGTTCGGTGGATGTCCTTCGAGCGCGACACGGTGACGCACCATTTGATCGACCGCGCGGCCGCGGTTCACGCGCTTGCATAGGATTCCGTATAGTGGTTGTGGTACTAACTAATAAAAGCGCTGCCTAAGTCTAATGTTTACGTGTACTAGTACGGTTTTCTTTTAAGTTTGACCAACCTTATATATAAAACTAAAGTAAGCTCCCACACGCGCACTCATCAATATGCCGCCGCTGCCGTCGCACATGCCGGCGCCCGCCTGCTCTGGCCAACAATTTCTCGCCCATCACCGTCGTGTCGCCGCCATCCCTGTGCCATGAAGCCGAAGGCTCGCCTGCTCACGTCGTTTGCAGTCCCTCCTCGCGATGCCGCCGCGCTGCCAAGCACGCGAGTAGCTGGTGGAGCCGCGTCTATGCACGCAGCGTATGAAGAGGAGGACGAGCGCGTGCTCCAGCACGCCGGCGAGGAGGAACTAGCGTGTCATTGTCGTCTCCGCCTGCGCGGAGGAGGCGCGCATGGTGGCTGTCGCGGCGGAAGCCGGTTGCGCGCGCGTCGAGCCCGCAAACCGGGTGCGGACGCGGAATCTACCTTCGAGACCTTGAATGCCACGTGGATCCTGCAATCTGAAGGAGCAATTTGGGTCAGTCGACTCATGTGAGCCGTTTGATGCAACATGGATGGCTAGAAGGGCTTCTTCCACCTCTTCTGCCGTCTTCTTCCTTCGCTCCGTCGAACTTCTTTCACAAATCGTTTGACCCAAATTATACTACTAGTACAAACGTATTAAGTATAGTAGGAACACGAAGATACGAGCAGTAGTACCAACTGCAAGAAGAACAGTAGTAAGACATAGTACTAGTACTACTGTACGTACTAAAGAGTTCAAATAACGAGAAAGAACATAAACATAGTTCTGCTGGGGCCTCAGCACAACACACCCTTGAAAATAAACTAAGCAACTAGTCCGCTTGACACTGCAGTAGAACCAGCATGAGCGACGGCACTGCCACCTACTCGGAGTCCGAGTCCACGTCCTCGACTTCGTCCTCGTCCCTCTTCCTCTTCCTCTTCGCCGACGCTTCTTTGCTTGAACCCGACACTGGGCTCTGCTTCTTCATCCAACCCTTGTAGATATTTAAACAAAGGTAGGCATCCATTGTTGCGTACAGGATGTGATCTTCATCTAATGACTTCGACTCCCATGCATGAGGAAACTCGTGATGAGGTTTCTTCAGTTTAGCGTACGAAGGATCAATCATGGCTGCTGCCAGGATCAGCATTGAAGGTTGAGAGGAGGACACCAGGCTTGCCTTTTGGAGATCGAAGGGCTGGCCTACAATGAGACCTATCCGACGCAGGACATCCCTGTCGTTCTTAAAGCCTACAGTAACGAATTTCACTCTTTTGTCCTTGAGGAAGTTCTTAAAATCCTGGCACTCAACGTCGGCATCGCATATGTGGTAGACCAAGCAAACGTTATGTACGCAAACCTGGATCATGGCGGGCTTCTTCCTCTCTTCGTCCTTTAGATCCTTCTCTCGTCCCAGGACTGTGGTGTACTCAACATCTAGCCCAGCGACCCACTCATCCGTTGAACTGTTGAACATGCGTAGGAAGCGAGCAAGCCATGCTTTCACCGTCTCGGATCCACGTGTGTAGATGACGATGAACTAATCGCCGGTGATGGCTCTAACCTGGTACTCAGCGGCCACCATGGAGATTTGGGAGGCCATGGATTTTGGAGGAGGGTTAGGAGAAGTTGAACTGTTGTACCCCGCAAAAAAACTGGGAGCGAACTAATGTGAAAGGACGGGACGACTGGGAGCGAACTGTTGTAAGGTAGAAGACGGAGACGAGTAGGGCGTGCGAACGGTGTGGGGTTGCTGGCTTGCCCGGTGGATAAACGGCTGCAAGCCCCCAAAGAGTTCTCGAGAACTATGCGGGACCCACTAGATGTCATGTCTACTAGACCCATATCGTAGGCCTGACGGTATAGCTTCTGCCTGTTCGCATGCCATGCCGGCGCGTGGATGTAACTTCACTTAATTCCGTCAAACATCGCGCCTCCCACGACCTTCGCCTCCCTCGCGCGGTCGCGCCCTTTGAGACTTCGACCGGCTATAAATGAGCAATTTTTTTGCCTTTTTTTAGACAAGCAATTTTTTTTTTGCCTACTCCGCATGCATGATACTCCCTCTGGTCCTTTTTACCCCCGTCAACCGTTTGCAAAGTGTTTGACCAAATTTATAGTTTTTTTGAACACCACCTTATATTAATTAACCAGCCACACCAGTACACTCATTCGATACAATATTCACCACACAGGGCGGTACGTTATTTATAAGAATACCATCTAATCTATTGTCAAAGCTATACTTAGCGATTAAGTGTGGCACCTTATTGGCCGAACGGCTAATCTTTGACAATTGAAGATCGTTGATCAACTTCGAGATGCTCAACGCTTTCATCTTCAGGTCACGCATAGCAGACCTGTCATAGTCCCCCGATGCAAGTGATGCTACCACAAAAGCGCAATCAGTCTCTAAAATTACAGGATTATGAAGAGAAATACCTATGTAGAGACCGGCAATGCAAGCCCTAAGCTCCGCTTCCTCCACGCTTTGACGGGCATCAATGAAATCCCACTACCAAATTTATACTAAAAATATCAATATCTACAATACTGATTATAATGAGTATAAGAGAGAGATGATTATAGTAACATAGGTAGATACCGTAACATAATAAATGTGATGCTACTATGTGTCATGCATGGCAATAAATGAGACCACCTATGATACTAATCTATGATACTATGCACTATAGAGGTAGTAACATAGACTAGTAACATATGCATGTTACTAGTCTAAGTTACTCCCCACTATGACCAGCCTTAGAGTACCACTACATCCCTTCTAGTTTAAAGGGCTCGATTCAAAAATTTCACCTACTCTTAGCAAGATAGTAGAGGCGGTGGAATAGTTTTTGAAGTCTGCAAAAGTACTCAACTAGTGATGTCGTTCTTCACAAAAAAATGTGTTTACCAATGCATGCATGAACACTAGTTACTCTAACCCCCCTCTCTTCTTTAATTCTTTGCCACATCAGCATGTTTGCTATTCCCGTGTGCATGATACCAGCTAAGATACCACCATTATGGTCAGCCTTAATCATCGCATGCAATAATTTAGTGCACCTTGAAATATGAACATGTGTGGGGCGTGTATGTTTTTAATGACTTGAGACTATACCTAGCCCGACATGCAAGATGACTTATTATGCACCGTTCCCCATACCTGCAGGAAGCCCGTTCGTCTCCAAATCTTTTCCTCTCAATGTGTGGAAACAATATGCCTCCCAAACTCTCCTTCTCCCTCCGGCGGTCCCACCACTCCACCCCGTGTGAAAAAAATCTGCATGCATGACTCTCCTCCCCCCACGCTCGTCCAATCCGTTGTGACCAGCAATATTTCCACCCCTTCGCTCCCCCGTAATTTACTCCAACAAATATGCCCACGTAGCTGTTACTTAACTGCAGGTGCATTGGGTCACTGACATATGGGCCCAATAGGGGTCTGGCCCACATGTCAGTGACGCAACTGGACCTGCAGTTAAGTCAGTGCAGCTCAGTCCATATCTTACGTAGGTGTGCCATTGCTCGCTATAAATACTGTGCCTCCCATGACATCGCTATCTCCTCCCCTCACATTCACGTTCATCGCTATCTCCTCCCCCTCCCTCTCGCGTCGACCACCATGGCATCGCCCCTCCCAAGCCCTAGGAGCCCCTCGCTACACCGCGCGGACGGTCACGCGTCGCCGTTCCGTTCCTCGCCGCCACTAGTCGAGGAGGACGCGTCGGTGTTCCGCTCCTCGCCGCCACTAGTCGAGGAGGACGCGTCGGTGTTCCGCTCCTCGCCGCGACGCGATGCGTCGCCGTTCCGTTCCTCGCCGCCACTAGTCGAGGAGGATGCGTTGGTGTTCCGTTCCTCGCCGCGACGCATCGAGGTGGACGCGTCGGCGTTCCCAATCTCGCCAGCACGCGCGCCGGAGGACGCGTCGGCTCCCCGCTACGAGGAGAACGCCGCGCCGCCCGCCGAGCCCCCCAGCCTTGAGGAGCTTTGGAAAGAAATGGATGTCGCCTTGTGGGAGGCTTTGCCTCCAGCAGAGCGCGCCAAAATAGAGGCGGAGAAGAAGGCTGAGGAAGAGAAGCGCACCGCGGAACAAGCTGCCTCAGAGGCCTATATCGCGTCCGAGAGAGTCAGGCAATTGGCTCTTTGGCAAAAGGCTCGTGCGAGGGCCGTGAGGGTGGTGGAGGACGCCCGTGCCAACGCCCTGAGTGCAGTCGGGCCCAAGCGCCTCATCTACGCTTGGCGGTACGTGGACCGGGTGCACGCTTCCAGCGAGGAGGAGTACCTGTTGGCGCCGGATCACCACACCGGTGAGATCGCGCTCGCCCTCCGGCAAGCCGCCAATCAGCACCTCATGAGTTGCGAGGCTGAGGAAGAGGCGTTGTGTCGGCGCGCTGGGAAACGGCCGCGCACCAGGGCACTCGTGGCGCGCCGCAAGCGCTCCTGCGAGCGCTGTGGCTTTTAGGAGGAGTATAATTTTTGTTTCGTAAGGCGATCTCATTAGTTTTGGGACGCAAATGATAAATCCCGAACGTTCAGGAATTTTTAGCGTCCTTAATTAAGTATGTAAAAGGGAAAGTTTGGAAACCTTGTGTATTCGTACGCATTTTGCAAGTACGTGCATATAGCACAAACTTTACTATATACTATCGTACTACATGTCTCTCTCGATATATGCTTGCAGACTGTGCTACTCCCTCCGTCCAGGTCAATAAGTCATCTTTGGTTGTGCACCGTGACCAAGGAGGGAAGACTTATACACCTAGACGGAGGGAGTACTACTATTACTTATGTACGTGCAAATGCACGTTTTAACATTACGATGCGGTTTTTGTAAAAGTAGAAAAACAGCACTAGTCAAGCTTGTGAAACGATTCAATGCAAAACAAATGCAAAAATGCTCGTTTGATTGTTTACTTTTAGCTTCCTTCTCTGTGGTTATTTCTCTGTCGTACTTTGTACGGAGTATCTCACTGGTTGGAAAGGCATGCAAATTCCCAAACCGCTTCCTACACCCTGTATCGAATTTTTTGCCTAACAAGTTGTGCCGTGCAATTGGAATTCCAACTTGAGTACTACTACTAGTAGGAGTACCAGGGGCCAGTTCTTTTAGGCTTCTAGATTAGTAATCCCATAAGAGCAAGTACAATAGAGCTGAGTCAGCGGGCTATAAGAAATAAACTAGTATATTTCTGCTTAGTTGGAGGAAAGAGAAGAGGAGAGAGAAGGTAAGCGGGCTCTTCATGAAGAGCCAGCTCTAGCACGTGCTCCTAGGCACTTTGTGAGAATGAGAAGTGGGCCACATAATAAAAAAGTAGTATACTCTTTTGATCTATTATTGTACATGTTGGCTATAAGATGGGCTGTAGATGACATGGCACTGGCTTATAGCCAGCAGCTGGCTATACTATTAACCATGCTCTAACTACTACCTCCGTCCTGGTTTATTGGTCCCCATTGTAACCTGTGTCAAATTTTGATCATAAATTTAACTAATGAAATGTTAGTGCATGTCACATGCACTACTCCATCTGTCTAGGTGAGTAAGTCATCTTAGGCTGTGCACCGTGACCAAGGAGGAGGAGAAAACGAGAAATGTTAATGTTTATTTGCTAATTAATAGTATTGCATGCAATGAACTAACGACTGCATGTCGTGTTTGATATCTCAAGTCATTAAAAGCGTGCACACTCTTTATCTCTTATTGGTTGATATGTCAAGAAACAAGAAACGAGGTAGAAGTTAATGCACCACGCCTAAGTGTTTTGGGATTATTTGGTTTTCGTAAGATGACTTACACACCTAGACGGAGGGATTACAATGGTGAGGAATAAACCAGTTAAATCTTTGGTCAAAATTTAGCACAAATTACAATGGTGAGGAATAAACCAGGACAGAGTAGTAGTTTAGAAGCCCAAATAAATGAGTGAGGCGCCTTATTGTTACTCTCCACTGTGACTAGTCTTGTGGGAAAAGCTGGGGAAGCCGCCAAAAGAACTGGCCCTAGGAGTAGTAGCTAGGGATCGAGTGTGCGAGATGAACCGGAGAAAGTAAATGCAGAGAGATGAAATGCAAAAAAGACGGAGGGATGTGATGGTTGCTTGTCCGTTTATTTTACCAGGCCACTTATTACTGGGAGTGGTTCGGTTTTGTCCAGGCCGTCCATGAAACAGGAGTGGCTGTAGGGGACGTTGCGCCAGTTGAATATATGAGCAAGTTACTACGAGATTTAATCCGAATAAGCACAAAATAAATCATGACGGCTATAACAGAGATGAAACTAATCATGTGGACTAGCATAGTAGTAGGATACATAGTAGAAACATGAATTCTACCACGATTTTGAACAGGAAGGACAGAAACACATACGGTGCAACGGGAGCAGCACCGTTGGCGTTGAGGTTGTCGCCCATGTCCAAACACCACGTAGACACGGTCTTTGAGCACGGTTCATAGTTGTTCCACGCTCGGGCATTGAAGTTTGTAACTATTTTAGATTAGAATATACTACTCCTCCGGTGCTAGTAGTAGAGCAGAGTCCTACTCTACTACTCTACTCAAGCAAGTTAGGGCATAGCACTGTAGGGAGTACCAGTACTGTGATCACTCAAGCAAGTTGTCTGGCATCGACATGACCCTAGGCTGATGGTATGTGTCTCGTAAGTCAAGCGGCATGTTGTAGTCATCATCACCTGTCCACTTCCCGCAGCACATATTCGCTTCTCCATCTTTGTCCGCACATAATCTCGTCCAATCTTCCATCCCCGCTAACAATGGCAGAACCGAGCAGCGTCCGCCGAAAGAGTGGCTGGAATTCGCTCCCCACAGAGGTAATCAAGCTCATTGTTTTGCGTGTGGACAATCTCAGTACCATGCCGCTCGCCGCGTGCTCGTCGGGGTTGTACCGTTTACTCAAAGCCCTCAGGCCGGAGCTATTTAAGCCAGCTCCTTGCTTGCTGATGCCGCCTGATCTTCAGAAACGGCGTGTCACGCAGCATAATGATCGTAGGGTGGCGAGCATCAACCCCCTTGACTGCGATCCGATCCCCGTCAGCCTCAACTACATTAACGGTATGTACTGGGTTGGCATGAACATGTCTTGGATGGTGCTCGTCGATGGTCGCGGCAGCTGGATGCTCGTGGAGGTCTACACCCGGCGATTGATCCCCCTTCCTTCGACTAACACTGCACTGCTTTGGCACCGCGGCCCAGAATACTCGGAATCTTACAATAGCCAACATGATACCAAGTTTGATTTGCTAAAGGTTGTAATCTACCAAGTGCCCACAAGATCTGCAAATTATAAAGACTTCAGGCTAATTGCGTTCTTCAACCACGGTCTCGCCTATCTGACAGGTCACTGCGGTAAGTGGATAAATCTGCACGTCCATCGCAGGATCATACATCCTCCATGGTTCTCTGATGCCATTGAACACAAGGGCTTCATTTACGCTGTCGACTCCTTGTATGGCTGGATGTATTGCTGGCCTACTCCAGTCATCGCTACAAACGGCTGTTACAGCAGTATGTTACTTTCCTATGATATCATGATGGCTTGCTTATATTACTGTCAACATTTGCTGAAAAATATTCATGCTCATAACATGCTGTTCTTAAGATTGACTAAATCAAGAGCCCTTTTTTATTTAAATCCAACTTGATATGATGTTGTAGGCCGCCTGGTGTCCCTACCCTTCCTAATCCCAGAACCTTTCAAAGAAAAGCGGCATGGCAGTTGCAGGTGGTTCCTGGCTCGATCAGACGACGGCGAAAGATTGATGATCGTTCGCACGTACCGGACGTGTTGTTTCGCGGAATACAATCACAGTCACTGCAAGGTCTTTGAGCAGGATCCTAGCTTCTCTGGGCCTTCAGGAATTTTTGACTGGAGGCTGGTAAGTAGCCTTGGTACACGCTCTCTGTTTGTTGGACTGGATTATCCGATTAACCAGGAGATAATCGACGGCAAGGATCATGATGGCAGCGCGGTTTCGTTCATCAGGCAAAACTGTGTGTACACATCGTACCATGCGTCTCTGCATGCACCATACCCTGATATGTGCCGCCCTGCTCTGCAGCCCAAAGTAGGAGAGAGGGTCGCAAGTATCAGACTTCGACCTGCTGGCTGGAGTTTCCCCCATCAGGCACCCATCTGGTTCAAGCCGTCAGCCAATCTCCACAGCTTAATAAATAGTAACGTCTAACTGAGCCAGTTAGTTAGATGGGTACACTTGGTGTAGTAGGATCTTTATTTAGTTTGATGCATACACTTGTTCTTTTTTGGTAGCCCTTTTGTAATGATGGCTGATGTTTGGTTTGGAAGAGAGAGTTGCGTCTTCACTCTTCTGGCCTGCTTACTGGTTCTGTTGCACCCCCAGCCCTGGTTGCTGCTGCTGCTGTTTTCAATGTACAATCAGTAGTATATTTCGTCTGTTGGTTGAATAAATGTGTTGTTAGAACGACAAACACAATGTTTTGGAAGTCGTTGCACGGTTCGATCCTTTAGTGCCCCGTACCGTACGTAGCGCATACTATTTTTTGTACGGAACACATTTTCCACTTGTTGATAACATGCAGGCCACTGATGAAGGCCCAATAGAGAAGCCCATAATTAACTGGAAGGGAGGCTCTCACATGAATCCGGCCCAGGTACATGCTCATGGTCCCCTAAACATAAATAAGTAAATAAATAAAGCTAAATGCTCATGCACCAGTTCTTTGGGAAAATAGGTAGCCCAGTATTTCTTTTTGAAGAATACCCAAGCTAGGCCTATTTGTTTTCTCCGAATTACTGGGCTGCAAATCTTTCAAGACAAGGAGGGATGCATTCCGGCCTGGCTTAAGAGTATGGTCAATGTCTGTTAAAAGTAATATCAAAAGGGGTTGAAAATTCCAAAAAAATTATAGCAAATGGGATATAAGTTTCTTTTTTTGTTTTTGTTCTTCACTGATATCTTATACGTATTTCATTGGATTTAACATGACATAGTACTAATTTATTTTTAAATTTGTTTTAGTATGGCTATTAATTTTTGGATTAAGAATATTTCGTTCCCCAGCAAAAATTTGCGAATTTTCAAAATTTCCCACATATTTAGTTAATTTTTTGACCCTGGTACTGACCAGAAAATGGCCAGCAATTCTAAAAATGGAAAACGGGCTGCAATAAATTCCATATGAATTAGAAATGAGTAAAAATTATAAAAATAATAGCAAATGGGCTGTACACGCCACAGATTTCGAGGCTGACTTATTTATGCAAGGCTTTGTCAGTGAACACACGATTCTAGCAGCAGTGACTGTTGGATGTCCATCCAACGGCCGACGTGCTTCTTCAATCTCTGATCTTCCTGCTCCAGCCGCCTAAACTAGCGCTGGCGGGACTGCCTGCTCCCTCCTCTTGTCGCCCGCTGTGATGCCGCGCAAGCTTCCCCGGCCCACCCTACTCCCTCCGCTGGCCTAGCCGCACGCAATCAACTGCCTTCTTATTACGCGAAAAAAATGATTCCTCCCACTGACATCTGGGGCGCACCGGTTGGGAGGCTGGCCTGTGGGCCTACTAAGTTGACGCGTACGCAGGGCTTGTCAACTTAGTCAACAAACGATTCTAGCAGCAGTAACCGTTGGATTTGAATCGAACGATCCTGCTGCTTCTTCAATCGCTGCTCTTCTTGCACCAGCTGCCCAAACCAGCGCCGGGGAGACCGCCTGCTCCTGCCTCCAGTGGCCGGCTGTGCTGCCGTTGAGGCCTCATCGCCCCCTACTACTCCCACCACTAGCCAGGCCCTGCGGCGACGGCAGCCTCACACCGCAGCCGAACTAGTGAACCCTCGTACTCCTCTCCGCGTGGGCATCCACTGCCGCGTCTTCCCCGGCTCCGCGTCGTCCCCTTCCTAGGCCTCGCCGTCGTCCACCACCTTGGTGCTCTCGGCGCGGCGTGGTCAACGACATTCCATCGGAAGAGTACTGTACGTGGAGAAGCTGACAGCTGGGTCCACGGCCACAGCCCAGTTTTTTGTGATTTGCCAAGTAAGTCGCTTTGTCAGGCCTGTTGGGCTGCAAATCTTTCAAGACGAGGAGAGATTTCATTCGGCTGGCCGAGAAAATGGCCCATCAGTAATGAGAAATGGGTTGTACATTTTTAAAACACATCAAACCGGCAATTAGTTTCAATTTTTTTTTTCATTCCGAGATTTTAAATTACATTAATTTTTATGCGTGGAGAATTTGTTGGATTTTATATTGATATACATTTATTTTTAAAATCAGTTTGAATGTGAGTCAAAATTTCGGGATTAAAAACAGTTCGGACCGCACTGAAATATGCAAAATTTTGTATAATTTTTTAACCGTGGCCACAATATGGCCTGTAAAGCTAACAAAAAGAATATGGGCTCCAAAAAAACCTTAATAATTAGCAAATGGGCTGTAAATTATTAGAAATAATGGCAGATGGGCTGTATGCTGTTTTCCACAGATTTGAGGCTTTCCTAAAAAAAGGTTGACGCACAAGCACTGACTGTTGGATGTCCATCCAACGGCCGTCGTGCTTCTTCAATCTCTGCTCTTCCTGCTCCAGCCGCTCAAACAAGCACCAGCGGGACTGCCTGCTCCCTCCTCCCCGCGGTCAGCTCTGCTGCCGCGCAGGCCTCACCGCCCCACCGTACTCCCATCGCTGGCCTAGCCATCCCTCTACTCACCCACACCCGCTGTTATTCTCCGGCGACGGCAGACGAACTAGTAAACCCTCATACAGTCATACTTCCCTCCGCGTGGGAAACAACTGCCGAGTCTTCCCTGCCTCCGTGTCGTTCCCTTCCTAGGCCTCGCCGTCGTCCACCGCCCTGGTGCTCTCGGCGCGGCCTGGTTAACGTGGTCAACGACCGACATGCATCTGAAGTGGACTGTACGTGGAGAGGCCGACAGCTGGGTCCACGGTCGCACGCAAGGAAATGCCTCCTTATTACGCGCAAAATAATGATTCCTCCACCTGACATCAGGGACCCACCGAAAGGGCCTCTATATTTCATGAAAAAAACATTACCGCCGCTGACAGCTCGGACCCACTAGCTATATCTTCGCACGCAAGGAAGTGCCTCCTAATTACGCACAAAAAAATGAATACTCCCCCTGTTAGCTAGGACCCAGTATAGTGGCAGGCTGACTTGTGGGCCTACTAAGTTGACAGGGACGGAGGGCTTTGTCAACTTAGTCAATATGCACGATTCTAGCTCCAGTGACCGTACGATGTCCATCCAACGGCCGTAGTGCTTCTTCAACCTCTGGTCTTCTTGCTCCAGCCGCCCAAAGCAGCGCCGGTCGTGCCGCATGCTCCTGCCTCCCGTGGCCGGCTGTGCTGCCGCGGAGGCCTCACCGCCCCTACTATTCCCACCGCTGGCCAGGCCCTGCGGCGACGGCAGCCTCACACCGCAGCCGAACCAGTGAACCCTCGTACTCCTCTCCGCGCGGGCTTCCACTGTCGCGTCTTCCTCGGTTCCCCGTCGTCCCCTTCCTAGGCCTCGCCGTCGTCCATCGCCCTGGTGCTCTCGGCGCGGCGTGGTCAACATGGTCAAGGAACGACTTCCATCGGACGTGGACTGTACGTGGAGAGGCTGACAGCTGGGTCCACAGCCGCAGCAAGGAAGTGCCTCCTTATTATGCGGAAAATAATTATTCCTCCACCTGACAGCTGGGACCCACCGGACGGGCCACTGTATTTCACGAAAAAACGTTTCCCCCTGACAGCTGGGACCCACCAGCTACATCTTCGCACCCAAGGAAGTGCGTCCATGCAAAAAAAAACGATTCGCCCCCTGACTGTTGGGACCCACCAGCTACATCTTCGCAGGCAAGGAAGTGCCTGACAGTCGGGACCCACCTGGTCGAAGCGTACGTAGCGTTGTCATTCTGGTCGCGAACGTGTACGTACAGATATACTGGTGGATGTAGAGGTCCGTACGTGTCGTAGTAGAGGCGCGCACCTAGCATGTACACGTACGTACAGCGGCCAGGGTGCAAGAAAGAAAATACGGCCACGTATGTGTACATACGGGCGGGGTCTCGAACGCCTACTCGCGCATACGTACGGCCAGGGCTCGTGTACATGGCTGGGTCGGAACGGAGAAACAACGTCATCGTCGTGTTCATGGGGAGCCAACCGGCTGGGTCGGAACGGAATGCGTCATCGTGTTCATCGGGAGGGCTTGGGCGGAACAGCCGATGGAAACGAGGCCTGGCGTACCGCAGAACGGAGGAAACGGCCTTGTGTTCGACCGGCCACATTTGAAACGGGATCCTGTTCATCGGGAGGGGTCTGGCGTACCGCAAAACGGAGGAAACGGACCTCCTACGGTCGAAACAGGGGTCCTGTTGATCGGGAGGGGTGTGGCATACCGCAAAACGGAGGAAACGGACTTGTGTTGGAGCGCTACGGTCGAAACGGGGGTCCTGTTCATCGGGAGGGGTGTGGCGTACCGCAAAACGGGACTCCATGGGATACTGTTCATCTCCACCGTCGACCCCCTTCAGCCTCCATGGGCTACTATTCATCCACCGTCGACCTCCTCCAGCCTCCACCTGCGACTGTTCATCCACGGGCTCCTGTTCATCCAGCCTCCACCACGCGCTACTCCAGCGGCTACTGTTCAACCAGCCCTCTCCACGGGCTCCTGTTCAACCACCCCTCCATGGGCTACTGTTCATCCAGCCCTCCACCGTCTACTGTTCATTCTGCCCTCCACAGGGTGGTCCTGTTCATCCTGCCCTCCACGGGGTCCTGTTCATCCAGCCCCAACCGGCTCGATCGATCGGGGTCCTGTTCATCCAGAGGCAACACCACGGGGTCCTGTTCATCCACCCCCACCGGGAACTGTTCATCCAAACCCCCCAGCAACGCTCACTGTTCATCCAGAGGCAGCATCGATCGGCTTCAGTTAGCAGCAGTAGCGAAGGAATCGCTCGATCGGGTTCAGTTAACAGTCATCGATCGATCGCTCGGGTTCAGTAACGCGTAGCCTGCAGTGCAATCGCTCGGGTTCAGTTAGAGCCCAACGCCTCGCTCGGGTTCAGTTAGAGCCAACGCCTCGCACACACGCGCGTACGTGTATGAGAGAAACGCGCATCGCTCGACCCTCGACCTCCCACCGTAACCGGGAACTCCCCGAAATTTTCGTCGCCCTCGCTTCTACCAAGGTTTTTTCCATCATGGACGGCCCAAAGAATGTCATGCAGCTGCGTCTCCGGCCCGCCCAGGACGAAAAGCCCATTTTCTGTCATGATTTTTTGTCATAGAAGTAGGAGCCCACCACATCTATGATGATACCGGGTTTTGTCACAATTATCGTCATAGAAGTGTCATATGTATGACAGAAAAAAATTCGTTCGGCCCAAAATGTCACGGATGTGTCTTTTTTTTGTAGTGGTGTTACCGTCTTATGTCAAGAATGTCATAGGAATTGCACACCATCTTATGGATTCTTTATACAGTGATACCTCTCGCCATCGTTGTTCATTCCTCGGTTCCCGTGTTGCTGCAACCGGAATACCGACAAGTGAGTCATGATGTGTGAAATCAATACTCATAGCAACCTTGTTGCTTGGTAGTAAATGGACAAGATTTCATTCTTATCATGTTAGTTACTAAATCGACATTCTAAGATTGACCGCGCTACCTAGTCCTTATTTCCTGCTGCACTCTTCGATCAATGAGTTAGTATTATGTCAATCCCTCGCTCTTTTGATCATATCGTCTTGCCCTGAGAAGCAAGATTGTTCCCGAGCTTAATAACATATCGGTGGTTCGTGATTTTCTGAATATCTTCATGGAAGTATCACCAGGTTGTTTCCTGACCGTTATGTTGAGCTCGTGATCAGGTTGGTTTTCTTGTAAACCACCCCTTCTCCAAGAATCTGTGTTGGATACCCCTAAGCTAGTTGGTCAAGCTGAACAACAACTTGGAGAGTTGAAAGATAAAAGCTTGTCTAACCTAGTTCATTCCAAAGGGATATCTTGTGTGTGTATGTTGAAGAGAGATGATACCTTCATCGATTGATCCTCGTGATCAATTGTCGGAGCTATTGTCCTATCCAATCCTTGATTTGAGCATGGGTTATCGTCAAATCAAATCAGAACCAACGATGTTCATAATGTTGTCATTACTCGCGGTTGTCCCTCGAGCATGCACCATTATATCTTTTGGGTCTGACCAATACTATCGCCTTGTTCACATAGTTGTGGAATTCCATCTTCATGGGAATCTTGATGACTTGTTGTTGAGCTCATCAGCAACATTTTATCTTGTCCATGATTCATGTTGAACATCTAAGTTAGTGTTGGAAACTTTTATAAGCATTATCTTCATGTCCCGTTCATGAAGCATATGTTTGGATGAACGAAGTGACTTTCTTTAATTCACGTGCATTTGATGTAAGTTGTCACCGTGGATCCGAGAAAGATTGTTTTTGCTTCCTATGGAATCATCCCAAGTCAGTCATGCATACGTGCGAAGTATTCTGTGGTCTGGAGACTTGCAACCTTCATTCTATATAAATCCCTAGCACACCAAGCCACTGATTGATTTGTTCAAGGAGAAGAAGTTTCTTCTTAAGAGCTAGACTTACGCAAGGACTTCGATATCCTCGATGATGGTTCCCCACCTGAACTCGGTAGTGTTTTATTATAAGACTACTACGTGGTCATGCTTGTCTTGGACAGCGTGTTCACAGGTTTGTAGCAGAACCAGCTCATGTTTTGGAGCTTGCTATCGTAGTTCATTTCCCGAGAATCTCGCAACGTCATCTCGTCGGTTTGTGTTGCAAACTCTCTTTTCCAGACATGCTGTCTGAAATATCCTATTACCAACCAGATCTGAATCTCAAGCAGATATGATGGTTGGAACTTTTCCAAGATCTATGATGTAGGTCCCGACAAGGCTGATGTTCTGGCCGACACACCTAGCCGAAAGATCTGTCATTGTAGTATCTTTGACCATCTTTCCATGAGGATTTCGTGCGACTTATTCTAGAAGTTGTTCCTTAGGGATCCTTGTGCTCTTAGTTTCCTCGATGATTCTATAACCATTCAAACATTGGAAACACTCTCGACTGTTAAGTTTTCCCCAGTTACCAGGATCATTCCCAGCATTTGCATTTTGTTCCCAGCTTGCACCTCAGTAATTGTTGTCCAGGATCATCTTCAAAAGTGGGCTTACCATGGGTCCCATCCATCTTCGATGATAAGCAAAATCATCCATTACGTTGTCTTCAACAAGGTAGTCCACATCGTCCACCCTAGCCCGAGTATGTCATTCTTTCGAACTCCTTCAAACGATCCATTATGAATTGCCTCAGGCTGGTATGAAGAGTTTCAATGATCTATGGATCAAAAGTAATTCTTTTTGCCACTTAAGGGAATAATTCTATGAGTCACCTCCCCTAAGGTGCCCCATTATGGAATCATGGAAATTATTTCATCGCTATCTTGAGATCATGCACCACCCTCTTCGGCATGGGATTTTTGCCTACCCAGTAGAACCTTGTCATCTACCTCTTTCCATCACTCCTAATCTGTGTTTCATGTCTCAGCTCAAGAGATGTTCTAATGTCTCACTCCATGAGTTGATCCTGAGTTGTTCGATCTTCGAGAAGATCGATCCTCCTAGAGTTTTTCTTTTCCTCTCGTTGTCATGTTGGCTGGAGTTCTCAGAGCAAGACGACGAGCAAAGATGGTGATTTAATCAACGCCTTATGAAGTGCAACCTGGATCGTGAAGATTATGTTAGTTTGTGTTCCCCCTTCATCTTACCCTACGCTTGAATCTCGGGACGAGATTCTGGTTTAGTGGGGGGTGAGTTGTCACATCCCTAGGTTAGACCTAGCCCGTCTTGCATAATCTCCATGCATCATGTTTACTTTCCCTCAGAAACTTGAAATGGGGATGACAAACCCTAGCACCAGATCAAGTCAAATAGGTTCAACCTAAAATAATCTTCAATGAATCCAAAATGCCTTTGAAAATGTTCATGATTTTTGTTAAAGGTGAAAACCTCTGCCAAAAATCATGCAAATATTTTTAGGCCATTCTGGATATTTGAATTAATTCAAAAAGTATTTGAATTGGGGCATTTAATTGCTATAAATATTATTAAATGCTCCAACAATTCTGGAAATAGCTAAGGGCCTCTGAGAAAATTCAGTTATTGCCCAAAATATTTTCAGGATTCATAGAAATGATTTGGTGTTTTTACTAAATCAAAAACAAGTTGCAAAAGTAGAAAACAGAAACAAATGGAAAGGCAGAAGACTTACCTGGGCCAACTTACCTGGCGCCCAGCCGGCCCAACACTCTGCAGCCCAGCCAGCGCAGCGCCTTCTTCAACCTTCTGCCAGAAGGCGAGGCAGCTGCGTGGAGAGCGCACAGCCGAGCTGCGCCAGCTCCTGCTTCCCCCTCGCCTCTGGCGACGCCACACGCCCCCTGGGTCTCTCACACTCCCCCTCGAGCTCTTCCCCTCCTTTGCTCCCCCTCCCGAGCACACCCGAGCGCCGCTGTCGCCGCCGCTCGTCGTTGCCGTGTCCACCGCCTCCCCCTCGCGTCCCCGACCAGTCCATGAGCTCTGCCGCGTTGTCGTCGACCTCCTCGCTGAGCTATGCAACGCCGGACGCTCCGAAGCCTCGCCAACGCCGCCGTTTCCGACCTCGGGTGCCAGAGATCCCCGCCGTTGTTTCGCCGGACCCCGTGTCTCCCCTGCCTCTCCAGCAGCACCAGAAGAACCGCGGTGAGCCGCTGAACCGTTTCCCCCATGCTCCATCGCCTAATTCGTCCTCTAGCCGCCTCTTCCATCGAAGCCGTGAGCTCCTCGCCGCCGGCGATGATGCAGACGAGGCCATGGGCACTGCAGCCCGTGTCCGAGCACACCAGCGTGCTCAGCGCGTCTCCGCGAACCAGTAGCCACTAGTAGCTCCCCCTCCGACGCCATCTAGCACCGAACTCGACTGCTCCCGAAAGCCGGCCGCCGCCACGAGCTCGACTCCGGCGAGCTCGCCCCACCCCAGCCCCCCTGGTTTGCCCTACCAGATGCGCGCGAGCCCCAGCTACGCGTAGGACCAAACCACGGTCGATTTGGTTGACCGTGGGCAAAACCCGAGCCAACCTAGTGTGCCTCCGCCGCGTTTTGGTCGCGGCCGGCGTAACTCCGGCGATGGTGACGTGGCAGAGTTTAGGGCTAATGACGCAGTTAGTTAACACCTAGTGACACTGACAGCGGGGCCCCACTATCTAATTAAACTTGGTTTAGTTTTTGCTTAGGATTAACGAACCAGAGTGGCCCCACGCGTCAGTTTTGACCGTGCTGACGTGGCCGTTGACTGGGCCCACCTGTCAGCGACACAAATGACACTGTGTCACTGACCACTAGGCCCCACTGGTCAGGTTTGACCTGGACCGCCCCTGTTGACTTGCTGACGTCACACCGACGTCATGCTGATGCAGTTAACCTTTTTCTGGATTTATTCTTATTCAGGAAATTCCAGAAAACGTCCAAAACTTCTAAAATTCATAGAAATTCAACCATAGCTCAAAATGAAATAAGTTATATATGAAAAATGATCAGAAAAATCCAATCTATCCATCTGTACTGGTTTCATGCATGTTTAAGTAACTTAACCTTGCTGTTTTAGTTCAAACATGATAAGGCACTATTTAAATTCATAATTTGAATTTGGGGTTGAACCTTTGGTTCAAAATGACCCAAACCCTTCTGGTTTTAGTTGCATTAGCTCAAAACACAGCATATTGACATGTCGTGATCATGCATCATATTGTGCATTGCGTTGATTGTGTTTTCCTTCTCTGTTGCCGGTATTTGTCCCCTCTCAGTAGACGTGGTTCCGACGATGAGTTCGATGACACCGATGAAGAGATATACTATCTTCAGAAGTGCCAGGCAAGCAAAAATCCTTGTTCATTCCGATACAATCCCACTCTCTCGCTCCTGCTCTCCTT
Organism: Aegilops tauschii subsp. strangulata; assembly: GCF_002575655.3. Lineage (NCBI taxonomy): Eukaryota > Viridiplantae > Streptophyta > Magnoliopsida > Poales > Poaceae > Aegilops > Aegilops tauschii. Next base: position 286,585,835 of record NC_053040.3, on the reverse strand, counting down.
TATTGCATTAGGACAACAACGATTCATGTGTTACATGTTGCGGTAGTTGAACCCCTTTCCTCTGCATGACCTGTCATTGCCACAGTAAATAGATGAAACCCACTAGCATGAGTAGGAGTTGTTTGAGCCCGGATGTGCCTACTCATTCATGCTTGTTGTCATGCCTGCTACTGCTTAGAGTTGAGTCAGGTCTGATTCATCGGGGATGAATTGGAATGTGGTGAACATGTCCTACTGTTGAGAGCTAAGTGTGTGAACACGATTTGGTAAAGGTAGCGGTGAGAGGCCATGTAGGAGTACATGGTGGGTTGTCTCATTGAAACCGTCCTCAGGAACTGAGTTCTGTGTTTGTGATCCATGAACAGCTACTACCACACATTGGGATCCTTCATTGACTCTCTCGACTTATTAATCGCCTTGATCTCTGTCCAGGAGTTGCAACTAGTTTCTAGTGTTTGTAGGATATGTGTTGGAGGCCGTGCGTAGCGCTGACCCTAGGGGTGGGCTATGATGCGGTAGATACACCGTGGCCCGGTGTACTGAGTCACCCGTTTGGTGTCTTGGGAACCCTGCACACATCGTTTGGGGCTGTGAGCGAAACCCCGGCCGGATCTCCTCGCGGATGGAACCCGAATAGGCGATAAACCTGGACTAGAGACTTGTGTGGTTAGTCAGGTCGTGGCCGACTCCCTCGCCAGGCTTCCGCTTGAAGGTTGCCGAGATACACGACGTGTACATGGTGGTAAGTGGCGAGAGCGTGTGTGAAGAAGTACACCCCTGCAGGGTTATAAATGATCTATTCGAATAGCCATGTCCGCGTTAAAGGACTTCTGGGTTGCTTGTATAGTTCATAGACAAGTGAACGTGGATACTCTAAAATGCGCAAGATAAGCGTGAGTGCTATGGATGGCCTTCTCGTAGGAAGACGGGAGCGGATCCATAGTGGTGTATTGATTGGTGAATATGTGGACTCGTGTGCGCCACTTCAAAAGAGTTACTTGCAGTCGTAGTTTAGGATAGCCACCGAGTCAAAGCTGGCTTGCTGCTGTTAAACTCCACCACCCCCTTGTTGATACCAATGCATATGTAGTTAGTTCTGATGCAAGTCTTGCTGGGTACATTTGTACTCATGTTTGCTTAATTTATGTTTTTGCAGAGAGACTTCAGTCTCGCTAGTAGTTCCGCGTGGACTTCGACGTTTAGCTTGTTACCTCAGCTATGATCTTGTGCCCTCGGCAAGGTCTTGTAGATAGTCAGGCTTCTCAGCCTTTTCTTTTGTAGTTGTCTGTACTCAGACAAGTTAAGCTTCCGCATGTGCTTGTTGCTTGTATGCTCTGTATGTTGGGTCATCTGACCCATGTTTGTAATATCTGGCTCTTCGGAGTCTAATGAATAAATACTTTGAGTTGTAGAGTTTTGTTGTGATGCCATGTTGTATTTGCACATATTGAGCATATTGTGTGTATGATTTGAAATGCTTGGTATGTGTGGGATCCGACAACCTAGTTGTCTATCCTTGATAGCCTCTCTTATGGGGAAATGTAGTCTAGTGCTTCCACTGAGCCATGGTAGTCTGCTATAGCCCGGTTTATAGGAGTCTTGTTAGCCCAGTTGCTACTGCTCCGGAACACTTAGACTGGCTGGCATGTGTCCTTCTTCGATCCTGTGTCTGTCCCTTCGGGGAAATGTCACGCGGTGTCTTTCGGAGTCCTGTTAGCCTGCTACAGCCCGGATTCCCGGAGTCCCGCTAGCCAAGTTGCTACAACCCGAATTCACTCGAGATGACCAACACGTTCGTTGCTGGGTCATGTATGCCTGTCCCTGTAAGTTAGTGCCACTTTGGGTTCACGACTAGTCATGTCAGCCCGGGTTCTCTGTCATATGGATGCTAGCGACACTATCATATACGTGAGCCAAAAGGCGCAAACGGTCCCGGGCCAGGTAAGGTGGCACCCGTGGGAATACCGTGCGTGAGGCCGCAAAGTGATATGATGTGTTACATGCTAGATCGATGTGGCTTAGGATCGGGGTCCTGACATCCTCCTTGGTGTGAAAGGATCTTGGCCAGGGCGAATTCCATTAGCCACCTCGATCTCCCTTAACAGAGGTGGGGCCAGCTTCTTGAGCAGTCCAGAGCAGAAAGCTTTGATATTGGTGAGCGCCGCTTGCTCCTTGGAAGAGAGAGTAGAAGCTGCCGTAGCTTGTAACAGGTCCAAACCAGCCACTCCAGTGTTAGCCTCCGCGGACGTGGGTGCGCTGCATGCAGGGACATGCAACATAGTCATATCAGCATGCACGGGGTCCACCAACACCGCTACCGAAGTTGGTGCGGGTGCCTCCACCGAAACCGATCCTAGAGCGTTATCATTGGCCAGCATCTCAGCCACCGGGTCCCAGCCTGCAGACCGCGACAGGGGATTCGAAACAAGCGGCCGGATCGTCTGTGCCTGCGGGGCTGCCACACCATGATCTGGAATCGAAAGGACCGATCCATCCTGCCGCAGCGAATCAGGGTCACCCAGCGGCACCAACTCCAAGGACGGTCCAACGACAGCAGCGGCCCGTGGGACAGCCAGTGGGACAGCGTCAGGAAGAGACGCACTCGCGGCCAAAACCTCCTCGGGACTCTGCACCAGCTGATCCTTCGAGAGGCCGGTCTGTCGGACCGCCTCGGGATCCAAAGCGGTCTCCAGTGGAACCTCGTCAGGAAGAGACGCGCATGCAGCCAAAATCACCTCGGGATTCTGCACCAGCTGGTCCTTCGAGCGGCCGGTCGCCTCGGGATCCAAAGCGGTCTCCATGCTGCCCACGATCTCCTTATCCGGGACTATAATCGCATCATCCAAGCCACCGGATCGGCTCGGAGCGCCCTGCTGCCCCTCGGTCACCAAACCAGCCACAGGAGGGGGATTTGAAATCCTAGCCTCCCCCTCGTTGCGCGCCAGCTCCCTGCGGTCTTCGTGGAGCCCACAAGTGACGGTTTCCACCACCGTACCCTGCCTGCTCATTGGTTTAGCAAGTTCACAGGCATCTGCTAGTCCGGCGAGGAGGGCGTTGCCGGCCATGAAGCGCGGTGGCACTGATTTTTGCGAGCAAATCTGTCATGGGCTACGCGGGTATGAGGAACAACCCTGGTTTTTTGCGTGAACTTTATTTGTATTACAAGGTGTGAAGCGGAGGGCTACGGGCCAGCCAGCCGATATTTGGGCCGGCCGACCAGCGCCTAGCAAACACAGCAGCCCCTCAAAACACACACACACACTGGGGAGTGGAGACCTACCTCAAAAACACAATAGAAAGAAGGTTCTGCAGTGGATAACTCGCCTCCCAGAAACCCAAACTCTGGCCCCGTGATGCTCGCCCACACGCGCCTCCCGCCTCCGGCTCCGCATCCCGCCCAAATCCTGCCCGCCCGCCTTGCCGGAGGCGGCGGTGTGGAGTTCCGCCGCAAGGTCCACTTCCTCTCGGCCGAGCTCCATCTCGACCCGTTCCCGCTCCTCGCCCTTCATCCTGAGCTCCGCTCCGCGCCGCTCGCGCTTCTCCATGCCTCCCTCCGCCTCCTCCTCTCACACGGACTCTCCGCCGGCGACGCCTCCCGCGTCTTTTCGGCATTCCCGTCGCTCCTCACCTCTCCTCCTGAGGAGTCCCTCCGCTTCCTCTCCGCCGCCGCGCCGCTGCCCCCTCCTCTCCTCCGCGCCGCGGTGGTCCGTTCCCCTCGCCTCCTCGCAGCGTCCATCCCGGACACCCTCCGCCCCGCGCTTTACTTCCTTCGCCACCGCGTTTCCCTGCGACGGAGACCCCTTCCGCTCGCTGCTGCCCTGCTCCTCGCTTTCTCCGTCGACCGCACACTCCTCCCCAAGGTCCTCTTCCTTGGCAAAGCCACGGGGCTCCCAGACCCCGCCATCTGCACCATTATTCGCCGCGCCCCCGCCATTCTCTCCTATGGTATCGAGACCAACCTCACGCCCAAGCTCAAGTTCCTCGCCGACGGCATGGGCATGGACCCAGCCGCGGAGCTTACCGAGTTCCCACACTACTTCGCGTTCAGCTTGGAGGGGAGGATCAGGCCGAGGCACCAAGCATTGAGGCTGAGGGGCATTGATATGTCACTAAAGGAAATGCTCACGAGCAGCGATGATGAGTTCAAGGAGCGGATTTTAGATGCAACGCTGTCGGGCAATATGCAGAAGATGTGAACCTGGACTCAGAAGGGGGGTATGTGTGGTTGCTGCACTGCATCTGGTTTCCATAATTGTGGTGCATTGAGTTTGAATCCATTAAAAATTTTAGCCTCTAATGTGCCAAATGCCTTCAACGGTAGCTCAACATAAATTGAGCTGGTGTGTTACCCTTGGAGGAAGGATGGGTCGAGGCATGAGCCGTTTGAGAGGTGGGCAGTTTTGGTTCTATGGTGGAGCTGTGGGACCTATGTTTAGGTGAGTGGGATACGCCCGAAGAGTTTAGTGATAGCTGTCTGTCTTTATGTACTACCACTAATTCAAAATGTAAGTCTTCTACTCCCTCCGTCCCATAATGTAAGATGTTTAGTGTCAAAAAATGTCTTACATTATGGGACGGAGGGAGTAGAATTTTACTAGTCAAACATTTCTAAGTTTGACCATCTATAAAGGTAGAACTACCAGCATCTGTAACATCAGCTGATATTTCTAGATTTATCATGACATGTAGTTTATAATGTAATTTTTTTGTACGTGACATAAACACTTTTTGCAGAAATTATTGGTCAAATCACCATATTGAAGACCCTGTCCTGTCCTAAAAGAGCTAGGTTTTGGATAGATGGAAATAGGTGTTTCCATGGGATGATGTAAACTGAACTGTTGTTTGGTTCACTTTTGGCATTGCATAATTGGAAAACTTAAATGTGGAATGCTAGATTAGGTTTGTTAGTTAACCTGCTCTTTTATGGCCCATCCACGTTTGTTGTTAGAAATAATAATCCATGCTTAGTTTGTTGTTAGAAATAATAATCCATGCTTAGTTTGTTGTTAGAAATAACAATCCATGCTTGGTTTGTTGTTAGAACAAATCATCCATGCTTAGTTGTGACTAAGGTTATTTGTTGTTAGGCTTAATGTCTCCTATGCTTATATATATCTGACTTCGCTTTGCATAGGAGATGGGACTACTCTTTTGAAAATTCCTGGGAGGCGAGATAAGGTAAGCCATTAACACACATAAATCAATATTTAGCATACATGTCAGTAATGCGGATAAAGCAACATTTTGCACTTGGGGAGACAAATTTTGGCATGCAAGAATCTCAATCACTATTAACTTCTATACCTCTAGACAATTCTATCCGAAAATATTATCGAGTCAATCGAAATTAGCTGTTGAGTTGAGTGCTTCACATGCTAGTTCTCTTCAGAAGTTTTTACACCCAAATTTTCTTTCAAAACTTTGCTTTCTCGCTCTTCTTTTTCTTTTAAAAAATAAATCAAAGTGAAGCTTTGCATCAAAGTTACACTAACCAGACTTGCAACGTAAAATATGTAACGCCCACGATGCGGCTATATCTCCCACGTGTCGAGGTACGACTTAGAGGCATAACCGCATTGTGGTTTTGTCGCAAGAAGGGTCATCTCCACACAATCTCATGTAATGAACAAGAATGGGATAAAGAGTTGGCTTACAATCGCCACTTCACACAATACATAAATATAAATCCTACATCATCCAAAATACACACATAGACCGTCTACGGTCAAGATCCAGATGAAAATAAGATAACCCCAAATGCTAGATCCCCGATCGTTCCAACTGGGCTCCACTACTGATCATCAGGAAAAGACACATAGTAACGACCACGTTCCTTATCGAACTCCCACTTGAGATCGATACCATCATCTGCACTGGCATCGTCGGCACCTGCAACTGTTTTGGTAGAATTTGTGAGTCACGAGGACTCAGCAATCTCACACCCGCGATATCAAGACTATTTAAGCTTATAGGAAAGGATGGTGTAATGAGGTGGAGCTGCAGCAGGCAACAAGCATATATGGTGGCTAACATACGCAAATGAGAGCGAGGAGAGAAGCAATGGAACGGTCGTCATCTAGTAATGACCAAGAAGTGATCCTGAACTCCTACTTACGTCATACATAACTCAAACCGTGTTCACTTCCCTGACTCCGCCGAGAAGACCATCACGACTACACACACGGTTGATGTATTTTAAATAGGGTCAAGTGACAAGTTCTCTACAACCGGACATTAACAAATTCCCATCTGCCTCATAACCGCGGGCACGGCTTCCGAAAGATAATACCCTGCAGGGGTGTCCCAACTTAGCCCATCATAAGCTCTCACGGTCAACGAAGGATAAACCTTCTCCCGGAAAGACCCGATCAGTTTCGGAATCCCGGTTTACAAGACATTTCGACAATGATAAAATAAGACCAGCAAAGCCGCCCGAATGTGCCGACAAATCCCGATAGGAGCTGCACATATCTCGTTCTCAGGGCACACCGGATGAGACATCCTACGAGTAAAACCAGACCTCGAGTTTCCATTAGGGGGCCCCGCAGTCTACTCAGTTCGGACCAACACTCGAAGGAGCACTGGCCCGGGGGGGGGGGGTTTAAAATAAGATGACCCTCGGGCTCGCGAAAACCCGGGGGAAAGGCTTAGGTGGCAAATAGTAAAACCAAGGTTGGGCCTTGCTGGAGGAGTTTTATTCAAGGCGAACTGTCAAGGGGGTCCCATAAATCACCCAACCGCGTAAGGAACGCAAACTCAAGGAACATAATACCGGTATGGCAGAAACTAGGGCGACAAGAGTGGAACAAAACACCAAGCATAAGGCCGAGCCTTCCACCCTTTGCCAAATATATAGATGCATTAATTAAATAAGAGATATTGTGATATCCTAACATATCCATGTTCCAACAAGGAACAAACTTCAACTTCACCTGCAACTAGCAACGCTATAAGAAGGGCTGAGCAAAAGCGGTAACTTAGCCAAACAACGGTTTGCTAGGAAAGGATGGTTAGAGGCTGACATGGCAATATGGGAGGCATGATATAGCAAGTGGTAGGTAGCGCAGCATGGCAATAGAACGAACAACTAGCAAAGCAAAGATAGAAGTGATTTCGAGGGGTGGTCATCTTGCCTGCAAGGTTCTCAGAGTTGTCGAAAGCTTGATCCTCGTAAGCGTACTCAACAGGTTCCTCGTTCACGAACTCGTCTCCCGGCTCTACCCAAGACAAAACACAAGCAACGGAACCACAATCAATCACGAGAAATGCACAAGCAACATGATGCAAAACATGTATGATATGCGAGATATGATATGCGATGCATATGCGTGCTCCGGAAGGAAAATGATGAACAAGGCAGTAACTTGGCAAACCAAGCATGCCACTGGAAAGATGAGATGATTTCGGTCGAAATCGATATAAAGATCATCGGAAACGGATGCACGGTTTGCAAATGACAAGCAAAACAAAAATGACACGAATCTGCGAATAACAGCATGATAGCACTTAGAATGCAACGAGTAACAATGCTACAACACTCCAACGTAGCAACAAAGCATATGGCAGTAATCTATAGGAGATGCTTGACAAAAGATGAACACTGAGCTACGGCTAGATCACAACATAACAAGCTCAAACAAGCATGGCAAAAGTGCAAAAGATAACAGGATCACAGACTTAGTGAAATTACTGGACATGGCAGAAAACAACATCAGGTAGCAATGTTCAGAGCACGAAAACAACATGCTACAGGAACTTAACATGGCAAAACAAGGCATAGCAGTGTTCTACTAAATGTATATGACAAAAGTCCCTTACTGACCATAAGCCAAAAAGGACCAGAAGATATGATGACAACCATGTAAACATAGCAAGTTTTGTTAACAGGTTTCAGACTTAGCAGAAAATAAAGCATGGCAGAAACAATAATATGAAGGCACCTTGGTGAGCTTGATGCACTCACCACAAAGCAATGCATGACAAAACAAGCATACCTACAGCAAGATGGCATGTTTATGAAGCTATCCATGGCAAGAACAAAAGCATAACATGTATGGATCAACTACAACAAGCTTGGCAAAATTGAATAACACGTAAACAATCTGCCAGAAATATTTTATAGCAAAAGTAGAGCAAGATTGAGTCATGCTATGGCACTCCATAATTGCAAACAAGGGCAGGAATAGATCAATTACAACAATATCTACAAAACATCCTTACTGAACATCTCCAAAATATGCATGGATCTCTCTGTATCATCAAGTTTACATGGCAACAAAATAACAATAGACAAAGACTTGGAGAAATTACTAAGTCCCTGAAATCAGAAACATTACGGAGCCTAGTTTGCATGCTTGTGCTAGTCATCACAGAGATCACAAAAATACATGGCATACACCCTTGGAAAGATAGCATGGCATAAAACAAAACACATGTAGAGCTGATGCCCATAAGATGCACAGATTAAATGATACAAAAATAACAAATCTCCAAGTTCTGCTAAGTAACAGCAGATAACAGCAACTAGCACTCTTGCACGAGAGATTTGGACATCAAGATGGACTCAAATGAACATGGTGCAATTGAACAAAATGTAGAGCATCACGAGACGAATAATTCGATATATTACACGCGCGAAACGGAGCTACATGCAGAGAGTTATGATGCGTTGAACATGGGCACATGCTATAATATGTTGAAGACTTGGCGAAATTTCGGGGTCTCGGGGTCAACCTTGCTGGTTCAGATCTGGATCGAGGCGAAGGAGCTCGGGCTCGTCGCCGGCGATGGAGGGCGGCGCCGGCCGTGGACGGCGGGGCCGCGGCGAGAGGAGGCGGCGGCGGCAGAGGGCGGCGGCGTCGGGCGCGGCCGGATCCAGCAAGGCGGGGCTGGGGCGCGCGGGCGGCGACCCGCGGGAGGCGCCGGGCGGCGGCGGCCGGCGAGACGGCGCGGCGGCGCCGAGGTGACGGGGCGGCGCTGGAGGAGGAGGAAGGAGCGGCGGGCGTCGGGCGGAGGCCGGGCCGGGGGGCCCGTGCGGGCCGGGCGGGCTGAGGCGGCCGGCGGAGGCCACGTGGCAGCGGTTGATTGGCCCGGGGTGGCGACGCGATTTGTCCGGCGGGGTACGGACGTGTCCGGCGGCGACGGGGGAAAATGCTAGGGTTTCATCTGCGATTGTATACGGGAGGGGATGTAAATATATAGGTGGAGGGAGCTAGGAGAGTCCAAATGAGGTGCGGTTTTCGCCCACACGATCGTGATCGAACGACCTACAGCATGGAGATGACTTGGAGGGGTTTTGGGCTGGTTTTGAGGGTTTTTTTTGCTGCAACACACAGAAGGCATCTGCGGTTACCCGGTTAACCGTTGGAGTACCAAACGACCTTCAAATGGAACGAAACTTGACCGGTGGTCTCCCGGTGGTATACTAGGGCCACTTGACAAGCCTCGGTCCATTCCGAGAATGTTTGACACCCGCTCACGAAAGAAAACAAGAGGGGTGCGCCGGAGGAGGTGGGAGCGCCGGATTGCAAAACGGACAACGGGGAAAATGTTCAAATGCATGAGACGAACACGTATGCAAATGCAATGCACATGATTACATGATATGGAATGCATGACATGGACAAAAAAATGCAAAACGAAAGACAAAACCTGACCACGGAGGAAATATCATAGCACATAGCTGAAAATGGCAAGAGTTGGAGTTACAAATTTGGAAAGTTACATCCGGGGTGTTACAAAATAGAACTATGTTATTCTACTAGCATAAGGAGCGGACTTAGGTGCAACAATCCAAATAAAAATATTATGTTATTTATATTTGTGAGAAAAGTGAAAATGGATATGTTATACTTACGCTGATTCTGCTCTTTCTCTCAAGTCACGCTTCCATCCGTTCTTCCCATTTGCGAATCACTAGCCACAACCAATCCTGAAAACTTACAAAAGATACCACCACAAAGAGAGTTTCCAAAAGCAAACTAAAAGTCTACTTTCACTTTTATTATGCAAACTGAAAATAAACATGCAAACGAAAAGAAAATGAACCAAAAGAAGAAAAACAAAATATGAATGCAAGGATAATTGAGGGAAATGAATCTCCCCCAAGCTTGGCTTTCGCCTAGCTGAGCCTACTCCTCATCGTTGCCATCGTTGTATGGTTCTGGGCCATTTTTTGAAAAGGGGCGCTTTATTACTTAAAAGATTTAAGCATTACACCCGGCCTCTGCATAAGTAAGATGCACACAACCAAATAATGTCCTCTCACACAAACAAAAGTAAAAAAAGGCGAAATACAAAGAGACATGTAGAGTCCGTATAACGCCTAAATCGGAGCGGGGCCAATCCTAAGATCATGCTGCCACCCATGTTGGATAAAAGTATCCCTCGCCGTAGCCTCCAATCGTGTACACACCTCCGTAAACAGGTCTCGATTCTCCACACGTTGTAGAGAGGACCATAAACGAAGACTCACAGTACATCTGTAGATAACCTGCATCAGAGAAGTACTTTTATCACTGAAAACCTTATCATTTCTACTTAGCCAAAGCGACCAAATAACGGCTAGCGCTCCCACCCTGAGAAGAGTTCTAAACCTGTAATCAATCCCATGTAACCAGTTGCCAAATACATTAGCAACACTACAAGGAGGATACAAGCCAGAAGCTATTTGCATTGGAAGAATAAATGTTTTATTGTCTCATCGTGGTGACAAAAGACACATTGCGAACTTCCATACCAATTCCTCTTAATAAGGTTATCTTTAGTAAGAATGACTCCGCGACGAAGATACCATGCAAAGATTTTATTCTTAAGAGGTATCTTCATCTTTCAGATCTTCTTATTACTAGTAATAATGTACGTGCAATGCACGTTTATATTAGGTAGGATATTAGTTGCACGTTATATTAGGTAAGATATATCTATTGCACGTTGGTATTTGGTAAGATATCAATTACTTTTTTGCGGGAATGGTAGGATATTAATTACATGGCCGATTTCAAGGGATAGCGTTGAGTCAAAACATGTTTATAACCAATGGCAGTGGTGGATAATTAGAGCGTTAAACGTGTTTGGTGCTCAACATTGGAGTGATTTGAACCGCTGGATAATATGATTTGACGGACGAGATGGTTTGGATCTGCCCATTTGGGTCTTTTTATATTGGTATAGATTATCAACTGGCACATCAGACTGGATTAACGCTCTATACATGGACTCAACTGAAAATTGTCCATTCTCATGGAGGTTCCATCGAAATACATCAGACCCATGTGACAATTGCACCGTGGACAACCGCTAGAGTAGGATGTTCCACGAATGGAGTCTGGGTCCAATTAAATTTCTTCTGAACGTCACATTTGGTGGAAATGATTCCATTACCGTGGCGATAGTATCACCCTTGTGGCGCACAATGTTGTATAGAGCCGGATATTGTTCCCGGAGTGTGGCATTTCCTAGCCACTTGTCCTCCCAGAATCTAATTTCCGAGCCGTCCTTAATAGAGAAGGATCCATAGCAGAAGAAATATTTCTTCGTAGCCATTAGACCCGACCAAAAGTGGGAATCCCCAGGCTTCTAGTATACTTGGGATATCGCCTTGGACCCCACATATTTCCTCCTTAGGAGGGTTTGCCATACACCATCTTCAGTCAGTAATTTAAACAACCATTTGGCTAGAAGGGCCCTATTCTTAACCTCAAGGTCATGAATGCCCAACCCTCCTTGGTCTTTGGGACGACAAGCCACACTCCATTTAGCCAATCGATATTTATTTCGCTCGCTATCTCCTTGCCAAAAGAATCTTGATCGGAAATAATCCAATCCATGTAAAACTCCTTTCGGCAACTGGAAGAATGAAATCATATATAGTACCATATTACTTAGTACTGAATTTATGAGGACCAATCGTCCACCTAGAGATAGCAGTTTACCTTTCCAACTGCTAAGTCTTTTTTGCAGTCTCTCCTCGACGTGTTTCCGTTCAGCATTTGTGAGTCTCGGATAGTGTATTGGTATCCCCAAATATGTGATCGGAAACTGGCCCAACCCGCATCCGAACAGTTCAGCATACAGGTTGGCCTCGTCGTGAGCGTCGCCAAAGCAAAACAATTCATTTTTATGAAAATTGACCTTAAGACCCGAGAGTTGCTCAAATGCTGATAAAATCAGTTTCATATTTCTTGCTTTCTCGAGGTCATGATCCATGAAGAGAATCGTATCGTCAGCATATTGAAGTATAGAGAGACCACCATCAACTAGATGATTAACAACACCATCAATTTGGCCATCAACCTTGGCACGCTCGATCATGACCGCTAGCATATCCGCCACTATATTAAATAGCATGGGCGATATCGAGTCACCCTGTCGCAATCCCTTCTTCGTTTGGAAATAGTGTCCGATGTCATCATTGACCTTAATGGCAACACTACCTCCAGAAACGAAGCTATGGATCATGGCACGCCACCCTGCAGAAAATCCTTTCATTCTGAGAGTCTGTTGTAGAAAGGGCCACTTGACTTTGTCATAAGCCTTTTCAAAGTCTATTTTGAGTACCACCCATTCAGCTTTTTCCGGTGTAATTCATGGACTGTTTCATGAAGGATAACAACTCCATCTAGGATGTGTCTGCCTTGCATAAAAGCTGTCTGTGAAGGACGAATCACATGTTCAGTAACCGAATTTAGCCTAATAGTCGCAACCTTCGTGAATATTTTAAAACTTACATTAAGGAGGCAAATGGGTCTATACTGTTGTATCCTTTCAGCCTCATTAACCTTAGGTAACAAAATAATCTCACCGAAGTTTAAGCGAAACAATTCTAGTTGGCCAACATGTAGGTGGCTAAACAAGAGTAGGAGATCTGGTTTGATGAATTCCCAGAAGTTTTGACAGAACTCTGCAGGAAAACCATCCGGACCCGGGGCTTTGTTATGCTCCATTAGGAAAATCGCCTTTCTAACTTCCTCCTCGGAGTATGGGGCTGTTAGAAGGCTGTTTTCCTCATCAGATACCTGGGGGATGTCATCTATTCTTGACTCATCCATCGAGAAGTTTCCCTCCTCCGGGGCTCTGAATAGATTTTTATAATAATTAGTGATATAAGATTTAAGTTGCTCATGCCCCTCAATCATGCCCTCATCCTGTTGTAGGGAATGAATAATTTTCTTCCAGTGTCTGCCATTGGGGACTCCATGGAAATATCTAGTATTCGAATCACCTTTCAGGATAAACTGAGAGTTAGAATGTTGGTACCATTTGAGTTCCTCTTCACGCAACATGTTAGCTATCTGCGCATTCGAATGATTCTTGATCTCGAATTCATGCTCAGAGAGAGGTCTAACCTCTGCCAAAGCTTCTAATTCATCAATGATAGATGAAAGACAAAGTTTGTCCTTTTTAAGGATACCCACCGTATGCCTAGCCCAACCACCAAGGAATTTGCGTAATGCACGCATTTTGTTATTCCATCTATGTATTGGGGTAGGCCCGGCCATCGGTTTTTCCCACACCTCCTTGACCATCTCATGAAAGCCATCCCGAAGCAAGCACCCAAGTTCGAACTTGAACTTGCGTCTATGTTGGGGTCTTGGCAAACCAGTAGTTAGGAGAATGGGTGCATGGTCTGATATAGCCTCGATACGAGGTAGAGCACGAACAGAAACCATAGGAAATTTAGATTCCCAGTCGGTATCCATTAAAACACGATCTAGTTTCTCATATGTCGGTTCCGGAAGACTGTTCGCCCAAGTGAATTGTCTTCCAATCATGGAGACCTCTCGCAAGTCTAGACTGTCGATGACAACGTTGAAAAGGAAAGGCCAATGCTTATCAAACCTACCGCGGCTTTTCTCATTTGGAAATCGAAGCAGATTGAAATCCCCACCTATAAGAATGGGATAGGGATTATCTTTCGCCAGATTAACCAATTCACGGAGAAAATCGGCCTTGAACTCATCCTGGGCTGCCCCGTACATGGCGACGAGGGTCCATGTGAAGTTGTCGGCCTTGTTGCGAATATGGAGTTTAACGTGAAACTCACCATTCGAACTAGCCAAAACATCCATTGTCCCTGTATTTACGCCTAGTAAAATGCCCCCAGAACGACCTCTAGGCGGCCGTGAAACCCAAGCAAAGTCCATCCCGCCCGAAAGACGGTTAAGTGACTCACTGAGAAATCACGTCTCCCTGTTTCAGAGATAGCCAAAAAATCTAAATTGTATTCTCTATTACAATCCGCAATGAATAAATGTTTAGCCAAGTCACGAAGACCTTTGTTGTTAAAAAACATTCCATTTATGAGGAAACAATATGAGACTTGTAACACTTCGCCCTCTTATGGGACTTACTATCCTTTTTCGAACGTGCGGTCTTTGATTTACGTCCAGATGCCGTAAGCTCAATCAATGAACTAAGCCCGGGTTCATCTAGACCCACGTCCGAAACTGCTCCTACTAAATGAGAGAGTAGCTTACCATCTGATGTGGCATGCAGCTCCTCCTCATCAGTATAGGAGACATAAGACTTGCTAGAAACACGTGGAGTAACCTTTAATCGGTCATATTCTAAATGTCTCAAAGCGTTAGTGGAAACAGAAATATCATTCTCGTTATTTCTTAGACTGACACCCACATTATTCATCTTAGAAATGATGGATGTAGTAGAAAAGGATAAAAACGATTTGAATAATGACAAGGTACCTTGGTTATCGAGGTTATGCGCGGCTTTATGCCGCATAGCCTTAGCAAAAGAGTCCTCGTCAGTGTCTGTCCTTCCATCGTCGGCCACCGAATGACGGCCACTTCGGCGTGTGGGTTTGACCTCCGAAGAAGGATGTCGCGCAAGCACTGCCGCTGAGGAAAGGGGTGAGGGTGGAGTAGCAACCCCCTCCCCAGCAGTCTGGAACACCGGTATAGGCATCGCCGCCGCCGAAGATGGCATGTCTGCACACGGGACGATGGAAGGAGTGTGCAAGGATGGGGTGGACACGTCCAGCTGCGCCTGAGCCTGAAGATCAGCCGCATACGCGACCGGCTCCGACTGAGACCGAAGAGTAGCCGCAGGTGCACCAATGTATGGCTGCCCACCCGAAGGAAACCCTTCACGTCCCAGTGCATTAGTAGCATGCATGTCCAACTCCACATGAGCTGCATGCCGTTCTGCATGTACCAAACCGCTGGATGCTGGCTCGCCGAAGGCACTACTGGGCGTCCTGCTGTACCTCCGGCGGCCTGCACCTGCTTGGGGACAGCCGACTTCGGCACGGCGGTCCGCGACGTCGACGGCTGCCGTGAAACCATGTTAGCAGCTGGCTGTACGTGCAGGCCATCCCGCGAGGCTGCCTTGTCCTGAGCCCCTAGTGCATCATGTGGCTGCACAACCCCAACCGACTCCTCCTGAGCCGTGGGTCGGGGTACCTCCGGCAGCGCCAACAGTGCAGCAGCACTTGGCTGCACGCCCAGGGTCGACTCCTCCTGAGTCAAAGTGTGGGTGGCCGCCAACCGAGCCGTTGCCTGCTGTCGCTCCGGAGACTCGCGCAAAGGTTCCATCGTGCCGCTGGTGGCCTGCACTGACGCAAGAGTAGTGGACAGTGATGCAACCGTCTGTGTTGGCGACGACGGCTGTGACACTATCGGAGTCCGCGTAGAGGTAGGCGACGACGAGTCCTGCCAAAGCATCCGTGGAGCCAGTTCGAGACAACCACGTAAAGTGGAGTTAGCTCGAAGTTTCGCGGCAAGCTCGATGCCTCTCGGTGTTTGCGGCGAGGGGTTGAAAGGTGTCACTGCCATAATCATAGAGCTACCTCCCGGAGCACCACGAGAGACCACATTTGCGTGAGTAACATTTGTAGGAACAACACTAGACGACGGTTGGTTGGATGGGTTCCCGGAGTGATCGGAGGTGTCCATGGCATCATCCTTCTCCTTCGCACCGTCCTTATCGTCTGCATCATCACCCTTGCGTCTCCAAATGAACGGTACAAAATCTGGATCAGGAACATAACCTGCCGGCTCTCTCCTGAACATGAATGCATAACCCTTGAGCTTAACCAGTACATCTATAGCAAGAAAAGGCCTAGCATCCTCCTTATCCTTCTCCAAAATCCGAGTATTCGTCATAGCCACCAGAATACGGACCACCCCACGTCATCGCAGACTAAAGAGGTCGACATCCAGGGTCTTGCCCATCAAGGTGCCAACAGCCCATATACCCCAAAAATGATGCACAGTATGGGGAACTCCGTCAACATGGAGCCAAATCTGCTGAAGCTCGAGCTTATGTGGGATGTCCTGTGACTTCCATGCGGATACGGTCATCTGAGCATTAACCGACAACACGTTCATCTGAATACCATCCACCCTGTCCAAGTCCTCAAAAGACGGGAAACTGACTAGATAGGTGTCTGACCCATGCTGAATAGCTTCCCATTTCCATTGAGCATGTACTGGGCATCTCCTGGCAATCTGAGTCTCAACCACGGCAGGTACCATCAGACCGCTAACCTGCACATGAGCGATCGGTGTCTGGGTCGGTGCCAAGTGATCTTTAACCACACTATCTGGCAGCTGGGCGAAGTAAGTCTCCTCCACCCCACTCCCGAAACAAACGCCGTGGGCTTCGGGAGTTTAAGAACTGGGCACTGCAGCGTTGGATGGGCTATCTTGTCACAGATGTAACAATAATGTTGCACCGTGCAATCCTTCGCTGAATGTGTATCAACTGCACACTTCCAACAACGAACACCTTTCTTAGTCTTGGTCTTCGATACAGTAGGATCCACCTGCACATCGGTCATGGAATCTACAGACGGTGGGGCAGCTATCCCTTGTGGCATCTGTGGTACCTGTGGATGTGGCTGCAACCCAAACTGATGGTAATGCACCTGTTGATATGCCTGCATGTGCTGTTGTGGTATCGGTTGAGGCGGAAGTTGCTGTCGTCCTGGAACGTTGTGAGGAGGAAAATGATAACCCTGCTGAATAGCACCACTAGTAAACTGTTGATGTTGCGGCTTCTTCTTCTTTTTACGTTTCTGTGCCGGCTGAGCCACGGCCCCCCCGGGATGGAATTGCGGGGGAGCGGTCACCCCCGATGGTGGTGGAGCCCCATACATAGGAACCGACCCTCCGACGACGGCCGGGCCGTAGGGTGAGTTGTACTGCCCAGGGTGACCATAAGCAGAGGGCTGGCTTCCACCATGGATGTAGGGCAGCGCCGGTCCACGCTGCTGCTGCATGGGGGGAGGGCCGGTGAACCCTTGTGTCGGAGCCTGAGGGCGAGCTAAAGAGGTAGTTGCCCCCGCAACCAGAGGGCCATGAGGAACCGGCCCTCCTGCACCACGTGTCGAAGGAGGAGGCGCGCCCGCCATGGGACGCAGCGGCACCGCCGTGACTTCGGCGTAGGATCGAGCGGCCCCGGTGACGGCAGGTTGACCAGGAGGAAGAGGCGGCGAGTGGGAGGCGACCTCTGTGATCGATGTTGGTGCGATGGATGTCGGGAACCCTTCCCATAGAACCCTCATGCGACGTCTGAGGTAGGCCCAAGAAAAAACTTGGCCCAATTCCCTTTGCATGGGCCCGGGATCCGAGGCCTCTCGCGTTTGAATTGGCTGAGATCTCGTCTCTGGAACATCTGCATCCGCATCCATCGATCCCGGGCGTATTGACGTCGCCGGTGAGGCAGCCGGACCGGAGGAAGCAGGTATCATGTTGGCCCTCTCCAGGAATTGGCCGAAGACAGGAGCCGGTGTCATCCTGCGCGGCGGCAAGGGACCATGCCAAGACCCCATCCGCGGCGGTCTAGCCAGCCTGAGCCCCGTCGGCGACGGCGAAGTAACACTACAGCCACCCGACACCGATGCCATCTATCCAGTGGGTAACATGTCCCTAGCCTGATCCAGGCCTTCCGCCATCATGGACTGCTGGGACTTGCAACCCGGAACACGCAGCTCCAATGACGGCCCCGACGTTGATGGCGTCCGTCTCTCCCAGAAACGGGATGCCGGCGTGGGAAATCCCACGTCATTCCAGAACTCTTGGATCAATTCTGCCTCCGTCTTCCTAGTCCGTCGAACCACCGGAGTCCATTCAGAGTCGTCGTCGCCATCTTCCAAAACTGCAATCGCCATCTGAACACCCACCGTCACCGGCTCCGCCTCCTCAGAGACCTCAAGGTCAGGATCCAGGCACGAGTACCTAGATCCATTCGACCCCTCTACCGGAGTAGGTGACGTCGGCCCGGCCGCCGGCGGCCAAGGCGCCAACGTTAAGCGCCTGCCGCAGGTCACCATCCACGAGGAACAACTACAACGATGGAAACCCGGTTGGAGGCCAAGTTATGGGGCCATCCACAGAGGTTGTGGGCCATGGGGCCATTGGTACATGTGTGGTGGACAGTCTGTAGGGGCTGCCCGTACATTGGCTGGTAGAAGGGTGTTTTCACAACCTGAGGTCTTATTTTTGATGCAGCTCGGTGCTCATGGCACCGAGGGGTTGGTAAGGATGAAGCAACCCTTGGGTCCGAATAGAGAGAGGGAACTTATGATGCAACATCTGTGCGGACTGCTAGGAGGTCGACTATGCGTGATGTCTCCCCCGATTGCGACGAGCAAAGGGATACGTTTGTTCCGACCTCTTTGTCTATCACAGGGTGTTTAAGTTTTTAACGCATGAAATAGCAAATCATTATGGGAACACGGAAAGTTTCCTTTATTCACCACCAAGTTATTCTAGATCGAGCTAAAACATTGACGCTAAAACTTGGAAACAGTTTATGCTAAAAATGAAAATTTATGTATAAAAAAGACGCAGCTAGACGACGTTCCACACACGCTTCGTGATTCACCCTGTCTTTCTATTGTGGAGGTAGACAGGTAGTAAGCTCTGTCTGTAGGGTAATGTAGCCGGAAAAAAAATCCCATCCTATGCACCAACTCAGGACCACTATGAAGATATACAAGGTTTGATTTGATCGTTACCAACTTGTAGTGCAGTGGAAGTAGAGTTGGTGAAGATCACTGGTACAGTTCCCTGCAACTAAGAATTTACAACCTCTCAACCGCGAGGATTTTCTCCCTCTAACACTCCCACGAACAGGGCTCCCGACTGCTCCTCGGACAGTCCTCCAGAAAGCCCTCGGACAGTCCCTTGAACAGATGGTCAAACGCATGATCTCTCTACCAGGTTGCACACATCCGGTGTCACCTATCCCGTAGGGCTTCACTGTCCAGAACTAATTCCTATCGGAGACTAGACAACCTTGCGGAAGTACATAACTATTTCATTGAGGGAGAGAAAGGGAGGCAAATAATTGCATGCATTTGTGGTGAGAAACTTGGATGAAATGGAGAGGCATCTCCACCTCTATTTATAGTGTGAACAAGGGGTGGAGGGAGGCCAAAAAGCAACCCACCAAAAGTCGGATAAACCCCCCCAAACATGCTCCACCGAATGTGGGATAAAGCCCCAAGGGGTGACTTTCCCACCCAACCAAAAGCCATCAAATGGGGGGTTTCCCATAAAGCACTCCCACGATTCGTGGGATCTTGTTCACGCACGCCGGGACAAGATGCTTTTGTGCGTGCGTTCCCCTCGGAAAGTTTCTGGCAGTGCCTAAACATTTCCAGCACCCTCCATCCAAACACTGAATGAAACATTTCGGGTATGATGGTTTTCATGAAACAATTTTTGGTTTCTCCCAAACACTTTTGATTTTATCTCCGAAACATTTTTAGTGTCTCCGAAACTTTTTCGGTGACTTTCTCTTGGACTCTGTGTCTAATAGTTCGCATATAGATGACCCTTAAGTGTGTGACCCTGTAGTTTCGGTGAAGCATATACATGATCGGAACCCCTTCCGTTCAATGATCAATAGCGGAACCGTGGACATCCATATTGACTCCTGTACCCACAAGAATAAATATTCGAGTGAACATGTAGTTACCGAATGATATTCCTGTTGCTTCGCGATATCTTACAAAACTGAGGTGATTTTTATTGGCATCCCGGTGAATCAACAACTTGTTCACTATGCCAGTTTCCTCGTTACCGATTTTGATCTTTTTTCGTTCCCGTGTTCTGGCATCCCTGTGATCAAATCACACTGTGTCTAGCCAGATGACGATGGATACCGTAACACTGAGAGGTCCCAAAGAATATCTCTTTATCGTTGGAGGAGCAAATCCCAGTCTTGAGCTATCTAGTCCCTTGTCATACTTTTCCATGAAACTGTAATCCGTCGTAATAGCCACCCTGTTACGATGACGTTTAACAAGCCCCAAACTTCGTGAAGCAAGCATGAAGAAACTCGATACTCTCATGATCTAAGAAATTATGCAAACGTTAACTTTCCTTGTGTTATTTACCATTAACTTGTGACGAATGTATCTCATATCATAACAATCAATTGGGTCGATTCAACACAAGTGTTCTTCTAAGATTGTGTCCACAAAATTACCGGTATAGACATGCCTATGATCAGGAAAACATAATCATGATGCAACACTTGAGCTAGTCTTAGAGGCATGACTAGGAATACATTTTACCATTTATTATTCCACATGTGCATATGAATTTTTCTCTTAGACTTCATGGATATACGGACTCAAGGACCGTTGGAGTTATAGCATGGAATATAAACATAATCACGAGCATGAAAATAAATAATAACATTTATTATTGCCTCTAGGACATATTTCCTAAAAACCCCCATTTGCACTAGAGTCAATAATCTAGTCAATGTAATACACTTTACACATATGGCATACCGGTGCAAAATATGCTTCGCTTGTGGTATAGTTTTTGTCCAATAGATATGACAACTTCTGGTTCGTGAGTATCTTTGCATATCCTCGCATTTTCACGCTTTTCACAAAAATTCATAACTTGTGTGGATTTGGATTTGTATATATGTGAATCATTGATCGAACCTTGATTCCATAGACTGAGGTATGAAGCAACTATCTACAATAGTGTTCCATTGATCAAAGCCATCTTGAAACCATACTAAGTTCATAAATAAAATATATGATTGAACACCCTCTTTGTCTCTTCTTAAGTTACAACATACTTAGCCTTTTTTATAGAATTCACCACAATAACCTGTTTGAAACAATTCTAACTTACTGTGCCACCATTTTGAGTATCACACAAAACCATTAATTTTAAATCAGAAATCACTTGGAGTATTGATGAAGGCTGTATCGACGTAGCTACTTACAACGAGCCTATATCGATGTACCTAATGAACTCTACAAAAGCTTTGCTCATGAGAAAACATGTTATTAGTGCTACTTTAGGACATAACGACAATTTTCACTATTGTTTTATGATTAATACCTTGATCACTTTAGTAACTTACTCCCACCTACTTTGAAGTACTGAACATATCTAGTTCTTATACATACCATGGAATACATGATTAATCCAAATATAGAAGTGTGGAATCTCAGTCATGTATTTTACTCATCAGTGATTTAGGACACCGAGTCTTGCTAAAAACTCTTTGCATGTAACTTCGGCAAGAAACACTTCTTGGCGTTCTCATCACTAGTGCAACGACATACTATACAAACAGTTTTTAACCCCTTTCCGCGATGGAGTTTTAAACTGTCACCTTGCCTGTGTGTGCGATAGGGGGGGGGGTTCCTTCCCACATGACCAAGAAACCGTCGGGGATAGGGAGTAGGAATGCATACGTTTTGCAGAACTAAGCGTATGCGATGCTCGCATCTATCCCAAACGTGATTCGTCACACAACTGTTTGTGATATATCAAATATCTCAAACGCTCCATCCTTGCTACTCGTGTGTGCTGGTATTACCATCGCACACGCTATTCTGTGCTGCAATGTTTACGATGCACACCCCATTACAAACATTTCATGATTGTAAAGCATGTATGATAAGGAGACTATCACACACATTCACTTCTCACGAACCGTATGCGATATATAATAAATAAGATAAGCTAATCATCGTATGAGTGTCAGATAGGTTTACGAAACATCGGACTGTCGTACCAGTGTCGTACAGGATAACTATCACACACGCTACTCTATGGTACAACGTTTACGATGCGTACGACATCAAAAACAGTTCATGATTGAAAAGCATGTACGATAAGGCGACTATCACAAACATTTAGTTTGGTCGCACCGTTTGTGATATTGTCTGACATCAGACATGCTTTTCAAACAACAATTGTGTGCATGGTTGCAGACGTTTTCTCTCTGTGAACCGTGTCGGATTATGATGTATAGCACACATGTTGTGCTTTACAGACCGTGTGCCTGCAAAGTGTAATTTCTCCCTAATTTAATTGCTGCAATTTAAAATTGTATAGAATTTGAATTTCAAAGTAGGCAATAACTTTATTCATATCCATCAGGTTCAACAACCAATGCACGATTCGATTCACAAGTACATATGTTCAAGAATTACATAAAAAAGAATTACATAAGCACCAAATAAAGAATGATGAACCAGGGTTGTATACTTGTATTAAAGACGGTAAAGAAAGAGGCAAAAGAGATTCTGGTTGATGAACAAGGTGAAGCAGAATGCCCATATTGTGCCCTCCTCATGCCGAATGCATGCACTGCTCTAGTCCCACCCCGTGTGATGGCCAACCACCAATCATGTAGTTTGACAGGTAATCTTGAGTAAACTGCGTTGGAAACCACTGCAAAGGAAGAAGATTCAGGCATTGTCATCTAACACTCATTATGGGCAGTAAAAATATGGCTACAAAGTTCATACTTACCATCCTGCAGTTCACTGTTGTCTTGAGTAAAGTGTAAACAAATAGTTTAATTGTCATCTTTTGGCCCATCTTACTAATAATCTTTATCAGTTTCCTCACTTCATGCTGGTTAAAAAATATCTCATTTCCCATACGCAAAAAGGGTTGAAGCGCGGATCTTTACGAATGACATATGTACCTACAAGCACCAGGTTAATATTAAAAAATAAACTACAATTGCATAATGATGTAGTACAACACTCCTCCGTCCCATTATATAAGATCTTATTACATCCAATATACTCACATATTGGATGAATTAACATCTTATATTATAGGGCAGAGGGAGTATATATAAGCCATGGGATGAAACTAACCTCGGTGGTAAACAACGGTCGTTCCCAATATTGTCCGGTGTAAGTACATCGAAAGGCATGTTAAGCACAATAGGCTAAACATCAACCAAATATATCCATGGTAGACAACATAATCTCCAAATGATAGCTTTAGTGTGTAGGTTTAAGCGCGCTAGTTAAGCAAAACAAGAAGTGGAAAGGTGTGTTTACTGTGAGAGGCCTAACATTTAACAACAAGCAAATATAGTCATTCAAACTGGTATTATGCAGGTTTAAGTACACTAGTTATTGTTAAATAAAATAGAAAGGCGTGTTCACTACAACATGCTTAACAACACCGGAATATAGTCATTCATAGTGGTATTGTTGAAACTGGTATTGATGAAATTGAATTGCGCAGTTCATACTTGCACATATAGAACATCACACTGTGAATAAGTGAAATAAAGGCATACTACGAACAATCAAAGATAGCAATTGAAATTGGACATATGCTAACTCCAAACAACCAAAAACTATTAAAAGAGGCATATGCTTGCGACAACATAATTAACTACAACCAACTATAGTCATTCATAGTGGCATTGTTGAAACTAGTATTGATGAAATTGAACTACACAGTTCATACTTGCACATGTGGTACATCACATTGTGGATAACTGAAATAAACAAGGCATACTACGAACAAACCAAAGATAGCAATTGAAATAGGCATATGCTAACTACCAACATTTGAATAACCAAAAATTGTTAAAAGAGGCACATGATTGCTACAACAGGCTTAAGAGCAAGCAAATATAGTCATTCATAGTGGTACTGTTGAAATTGCATAGAACGTAGCTCGTTCTTAAACATCGAATTGTATAATTGAACATCATAATGTGAAAAAGAGGGGGTGTATTACCTATACCAGGCTTAACAGGAAACAAATATGGTCGTTGAACTGGTATTGATGAATTGTACTGCATAGCAGATAGTTGCACATATAGAGCATCGCATTGTGAATAACTGAAATAAATAAGGCATATTGCAAACAACCAAATGTAGCAATTAAAATTGGACATATTCTCGCTACAAAATGGGCTCGATAAAGCAAATCATGGGTGTCCCCCTTTGAAGAGGCACCACAAAACAAATCATGAGTTTCCTCACTTGTCACAGATGGGCTCCTTCCCACTCGGAGAGCACGGACTCTGGGTGGGCATCATGTTGTCGCAGATGGGCCCCTTCCCCTTGGAAGAGCACGTTTGTAGGGTGCCCTCCCTGATGTCGCAAATGAGCTCTTTCCCATTGGAAGAGCCGGAGAGGGTGCCCTCCTCGTGGTCGCCATCGATGAGGTCACACTTGGCAGCTGAGGATCCCAAGCCAGGGCCCCAGAATGTGTCCTTCAAAAATGATAAAAGGGGCTCGATGGCGATGAAGGATGGCAAATTCTTGGCAACGAGCCAGAGGATATCAGCGGCAGGGCCTTCGATGAGATCGACGGCGGTTGAACCCGATGGGTTGGGGGTGGCCCACTTAACCTATGACATAGCCCGCGTCAAGCCGTCGCTGTTGACGGCCTCGATGTCGTAGCCGGTGTCCGCGACATACTGATACGTCTCCATCGTATCTACTTTTCCAAACTCTTTTGCCCTTGTTTTGGACTCTAATTTGCATGATTTGAATGGAACTAACCAGGACTGACACTGTTTTCAGCAGAATTGCCTTGGTGTTATTTTTGTGCAGAAATAGAAGTTCTCGGAATGACCTGAAACTTTACGGAGAATATTTTTGGAATAAATAAAAAATATTGGGGAAAGAATCAACCCGAGGGGACCCACCAGCTGTCCACAAGGGTGGAGGGCGCGCCCCCTTCCTTGTGGGTCTCTTGGACCTCCACCGACCTCATCTCCAACTCCATATATTCACTTTTGGGGAGAAAAAAATCAGAGAGAAGGATTCATCGCGTTTTACGATACAGAGCCGCCGCCACCTCCGTTCTTCATCAGGAGGGTTGTTCTGGAGTCCGTTCAGAGCTCCGGAGAGGGGAATCCTTTGCCATCATCATCACCAACCTTCCTCCATCACCAATTTCATGATGCTCACCGCCGTGCGTGAGTAATTCCATCATGGGCTTGTTGGACGGTGATGGGTTGGATAAGATTTATCATGTAATCGAGTTAGTTTTGTTATGGTTTGATCCCTAGTATCCACTATGTTCTGAGATTGATGTTGCTATGACTTTGCTATGCTTAATGCTAGTCACTAGGGCCCGAGTGCCATGATTTCTGGTCTGAACCTATTATGTTTTCATGAATATATGTGTGTTCTTGATCCTATCTTGCAAGTTGTAGACACCTATTACGAGTTATGATCTGCATACCCCAAGGTGACAATAATTGTGATTCTTTCCGGTGATTACCGTAGTTTGAGCAGTTCATGTATTCACTAAGTGCTAATGCTTTGGTCCGGTTCTCTATTAAAAGGAGGCCTTAATATCCCTTAGTTTCCATTAGGAGGGTAGGAAAAAAGATGCCATGCAAGTTCTTTTCCATAAGCACGTATGACTACATACGGAATACATGCCTATATTATATTGATGAATTGGAGCTAGTTCTGTGTCACCCTAGGTTATAACTGTTGCATGATGAATGCCATCCGACGTAATTATCCATCATCGATCCATTGCCTATGAGCTTTTCAAATATTGATCTTTGCTACGTTACTTTGCCGTTGCCACTCTTACAATTGCTACAAAACTGCTATTGTTACTTTTACCACCGTTGTCGTTACTTCCATATTACTTTGTTACCAAGTACTTTGCTACAGATATGAAGTCTTTCGGGTGTGGTTGAATTGACAACTCAGCTGCTAATACTTGAGAATATTCTTTGGCTCCCCTTGTGTCGAATCAATAAATTTGGGTTGAATACTCTACCCTCGAAAACGGTTGCGATCCCCTATACTTGTGGGTTATCAAGACCTTTCTTTTGGCGCCGTTGTCGGGGAGCATAGCTCTATTCTGTGAGTCACTTGGGATTTGTATCTGTTGATCACTATGAGGAATTTGAAAGATACTAGAACCATGATTTTTACCTCTACTACGAGGGGAGGTAAGGAACTGCCATCTAGCTCTGCACTTGATTCACTTTCTGTTTTCAGTAAGCTTGCGACACCTACATCTGCTATTGATTCTGATATGTCGCATGTTATTGATGATGCTACTTCTGCTACGAATGATGATTATGATGCTACTACTTTTCTTGATAGAACTGTGCCACTGGGTGAATTACTTGATGAACATCTTGCTAGAGTTAGAACTATCGATTATGCTGAAGAAGATGATATTTCTGAAACAGATGAAATTATTGAAACTGAAAACTTTGAAACACTTGATAAGACTAGCTCTCCTAGATATGAACTTCCTGTTATGCCTGAGGGTTATGTTAAGGATGGAGAGGTAGCTAGGGACTTTCTTGCTTGTAAGGATAGAGATGATCTTAAGAAATTATTATGCAAGTGGAAAGAAAAGTCTTTGAATGCTAGAATGCAATATGATCCTAAGTTTGCTACTTCACCTATCTTTGTTACTGATAAAGATTATGAATTCTCTGTCGATTCTGAGTTGATTACTTTGGTTGAATCTGATCCTTTCCATGGTTATGAATCTGAAACTGTTGTGGCACATCTTACTAAATTGAATGATATAGCCACCCTATTTGCCCATGAGGAAAAAATTCGCTTATATTCTTAAGTTGTTTCCTTTCTCGTTAAAGGGTGATGCTAAATTATGGTTTAATTCTCTTGCTCCTGGTTATGTGCGTAGTCCCCAGGATATGATTTACTACTTCTCTGAAAAATATTTCCCTGCTCATAAGAAACAAGCACTACTGCAGGATACTGCTAACGCGGTAGTACGATCAGAGACCCTTTGCCGAAACTGTGTGCGATGCAATAATCGCAAACGGTGGTGTAAAAAACCGTCAAAAAAAGTGCAGAAAGTTTGTGATGGCAGAGCCATCAAACACGGTTCAGATTTTAGTTGCGTGTGCGATGCAGGGCACACGGTTAATCATTCCAACTGTTTGCGATGAGGCAGAACAACAGAAACGGGCAGCCATATCAATGTGTGTGTGATGCAGGACACACGGTTAATCCATTCGAACTGTTTGCGATGAGGTAGAACATCAGAAACGGGCAGCCATATCAACGTGTGTGCGATATACGGCATAGGGTTCACTCGGACGAACAGTTTTCGATTAGGGAACACAACAGAAACGGTTCAACTTAACAAGATGTGTGTGATATGCGACATACAGTTCACATGGATGAACTATTTGCGATTAGCCAAAAGAACACAAACGAGTCGTGTAAACAAGATGTGTGTGATATGTGGCAAACAGCCTACTTGGATGAACTATTTGCGATGAGAAATTACAACATAGACGGTCAATACAGTTACTTCGTGTGCGATTTCTATGTGTACAAAAAACTTTGAAAAATGCAAACTAGTTGCTTGCGGTGGCTAGGAGTATCGCACATGATGCGTCTGCGAGTACTCGTGTGCGATGATTAGTATGTTACACATACGTTTCCTTATGTTAACATGTGTGTGAATTTGCAATATGGACAGTTAATATGCAAATGCCTTCTGGACATCGGGCACACGCTTAAACTCAATGAACTGTGGACGATACTAATACTTTCCATGAAAATTTATGAACTTGGGTAAGATCATTTGAGTAACATATATATATAGTGGTTACACTATTCGACAAAAGGAGGATCTTCGTAACACGGTTTTGACAACCATATGGTCCATATCTACATACTTAACATAGTAACAACTATCACATTTTAAGAGGCTAAGGGCCAACAACCATATGGTCCATATCTACATACTTAACATATATGGTAACAGCTAGCACGTTTTAAGAGGCTGATGGCCAACAACCACAACTATCCACTGGAAGCAGCTTGATCATGGCGACTCGGATCTCGTCAATGAGAAGGAAGAGCCCTCCTGTGCCTTGGTAGAGCATGAGTAGAACAGTGTCTCCAATTTTCTGATATGAATGCATTGCCACGAGAAGCGAGAACATGTTAATTTGAATGGTTCCATTTCTGCGGGAAATGCAGTACCTTGCAATCACTTTGGCGTTATTAGCAGGCACAAGTGTAATTCGACCACGCCGGGAAATTGATCCAGGAACTGCTACAGGGGGCAATTTCTGTTGACATGTAGAATAAAAACCGATTGTAACATATCGTTGAAGATATATATAGTTTATGAGCATCAACATTAAAATAAGATCTTTTACCAGCGTTTTGTGCACACAATTGGTCATGTCCTGTGTGTGCACCATAGGTCTAATTAATCCCATCCAAAATCCAGCGTTCATACGCTGTGCTATCTCTGTCAGATTATCAACAAAGTTTATGACATGCTTCAAGTCCTTCCAGTGAAATTTGGTACGCTTAGTAACATACCGATCGTTCACTATGCATCCAACATATCATGCTTAAAAGGTGGAAAGGTATTATTTATTCAGAACATGGCAGAAGAATATATAGTGCGCATAAATTGGTAAATAGAATTTGTTACTGCCTAGGAACGGAGTCAGAAGATGATATCACAATTGGTTGCTTAAATAGTGATCAATTAGTCAGAACAAATACCCCGATTTTGCTAACAACATGGAGAAATTTGAAGGGACACTAACCTCGACCAGACTTTGGTCAGCTGATGACATTGGGGAAGTAAATATCCATGTTAATTAGACCAGGCTGTGGTGCACGCACTAGAATTTTATTGCCAGCTTTCAGTTCATAACACTTAGACATTTTTCTCCAAAGGTCCGCATTAAAATAGGAGTGACCATTTTTCTCCAAAGGTCCGCATTAAAATAGGAGTGACCGTCATTGTAAATCCATGCTGCGTTGTCAATATGACATCCTGGGAGTCATCAACAAAGTAAAGCCCAAGATTTCCTTCTACTCCTGTTCTTGCAAAGCAAGGGATGTACTGCTTGAAATGAAAATTAAGATCGTAAATTAGATATATTGAAATAACAAAGCAATATGCAAATATGGGAGTCACTCATAGAACAGATCAATATGTAGATGAAAGCAAAGTACAAAAATATAGAATTAAAAATAGATACTGTAACAAAGAGTTGATGGAAATATATAGATAATGTAGCAACAGACGGTATATGTTTACAAATTTAGTCCATGCCGACCGTGGTAGGTTGATATTGAACATACCGAGTGCTCCCTGAAGACATCCGGAATGGTGAGATAGAACTTCGTTTCCGACTGGCCACGACCACAGTTGCCCGATTTGTGCTCGCACTGTGGACACATGAATGAACACCCATGAATCAGCTAGAGAAAAAATGATTCCACGATGATTTCCGTCGGTTGATTAACAACGATGGATGGACTGCGATAAGAGATGCGTGAATATTTCGCTAAGTTGATTACCTTCTCCATGAGAAAAATCCCCGCTCCAATCCTGCAGAAAACCCCAGTCGACCAGAGTCTAGAATGTCGGTGTAGATAGGCGGCAGAAAGCGGTAGGGGGCGAAATCCCGTGCCGTTTGGAGTGCGACCGATGGCCGCTGCCAACAGCCATCGAGCTTAGGGTGCAGACTTGCGGAGGATTCCGCGGCGAGTGAGTGAGGACGAAGTGGGCGAGGGTTTTCCTTTTTCCTTTTGCATGTGTGAGTGTTGGCGTCCTGGGAACGGAGGTACCCAGACTTTCCTGCATGCGGCCTGTGGCGTGGCTCCATTAACGACCCGATATAGCCCAGCTTCGGCAAGCAACAACTCAAGACCCTCGCGAGGGGCCAAGCCTCGCGAGGCGGACGACACCAAGACCTCCCTTGGGGCAGCCTCACTAGGTTGGGTCCCGAGGAGCGGAGATATCTATGCAAGGTTCACCTCGCGAGGTTCACATGATGTGAGCCATGAAGATTAAGGCCAGGCGGGCGCCAGCGAGCG
The DNA here is from genome assembly GCF_002575655.3 of Aegilops tauschii subsp. strangulata. NCBI lineage: Eukaryota > Viridiplantae > Streptophyta > Magnoliopsida > Poales > Poaceae > Aegilops > Aegilops tauschii. Next base: position 286,555,747 of record NC_053040.3, on the reverse strand, counting down.
CAGTGTACCACTTTCCTCTTTGGTGCTAAGGAGGCAAGCGCATGCACGGGGTCCCAAGGCATCAGGCAAAGGTTTGCATATCAGTGCAATGAGACCAAGACTACCAGGACGGCAGGACGGAGGTCATCGCGGAGCACACTGCAGCGTCACCACCAGAGCCTTTTGTAGGCGAAGACTACTTTTGTCAGGATAGCTTGTACTAGTTGTCTCCCTTCAAATTTGGCCGTTGTGGAATCCCTTCCCGCCTACATTTGGGAAGAGGACCAAGGCCACTATAAATAGGGCTTAGCCACCACCATAGCAAGGCATCTCGAATCGAGGCCATTCCACCTTGACCACCTCTCCAGCTCATCGAGCTCAAGAACACCTCACCTCCTGAGGCTGTTCATCCACTGTACTAGTTCCTCCTCAGCCCCTCGAGGCAATCCACCACAAAGATGGAGTAGGGTATTACACCAAAGGTGGCCCGAACCAGGATAAATTCCTGTGTCTCTTGTTCCTTGGGTTCGTCGAGCTAGGCCGTGGAATCGTTGAGCGGGTAGACTGGGGAGAGAGAGTTCTTCGTACACACCCCAGAGTTTGAACCTGTAACAGCCCCAAAATTGGGTTATCAATTTTTGTGCTGTTATTCCTTCCTGGCAATCATTTTTCAAATTTGATTCCTGAGTTTGCTGGATGACTCTGAGAATTCTTGCCATTTCCAACCTTTCAAAACCTTGCTCATGTCTTTGTCAGTGGGCAAGACCTCATTTGCATCATCTCAACCCTCTCAAACCCTAATTCCAAATTTTTGGAATTTGAATATGGCCTTTGTGATTACAAAGGAGCCATCATTTTCCTTGATCTGTTGATCATACCATTTGTTCCGAGAGACTCTCCTATCCTCCTAACCCATGGATATGCAAAAATATTGCCAAGTCCCATGCAATATTTTTGAATTATGATTTATTCCTTTTCTTGCCTTTCCGAGGAATAAAATCCAAAGGCATATCTAGCCATCTCCTAAATTCATGAAAATTGGTGGAGATAATATTTATGCCTAATCCTAGCTCTTGCAAAAATATTGGCCATAATTAAATAAGGAAAATTGCCTTTTCCTTATTTAAGCCAATATTTCATTTCTGCCATTTTCCAAAGGAGTTACCATTTTTATAGCAAGGAAAATTCCCAAATAGTTTGTGCAGCTTGTACTTGCTATATATTCACCATTTCCATCCAAACCCATGTTTCAAAGATCATAGTTTGGGCACATGATCCAATGCAAGTTTCTGCCCTGTCTGATTTTTTTGCAAAGGAAGTGTTTGAACCCTTGGTCCATTTGAGCTCACATTTGGCAGGGTGATTAACATTGATAAATCACCTCTGGATACCAAAAATCAGCTCAATCCATCTATCCAATCTTCCTTGGCAATTTTCTCAAGTTTCTGTTCAGATTGCTTGTCTGTGAAGGAAGTACCCTCATAAATGATCAAAATGAGCTGAAACTTTTGCACCAGTCTCTAATGATCATATAATCACACTACTCCAAGATTAATCTCATTCCATTGAACTATGTGAGCACAGGACCAATTCTTTGTTTCTGTCCAAATTTTCAGTTTGTGAAGCAAGTATATTTTATCTTGCTCCATTATGGCTGAAAATTTTCCCAAGTCTTCTCCTACTCATATAACCTATCTCCACAAGTTTGGCTTATTTCAGTTAGCCATTTGCCCTGAGGATTTTTCTCAAGTTTCTGGACAGAGGAGATGCTTGTGAAACAAGTACCATTTTGGAAACTCCATTTGGTATGAAATTTGTTCAACATCTATATATGTCCAAATCATCAAGATTTGACAAGTTTCAGCCCAATCCAACACTCCTAGTGAGAGCTTCTTCATGATCTGGCTTCTGGGCCAGATTTGGTAGTTGAACAACAACTATGTTAAATAGTTGTCCAAATCACCTCAAACTTAGCAGGACCGTAGTCCTTGCTACTCTAAGCCTCCCAGACATCAATTCTACCTTTTAACCTCTCTGGTTTTATCTCTAGAATGTGGCCAAGTTTGCAACAACAAACTTGTGAAGCTTAGTTTACTCAGCTCCATTTGTCTCTGCCCGTTTCTTTACCGTAGTAACACTCTATCTTCGACGGACTACGTGGTAGACATGAGCTAGCATCAGTAAAAACTCCAGAGCGCGCCTTGTCTGTGGTGACCACTAGGGCAGCCAGCCAAAACGGTGGTCTTGCCAAAGTTCTCGTCGGCATCGCTGCTCCGACCGGCTCTGGCCTCCTCCTTGATGCCCAACAGCTCCCCCTCGACGTCGTCTTCCCCCTGGAGCTCTGGCCCCCTCCATTTTCTTCTCCGGTGATCCGTTTCAATGGCCGCACAGTGAGCGCCTGTGAGCCCGTCGTCTTCCCCTCCGTGTCTTCTTCCTCCTCTTGTCCTCGAGCTCTGCTCGTCTCCGTGAGCCTCTGCGCCGCTTCCTCCTCGTCGGCTTCCCGTGCCCCCCGTGACTGCTGCAGCCGGCAGAGCCTCGGCTGGACGCACTCGGCTATGCCCGGCTTGGGTGTTCCTCGTCCGGCTATAAATAGCCCGTCCGCAACCCTCCCCGAGCAAGCCAGCCCTCCAAACCTCCTCCCCACTCCCTCCGGTCCACCCCAGTGCCCGTGCCCGACCAAATCCCTTGCCGGAGCCCGGCAATTTAGCCGGAGTTCGCCCACGGCCTCCGCGCCCAACCCCTCTCTCCGGCCGTCCCCTGCCCCGTCCAAGCCCTCCACGGGACGCGCCACTCTCCGGCGACCCTTCCCGACCCACCGCCCCTCCATTTCCCTCACCGGAGCATCGTGGCCACCCGACCCCGAAGCCCCTCTCCGCCGCGGGCCCTGCAGCCCCTTCTCCGGTGCTCCTCAACGGTAGTGACCACCACCCGGAGATGCGCCTCTCTCTGCGGATCTCCTGGGTAGGTCGCCCGTCCGATGCCGTGGCTGGACGCGCCGGCAATCGCCGTCGAGGCGATCTCCTCCCTCGGCCACGCTTGCTCCCGCGCGGGAGGAAGAAGAAGCCAGGGCCAGGCGGGCCCCACCGCTCGCGGAGCCCACCTACCAGTCTAACAGCGGCGTTGACCAGGTACGCTGATGTGGATAAGTGGAGGCGTAATCCTCTACATTACGTCTTCAGTTGTCCGAAAGCGTATTATCGTGCTTCTTTAGATCAAAATGCGTTTTCACTTATCCGAAGGCGTATTTCTGAGAATGCGCTTTCTCTTTTTCAGCCCGCCCGCCGAAGTGCTTATTTCGTGAACGTTCACTGTTTAAGCCTCTTTTCTACCTAAAAAGTAAACGGCCACAACTTTGCGCTCGTAACTCCGATTGAGGTGATTCCAGCGCTCACGTTCTTTGTTCGTCGAGCTCTTTCCATTGGTACCATCTTCATAATGTTTTCACACAGTGAAAATGACCATTTTACCCTTGATCGTAAACAGCCCCCTCCGAGAGAGAACTGTTTCCGGCAAATTTTTCCGCGATCGTTTCACACTTCTTCCCGGAGTATTTGTCGACCCCCAGGCATGCCAACCTCTTATCATGAGCCCCGAACTTGCATGTTGACTTTGCTTGCACCTTCTGTGTGTGTAGTTGCAGTTGTTTCTTATCGTTTTCGTCTGCAGTTATTCCGTTATGCTTATCATGCATGCTTGTGTTTTCATGATATCTTTTGCCATGCTAATTAGAATGTTGTTATTGTTAATGCCATGTCACTACTCTACTTTATTTTCATGTCATCGTTATAAAATGCTATGATGAGTGTAATGCACCGTTGATATGCTAGTACTTGGTATTGTCATGTTCTTTATGCTATAGTTGTGCACTTGAGAAGTTTGACATTTTGTCCATGCATTTGTATGCTGCATGCTCATTGTTGCATTCATGTTAAATATGCTCATGATGATGGACAAGTTAATAAGATGACGTAATAATAACAAACCTCCTCTGTCATCGATGGGATCGAGTCATAGTGCCACCAAATCGAACTTCTTCAGTGCAGCCACATTTGCCTTTGTGGGAAGGCCTTAATGCGATCTATTGTTGTGCCTCTCGCCGGTGCCTCCAAGTAGGGAAGGTTATGGGCGCGCGCTACCCTGATCAGGTAGGCGGACATAAGCCTTGTGTGCCCGGGTTTGGTTTTGAGCTCATGTCCCTGTTTGGGACCGTTTTGTTTTGCCACGACAGTGGCTGTTGGTGCCTTTGGTAGGTACGGGGCCACCCAGGACTGAACCCAAAAGGGGTGTTGGTCGGAATGGCCGGGAGAGTGTCATGGCAGTAGGTCGGTTTTGTCGGAACACCGTTGGTCCACCCGAATGGGAGTGCAAGGCCATGGGTTCTGTGGTGTGGGTACAGTGCGCTACCTCTGCAGAGTGTTTATTAAGTCTATCAATAGCAGCACAGTTCGTAGTAGGTCACACTATCGGGTCTTGGTCGAAATGGAGGATAAACCTGAAATAACTAAGTTGATAAATAAATATGTGATGACAAGAATGTGGTGACTTGGACTATGGGATAGTCGTGAGAAGTCATGGCGATGTTTTGATATGATCACGAGATGAGGTCTCGGTGAGTGTTGAACCAAGTGTGGTTCCGTTTGTGATCCGTGAGTGATCACCGTTTGGTTACAAGGTAACCCGTTGAACCGAGTATGGTTCCGTTTGTTATTCGTCATGCTCACCGTTCGGTTGCGAGGCAACCCGTTGGTAAGAGAGTCCACGAGACTCGGCGCACAAGTTTGGTTGCATTGCATGAGTAATATGGTGGCATTTAAAGAACCATGGCAGAACAGAAGATGGTTGCATAAAGTTAACATTTGTTATGTCTGCATTGGATATGACCGGTAGTTTATTTTCAGCATAGTTTCATGACGCCATGCCATGCTTTGGTTGAGATGCTAAATTATGCCATGATTGAGATGATATGCTATGTTTTGCTATTGCCATGTTAGAAGCATGTTTTGATATGCCATGTTATTGCCATGTTAGTAGACGCTATGATATTGTTCATGCTTAGTTGATCTATATAATGCCATGTTTAGTAATTGATATGAGATAGGTTGTTGCATGCGATTGGTTCTTGCTTTGTCTTCTGCTTGTTTGGATGCTATATAATTGGTTGTCTTGCAAGTACATTCAATGTACTGACCTGGCGTGTCATGCCAGTTTGTAGGTCGTGCCTGGATTGTTTGCTTGAGTGGTCGCACTAGGCCGTAACCTTGCCAGTCCTGTGAGTTATGGAGCCCAGCTAGAGTTGTTATGCTGCTAAACCAAGACTTCCGCTGCCATTTAAATAGCCTTAGAGCTACGCCAGATAATTGTATTCATCAATGATGTAAGCATATATATATATATGTATTTGATGAATATTATTGTACCTGGAATGCTGTATCATGGACCTGTCATGCGTCAGGTGTTATCCTGGGCTGACGTGTGAAGCCCCCCTGCTCCATGCGGACCAGGGTGCCACAGAACCTCTCAAGGGTCTGCAGAACCCTGAATCCGACATTTGGCGCGCCAGGTAGGGGTGCGTCGAAGCTCTGCCTCTCCGTCCGCCTCGCTTCTTCGCCCGCTTCACCTCCCTGTTCAGCTCACATGGAGAGCACCGCTGCTCCGGCCGGGCCAGCGGGCACGCACAGACGCTGTGGGGCTTCGGGCCTTCGCCCCCGCCTTGCGGTAGGTGCAGTGGCCGCACAAGTTCAAGCCAGAGATGCCACCTCGTTACGTTGGCGCGGCGGATGCAGCAGCCTTCCTCCAGGTGTATGAGGAGGCCATTCGGGTAGCCGGAGGCGACAACAAGGTCATGGCCAACTGGTTTCCCATGGCCCTCACTGGCGTGCCACGTGCCTGGCTGCTCAATCTGCCAGGATCCTCCGCGGCCTCCTGGGAGGAGCTGCGCGACCTCTTCGTCGCGCGTTTCGCGGCACCAGCGCCCCTCGCCGTTGCAGCCATCCTCGGTGGTTCGCAGGCGCCACCCACGGATCGCCACGTCAAGCAGTTCTTCCGCCAAATGGGCGCCGCCCGTGTGTAGCAGGGGGCTCCTCCGGGATGGGCGGTACCCAAGGCCGACCTCACCTTTGACTCGGGGACCATCCGGTGACCACCGCGGGCTCGGGCATGCTCCCGATGCTCTACACACCCACCATCTGCAACGTAGCGGTTACCAAGACCCTCATAGACGGCGGAGCTGGCCTCAACGTGCTCTCTGTAGAGGCTTTCGGCTTGCTCCACGTGCTGCACGGTCGGATCCGCCTCCCATCACCTTCGGCACCTACGACAACTACCGCACTGAGCTCATCGACTTTGACATCGCTCGCATCGGCCTCCCGTACAAAGCCATCCTCGGGTACCTAGCCTTGGTCGAGTTTATGGCGGCAACCCATCCTGCCTACAACCTCATGAAGATGCCAGGGAGCAGCGGCGTCCTCACCATGGCTGGAGACACCAAGGAGACCCTGACGGCCCTCAAGCTCGCCTTTAGGGCCGCAGCGGCAGCACGCCCCACGGACGAAACAACACCTGGGGCCTACGGGCTGCGCCGGTGAAGAAGAAGCAGTTATTCTCTCAAGATCGGGCTAAGACGAAGCAGGTACCGGTCGACGAGGACGGGGCCTCGGAAGCCACCTTCACCATAGGTGCCGACCTCACCCCTGACCAAGAAGGGGCATTGGTGAATTTCCTGCGCGCGAACAAGGAGGTATTCGCCTGGGAGCCCAAACAGCTGGTTGGGGTCCCGAGGGGGATAATCGAGCATCACCTGAGGGTGTGCCCTAATGTGCGCCCGGTGAAGAAGAAGGCGCGACGACAGTCCACAGAGAAGTAGTCCTTCATCGTCCAGGAGACCCGCAAACTACAAGAAGCAGGTGTCATCCGCGAGGTTCGGTACCCGGAGTGGCTGGCGAACCCGGTCGTCCTGCCCAAGAAGGGCGGGAAGGAACGCATGTGCGTCAACTTCACCAACCTCAACAAGGCCTGCCCTCAAGACCCGTTCCCTCTTTCGCGCATTGATCAGATCATCGACTCCACCGCCGAGTGTGACCTGCTGTGTTTCCTAGATGCCTTCTCAGGTTACAACCAGATCAAGATGGCGGTGCTGGACATAGAGAAGACGGTTTCTTAACCCCGTGTGGGGTATACTGCTACACCTGCATGCCGTTCGGGCTGCGTAACGCTGGGGCGACCTTCCAGCGGCTCATGCACATCGCCCTAGGCCGGCAGCTCAGGAGGAATGCAGAGGCCTACGTCGACGACATTGTGGTGAAATCTCGGGAGGCAAGGACCCTCATCCAGGATCTGGAGGAGACCTTCGCCAGCCTACGCAAGGTGGACCTGCGGCTCAACCCGGAGAAATGCGTGTTTGGCGTCCCCTCAGGTAAGTTGCTGGGCTTCCTTGTGTCGCACAGGGGAATCGAGGCGAACCCAGAGAAGGTCAAAGCGATAGAAGAGATGAGCCCGCCGCAGACTCTCAAGGAAATGCAAAAGCTTGCGGGCTGCGTGACCTCGCTGGGGTGCTTCATCTCCAAGCTGGGGGAGCGCGCCCTCCCGTTCTTCAAGCTCATGAAGAAGAAGGGCCCATTCGAGTGGACTCCCGAGGCCAACACGGCGTTTCAAGACCTCAAGAGATACCTCACCAGCCCGCCGGTGATGGTGGCGCCACATCCTCTCGATCCCCTGGTGCTCTACCTAGCCGCCACGCCTCACTCAGCCAGCGTAGCGCTTGTGGCCGTCCGGGAGGGGCGCCAGGCCAAGGACCTGCCACGCGGTGCCACACAGTCGATCGAGGTGGCGCAACACCAAGACGGCGCCCCTGAAGACACTGCAGCAACGACGGACGGCCAGGCTCCACTAGGGGGCGCTCATGAGGCTATGGCTTGATCCTATTGTTCCTACCGCTTATATTGAGAAACCACCTTTCCCTGTTAGAATAAAGGATCATGCTAAAGCTTCAACTGTGGTTCGTAAGAGTAATACTAGAACACCTACACCCTCTGAGCAAATTAAAGTTGAACCTAGTATTGCTATGGTTAAATATCTCTTGGCCGATAATATTGATGGGCATTTTATTTACTTCTGTGATGAAGCTGCTAGAATTGCTAGACCCGATACTAAGGGTAAACATAGACCTGTTGTTGGCATGCCTGTTGTTTCTGTTAAAATAGGAGATCATTGTTATCATGGCTTGTGTGATATGGGTGCTAGTGCAAGTGCAATACCTCATTCCTTATACAAAGAAATTATGCATGATATTGCACCTGCTGAGATAGAAGAGATTGATGTTACAATTAAGCTTGCCAAAAGAGATACTATTTCACCAGTTGGGGTTGTTAGAGATGTTGAAGTCTTGTGTGGGAAAGTTAAATATCCTACTGATTTTCTTGTTCTTGGCTCCCCACAAGATGACTTTTGTCCCATTATATTTGGTAGGCCCTTCTTGAATACTGTTAATGCTAATATAGATTGCAAAAAGGATGTTGTTGCTATTGGTTTAGGGGATATGTCTCATGAGTTTAATTTTGCTAAATTTCGTAGACAACCCCATGATAAATAATTGCCTAGTAAAGATGAAATTATTGGTCTTGCTTCTATTGCCGTGCCTCCTAATGATCCTTGAGAGCAATATTTGCTAGACCATGAAAATGATATGTTTATGAATGAAAGAAGGGAAATAGATGAAGTATTCTTTAAACAAGGAGCTATCTTGAAACACAACTTGCCTGTTGAAATTCTAGGGGATCCTCCTCCACCCAAGGGTGATCCCGTGTTTGAGCTTAAACCATTACCTGATACTCTTAAATATGCTTATCTTGATGAAAAGAAGATATATCCTGTTATTATTAGTGCTAACCTTTCAGAGCAAGAAGAAGAGAAATTATTGAAAACTCTGAAGAAGCACCGAGCTGCTATTAAATATACTCTTGATGATCTTAAGGGCATTAGTCGCACTCTATGCCAGCACAAAATAAAATTGGAGAAAGACACCAAACCAGTTGTTGATCACCAACGACGGTTAAATCCTAAGATGAAAGAAGTGGTAAGAAAAGAAATACTAAAGCTTCTGGAGGCAGGTATAATTTATCCTGTTGCTGATAGTCAGTGGGTAAGTCCTGTCCATTGTGTCCCTAAGAAGGGAGGTATTACTGTTGTTCCTAATGATAAAGATGAATTGATCCCACAAAGAATTGTTACAGGTTATAGAATGGTAATTGATTTCCGCAAACCAAATAAATCTACTAAAAAGGATCATTACCCTTTACCTTTTATTGATCAAATGCTAGAAAGATTATCCAAACACACACATTTTTGCTTTCTAGATGGTTATTCTGGTTTCTCTCAAATACCTGTGTCAAAAGATGATCAAGAAAAGACTACTTTTACTTGCCCTTTCGATACCTTTGCTTATAGACGTATGCCTTTTGGTTTATGCAATGCACCTGCTACCTTTCAAAGATGTATGACTACTATATTCTCTGACTTTTGTGAAAAGATTGTTGAGGTTTTCATGGATGATTTTTCCGTATATGGAACTTCTTTTGATGATTGCTGAAGCAACCTTGATCGAGTTTTGCAGTGATGTGAAGAAACTAATATTGTCTTGAATTGGGAGAAGTGCCACTTTATGGTTAATGAAGGTATTGTCTTGGGGCATAAAATTTCTGAAAGAGGTATTGAAGTTGATAAATCTAAAGTTGATGCTATTGAAAAGATGTCATGTCCTAAGGACATTAATGGTATAAGAAGTTTCCTTGGTCATGACGGTTTTTATAGGAGGTTCATTGAGGACTTGTCTAAAATTTCTAGGCCTCTGACTAATATCTTACAAAAAGATGTTCCGTTTGTTTTTGATGATGATTGTGTAGAAGCATTTGAAATACTTAAGAAAGCCTTGATTTCTGCACCTATTGTTTAGCCACCTGATTGGAATTTACCCTTTGAAATTATGTGTGATGCTAGTGATTATGCTGTAGGTGCTGTTCTAGGACAAAGAGTTGATAAGAAATTAAATGTTCTCCAATATGCTAGTAAAACTCTAGACAGTTCCCAGAGAAATTATGCTACTACTGAAAAAGAATTTTTAGCAGTTGTATTTGCTTGTGATAAGTTCAGACCTTATATTCTTGATTCTAAAGTAACTGTTCACACTGATCATGATGCTATTAAATATCTTATGGATAAGAAAGATGCTAAACCTAGACTTATTAGATGGGTTCTCTTACTACAAGAATTTGATTTGCATATTATTGATAGAAAGGGAGCTGAGAACCCCGTTGCAGACAACTTGTCTAGGTTAGAGAATGTTCTTGATGACCCACTACCTATTGATGATAGCTTTCCTGATGAACAATTAGCTCCAATAAATGCTTCTCGTACTGTGATAACCCACAAGTATAGGGGATCGCAACAGTTTTCGAGGGTAGAGTATTCAACCCAAATTTATTGATTCGACACAAGGGGAGCCAAAGAATATTCTCAAGTATTAGCAGTTGAGTTGTCAATTCAACCACACCTGAATAATTTAATATCTGCAACAAAGTATTTAGTAGCAAAGTAGTATGGAAATAACGGTAACAGTGGCAAAGTAACAGTAGCAGTTTTGTAGTGATTGTAACAGTGGCAACGGAAAAGTAACTAAGCGGACAACAATATGTGAAAAGCTCGTAGGCATTGGATCGGTGATGGAGAATTATGCCGGATCCGATTATTCATGCAACAGTTATAACATAGGGTGACACAGAACTAGCTCCAATTCATCAATGTAATGTAGGCATGTATTCCGAATATAGTCATACGTGCTTATGGAAAAGAACTTGCATGCCATCTTTTGTCCTACCCTCCCGTGGCAGCGGGGGCGGGGTCCTGTTGGAAACTAAGGGATATTAAGGCCTCCTTTTAATAGAGTACCGGACCAAAGCATTAACACATAGTGAATACATGAACTCCTCAAACTATGGTCATCACCGGGAGTGGTCCCGATTATTTTCAGTTCGGGGTTGCCGGATCATAACACATAGTAGGTGACTATAGACTTGCAAGATAGGATCAAGAACTCACATATATTCATGAAAACATAATAGGTTCAGATCTGAAATCATGGCACCCAGGCCCTAGTGACAAGCATTAAGCATAGCAAAGTCATAGCAACATCAATCTCATAACATAGTGGATACTAGGGATCAAACCCTAACAAAACTAACTCGATTACATGATAAATCTCATCCAACCCATCACCGTCCAGCAAGCCTACGATGGAATTACTCACGCACGGCGGTGAGCATCATGAAATTGGTGATGGAGGATGGTTGATGATGATGATGGCGACGGATTCCCATCTCCGGAGCCCCGAACGGACTCCAGATCAGCCCTCCCGAGAGAGTTTAGGGCTTGGCGGCGGCTCCGTATCGTAAAACATGATGAATCTTTCTCTCTAAATTTTTTCTCCCCGAACACGAATATATAGAGTTGGCGTTGAGGTCGGTGGAGCTCCAGGGGGCCCACGAGGCAGGGGGGGCGCGCCCAGGGGGCAGGTGCGCCCCCACCCTCGTGGAAAGGGTGTGGGCCCCCTGGCCTTGATTGTTTCGCCAATATTTCTTATTACTTCCAAAAATAATCTCCGTGAAGTTTCAGGTCATTCCGAGAACTTTTGTTTCTGCACAAAAATAACACCATGGCAATTCTGCTGAAAACAGCGTCAGTCCGGGTTAGTTCCATTCAAATCATGCAAGTTAGAGTCCAAAACAAGGGCAAAAGTGTTTGGAAAAGTAGATACGTTGGAGACGTATCATACTGCTCCATGGTATGCTGATTATGCTAATTACATTGTTGCTAAATTTATACCACCAAGTTTCACATACCTGCAAAAGAAAAAGTTTTTCTTTGATTTAAGACATTACTTCTGGGATGACCCACACCTTTATAAAGAAGGAGTAGATGGTGTTATTAGACGTTGTGTACCTGAGCATGAACAGGAACAGATCCTACGCAAGTGTCACTCGAGGCTTATGGAGGACACCACGCTGGAGATAGAACTGCACATAAGGTATTGCAATCCGGTTTTTATTGGCCTATTCTCTTCAAAGATGCCCGTAAGTTTGTATTGTCTTGTGATGAATGTCAAAGAATTGGTAATATTAGTAGACATCAAGAAATGCCTATGAACTATTCACTTGTTATTGAACCATTTGATGTTTGGGGCTTTGATTATATGGGACCGTTTCCTTCCTCTAATGGGTATACACATATTTTAGTTGTTGTTGATTACATTAATAAGTGGGTAGAAGCTATTCCAACTAGTAGTGCTGATCATAACACCTCTATTAAGATGGTTAAGGAAGTTATTTTTCCGAGGTTTGGAGTCCCTAGGTATTTAATGACTGATGGTGGTTCACACTTTATTCATGGTGCTTTTCGTAAAATGCTTGCCAAGAATGATGTCAACCGTAGAATTGCATCTCCATATCACCCGCAGTCTAGTGGTCAAGTAGAACTTAGTAATAGAGAGCTCAAATTAATTTTGCAAAAGACTGTTAATAGATCTAGAAAGAATTGGTCCAAGAAACTTGATGATGCATTATGGGCCTATAGAACTGCATATAAAATTCCTATGGGTGTGTCTCCATATAAAATGTTTTATGGAAAAGCATGTCACTTACCTCTCGAACTAGAACATAAGGCATATTGGGCCATTAAAGGGCTCAATTATTATTTCAAACTTGCCGGTGAGAAGAGACTATTTGACATTAGCTCACTTGATGAATGGAGAACCCAAGCCTATGAGAATGCCAAACTGTTTAAAGAAAAAGTTAAAAGATGGCATGACAAAAGGATACAAAAGCGTGAGTTTAATGTAGGTGATTATGTTTTGTTATACAACTCTCATTTAAGGTTTTTTGTAGGAAAACTTCTCTCTAAATGGGAAGGTCCTTACGTTATCGAGGAGGTTATCGTTCCGGTGCCATAGAAATCAACAACTTCGAAGGCACAAATCCGAAGGTGGTGAACGGTCAAAGAATCAAACATTATATCTCAGGTAACCCAATAAATGTTGAAACTAATGTTATTGAAACCGTAACCCCAGAGGAATACATAAGGGACACTTTCTAGAATGTTTCAGACTCCGAAAAGGAATAGGTATGTGGTACAGTAAGTAAACAGACTCTAGAGCAGTTCTAATGGAAATTTTTCTCCGTTTTGGAATATTTTAGAAAATAGGAAAATAAGAAGTAGTACGAAAGGGACACGAGGCATCCACGAGGGTGGAGGGCGCGCCCTACCCCCTGGGCGCGCCCCCTGCCTCGTGGGCACCTCGTGTGCCCTCCGGACTCCGTTTTCTTGCACGATACTTCTTTTGGTCAGTAAAAATTCATTATATAATCTCCCGAAGGTTTTGACCTCCGTACCACGCAAATATCCTCTGTTTTTGTTTCGAGCTGTTTTTCTGACAGATCTAGATCATCATGACGTCTTCAAACACTCCCAAGGACAAGTTCTTCGAGAAGGTTATCAATCTCTACCTCGCGGAGGTGCTGCAACACCCTCAAACAATTGAGATGCGTGATGGGTTGCTGCACATCCGCGATGTCGAGGGACCAAGGAGGACCGGAAGCGTGGAGACAAGACTCGAAGCAATGGAGCAACAAGTTTTCAACTGTTAGGGGATAGTGGAATGCGGACTCAATGCCAACCACATGATGATCGCGGACTTCACCAACAACCACAAGATGGATGCCAAGAACAGTGGGGAGACCATCTTCAAGCTTCCCGATAAAATCGAGCATCTCCAAGCCCAGATCTATGACCTGCAAAACCAAAACTGTGAGTATGAATATAGATTCAAGAGGATGAGTTTGGCTGCAGATGCGAGGATCCCGGAGACTCGATCATCCTTCTATGATGGTGAGCCTATGCCTTGGAAGATGGACGACAAGCCTACATCATCAACAACTCCATCATCACCACCCCCGAAGAAAGAGATATAATCATATGGGTATGGGCACTCCCCTTGGCAACTGCCAAGCTTGGGGGAGGTGCCCCGGTATCGTATCACCATCACACTCCTATCTTTACCTTTTTCTTAGTTCGATCCTTTTGGTAATATCTTGATCGAGTAGAATAAAGTTTTAGTATGATCTAGTTTTGAGTTATGCTTTATGATCCTTCTATGTAATTGAGTCCGTGAGCTATATATAATAAAGATTAGTTTTCAGTCAAGGGCTTGGTTATCTTGCTATGATCTTGAGGGAATAAAAGAAAGAAAAAAAGAATTAAAGAGATCATATTGACCTTATGGAGAGTAATGACTTCACATATAAAGAGTATGATGAATAAAAGTTGTTGAGAGTTGACAAACATAGTTTTGGTCATCGTTGCAATTAATAGGAAGTAATAAAGAAAGGGAGGTTCTCACATATAAATATACTATCTTGGACATCTTTTATGATTGTGAGCACTCATTAAAATATGACATGTTAAAAAGTTGATGTTGGACAAGGAAGACAACGTAATGGGTTATGTTTTCTTATATTGTCATGGATCATCCAACATGTTGAGCTTGCCTTTCCCCCTCATGCTAGCCAAATCCTTTGCACCAAGTAGAGATATTACTTGTGCTTCCGAATATCCTTAAACCCAATTTTGCCATGAGAGTCCACCATACCTACCTATGGATTGAGTAAGATCCTTCAAGTAAGTTGTCATTGTTGCATGCAATAAAAATTGCTCTCTAAATATGTGTGATCCATTAGTGTAGAGAAAATAAGCTTTATACGATCTTGTGATATGGAAGCAATAAAAGCGGCAGACTACATAATAAAGGTCCTTATCACAAGTGGCAATATAAAGTGACGTTCTTTTGCATTAAGATTTTGTGCATCCAACCATAAAAGCACATGACAACCTCTGCTTCCCTCTACGAAGGGCCTATCTTTTAATTTTGTCTTATACCTTATGCAAGAGTCATGGTGATCTTCACCTTTCCTTTTTATATTTTACCCCTTGGCAAGCACATTGTGTTGGAAGGATCCTAATATATATATATATATATATATATATATATATATATATCCAATTGGATGTAAGTTAGCATGAACTATTATTGTTGACATTACCCTTGAGGTAAAAGGTTGGGAGGCAACACTATAAGCCCCTATCTTTCTCTATGTCCGATTAAAACTCCATAACCATAAGTATTGCATGAGTGTTAGCAATTGTGAAAGAATAAATGATAGTTGAGTATGTGGACTTGCTGAAAAGCTCTTATATTGACTCTTTCCTATGTTATGATAAATTGCAATTGCCTCAATGACCGAGATCATAGTTTGTTAGTTTTCAATGAAGTTTCTGATTCATACTTTACATTGTGAATAGATTATTACTTTAGCATAAGAAATTATATGACAATATATATATATATATGTTGCTGTTATAAGAATGATCATGATGCCCTCATGTCCGTATTTTATTTATCGACATCTCTATCTCTAAACATGTGGACATATTTTTCGTTATCGGCCTCCGCTTGAGGACAAGCGAGGTCTAAGCTTGGGGGAGTTGATACGTCCATTTTGTATCATGCTTTTATATTGATATTTATTACATTATGGGCTGTTATTACACATTATGTCACAATACTTATGCCTATTCTCTTTTATTTTACAAGGTTTGCATGAAGAGGGAGAATGCCGGCAGCTGGAATTCTAGGCTGGAAAAGGAGCAAATATTAAAGACCTATTCTGCACAACTCCAAAAGTCCTGAAACTTCACGGAGGCACGTTTTGGAATATATAAAAAATACTGGAGAAAGAATCAACCAGAGGGGGCCCACACACTGGCCACGAGGGTGGGGGGCGCGCCCTACCCCCCTGGGCACGCCCCCCTGTCTCGTGGGCCCTTGGCAGGCCTCCGGTGCCCATCTTCTGCTATATGAAGTCTTTCGTCCGAGAAAAAATGAGGAGGAAGCTTTCGGGACGAAACACCGCCGCCACGAGGCGGAACCTGGCGAAACCAATCTAGGGCTCGGGCGGAGCTGTTCTGCCGGGGAAACATCCCTCCGGGAGGGGGAAATGATCACCATCGTCATCACCATCGATCCTCTCATCGGGAGGGGGTCAATCTCCATAAACATCTTCAGCAGCACCATCTCATCTCAAACCCTAGTTCATCTCTTGTATCCAATCTTTGTCTCAAAACCTCAGATTGGTACCCGTGGGTTGCTAGTAGTGTTGATTGTAGTTGATGCTAGTTGGTTTATTTGGTGGAAGATCATATGTTCAGATCCTTTATGCATATTAATACCCCTCTGATTATGAACATGAATATGATTTGTGGGTAGTTACGTTTGTTCCTGAGGACATGGGAGAAGTCTTGCTATAAGTAGTCATGCGAATTTGGGATGATTTTCCAAGGAAGGGCAGTACCCAAGCACCGGTCCACCCACATATCAAATTATCAAAGTAACGAACGCGAATCATATGAACGTGATGAAAACTATTTTGACGATAATTGTCATGTGTCCTCAGGAGCGCTTTCCTTCATATAAGAGTTTGTTCAGGCTTGTCCTTTGCTATAAAAAGGATTGGGCCACCTTGCTGCACTTTGTTTACTTTTGTTACTTGTTACCCGTTACAAGTTACCTTATCACAAAACTATCTGTTACCGATAATTTCAGTGCTTGCAGAGAATACCTTACTGAAAACCGCTTGTCATTTCCTTCTGCTCCTCGTTGGGTTCGACACTCTTACTTATCGGAAGGACTACGATAGATCCCCTATACTTGTGGGTCATCAGGAGGTGAGGTGTTCTTGAGCTCGATGAGCTGGTGAGGTGGTCAGGGTGGAATGGCTCCGATTCGAGATGCCTTGCTATGGTGGTGGCTAAGCCCTTTTTATAGTGGCCTTGGTCCTCTTCCCAAATGTAGGCGGGAAGGGATTCCACAAGGGCCAAATTTGAAGGGAGACAACTAGTACAAGCTATCCTGACAAAAGTAGTCTTCGCGTGCAAAAGGCTCTGGTGGTGACGCTGTAGTGGGCTCCGCGATGACCTCCATCCTACCGTCCTGGCGGTCTTGGTCTCGTTGCACTGATATGGAAACCTTTGCCTCATGCCTCGGGACCCCGCGCCTGCGCTTGCCTCCTTAGCACCAAAGAGGAAAATGGTACACTGCGCCCGCTGGCGCCCGCCTGGCCTTGATCGTCATGGCTCACGTTATGTGAACCTCGCGAGGTGCACCTTGCATAGATATCTCCGCTCCTCGGGAGCCAACCTAGTGAGGCTGCCCCAAGGGAGGTCTTGGTGTCGTCCGCCTCGCGAGGCTTGGCCCCTCGCGAGGGTCTTGAGTTGTTGCTTGCCGAAGCTGGGCCGTATCGGGCCGTTGATGGAGCCACGCCACAGGCCGCATGAAGGCAAGTCTGGGTACCCCCGTTCCCAGGACGCAGATAGTAGCCCCCGGGCCCAAGGCGAGCTCGAACTTGGCTTCGAGGAGAAGCCAAAGGGCAATTGTGGAGCACCACGGGCCCCAACCGCCTGCGGCCTCGGTTGACGCGTGGCGATCGATGGGACGTGGGCGCCTCCGCTTCCCCACGCTGCCTCGGCAACCGTTCGACTTGACGAGACCCTGCTGCATGCAGAAGAATCCATCAATACGTGTGATCGTGGAGGCCGGCGGTTGGCCTCCTTCTGGCTATAAATGAGGGGAGGGGTAGAGCCCCCCTCGCTCATCTTTGTCTTCTCGCCGCCTGCTCCTTCTTCTTTGTCCGAGCCCCGCCGTCTTGCCGCAGCTCCCATGGTGCCGACGAAGAGGTTCTCGGCCACGGAGAAGGGGATGGCTCGCCAGGAGGGGCCCGGCTCGCCGCCGCCCCCGCCCAAGAGGGGGCGGGGCCGCCCCCGCAAGCACATCGTGACTCCTGCTGTGGCTCCTTGGGGGCGCGGGCGTACTCCTTCGGGGACCGGTGTCGTCCTCGGCGGTCGCAGTGGTGCTTCCTCTCGCGGCGGGGGCCACTCGAGGTGGGGCAGCCCTTGCACTGAGGGGGCGCACCATGGTCGCCCGGCCTCCTCGGCCGCGCTTCCATTCGGCGGAGGTGCTCCTGGAGTTCGTCGTGTGGTCGGAGAGGCCGGCCGACACCTGGCTCCAGCTCCCGCGCTCCTTTGCCGGCGAGCTGCCGGCCACGGGTCTCGTCGGCTTCTAGTTGCAAGCCAACGGCTGCTGCAGCAAGGCCTCATGGGCCGCAGTGGAGGTTTCCGCCTCGGGCAACGCGGTCCTGGCCCGCGGCTAGCAGATGTTCGCCTGCGCGCGCGGCCTGAGCAGGAGTTGCACCCTCCACTTCAAGTATGATGGCGTTGCGACCCTCTATGTGAGGGTGTTTGCGGAAGATGGTCGCCGCGCAGGGTGCTGCCCCGAAGATAGCAACAACGACGGTGGGCTTGGCCTTGACAACGGCCGCGATGGCGTGGAAGGCGAGCTTTCCCTCGGCGACGGCTGCGGTCGAGGACGGCGGCAGGTCATCCCGCCGCGCTATGGTGAAGCGCGAGGAAGGCTCCAGGTCAGTCCGGGGGGCCCTTGGAGCCAACCCTCACGAGCTGCTGCGGTTATGCGTGCCGCTTTTGCTTATCCTGTCCTTTCTTCCTGCATTTCAGAAACAAGCATGGGGCCGTGCGGGGGCGTGTAATGAACTACGGTATTTATGCTACTATGTTATGCTTATTGCTCTGATGTTATGCCGCGGTGCTCAATCTCCAAATGGGTATGGTAGGATACTTATCTTGATACGCTTGCGGTAGTTCCCCTCCTCACGAGAGCACGCGTTCTACTACCTGGTGAGGCCCTTCTTGCTGTTGGCTCGGGAGTCTCCAACCTCAGGGGGTGTCACGAACACTACAAAAAAAAGACACACCCTTGACATTTTGGGCCGAACGAATTTTTTTTCTGTCATACTTATGACACTTCTATGACGATAATTGTGACAAAACCTGGTATCATCATAGATGTGGTGGGGTCCTACTTCTATGACAAAAAATCATGACAAAAAATGGGCTTTTCGTCCTGGGCGGGCCAGAGATGCAGCTGCATGACATTCTTTGGGCCCTCCATGACGGAAAAAACCGTGGTAGAAGCGACGGCGAGGAAAATATCGGGGTGTTCCCGGTTACGGTGGGTGGTCGAGGCCGAGCGATGCGCGTTTCTCTCGTACACACACGCGCGTGGGTGCGAGGTGTTGGGCTCTAACTGAACCCGAGCAAGGCGTTGGGCTCTAACTGAACCCGAGCGATTGCACTGCAGGCTACGCATTACTGAACCCGAGCGATCGATCGATGGCTGTTAACTGAACCCGATCGAGCGATTCCTTCGCTACTGCTGCTAACTGAAGCTGATCGATGCTGCCTCTGGATGAACAGTGAGCGTTGCTGGGGGGTTTGGATGAACAGTTCCAGTGGGGGTGGATGAAAAGGACCCCGTGGTGTTGCCTCTGGATGAACAGGACCCCGATCGATCGAGCCGGTTGGGGCTGGATGAACAGGACCCCGTGGAGGGCTGGATGAACAGGACCACCCCGTGGAGGGCTGGATGAACAGTAGATGGTGGAGGGCTGGATGAACAGTAGCCTGTGGAGGGGTGGTTGAACAGGAGCCCGTGGAGACGGCTAGTTGAACAGTAGCCGGTGGAGTAGCGCGCGGTGGAGGCTGGATGAACAGGAGCCCGTGGATGAACAGTCGCAGGTGGAGGCTGGAGGAGGTCAATGGTGGATGAACAGTAGCCCGTGGAGGCTGGAGGGGGTCGACGGTGGAGATGAACAGTATCCCGTGGAGTCCCGTTTTGCGTATGCCACACCCCTCCCGATGAACAGGACCCCCGTTTCGACCGTAGCGCTCCAACACAAGTCCGTTTCCTCCGTTTTGCGGTACGTCACACCCCTCCCGATCAACATGACCCCCGTTTCGACCGTAGGAGGCCCGTTTCCTCCGTTTTGCGGTACGCTAGACCCCTCCCGATGAACAGGATCCCGTTTCGACCGTGGCCGATCGAACAGAAGGCCGTTTCCTCCGTTCTGCGGTACGCCAGGCCTCATTTCCATCGGCTGTTCCGTCCAAGCCCTCCCGATGAACACGACGACGCATTCCGTTCCGACCCAGCCGGTTGGCTCCCCATGAACACGACGACGACACAGTTTCTCCGTTCCGACCCAGCCATGTACACAAGCCCTGGCCATACATATGCGCGAGTAGGCGTTCGAGACCCCGCCCGTATGTACGTATGTAGCCGTATTTTCTTTCATGCACACTGGCCGCTGTACGTACGTGTACATGCTACGTGTGCGCCTCTACTACGACACGTGCGCGCCTCTACATCGACCAGTATGTACATACATGTTTGCGACCAGAATGACAACGCTACGTACGCTTCGACCAGGTGGGTCCCGGCTGTCAGGCACTTCCTTGCGTGCGAAGATGTAGCTGGTGGGTCCGAGCAGTCAGGGGGGCGAATGGTTTTTTTTGCCTAGACGCACTTCCTTGCGTGCGAAGATGTAGCTGGTGGGTCCCAGCAGTCAGGGGGAAACATTTTTTTCATGAAATACGGTGGCCCGTCCGGTGGGTCCCCGCTGTCAGGTGGAGGAATAATTATTTTGCGCGTAATAAGGAGGCACTTCCTTGCTGCGGCCGTGGACCCAGCTGTCAGCCTCTCCACGTACAGTACTCTTCCGATGGAAGTTGTTCCTTGACCTCGTTGACCATGCCGCGCCGAGAGCACCAGGGCGGTTGACGATGGCGAGGCCTAGTAAGGGCAGGACGCGGAGCCGGGGAAGACGCGGCAGTGGAACCAGTGTACAAGGGTTCACTGGTTCGGCTGCGGTGTGAGGCTGCCGTTCCGCAGGGCCTGGCCAGTGGTGGGAATAGTAGGGAGCGGTGAGGCCTCTGCGGCAGCACAGCCGGCCACGGGAGGCAGGAGCATGCGACATGACCGGCGCTGCTTTGGGCGGCTGGAGCAAGAAGACCAGAGGTTGAAGAAGCACTACGGCCATTGGATGGACATCGTACGGTCACTGGAGCTAGAATCGTTCATATTGACTAAGTTGACAAAGCACTCCGTCCCCGTCAACTTAGTTGGCCCACAAGTCAGCCACCCACCAAGGTGGGTCCCAACTAGCAGGGGGGTATTCATTTTTTTGTGCATAATAAGGAGGCACTTCCGGTGGGTCCGAGCTGACAGCGGGGGGAACTTTTTTTTGCGAAATACGGTGGCCCTTCCGGTGGGTCCCAGTAGTCAGGGGGAACATTTTTTTCGCCAAATACGGTGGCCCGTCTGGTGGGTCCCTGCTGTCAGGTGGAGGAATAATTATTTTCCGCGTAATAAGGAGGCACTTCCTTGCAGCTGCCGTGGACCCAGCTGTCAGCCTCTCCACGTACAGTACTATTCCGATGGAATTCGTTCCTTGACCACATTGACCATGCCGTGCCGAGAGCACCGGGGCGGTGGACGACGGCGAGGCCTAGGAAGGGGACGACGCGGAGTCGGGGAAGACGCGGCAGTGGATGCCCACGCGTAGAGGAGTATGAGGGTTCACTGGTTCGCTGCGGTGTGAGGCTGCCGTCGCCGCAGAATAACAGGGGCTGTGGGTGAGTAGAGGGATGGCCTGGCCAGCAGTGGGAGTAGTAGGGGCGGTGAGGCCTCCTTCGCATCGCAGCCAAAAATGGGAGGCAGGAGCACGAGGCACAACCAGCCTGGTTTGGGTGGCTGGAGCAGGAAGACCAGAGGTTGAAGAAGCACTACGGCCGTTGGATGGACATCGTATGGTCACTGTGTTGGAAATATGCCCTAGAGGCAATAATAAATGGTTATTATTATATTTCTTTGTTCATGATAATTGTCTATTGTTCATGCTATAATTGTATTGTCCGGAAATCGTAATACATGTGTGAATACATAGACCACAACATGTCCCTAGTAAGCCTCTAGTTGACTAGCTCGTTGATCAACAGATAGTCATGGTTTCCTGACTATGGACATTGGATGTCATTGATAACGGGATCACATCATTAGGAGAATGATGTGATGGACAAGACCCAATCCTAAGCATAGCATAAAAGATCGTGTAGTTTCGTTTGCTAGAGCTTTTCCAATGTCAAGTATCTTTTCCTTAGACCATGAGATCGTGCAACTCCCGGATACCGTAGGAGTGCTTTGGGTGTGCCAAACGTCACAACGTAACTAGGTGACTATAAAGGTGCACTACAGGTATCTCCGAAAGTGTCTGTTGGGTTGGCACGGATCGAGACTGGGATTTGTCACTCCGTGTGACGGAGAGGTATCTTTGGGCCCACTCGGTAATGCATCATCATAATGAGCTCAATGTGACTCAGGTGTTAGTCATGGGATCATGCATTGCGGTACGAGTAAAGAGACTTGCCGGTAACGAGATTGAACAAGGTATTGGGATACCAACGATCGAATCTCGGGCAAGTAACATACCGATTGACAAAGGGAATTGTATACGGGATTGATTGAATCCTCGACACCGTGGTTCATCCGATGAGATCATCGTGGAACATGTGGGAGCCAACATGGGTATCCAGATCCCGCTGTTGGTTATTGACCGGAGAGGCGTCTCGGTCATGTCTGCATGTCTCCCGAACCCGTAGGGTCTACACACTTAAGGTTCGGTGACGCTAGGGTTGTAGAGATATATGTATACGGAAACCCGAAAGTTGTTCGGAGTCCCGGATGAGATCCCGGACGTCACGAGAGGTTCCGGAATGGTCCGGAGGTGAAGAATTATATATAGGAAGTCCAGTTTCGGCCACCGGGAAAGTTTCGGGGGTTACCGGTATTGTACCGGGACCACCGGAAGGGTCCCGGGGGTCCACCGGGTGGGGCCACCTATCCCGGAGGGCCCCATGGGCTGAAAGTGGTAGGGAACCAGCCCCTAGTGGGCTGGGCGCCCCCCCATGGCCTCCCCCATGCGCCTAGGGTTGCAAACCCTAGGGTGGGGGACTTCCCCCTTGCCTTGGGGGGCAAGGCAACCCCTTCCCCCCCTTTGGCCGCCGCCCCCCCTTGAGATCTCATCTCTAGGGCCGGCGCCCCCCCAGGGGGCCTATATAAAGGGGGGGGGGAGGGAGGGCAGCAACCTACAGCCTTGGGCGCCTCCCTCCTCCCCTGCAACACCTCTCTCTCTCTCGCAGAAGCTCGGCGAAGCCCTACCGGTGACCCGCTACATCCACCACCACGCCCTCGTGCTGCTGGATCTCCATCAACCTCTCCTTCCCCCTTGCTGGATCAAGAAGGAGGAGACGTCGCTGCACCGTACGTGTGTTGAACGCAGAGGTGCCGTCCGTTCGGCACTCGGTCATCGGTGATTTGGATCACGGCGAGTACGACTCCGTCATCCACGTTCATTGGAACGCTTCCACTCGCGATCTACAAGGGTATGTAGATGCACTCCTTTCCCCTCGTTGCTAGTAGACTCCATAGATGCATCTTGGTGAGCGTAGGAAAATTTTAAATTATGCTACGATTCCCAACAGTGGTATCAGAGCCAGGTTTATGCGTAGTTACTATGCACGAGTAGAACACAAAGAAGTTGTGGGCGTTGAGTTTGCCAATTCTTCTTGCCGCTACTAGTCTTTTCTTGTTTCGGCGGCATTGTAGGATGAAGCGGCCCGGACCGACCTTACACGTACGCTTACGTGAGACAGGTTCCACCGACTGACATGCACTAGATGCATAAGGTGGCTAGCGGGTGTCTGTCTCTCCTACTTTAGTCGGAACGGATTCGATGAAAAGGGTCCTTATGAAGGGTAAATAGAAATTGGCAAATCACGTTGTGGTCATACGTAGGTAAGAAAACGTTCTTGCTAGAAACCTACAAACCACGTAAAAACTTGCAACAACAATTAGAGGACGTCTAACTTGTTTTGCAGCAAGTGCTATGTGATGTGATATGGCCAGAAGATGTGATGAATGATATATGTGATGTATGAGATTGATCATATTCTTGTAATAGGAATCACGACTTGCATGTCGATGAGTATGACAACCGGCAGGAGCCATAGGAGTTGTTTTTATTATTTTGCATGACCTGCGTGTCATTGAATAACGCCATGTAAATTACTTTACTTTGTTGCTAAACGCGTTAGCCATAGAAGTAGAAGTAATCGTTGGCGTGACGACTTCATGAAGACACAATGATGGAGATCATGATGATGGAGAACATGGTGTCATGCCGGTGATGAAGATGATCATGGTGCCCCGAAGATGGAGATCAAAGGAGCATGATGATATTGGCCATATCATGTCACTATTTGATTGCATGTGATGTTTATCATGTTTTTGCATCTTATTTGCTTAGGGCGACGGTAGTAAGTAAGATGATCCCTTATAATTTCAAGAAAAGTGTTCACCCTAACTGTGCACCGTTGCGAAGGTCCGTTGTTTCGAAGCACCACGTGATGATCGGGTGTGATAGATTCTAACGTTCGAATACAACGGGTGTTGACGAGCCTAGCATGTACAGACATGGCCTCGGAACACACGCAATACACTTAGGTTGACTTGACGAGCCTAGCATGTACAGACATGGCCTCGGAACACGGAGGACCGAAAGGTCGAGCATGAGTCGTATAGAAGATACGATCAACATGGAGATGTTCACCGATCTTGACTAGTCCGTCTCACGTGATGATCGGACACGGCCTAGTTGAACTCGGATCATGTTTCACTTAGATGACTAGAGGGATGTCTATCTGAGTGGGAGTTCATTAAATAATTCGATTATATGAACTCAATTATCATGAACTTAGTCTAAAATCTTTACACTATGTCTTGTAGATCAAATGGCCAACGTTGTCCTCAATTTCAACGCGT
Source organism: Aegilops tauschii subsp. strangulata (assembly GCF_002575655.3). Classification (NCBI taxonomy): domain Eukaryota; kingdom Viridiplantae; phylum Streptophyta; class Magnoliopsida; order Poales; family Poaceae; genus Aegilops; species Aegilops tauschii. The sequence continues at coordinate 286,530,885 of NC_053040.3, read as the reverse complement.
TCCTAGAGAAAACCAAGCTGAAAGATGATGGCAGCAACTATACGGACTGGGTCCGGAACCTGAGGCTCATCCTCATAGTAGCCAAGAAAGATTATGTCTTGGAAGCACCGCTAGGTGATGCACCAATCCCACAGAACCAAGACGTTATGAACGCTTGGCAATCACGTGCTGATGATTACTCCCTCGTTCAGTGCGGCATGCTTTACAGCCTAGAACCGGGTCTCCAAAAGCGTTTTGAGAAACATGGAGCATACGAGATGTTCGAGGAGCTGAAATTAGTTTTTCAAGCTCATGCCCGGGTCGAGAGATATGATGTCTCCGACAAGTTCTTCAGTTGTAAAATGGAGGAGAACAGTTCTATTAGTGAGCACATACTCAGAATGTCTAGGTTGCACAACCACTTGTCTCAGCTGGGAGTTAATCTCCCGGATGACGCGGTCATTGACAGAATCCTCCAGTCGCTTCCACCAAGCTACAAGAGCTTTGTGATGAACTACAATATGCAGGGGATGGAAAAGACCATTCCCGAGGTATATTCAATGCTGAAATCAGCGGAAGGGGAGATCAAAAAGGAACATCAAGTGTTGATGGTGAATAAAACCACTAAGTTCAAGAAGGGCAAGGGTAAGAAAAACTTCAAGAAGGACGGCAAGGGAGTTGCTGCGCCCGGTAAACCAGTTACTGGGAAGAAGTCAAAGAATGGACCCAAGCCCGAGACTGAGTGCTTTTATTGCAAGGGAAGTGGTCACTCGAAGCGGAATTGCCCCAAATACTTAGCAGACAAGAAGAAGGCCGGCAACACCAAAGGTATATGTGATATACATGTAATTGATGTGTACCTTACCAGTACTCGTAGTAGCTCCTGGGTATTTGATACCGGTGCGGTTGCTCATATTTGTAACTCAAAACAGGAACTACGGAATAAACGGAGACTGGCGAAGGACGAGGTGACGATGCGCGTCGGGAATGGTTCCAAGGTCGATGTGATCGCCGTCGGCACGCTACCTCTGCATCTACCCACGGGATTAGTTTTAAACCTCAATAATTGTTATTTAGTGCCAGCTTTGAGCATGAACATTGTATCTGGATCTCGTTTAATTCGAGATGGCTACTCATTTAAATCCGAGAATAATGGTTGTTCTATTTATTTGAGAGATATGTTTTATGGTCATGCCCCGCTGGTCAATGGTTTATTTTTGATGAATCTCGAACGTGATTTTACACATGTTCATAGTGTGAATACCAAAAGATGTAAAGTTGATAACGATAGTCCCACATACTTGTGGCACTGCCGCCTTGGTCACATTGGTGTCAAGCGCATGAAGAAGCTCCATGCAGATGGACTTTTGGAGTCTCTTGATTACGAATCATTTGACACGTGCGAACCATGCCTCATGGGTAAGATGACCAAGACTCCGTTCTCCGGAACAATGGAGCGAGCAACCAACTTATTGGAAATCATACATACCGATGTGTGCGGTCCAATGAGTGTTGAGGCTCGCGGAGGATATCGTTATGTTCTCACTCTTACTGATGACTTAAGTAGATATGGGTATGTCTACCTAATGAAACACAAGTCTGAAACCTTTGAAAAGTTCAAGGAATTTCAGAGTGAGGTTGAGAATCAACGTGACAGGAGAATAAAATTCTTACGATCAGATCGTGGTGGAGAATATTTAAGTCACGAGTTTGGTGCACACTTAAGGAAATGTGGAATAGTTTCACAACTCACGCCGCCTGGAACACCTCAGAGAAATGGTGTGTCCGAACGTCGTAATCGCACTCTATTGGATATGGTGCGATCTATGATGTCTCTTACTGATCTACCGCTCTTATTTTGGGGCTATGCTTTAGAGACTGCCGCATTCACTTTAAATAGGGCAGCGTCGAAATCCGTTGAGACAACATCGTATGAATTATGGTTTGGGAAGAAACCTAAGCTGTCGTTTCTAAAAGTTTGGGGATGCGATGCTTATGTCAAGAAACTTCAACCAGAAAAGCTCGAACCCAAGTCGGAAAAATGCGTCTTCATAGGATACCCTAAGGAAACTATTGGGTATACCTTCTACCTCAGATCCGAAGGCAAGATCTTCGTTGCCAAGAACGGGTCCTTTCTGGAGAAGGAGTTTCTCTCGAAAGAATTGAGTGGGAGGAAAGTGGAACTTGATGAGGTGATAGTCACCCCTTCTGAACCGGAAAGTAGCGAAGCGCAGGAAAATGTTCCTGTGGTGCCTACACCGACTGGGGAGGAAGTTAATGATGATGATCATGAAGCTTCGGATCAAGTTACTGAACTTCGTAGGTCCACAAGGACACGATCCGCACCAGAGTGGTACGGCAACCCTATCCTGGAAATCATGTTGTTAGACAACGGTGAACCTTCGAACTATGAAGAAGCGATGGCGGGCCCGGATTCCGACAAATGGCTAGAAGCCATGAAATCCGAGATAGAATCCATGTATGAAAACAAAGTATGGACTTTGACTGACTTGCCCGATGAGCGGCGAGCCATAGAAAACAAATGGATCTTTAAGAAGAAGACGGACGCAGATGGTAATGTGACCATCTACAAAGCTCGACTTGTCGCTAAGGGTTATCGACAAGTTCAAGGGGTTGACTACGATGAGACTTTCTCACCCGTAGCGAAGCTGAAGTCCGTCCGAATCATGTTAGCAATTGCCGCATACTATGATTATGAGATATGGCAGATGGACGTCAAAACGGCATTCCTTAACGGCTTCCTTAAGGAAGAGTTGTATATGATGCAGCCGGAAGGTTTTGTCGATCCTAAGAATGCTAACAAAGTATGCAAGCTCCAGCGCTCAATCTATGGGCTGGTGCAAGCATCTCGGAGTTGGAACGTTCGCTTTGATGAGATGATCAAAGCATTTGGGTTTACACAGACTTTTGGAGAAGCCTGTGTTTACAAGAAAGTGAGTGGGAGCTCTGTAGCATTTCTCTTATTATATGTGGATGACATATTATTGATGGGAAATGATATAGAATTCTTGGAAAGTATTAAGGCCTATTTGAATAAGTGTTTTTCAATGAAGGACCTTGGAGAAGCTACTTATATATTAGGCATCAAGATCTATAGAGATAGATCAAGACGCCTCATTGGTCTTTCACAGAGTACATACCTTGACAAGATATTGAAGAAGTTCAGTATGGATCAGTCCAAGAAGGGGTTCTTGCCTGTATTGCAACGTGTGCAATTGAGCACGGCTCAATGCCCGACCACGGCAGAAGATATAGAAAAGATGAGTGTCATCCCCTATGCCTCGGCCATAGGGTCTATTATGTATGCCATGCTGTGTACCAGACCTGATGTAAACCTTGCCGTAAGTTTGGTAGGAAGGTACCAAAGTAATCCCGGCATGGAACACTGGATAGCGGTCAAGAATATCCCGAAGTACCTGAAAAGGACTAAGGATATGTTTCTCGTTTATGGAGGTGACGAAGAGCTCGTCGTAAAGGGTTACGTCGACGCTAGCTTCGACACAGATCTGGATGACTCGAAGTCACAGATCGGATACGTGTATGTTTTGAATGGAGGAGCAGTAAGCTGGTGCAGTTGCAAGCAAAGCGTCGTGGCGGGATCTACATGTGAAGCGGAGTACATGGCAGCCTCAGAGGCAGCACAGGAAGCAGTCTGGATGAAGGAGTTCATTACCGACCTAGGGGTGATTCCCAAAGCATCGGGCCCGATAACTCTCTTCTGTGACAACACTGGAGCTATTGCCCTTGCGAAGGAGCCCAGGTTTCACAGGAAGACCAGGCATATCAAGCGTCGCTTCAACTCCATTCGTGAAAGTGTTTAAAATGGAGACATAGATATTTGTAAAGTACACACGGACCTGAATGTAGTAGATCCGTTGACTAAACCTCTCCCTAGAGGAAAACATGATCAACACCAGGACGCAATGGGTGTTCGATTCATCACAATGTAACTAGATTATTGACTCTAGTGCAAGTGGGAGACCGTTGGAAATATGCCCTAGAGGCAATAATAAATGGTTATTATTATATTTCTTTGTTCATGATAATTGTCTATTGTTCATGATATAATTGTATTGTTCGGAAATCGTAATACATGTGTGAATACATAGACCACAACATGTCCCTAGTAAGCCTCTAGTTGACTAGCTCGTTGATCAACAGATAGTCATGGTTTCTTGACTATGGACATTGGATGTAATTGATAACGGGATCACATCATTAGGAGAATGATGTGATGGACAAGACCCAATCCTAAGCATAGCATAAAAGATCGTGTAGTTTCGTTTGCTAGAGCTTTTCCAATGTCAAGTATCTTTTCCTTAGACCATGAGATCGTGCAACTCCCGGATACCGTAGGAGTGCTTTGGGTGTGCCAAACGTCACAACGTAACTGGGTGACTATAAAGGTGCACTACGGGTATCTCCGAAAGTGTCTGTTGGGTTGGCACGGATCGAGACTGGGATTTGTCACTCCGTGTGACAGAGAGGTATCTCTGGGCCCACTCGGTAATGCATCATCATAATGAGCTCAATGTGACTAAGGCGTTAGTCACGGGATCATGCATTGCGGTACGAGTAAAGAGACTTGCCGGTAACGAGATTGAACAAGGTATTGGGATACCGACGATCGAATCTCGGGCAAGTAACATGCCGATTGACAAAGGGAATTGTATACGGGTTTGATTGAATCCTCGACACCGTGGTTCATCCGATGAGATCATCGTGGAACATGTGGGAGCCAACATGGGTATCCAGATCCCGCTGTTGGTTATTGACCGGAGAGGCGTCTCGGTCATGTCTGCATGTCTCCCGAACCCGTAGGGTCTACACACTTAAGGTTCGGTGACGCTAGGGTTGTAGAGATATATGTATGCGGAAACCCGAAAGTTGTTCGAAGTCCCGGACGAGATCCCGGACGTCACGAGAGGTTCCGGAATGGTCCGGAGGTGAAGAATTATATAGGAAGTCCAGTTTCGGCCACCGGGAAAGTTTCGGGGGTTACCGGTATTGTACCGGGACCACCGGAAGGGTCCCGGGGGTCCACCGGGTGGGGCCACCTATCCCGGAGGGCCCCATGGACTGAAAGTGGTAGGGAACCAGCCCCTAGTGGGCTGGGCGCCCCCCCATGGGCCTCCCCCCATGCGCCTAGGGCTGCAAACCCTAGGGTGGGGGACTTCCCCCTTGCCTTGGGGGGCAAGGCAACCCCTTCCCCCCCTTTGGCCGCCGCCCCCCCTTGAGATCTCATCTCTAGGGCCTGCGCCCCCCAGGGGGCCTATATAAAGGGGGGAGGGAGGGCAGCAACCTACAGCCTTGGGCGCCTCCCTCCTCCCCTGCAACACCTCTCTCTCTCTCTCTCTCTCTCTCTCTCTCTCTCTCGCAGAAGCTCGGCGAAGCCCTGCCGGAGACCCGCTACATCCACCACCACGCCGTCGTGCTGCTGGATCTCCATCAACCTCTCCTTCCCCCTTGCTGGATCAAGAAGGAGGAAACGTCGCTGCACCGTACGTGTGTTGAACGCGGAGGTGCCGTCCGTTCGGCACTCGGTCATCGGTGATTTGGATCACGGCGAGTACGACTCCGTCATCCACGTTCATTGGAACACTTCCGCTCGCGATCTACAAGGGTATGTAGATGCACTCCTTTCCCCTCGTTGCTAGTAGACTCCATAGATGCATCTTGGTGAGCGTAGGAAAATTTTAAATTATGCTATGATTCCCAACACACTGGAGCTAGAATCATGCATATTGACTAAGTTGACAAAGCCCTCCGTCCCCGTCAACTTAGTAGGCCCACAAGTCAGCCTGCCACTATACCAGGTCCCATCTAGCAGGGGGAGTATTCATTTTTTGTGCGTAATAAGGAGGCACTTCCTTGTGTGCGAAGATATAGTTGGTGGGTCCGAGCTGTCAGCGGCGGTAACATTTTTTTCACAAAATACAGAGGCCCTCTCGGTGGGTCCCAAATGTCAGGTGGAGGAATCATTATTTTGTGCGTAATAAGGAGGCATTTCCTTGCGTGCGGCCGTGGACCCAACTGTCAGCCTCTCCACGTACAGTCCACTTCACATGCATGTCGGTCGTTGACCATGTTGACCAGGCCGCGCCGAGAGCACCAGGGCGGTGGACGATGGCGAGGCTTAGGAAGGGAACGACACGGAGGTAGGGAAGAGTCGGCAGTTGTTTCCCACGCGGAGGGGAGTATGACTGTACGAGCGTTTACTGGTTCGTCTGCCATCGCCGGAGAATAACAACAGGTGTGGGTGAGTAGAGGGATGGCTAGGCCAGCGATGGCAGTACGGTGGGGCGGTGAGGCCTGCGTGCCAGCACAGCCGGCCGCAGGGAGGAGGGAGCAGGCAGTCCCGCCGACGCTTGTTTGAGCGGCTGGAGCAGGAAGAGCAGAGATTGAAGAAGCACGACGGTCGTTGGATGGACATCCAATAGTCAGTGCTTGTGCGTCAGCCTTTTTTTAGGAAAGCCACAAATCTATGGAAAACAGCATACAACCCATCTGCCATTATTTCTAATAATTTACATCCCATTTGCTAATTCTTAAGGTTTTTTTGAGCCCATATTCTTTTTGTTAGCATTACAGCCCATATTGTGGCCACGGTTAAAAAATTATACGAAATTTTGCATATTTCGGTGCGGCCCGAACTGTTTTTAATCATGTAATTTCGAGTCACATTCAAACTGATTTTAAAAATAAATGTATATCAATATAAAATCCAACAAATTGTCCACACATAAAAATTAATGCAATTTAAAATCTTGAAATGAAAAAAAAGAAATTTGAAACTAATTGCTGGTTTGATGTGATTTAACAATGTACAACCCATTTCTCATTACTGATAGGCCATTTTCTCGGCAGCCGAATGAAGCTCTCCTCGTCTTGAAAGATTTGTAGCCCAACAGGCCTGACAAAGAGGCTTACTTGGCAAATCACAAAAAAACTGGGCTAGCCATTTTCAAAAAGAAAAAAACTACTGGGCTGGTCTGTGGTAAACATAAAAGAGAAGGTTTTCTAGACAGGCCAGAGTGCCCCGCACAGCCCAGTTGACACCCTGCTTCCGTCTCAAAAACAAATTAGATAAATGCCACTCCAATTATGGCGATTCATAAAAATGCCACTTCAATTTCCAACCTTTGAAAAATGCCACTGCAATTTTTGCAAACTTTGGAAAATGCCACTGTAGTTTGCAAACTTTGAAAAATGCCACTCCAGACTTCGAAAATTGCCACTGGAAATGGCATGAAATGGCATTTTTCAAAGTTTGGAAATTGCAGTGGCATTTCTCAGAAACACCAGATTTGGAGTGGCATTTATCAAATTAACCCAAAACAAAAATAACTGGGCGAGCTGCTGGGTCCCTGGTGTCAACCGCTCGTTGTGCAATTCTCTCGTTTATTGACTACGTTGACAATGGCATGGGACCCAGATGTCAGAAATCCATTAGGAGGAGCCATTTTTTTATTGGCTTGAAATAAGGAGGCACTTGCTTGCGTACTGCCATGACCTTGGCGGGTCCCTGCTGTCATCCTCTCCACGTACAATCATCTCCTGATTGTGTACGCGTCAACTTGGTAGGCCCACAAGTCAGCCTGTAAACCCGTGGAGGACAAATACAACCCATTTAAGAAAATAACAACCCATTCCATACGTTCAAACGGAAAGTTCAACATTCAGAGCAAAGTAACAGGTCTGATCCACATATAGAGTACTGAATTTCCACGTTGACAACCATCATAGCCAAGTTAACTATCTACTCCCACTAATACTCTAGTAGCGTACAAGTACTAACTTACTCTTAGCTAACTAGACGATGCCGGCCGCCATCTGCGGTACACGCTAAACGCCAGCACCGGCGTCCTCCGCCTCGCCTCGGACTTGCCAGAGGTGCGATAGGGCACGTTGCTCGCGCGCGTTGGCCCTTTCCATGCCAGCGTGGTCCACCGAAGCTTCGGCTTCTAAGCGGGAAACCCACTTGACGAGCTGGTAGTAAAAATCGACGTCGCGAACGCGTGCGTGCCCGACAGCCGCCAGGGCTATTTGTCGAGTGCCGGCCTCCACGTAGTCGGCCCAGTTGCAGGCGCTCTGCTCGCGACTCAGAGCGTCGGTGCCCTGCTGCTCCATGTCCCGCTGGCGGCGCAAATCAGCGATACGCTGCTCCTCCGCCAAGCGGTCGCGCTCCAACAATTCCTGCTCCTCCGCCAGGCGATCGTGCTCCAACAAGTCCTCGATCTCCGCATTGCCATCTAAAGACCGATAGAATGCCTCCTCCCTCAGTCTGCATTCCGGTGAAAAACCGAACACTAGTTCCGGCGGTGACCGCCTCCGGCCTCGCCTATCACGGACGGGCGGGGGCATGGAGGACGTGGCGAGAGCAAGGTTAAGTGGCGAGCGACGTCGGGCCGGTGGGGGCTTATGAGGATAGGGCAAGTTGGGTCATGGTGCCACCATAGAAGGCCGGGAAACAGTACTTGTAGGCGGAAGGTAGTGCGACGGTCATCGAAATTCAATGCATAATTAAGCAGGCATGGCTTAGCGCGCCAGCTTGCCGTGGAAAACTAGAGATACTGAAATTATGACTGTGCCGTCCTGTCCCGTCCGTGCTGGGTCGCACGTCGACATGACGGTCAAACGAGTGCACTCGAATCGTCTCCCTCCTTGTCAATAATGATTCCATAGGTTTAAAAGGCCCGCAACAATTAAACCGCATCTTTTTTCGCATCAGTTAGCTGCCTTAATTACGACCGGCTGCATCTAGGCACTCAAAATCGCTCGCAACTAGTACACGGAGCAGCATGCAACGAGTCGCAGCCGAGGGCATTAGTTGATGAACTTTAGCTGGGAGATAAGGCATTTGCGAACGTTTTCGTTGGCAGTTTCTTCAGATTCGCATGGCATTTTCTTCAGAGCAACTTGTCAGTTTCTTCAGAGGTAGGCATTTTTATTCAAAAAACTGCCACTTCGGATCTCGCGTCGCAACTAAAACTGTCAGGAGCGCATTAGTAGGCTAGCTAGTGATCGATCAGTAACTTGTAAACACTGAGCGAACAGAAATAAGGAATTGTTAATGCATCTCAACGATTCACAGATCATATACAAATATGTAGCTCCAAAAGCAAAGATCAGCCACTTCGGATCTTGCGTCGCAACTAAAACCAACTAGTACGATTCCCATACATAAGATCAACATGTTAATGCATCTCAATGATTCACAGATCATATACAAATATGTGGCTCCAAAAGCAAAGATCTAGAAAAAAACATCTGTTCTGCCCACTAACATGGATGCTTCTCTTGGCACATTCAGTACAGACTGAAAGACAAATTTGTTTGTGAAGTCTACAATTCCTCTGGCAAACGTAAGTGGTTTCACCAACAGCTGGAACCATGAGAATGAACCACACATGATGGAGAAACATCCACTGGAATATGATTTGGTCTTCTCTCGATCATACGGCGAGACTATTTTTGGAATACAAACTTTAACTTAGGAAAAATGATGCCCATTGTATAATCAAACCAAAGCAATGAAGCACCTAGTGTTGGCCAATAAATAGTACAGTACTACTTTTTTGCAGTCCATGAAGTGACTATCCAATCTTTCTGTGTCTATTTTCAAATGGCACTGCATGCAGTGACTATACTATTCTCTTGTGCAGTTCAACCAAAATTGCAGTCACTTTGTGTGTTTGCAAATAGCAACTGGCAGACATCTCTGTCTGCACAAATATCAAGCAGCTAGTAAACATATACCACACCTTGTATTTTCGGTTTATACATGTCTCTTCCGCTTAGCATCTGTCATGTTTTGCACTGGACAATTTGATACAGTCATGTTTTGCCTTGGACAATTTCATACTGAATTGATTTCCTGGTTCAGAGCAGAAATATAGCGCCTATTCTTCTTCATACCAAGGATATCCATGTTCGAAGTGATGGAAGAGGTGAAATCGATACAACCGAAATTGAGCATCCAATCATTGAATCCTGTCCTGCACCTCCAATGTAGGTCCACCCTGCCAATAAATTCACATGCAAACCACTAGTATTACTATCTAATGACAGTACAAAAATAGTAGCAAGATAGTAGCAAACCATGTACCTTCGTAATGAACAACTCATAGTGCCACCAATTGGATATAAAGGTTTGGAAGAAAACATGCTCCTAATGTTGAACCAGTTGGACTTTTTGTGCAGTTCCACTAAAATCGAGCATGCCTGTTTGCATAGATATTGACAGTGTGATTACTATAAAAGTGGCACTACTTGAAGCATAGACTCACAAATATAAGCATTCCAATTTCTTAATGGGAAAAGGTAGCAAGACTGTTTTTAACCACCTGTTTGAAGGAATAAATAAGGCAACATTGGCTGATGTCAGCAAGGCATATATAGTTCTTTCTGAAAGAATGATCAATTCCTGACCTTTCCTCTTCTTTTAAGCATATTTTGTGCAGTTCAACTAAACTAAAATGCCATCACTGCCTTGACAATTCAGTGACACTGTACAAAAGGAAATGACTTAACATTACATCATGATGTCAGGTATGTAGTCGACAGGCATTAGAGACAAACTTATAGACCTCCTCCGATAACATAATGAACATTAATTTTAACAAAGGTGTGACTAGCTTTACCGGGATAATTTGAGTGAACTCTACACCCTCTGTTCCTTAATATAAGACATTTTCGCGGTTCAATTTAAAGTACCCAAACGTCTAGTATTTAGAAAAATTGGTAGTAGTTTTCTTGAGCACATATCTGGGAAAGCTTGCCACACTTTATTTATGTCCATACGCTAATGAAACACCATTCCAAATTTCGAATACTACAAATATACACTAATCTAGTGGCTAGTGCAACAGTAGAGTAGTTATTTTATTACAGGGTACAGTACAATGGTTTTACTGAACAGATTTCAATAAACTCCAGCACTGGAAGATTTCTATAAGAATTAACAATACAAAATGTGAAGGTAACACGTTTCAGCATTGGTATACTAGCTGTGCATGAGCATTAAACCAAATACAAAAGTCTGAAGGTAACTAGCATTATGAACTAATGACAGTATTAAAAATTGCAAACCATGTACCTCCAAGGTAAATATCATTTCGAACTCGGGGGGACCTTAAAAATTGCTATCCCAATCTTGATAATCAATCAAACATAAAAACTTGATCGAACGAATCAAGAGAACAGCCAGAGGAGGAGGTGCCCACTCTTGACCTTTCCTCTTGTCTTCATAATTTTTTGTGCAGTTTAACCAAAATAAAATGACATCAGCGCCTTGGCATTTTGGTGACACTGTACAAAAAAATTAACTTATCTCATGAAAGTGAGGTATGTAATATATAAGCATTAACAGTGCAAAAATCTAAAGGTAGTAACAAGTTTCATCGTTGGTATACTGGCTGTGCAGCAGCATTAGAATGCCTTAGCTGAAAAATCTTTAATACATCCACAATCAACAGCTAACCCTGAAATAATCCAGTGACATTAAATGGCATTGCTTAAATTTATTGGTGGCATTAGACTGAGTGCGGCATTAGTTAAATGTGGCATCACTTTAGCAGTAGCATTGCTTGACTTGACTGCTGGCGTTATACTAATAGCAAAAAAGTGACAATAAGAGCATGGGAGGCCCATATGGACAGTGGGCGCACTAGTACGATGTACCTCCACGGACGCATAGAGTGGTGAGGGAGGTATGGTTGCCCAGAGCAACAAATATCCAGGCAGCATATGTGGATTACATGCCATTTTTTTTCTATTTAGCCACCTTTTTCCTATGTGAGGACAACAAACCGATCGACCTGGTCATTCTCTATTGCGTTGTCATGCCTTTCTACCCTTCTCCAACCAAGAGACACGAGACTCGTTCCTTAGCTACTGATTTTCCCCTTTTCAACCTAGATGCGGGTTCGATGCCTACTCTCTTGGACAGTACAGTCTCCCTTCCTTTCCTCATTCAACCCAGACATGGATTAGTCTGCATGAAGTAGGGTTTCCTTTAATAGTGCAAATTAAGGTTTTCGTCTGCGTGACCAGCAGAGCAGAGGATAGCAAATTGGGAAGGTGGTGGAGTGGAAAAAGATCCACATGCAGTGACGTGGCAGATGGGGCAATAGAACAAGGGTATGGTTCGAAAAGAGGTAGCATACCTGAGGGTCGGCGGGAAGTGGCTTCGCTCGTGGTCATCGTCCTCCGCATGCACTACGGCAGCGAGCTTGGGGACGGAGGCCATCCCGCGCGGGTGCTAGGTCTGGGAGGACGGCCTTGTCGTCAGTGTGTGACCTCGCTCGCCGACGACGAGTGCGTCAACGCTGCACGTCCTTTTCTTCCCCGGCGGATCTGTGACCACCGGTGAGGAGGAGAGAGGCCGTCTTTTTTAGATCTGGAGAGAGGGTGATAGTGTGAGAAGAAAGTGGGCAGCCCTTAGCAAGAAAGCTCTGAAGCTCAAGCCTATATATCTTTTTTATACTACTAGTACTAGAGGTGGAGTAGTCGTAGAGTAGTTTATATTTTCTCTGCAAACAGTACCAGTTAGTCGTGCTTCAAAACTGAACGGCACGCCATTAAAAAAATAAAGGTCGATAACTAATGCGGCACCTCGGGCCAACGCGGCCAGATCGCATTTTGCATGAGAAATTACACACCATGTTTCGTTGACATGTGGTCCCGTTCCAACATGTCAGTGAGACGACGGCGAGTCGTTTTGTACAATTTCTGAAAGGACGTGTAGTCCGGGGTGCCTCTTCGTGTACCGTGGCAAACTGGCAACCGTCCACCGACTCTTCGCCTTTCCCTCTTGATGTGGAACTGTTGTCGCATGCTCTTCCTCCCTCCTCCATTTGCCTTCACCCTTCCTTCTGCCATTGTTCGATCGTCTTCTCCATGGAGGGAACAAGCCGGAAACGACCCAGTTATTCTTGCCACGATCTGAAAGATGACGTGGTGGGGGAACTCATTGATCGGTGCGACGTCATCACCTCGGCTAGCATGGCAGGTTCGTTCAAGAAAATTCTCGACTCAACTAATAACATCATTACAAGGAACACAAGGGTCCAGGAGCGGTTTGATCTCCCTTATCTTATTCGCTATAAGCATGTTCGCATGGGCGCGGACGAAGGAGGCCTCTCCTTATGCAAGTTGATGCCGCTTGATAACGATACGTGTGATGTCAAGATGCCATCGCTTCAGGGTAAGGCCTAGGCTGGCGCAAATGGATATTGGGTTGTTTATATTGGGTACAATTGCGAGCGGGAACTTGTGAATGTGTACACTCGTCAGCGGATTCCACTTCCAAAAATCTCTGAGTGCCCTGAGGTTGAGCACATAGATGATCTACGTACGTTCAAATACGATCATGGTGACTGTCGTCTACGGAAGATAGCAATTTCTCGAGTTCCCAACCGCTCTTGGAATTACGAGAACTATCAAGTTGTTGATATCTTCGACAAGCTTGTTGCCGTCGTTACTGATTCCACGGTTCGTCCATGGACATTGCTCAAAAATCAGTTTCTGTACATGGATGAGTACTGTGATGCAATTGAATACGAGGATCTTGTGTTTGCTGCCACCACTCGTGGCACTGTTTTTGCATGGGATCCTCGTAGTTTCTGTATGTTTGTCTTCCACGGTAATTATAATTGTTTCAGCCACATGCATGCGGGTTAGCAAGTTTCCCTTTACTAATTAACCTTCCTCTTGTGTTTCCAAGGTCCTGTGAACATTCCACCACCTATACTTGAAAATTTTTATAACCAAGGGGGAGATGACGATGGTGATGATCACGAGCATAACTTATATACTCAGTGGCGCCTGGCAACTAATTCCGATGGATCACCTCTTCTTGTCTGTATATAGTGCACTCTGATTGTTACTACTGAGGTAGCAGGTGTTGTCTTCCATGGTCGCCCTCTCTGGACCTATTCCAACACCCCTTGCAGGGTATTCGGGATGGATACTAGTGTGCTAGCACCAACACCTTCTCCCTGGTACAGTATTGGTAGTCTTGGAGCAAACTCGCTCTTCATTGGACCAAACTATCCAATGATGTTTGAAGGCAATCCAGCTGCTGTTGACACAGCGTTACTATCATTTATGAGAAGCAACTGTATCTATACCTCGGACATTGCGGTGGTTCCCTACCCTACTCCTGATATATGCCGCTTCAGCTTGGATGATCAGTCCCGCGTTGCTCTTCATATTGACAATAGCTGGCCCTTCCCAGAGAACTTATGGTTCAAAGCAAGCGTTTCCAACGCCAAGGATTGGTTGAGTTGAAGTTCATTTCATTGCTTATTATTTGTAGTGTGATGAAAACTTCAGTATTTACTGGAATGTTTTGTTGGAAATAATCTATAATCCAACATGTATCATCGTTGTCGTTGTGTGTTGATGACTTGTTGTATGTAATGAATGGTACATTTGCAAATGCGTGTCATAGACTCAATTTATGAATGGTTTTCGAGTCACTTCTTGGAGTGTGAGTATCGTAGTAGTATAGCCAGCATCCGGTTAGTATATGAAGTTGCCACATCACATAGAGCCAACCTAAAATTGGAGTACCAGATCTGAGATGCCACGTGTACCAGATGAATGACTCCAAGTTCGACCATCGTGATGCTAGGTGCGAGCCGAGGAACACTGTTGGAGAGACCCCCCTCATAATTTTCCTACATTGGTCGTTTGATTCATAGGATAGAATGCTATAGGATTTTTTTCCTATGTAATCATGTTTTAGTTGGCAATCTAGCATCCACTCCAACTTTTGTTTCACTTCCTTTGATCCTACGAAGAGAGTACTTGCTCTAAATGATGTGCCGCTGCAAGAGCCGCCTATATTAATTAACCATGCTCTAAAAAGGTGGACCAGCTTTGGCTGTAGTAGTATTGTACTAGGTTAGTAGGTGACCTTGCGCTTGGCTCTTCTCCTCTTCCGGAAGTCGAACAATAATGATGGCACTGTACTACTTCTGGCAATCTGACACCAAATGAACTGCTACACGTCCACCGCTTGTAAGCAAAAGTTTCTCCTCGTGCTGCGAGCCACCACGCACGCGTTGGCGAGGGAGAAGGCATAGTAAGCAAGCTTCTCGTCGTTCTGCGAGTTGACGGGACACATCAAAGTTACGTATTTATTAGTACTCTCTTCAAAAAGGGCCGGCCATGTCCATGGTTACCATCCCGTGCTCTGTCACTGAGTATGTGCACTATTCATGTGCCATCGTGGAGAAAAAATATTGCGTAGTACTAGGTGCCATCGAAGTGCATGACTCACTTACGCACTGCATATCTCCATTTTCTTGCATGACACGGCACCTTGATGCTAGATGTCCCGCGTGTCATGGAGGCATATAGTATGATTTTGTAAAATGGAGGCATATAGATGTCCCGTGTGTCATGGAGGCATATAGTATGATTTTGTAAAATGGAGGCATATAGATGTCCCGCGTGTCGGCAACAGGATGAACAAAGCTCATGTCTTAAATGAAAGAGTGGAAGAACATAGATTCCCGATGACCGAGAAGGAGCTACAAACCTCGGGGTGGAGCGTCTGCACTCATAATATTTTATATTATTCAGCGATATAAAATCAGCCAAATCTCTCCACGTTCCTATACCATTCTATAGTATGAGAATAAATTTGAATGTAAGCCATTGATTCACTCTACCCAATGGTCATAGTTGGAAAATCCAAACAAAACCAAGCATTGGATCAACTCTTTTTTCGAGATCAACTCTTTTAGCACTTAGATTGTTGCCACCTGCCCACCTAGCCCACCTATATATCCGCTCACGTGTGATGACCACAGGAGCTATCCACTCAGATTGTATGTTAAAAAAAATAAAGGTCGATAACTAATGCGGCACCTCGGGCCAACACGGCCAGATCGCATTTTGCACGAGAAATTACACACCATGTTTCGTTGACATGTGGTCCCGTTCCAACATGTCAGTGAGACGATGGCGAGTCCTTTTGTACAATCTCTGAAAAGACGTGTAGGCCGGGGCGCCTCTTCGTGTACCGTGGCAAACTGGCAACCGTCCACCGACTCTTCGCCTTTCCCTCTCGATTTGGAACTGCTGTCGCACGCTCTTCCTCCCTCCTCCATTTTCCTTCACCCTTCCTTCTTCCATTGTTCGATAGTATTCTCCATGGAGGGAACAAGCCAGAAACGAACCCATTATTCTTGCCCCGATCTGAAAGATGATGTGGTGGGGGAACTCATTGATCGGTGCGATGTCATCACCTCGGCTAGCATGGCAGGTCCGTTGAAGAACATTCTCGACTCAACTAATAACATCATTACAAGGAACCCAAGGGTCCAGGAGCGGTTTGATCTCCCTTATCTTATTCGCTATAAGCCTGTTCGCATGGGCGCGGAGGACGGAGGCCTCGCCTTGTGCAAGTTGATGCCGGTTGATAACGATACGTGTGATGTCAATATGCCATCGCTTCAGGGTAAGGCCTGGGCTGGCGCAAATGGATATTGGGTTGTTTATATTGGGTACAATTGCGAGTGGGAACTTGTGAATGTGTACACTCGTCAGCGGATTCCACTTCCAAAAATCTCCGAGTGCCCTGAGGTTGAGCACACAGATGATCTACGTACGTTCAAATATGATCATGGTGACTGTCGTCGACGGAAGATAGCAATTTCTCGAGTTCCCAACCGCTCTTGGAATTACAAGAACTATCAAGTTGTTGCTATCTTCGACAAGCTTGTTGTCGTCCTTCGTGGTTCGACTGGATGGATATTGCTCAAAAATAAGTTTCTATACACGGATGTGTACTGTGATGCAATTGAATACGAGGGTCTTGTGATTGCTGCCACCACTCGTGGCACTATTTTTGCATGGGATCCTCATAGTTTCGGTAGGTTTGTCTTCCACCATAATTATAATTGTTTCATCCACATGGATGCGAGTTAGCAAGTTTCCCTTCTCTACTAATTAACCTTCTTCTTGTGTTTCCAAGGTCCTGTGAACATTCCACCACCTATACTTGAAAAGTTTTATAACCAAGGGGGAGATGAAGATGGTGATGATCATGAGCATGAGGACGAGGAGGGCCCATATACTCAATGGCGCCAGGCAACTTCCGATGGATCACCCCTTCTTGTCTATATACAACCCACTGCTGATGTTACTACTGAGGGAGCAGGTGTTGTCTCCCATGGTCGCACTCTCCGGACCTATTCCAACACCCGTTGCATGGTATTCGGGATGGATACTAGTGTGCTAGCGCCAACACCTTCTCCCTGGTACAGTATTGATAGTCTTGGAGCAAACTCGCTCTTCCTTGGACAAAACTATCCAATGATGGTGAAAGGCGATCCAACTGCTGTTGACACAACGTTACTACCATTTATGAGAAGCAACTGTATCTATATGTCGGACATTGCGGTGGTTCCCTACCATGCTCATGATATAGTAGGCCGCTTCAGCCTGGATGATCAGTCCTGCGTTGGTCTCGAGATTGACAGTAGCTGGCTCTTCCCAGAGAATCGCTTGTGGTTCAAAGCAAGCTTTTCCAACGCCGAGGATTGGTTGAGTTGAAGTTCATTTCATTGCTTGTTATTTGTTGTGTTATGAAAACTTTAGTATTTATAATGTATCCTCGTTGTCGTTGTGGGTTGATGACCTATTGTATGTAATAAAAATGATATGCCTGTGATAAACTTACTAAATTTATGAATGGCTTTCGAGTCGCTTCTCTGAGTGGGTGTTGTGACGAGGCAAACAAATATTTTCCGAATACATAATTGTACGTGCATTGCAACAGGTTATCGGATGAGGCCAATCAACAATAGTACACTATTTGTACTAGCTTCACATGCTGCACTATCTCTACGTCTACGTACGTAATACAAAAAGTTTTAAACTTGAGTCCAGCCACCCATCCTCACAAAGAACACTTTTTAACCTAGCACAGACTCCAGGAAATTTGGCAACAGTGTGAGGTGGGCCATATGTTAATGTGTTCGCTGTATGTAACCAACACCTCGAATCCTTGATACTACTACTATAAGTAGTAGGAGTAGTAGCGTGGCATGGGCCAGAACAAGCATTCACGTCCAGGAGTATGGCACACACCACCAGCACAACTTCCATCTGGCACCATATTTCTTGGAGTCTGTGCTACAACAATCTCTTCAACCTCGTCGTTTCTCTAACTCAGCCATCGCACGGCGGGCGAGGTGGGTGTTAGCCGATAGTCGGTTTCCCCAACTGCGGTCCCACTTGTAAGGCCAACTCCAACGCACGACCCCAAACGGACCTCCGTTTTGCCCGGATTCTGTCCGTTTGGGTAGGGCAATGGGGTCGTGTCCGGACCATTTCTCGGATGCGGTGGCCGTGCGCCGAACGCGCGGACGCATCCCGGCCGCGTACATTTTTCTTTGCAAACACATATATTTTTTTCATCATTGGTTTCTTGGTACATGGAAATACATCACCAAAATTTTGACTAGAAAAGTAAGACCAAAGAAAACAAAAACCACAAGAATACATTTTAGAAGATATCCAACTTCCATAACTGCTCCTGTAAGTTGGATTAGTGCCTTCTCGATGCATTCATTGTTGATCTGCGGAGGCTCGATCTTGCGTGCTTATTTCTTCTTCGAGTGTAAAGAAGTAGACGTGTCTAGCCTCTATTCTATCAACAAGTGCACTAGTCTCATCTCTAGCCTCTATGCTAGCTAAAAGTGCTAGAACATTTACTAAATTGCGCTCTATCAATATATTGTTGTACTCTTCTTCCCAATACCAAAACTTGCATCCATTCCACACAATAAAATTTTAAGTTAGCACAACTAGTCTAATCCGAGAGCACAACCGAAGATTTGGTCGAGTTCTTGCTCCTTTTGCCGACACGTGGGACATCCAGCATCCAGGTCGTGTCATGCAAGAAAATAGAGTGGTAGTTGAAGCCACGTGATGTGCATCTTGGGTTACACTGTAAATAGAATCTTACTACTCTTGAGTAACTCCAAAAGCGGCCACCGAAGATCTTTATTGGATTTGTTTTTCATCACCAGCATGTCGAGGTGAAAGATGTGCAGGTTCAGTGTGTCCTCTTGCGTTTTCACTGACATGTCGGACCGCATATGAGCAAACAGACGAGGGGTCCGCGCGTCTGCTGGCTGGTTGAGAAGAGAGATAGAGGAGGGTTGAGCACGGACTCCAGGAAATTTGTTCTACGTAACCAGCACCTCGATATAGTGGGGTGGCATGGGCCATAACTAGCATTCATGTCTAGCAGTATGGCACACGCCACCCACACGAGTCCCATCCGACACCAATTTTCTTAGAGTCCGTGCTACAGCCATCTCTTCTCCCTCCTGTTTTCTTAGCCATCGCGCGGTGGGCGGGGTGGGTGTTTGCCGATAGTGGGTTTGCTCAACTGCGGTCCCACTTGTAAGTGAAAATGCAACACAACACGCATTCCCCCTTGAGCGGCGTGCCGGACCAACCGTGTGGGGGTGCGACATGAACATGGAAGGCTTTTCCTTTTGAACTTGTAACTTGTAAAATTTGGTTCTGCTCCATGGCGCGACCGATAGATAGAAATAACGATTTTCCCTAGAGTAATGAGAAGTTTGGTTCTGGCGCGGTTCATGCATGGAGTACGTAGGAAAATTATGAAGTTGATGCGAAAGGTAAGATAATTACTAGTAGTACCATATACTACTACATGGATTTGATGGAAAGATAAAGATACATACGGATCCATCAACGACATCCTCACGCCCTAGTGCACCAGGTCACCAACCGATGTGTGAGGAGCAGCGGCGTTGGCGGCAAGCTCAACGTGCTTCTGAACAATGCCGTCCAAGGTTGCCCTGCGGTCCAAGAAGGCCAGCGTCCTATTGTCCTCCTCTTGCATGTAGTAGACCTTGTGGACGATTTGCGCGTAGACGTGGGTGATTATGTCGATGGTGTCTTGCTGCGCCGGGCGCTGCGCGGCGAGCGCGACCTTGAGGTGGACATTATCCGGCGCGACGGCGGGCAGTCGCAGGGCCACCAGTGCGTCGAAGAGGTTGTCACCATAGAGGCCGTTGAGGGTGGAAGGCATCGCAAAGCCTGGGCGCGTGGGCTGGAGGCGTACGTCAAGGTCGTCCGCGAGCTTCTTGGCGACTGTGAATTTGTCGAGGAAGCCGATGAGGACCTCGTCGAACAAGGAGATGAAGCTGTCGTCCAAGCGGCCCCTCGCCCTGGAAGCCTCAAGCACTACCTAGAGACGTTTCCCGGTGCCGGGCCGCAGGCCGGCGTCGTGGACCATCTGGCACAGCCGGCTGATGCTCGCGCTCATCGCCTCCATGGGTCTAGCTTCTAGTCAACTGATCTTGCGATTGGAGTGATCACTCTTGCCCTTGGGTGCGTAGGTGTGTAGGATTTCATAGATTGGACTGGCGGGAGCCTTTATATGAGAAGTGCAGACTGCGTTGAATTCATGTGCGTGTTGGCCATCTACTCCTCGCCCCTCTACTGCACCTGCCTTTGGCTGTATGACAGGTTGGCCAGCCACCCGTTGGGCCCATGTGTCATACACACAAAGGCAGGTGCAGTAAGTCAATGAAGCTGCGCCCCCTCCGTGCCTGTGCATGCTTTCAATGACTTGAGACTACCAAACATCACATGCAGTGGTTAGTTCATTGCATGTAATCCTATTAAGTAGCAAAAAGACATTAAGTTATCTCGCTGATAGGAATAAAACAATACACCATGTATTTATTTACAGAGGGAGTAGTACATTTTTTGTGACATGCATTACTAGATATTGCTAGTCAAATACTAAATCCAGATGGACGTGGTAGTACTACTAAATCCAGACGGTGGTGCTAGTACTAGTAGTAGTACTACCAATGTAGTAGCACTGTACAACCCATTGGTCAAATTATTACGTGCCGCTCCTCACAGTGAAGTGACAAGACCCTACGCCGGAGATGACACCTGAGTATAGGCGCCGTGTTCGGCATACCGTAGTCAGCCTCACCGTCTGCAGTCACTATTATCATGGCTGTAGACCTAGCCTGCTTACAACTAGCCATGTTCGACATAATTTTCCGTGCGTAGATGCCCGTGCATTGCACGGAACACCAAGATTGGGGGTGGACGGCTCCGGCAGCGGCCATCGCGCCAGATTTTTCCATGGCCTTCTATATGTGGTGGGGAGGAGATAAGGCTGATTGTGAGAGACAATGAGTTGTTTGTAAATAGGGAACAAGTGCGGGCATCTTTTTGCAAAACTGGAGATGTTTGGTTTGTATGCGTCAGATCTAGATCCAACGGCTATTGGTGAAAGATGGCAGGCACAACATCATCACCAACTCAGGACCTGTTTGATTCGCAGGATTTTGAAAACGCAGGAATAGGACACGACAATATTACAAGTTTCAAACTGATATTACAAATGTTAGGAGTAATGCTGCACCTATGAAGAGGGAATTACTAGGAAGTTTACGTAAGAACTTTCGTTACTTTAGGTGGATGCAGCATTATCGTACAAACTAAAATCCACCGCCCTGACAAGTCACTAATGGGCAAATAAGTTTTCGAGTCTCTGGCCACTTGATGTTTCAAAAACAAATTCAGCTTCTGCGGAGACTTTGTAATTTAAGCTTAGACGCTTGCGGTGATCAGCACGCCATTCATTGTTGCGCCAGAGAATGCCAAACCTCATTACCTTGAGCACACTTGCCTCCAGAACAAAGAACCTGGCCAATTTAATCTCAGATGTGCTGCCTCGGTAGTCGATCAAATCAATTTTTGTAAGATGGAGATCAAGGCATTCGATGAGATTGTTATAGTGCAGCACATTTTTCACTTTTGGGTCTTTTTTTATCTGCAAAAGAAGAGAACATATTAGAGGAGCTGGCTGTATAAGATTGTCGTGTCATCAAGAGGTACCAATATCATTCGCTCATACGATAGGGTTGGCTGGCTAGTGATATTTTTTCATTCTCTCTCTCTTTCTCTTTCCTCTCATTTACCTAGGAGTACGTGAAGAGCTTGGGCATTTGTCGCCTTCCACTATGTGGCCGATGCCATATTTCACAAAAGTATGCCACATAATACGCATCGATGTCAAATCAAAAGATTTTGGCATGCGAGAGAGTTGGCACCGCTGTGCACATAGACCCACATGTATAAACAAATCAATCAAACCAACTACACCAGCCTCTCACTCTCCCAAACAAGTGTTTTTTTATTGCCTCAGTCCTCTCTCTCCCACGCAAGTGTTTTTTCATTGCTTGAGTTAATTTGGCACCGGAGCAAAGTAGGTGATCCAGATTGGGGCACCAGGTGAGCAATGGAGGGGCATCGATGCCAAATGCATCACAAGTGAATTTGGCACGTGTTTTGGCCTACATAGTGGAGGGCCGTTATAGCCCACTTTTGTACTACTTCTTATTTAGTATAAAATTTTGACCATATATTTATGTAAGAAAATGCCAATGCATGTCACTAAAAATTACACCATTTGAAATTATGTTCAAATACGAATCCAACGATATAGTTCTTAGTGACATGCATTAACATTTTGTCAGTTAAATCTATGGTCAAATTTTGATACTACAAAATAGGAAGAGTAAACCAGGACAGAGGTAGTACTTGCTCTTAGGGTAACCATAGAGTTACTGGAGTAGTCTAAGTTACTTTCCACTATGACTAGCCTAGGCTACTATAGTAGTACAACAAAAAAACGATGCAGGTGATCACGTGAGAAAAAAATGGTAAAAATATTTCTTTCGGTGCAGTGCGTAGATGCAGTTTTGAACACTACGCTTGTCATCGTAATTTGGGAAAATTACGAAAGATTTGAGCTACGTTGTGATTACCGTTTACTAATAGGAAAGAAGTTTCACCTTGATGAGTAGCTTCTCCGTGCACGGAAAGCATGTAAGGAATCCAACAACTTGATCCAGATTGGGGCCGATAGATTTTATTGCCAAGATCTTCACTGTGCGCATAGACTGGGTCAAGCTTGTGGGAATCATTTTCTAGAAGATGGTCGTAAATACATCAAGAAGAAATTTAAAAATGTGAATTTCAAGAAGACAGAGAAGAAGATGAGTGCTGTACCTGAACGATTACGAATCCAATAAAGAGTTCGGAGAATTTGGCAGACGAGTGCACCAACGCTGGCAATTTCGGTGCGTCAATGACCCTGATTTTTGTTGGACCTTCTAGATCCGATACAAGCAATCTCTCAAGGAAAGGCGCATTCTCAATGACCATAACATGGAACAACTGGAGTGATCTCTTCCCAATTGATGTCTTGTTGCGGGGCCAGCAAGACACATAAATCCATCGGAGATTTGTCGAGGCGATGTGGAGGTAACGAACCCGTGGATCTGCTCAAGACGAAGGTACTCGAGCGTAGTACAGCTGCGGAGCAGGTGCTCCATAGCCTTCTTCAAGATGACAACGTCGAAGTGGTCGAGCTGCTTGAGTTGAGGGAGAAGAAGGGCGGGCGCGGCATTAATCTGGGGAAGATAGCAGGAGCTGAAGCTGGCGCGGCGCAGCGTTGGCGCGAGGGGGAGCACGGACGGCGGCAGAGAGCGGCATCGTCCAGCTTCAAAGCTGAGCTCCTCGAGCTGATCTAGGGCGGGGTATAAGAATCACTCGTCGAACTTGGGTTGGACCTTGCAGTTGGTACTGAACATGCGGATGTCAAGGCATCTGGCTGGCCCAAGGTGCGATGAAAGGATCTTGGAGACTGCGGCCATGCGTTTGCAATCCCCGTCGCAGAGGCAGCTGTCGACGGTGAGGTTGAGGGGGACGCGACACTAGAGGGGGCGCCACCGCCGGGAGAGCAGGGCGGTCCGCACGGCAGATTTGGTGGGGAGGAGGCTGATGATGACGAGCAACATGTCATTGCTACGTCTTGAGCACTGCGTTGGTTTTCCCTTGAAGAGGAAAGGGTGATGCAGCAAAGTAGCATAAGTATTTCCCTCAGTTTTTGAGAACCAAGGTATCAATCCAGTAGGAGGCTACGCGCGAGTCCCTTGTACCTACACAAAACAAATAACTCCCCGCAACCAACGCGATAAGGGGTTGCAATCCCTTCACGGTCACTTACAAGAGTGAGATCTGATAGATATGATAGGACAATATTTTTGGTATTTTTATGATAAAGATGCGAAGTAAAAAGCAAAGGAAATAACTAAGTGTTGGAAGATTGATATGATGAAGATATACCCGGGGGCCATAGGTTTCACTAGTGGCTTCTCTCGAGAGCATAAGTATTTTACGGTGGGTGAATGAATTACTGTTGAGCAATTGACAGAATTGAGCATAGTTATGAGAATATCTAGGTATGATCATGTATATAGGCATCACGTCCGAGACAAGTAGACCGACTCCTGCCTGCATCTACTACTATTACTCCACTCATCGACCGCTATCCAGCATGCATCTAGAGTATTAAGTTCATGAAAACAGAGTAACGCCTTAAGCAAGATGACATGATGTAGAGGGATAAATTCATGCAATATGATAAAAACCCCATCTTTTTATCCTTGATGGCAACAAAAAAATACATGCCTTGCTGCCCCTATTGTCACTAGGAAAGGACACCGCAAGATTGAACCCTAAGCTAAGCACTTCTCCCATTGCACGAAAGATCAATCTAGTAGGCCAAACCAAACTGATAATTCAAAGAGACTTGCAAAGATAACCAATCATACATAAAAGAATTCAGAGAAGATTCAAATATTGTTCATAGATAAACTTGATCATAAACCCACAATTCATCGGTCTCAACAATCACAGCGCAAAAATAAGATTACATCGAATAGATCTCCACGAGAGAGGGGGAGAACATTGTATTGAGATCCAAAAAGAGAGAAGAAGCCATCTAGCTACTAACTATGGACCCGAAGGTCTGAGGTAAACTACTCACGCTTCATCGGAGAGGCTATGGTGATGATCTAGAAGCCCTCCGTGATGGATGCCCCCTCCGGCGGAGCTCCGGAACAGGCCCCAAGATGGGATCTCATGGGTACAGAAGGTTGCGGTGGTGGAATTAGGTTTTTGGCTCCGTATCTGATCGTTTGGGGGTACGTAGGTATATATAGGAGGAAGGAGTACGTCGGTGGAGCAACGGGGGGCCCACGAGGGTGGAGGGCACGCCCAGGGGTGGTGGGCGCGCCCCCCTACCTCGTGGCCTCCTCTTTTGTTTCTTGACGTAGGGTCCAAGACTCCTGGATCACATTCTTCCTAAAAATCACGTTCCCGAAGGTTTCATTCCGTTTGGACTCTGTTTGATGTTCCTTTTCTCCGAAACTCTAAATTAGGCAAAAACAGCAATTCTGGGCTGGGCCTCCGGTTAATAGGCTAGTCCCCAAAATAATATAAAAGTGAATAATAAAGCCCAATAATGTCCAAAACAGTAGATAATATAGCATGGAGCAATCAAAAATTATAGATACGTTGGAGACGTATCAGGCATCCCCAAGCGTAATTCCTGCTCGTCCTCGAGTAGGTAAATGATAAAAACAGAATTTTGATGCGGAGTGCTACTTAGCATAATTTCAATGTAATTCTTCTTAATTGTGGTATGAATATTGAGATCCGAAAGATTCAAGACAAAAGTTTAATATTGACATAAAAATAATAATACTTCAAGCATACCAACTAAGCAATCATGTCTTCTCAAAATAACATGGCCAAAGAAAGTTATCCCTACAAAATCATATAGTCTGGCTATGCTCTATCTTCACCACACAATGTATTAATATCATGCACAACCCCGATGACAAGCCAAACAATTGTTTCATACTTTTGACGTTTTCAAACTTTTTCAATCTTCACGCAATACATGAGCGTGAGCCATGGACATAGCACTATATGTGGAATAGAATGGTGGTTGTGGAGAAGACAAAAAGGGAGAAGATAGTCTCACATCAACTAGGCGTATCAACGGGCTATGGAGATGCCCATCAATAGATATCAATGTGAGTGAGTAGGGATTGCCATGCAACGGATGCACTAGAGCTATAAGTATATGAAAGCTCAACAAAAGAAACTAAGTGGGTGTGCATCCAACTTGCTTGCTCACGAAAACCTAGGGAATTTTGAGGAAGCCCATCATTGGAATATACAAGCCAAGTTCTATAATGAAAATTTCCCACTAGTATATGAAAGTGACAAAATGAGAGACTCTCTATCATGAAGATCATGGTGCTACTTTGAAGCACAAGTGTGGTAAAAGGATAGTAACATTGTCCCTTCTCTCTTTTTCTCTCATTTTTTTATTTGGGCCTTTTCTCTTTTTTTATGGCCTCTTTTTTTCGTCCGGAGTCTCATCTCGACTTGTGGGGGAATCATAGTCTCTATCATCCTTTTCCTCACTTGGGACAATGCTCTAAAAATGAAAATCATCACACTTTTATTTTCTTACAACTCAACAATTACAACTCGATACTTAGAACAAATATGACTCTATATGAATGCCTCCGGCGGTGTACCGGGATATGCAATGAATCAAGAGTGACATGTATGAAAGAATTATGAACGGTGACTTTGCCACAAATACGATGACAACTACATGATCATGCAAAGCAATATGACAATGATGGAGCGTGTCATAATAAACGGAACGGTGGAAAGTTGCATGGCAATATATCTCGGAATGGCTATGGAAATGCCATGATAGGTAGGTATGGTGGCTGTTTTGAGGAAGGTTTATGGTGGGTGTATGATACTGGCGAAAAGTGTGCGGTATTAGAGAGGCTAGCAATGGTGGAAGGAAGAAGGGTGCGTATAGTCCATGGACTCAATATTAGTCATAAAGAACTCATATACTTATTGCAAAAATCTACAAGTTATCAAAGCAAAGTATTACGCGCATGCTCCTAGGGGGATAGATTGGTAGGAAAAGACCATCGCTCGTCCCCGACCGCCACTCATAAGGAAGACAATCAATAAATAAATCGTGCTCCGACTTCATCACATGACGGTTCACCATACGTGCATGCTACGGGAATCACAAACTTTAAGACAAGTATTACTCAAATTCACAACTACTCAACTAGCATGACTCTAATATCACCATCTTTATATCTCAAAACAATTATCAAGCATCAAACTTCTCATAGTATTCTACACACTCATAAGAAAGTTTTTACAAATCTTGAATACCAAGCATACTAGGATTATTTAAGAAAATTACCATGCTATTTAAGACTCTCAAAATAATCTAAGTGAAGCATGAGAGATCAATAGTTTCTATAAAACAAATCCACCACCGTGCTCTAAAAGATATAAGTGAAGCACTAGAGCAAAACTATATAACTCAAAAGATATAAGTGAAGCACATAGAGTATTATAACAAATTCCAAATCATGTATGGCTCTCTCAAAAGGTGTGTACAGCAAGGATGATTGTGGTAACTAACAAACAAAGACTCAAATCATACAAGACGCTCCAAGAAAAGCACATATCATGTGGTGAATAAAAATATAGCTCCAAGTAAAGTTACCGATGGAAGTAGACGAAAGAGGGGATGCCTTCCGGGGCATCCCCTAGCTTTGGCTTTATGGTGTCCTTAGATTATCTTGGGGGTGCCATCGGCATCCCCAAGCTTAGGCTCTTGCCACTCCTTGTTCCATAATCCATCAAAATCTTTCACCCAAAACTTGAAAACTTCATAACACAAAACTTAACAGAAAATCTCATGAGCTCCGTTAGCGAAAGAAATCAAAAGACCACTTCAAGGTACTGTAATGAACTCATTCTTTATTTATATTGGTGTTAAACCTACTGTATTCCAACTTATCTATGGTTTATAAACTCTTTTACTAGCCATAGATTCATCAAAATAAGCAAACAACACACGAAAAACAGAATCTGTCAAAAACAGAACAGTCTGTAGTAATCTGTGACTAACGCAAACTTCTGGAACTCCAAAAAATCAGCCAAAATAGGACGACCTAGACAATTTGTTTATTGATCAGAAGCAATTAGAATCAGTATTTTATCACGTTCTGGTGATTTTTAACAATTTTTTTCGTGAACAGAAAGTTTCTGGAAATTACAGCAAGATCAAATAACTATCATCCAAGAAGATCCTATAGGTTTAACTTGGCACAAACACTAATTAAAACATAAAAACACATCTAACCAGAGGCTAGAAAAAATATTTATTCCTAAACAGAAGCAAAAAGCAAAAAACTAAAAATAAAATTGGGTTGCCTCCCAACAAGCGCTATCATTTAACGCCCCTAGCTAGGCATAAAAGCAAGGATAGATTTAAGTATTGCCATCTTTGGAAGGCAATCCATAAGTGGCTCTCATGATAGATTCATATGGTAATTTTATTTTCTTCCTAGGTAAGTGTTCCATGCCTTTCTTTAATGGAAATTGGAATCTAATATTCCCTTCCTTCATATCAATAATTGCACCAATCGTTCTAAGGAAAGGTCTACCAAGAATAATAGGACATGAAGGATTGCAATCTATATCAAGAACGATAAAATCTACAGGCACATAATTCCTATTTGCAACAATAAGAACATCATTAATTCTTCCCATGGGTTTCTTAATAGTGGAATCCGCAAGGTGGAAGTTTAGAGAGCAATCATCAAAATCACGGAAATCTAGCAAATCGCACAAAGTTTTGGGAATAGTGGAAACACTAGCACCCAAATCACATAAAGCATATAACTCATGATCTTTAATCTTAATTTTAATAGTAGGTTCCCACTCATCATAAAGTTTTCTAGGGATAGAACCTTCCAACTCAAGTTTTTCTTCATAAGATTGCATTAAAGCATCAACGATATGTTTAGTAAACGCTTTATTTTGACTATAAGCATGAGGAGAATTTAGCACGGATTGCAACAAGGAAATACAATCTATCAAAGAGCAATTTTCATAATTAAATTCCTTGAAATCCAAAATAGTGGGTTTATTAGCATCTAGGGTTTTGATTTCTTCAATCCCACTTTTATCAATTTTAGCATCAAGATCTAAAAACTCTGAATTTTTGGAACGCCTTCTAGGTAAAGGTGGATCATATTCAGTCCCATCATTATCAAGATTCGTATTGCAAAACAAAGATTTAATAGGGGACACATCAATAACTTTTAGATCTTCATCTTTATTTTCATAGATATTTGAAGAACATGCTTTCATAAAGCAATCTTTCTTAGCACGCATCCTAGCGGTTCTTTCTTTGCACTCATCAATGGAAATTCTCATGGCTTTGAGAGACTCATTGATATCATTCTTAGGAGGAATAGATCTAAGCTTTAAAGAATCAACATCAATCAAAATTCTATCAACGTTCCTAGCCAATTCATCAACTTTAAGCATTTTCTCTTCAAGCAAAGCATTGAAATTCTTTTGCGAATTCATAAACTCTTTAACACTAGTCTCAAATTCAGAGGGCATCTTATTAAAATTTCCATAGGAGTTGTTGTAGGAATTACCATAATTATTAGAGGAATTACTAGGATAAGGCCTAGGATTAAAGTTTCCTCTATACGCGTTGTTACCAAAATTATTCCTACCAACAAAATTCACATCCATAGATTCATTATTATTCTCAATCAAACTGGACAAAGGCATATCATTAGGATCAGAAGAAACACTCTTAGTAGCAAATAATTTCATAAGTTCATCCATCTTTCCACTCAAAACATTAATTTCTTCTATCGCATGCACTTTTTTATTAGTAGATCTTTCAGTGTGCCATTGAGAATAATTAACCACAATATTGTCTAGGAGCTTAGTAGCTTCTCCTAAAGTGATTTCCATAAAAGTGCCTCCTGCGGCCGAATCTAAAAGATTTCTAGAAGCAAAATTATATCCGACATAAATTTTTTGTATAATCATCCACAAATTCTAACCATGAGTAGGGCAATTACGTATCATTAATTTCATCCTCTCCCAAGCTTGTGCAACATGTTCATGATCAAGTTGCTTAAAATTCATAATATCGTTTCTAAGAGAGATGATCTTAGCAGGAGGAAAATACTTGGAGATAAAAGCATCTTTGCACTTGTTCCAAGAATGAATACTATTTTTAGGCAAAGACGAAAACCAAGCTTTAGCACGATCTCTAAGCGAAAAGGGAAATAGCTTCAATTTAACAATATCATTGTCAACATCTTTCTTCTTTTGCATATCACATAAATCAACAAAGCTATTTAGATGAGTAGCGGCATCTTCACTAGGAAGGCCGGTGAATTGATCTTTCATGACAAGATTCAACAAAGCAGCATTGATTTCACAAGATTCAGTATTGGTAAGAGGAGCAATCGGAGTGCTAAGGAAATCATTATTGTTGGTATTGGTAAATTCACACAATTTGGCGTTATCTTGAGCCATCGTGACGAACAAGCAATCCAACACACGAGCAAACAAAAAGCAAGCGAAAAAGAGGCGAACGGAAAGGAGAGGGCGAATAAAACGGCAAGGGTGAAGTGGGGGAGAGGAAAACAAGAGGAAAATGGCAAATAATGTAATGCGGGAGATAAGGGATTGTGGTAGGTACTTGGTATGTTGACTTTTGCGTAGACCTCCCCGGCAACGGCGCCAGAAATCCTTCTTGCTACCTCTTGAGCACTGCGTTGGTTTTCCCTTGAAGAGGAAAGGGTGATGCAGCAAAGTAGCGTAAGTATTTCCCTCAGTTTTTGAGAACCAAGGTATCAATCCAGTAGGAGGCTACGCGCTAGTCCCTCGTACCTACACAAAACAAATAACTCCTCGCAACCAACACGATAAGGGGTTGCAATCCCTTCACGGTCACTTACAAGAGTGAGATCTGATAGATATGATAGGATAATATTTTTGGTATTTTTATGATAAAGATGCGAAGTAAAAAGCAAAGGAAATAACTAAATGTTGGAAGATTGATATGATGAAGATAGACCCGGGGGCCATAGGTTTCACTAGTGGCTTCTCTCGAGAGCATAAGTATTTTACGGTGGGTGAACGAATTACTATTAAGCAATTGACAGAATTGAGCATAGTTATGAAAATATCTAGGTATGATCATGTATATAGGCATCACGTCCGAGACAAGTAGACCGACTCCTGCCTGCATCTACTACTATTACTCCACTCATCGACCGCTATCCAGCAAGCATCTCGAGTATTAAGTTCATGAAAACAGAGTAACGCCTTAAGCAAGATGACATGATGTAGAGGGATAAATTCATGCAATATGATAAAAACCCCATCTTGTTATCCTCGATGGCAACAATACAATACGTGCCTTGCTGCCCCTATTGTCACTAGGAAAGGACATCGCAAGATTGAACCCTAAGCTAAGCACTTCTCCCATTGCAAGAAAGATCAATCTAGTAGGCCAAACCAAACTGATAATTCAAAGAGACTTGCAAAGATAACCAATCATACATAAAAGAATTCAGAGAAGATTCAAATATTGTTCATAGATAAACTTGATCATGAACCCACAATTCATCGGTCCCAACAAACACACCGCAAAAAGAAGATTACATCGAATAGATCTCCACGAGAGAGGGGGAGAACATTGTATTGAGATCCAGAAAGA
Organism: Aegilops tauschii subsp. strangulata; assembly: GCF_002575655.3. NCBI lineage: Eukaryota > Viridiplantae > Streptophyta > Magnoliopsida > Poales > Poaceae > Aegilops > Aegilops tauschii. The sequence continues at coordinate 286,499,342 of NC_053040.3, read as the reverse complement.
GAGAAGAAGCCATCTAGCTACTAACTATGGACCCGAAGGTCTGAGGTAAACTACTCACACTTCATCAGAGAGGCTATGGTGATGATGTAGAAGCCCTCCGTGATGGATGCCCCCTCCGGCGGAGCTCCGGAACAGGCCCCAAAATGGGATCTCATGGGTACAGAAGGTTGCGGCGGTGGAATTAGGTTTTTGGCTCCGTATCTGATCTTTTGGGGGTACGTAGGTATATATAGGAGGAAGGAGTACGTCGGTGGAGCAACAGGGGGCCCACGAGGGTGGAGGGCGCACCCTAGGGGGTGGGAGCCCCCTACCTCGTGGCCTCCTCTTTTGTTTCTTGGGTAGGGTCCATGTCTCCTGGATCATATTCTTCCTAAATCATGTTCCCAAAGGTTTCATTCCGTTTGGACTCCGTTTGATATTCCTTTTCTGTGAAACTCTGAAATAGGCAAAAAATAGCAATTCTGGGCTGGGCCTCCGGTTAATAGGTTAGTCCCAAAAATAATATAAAAGTGAATAATAAAGCCCAATAATGTCCAAAACAGTAGATAATATAGCATGGTGCAATAAAAAATTATAGATACGTTGGAGACGTATCAGTCATCAGGGAGGCTGCTGATGAAGTCCAGGCTCGCCGGATGCGGATTTGGCTCGAGCCGCCTCCACTTGTTGGCTGCCTCGCCGTCCATCTCAACCGGCGGCGACGCCAGTGTACACGTGTGCTGGTGTGTGTTGTGTGATGGGTGTGCGCGAGTGCGTCCTTCTGTGCATGCCGCCGCACAGTGGTGAATTGTGCGCGAGTGCGTCCTCCACGTGGAAGAAGTGTGTCCTCAATGCGCCCTCAATTTACTAGCGTGCGGGGTGCTACCCCGAGTGGTTTCAACTTTGTTTACTTCACCGCGTGTCAGATGGGCCTCTAGTTTACTTATTTTCACCCACTGCCACATGGGCCAGCACACGAAGATACGAAACACGAGCTGACAAGGCAGCATGTGGACTGGTTGACCGGTCAACTAAACAATATACGGAGCTATACGCTGACACAGTGAGCGTATAATCCGTCGGTATAGCAGAGAGAGAGAGAGAGAGAGAGAAAGAGCTACTCCCTCCGTTCGATAATGTAGTTCCAACATTTTTTAAAAGTCAAACTTTTGAAACTTTGACCAAGTTTATAAAGAAATTACTTATATCTACAATACCAAAGATAAATGATAGTATGAAGTAAGTACATGTTGTGATGAATCTAATGATCTTTCCAGATGTAAATGTTTTTCTCCACATATACCTGGTCAAACTTTTCTGAGGTTTGACTTTTCAAAACATCCATATGCTTATGGACGTGAGAGAGTCCCTAACTAGAGAGAGAGAGAGTGAAATAGAAAGAGTGAGTGAAAAAAGTGTGTGTGCGTGTGTGAAAGAGACATGGACAACACTCGATAAAAGTCGAGAAAAAACGTGTGTGTCTTATGCAAACATATCACACATGCATCTTCGACAACGGAAGCAAGGTGAGGAGATAGTGTGTGGTTGTTTGCAACCGAGAGAGCAAGACCCCTAGCACGTGGCCAAGAGGGGTCTAACAAACAAGGGAGAGAGTTCGAGAGAGATGTACGGAGAAAATGCAAACATGGGGAGGAGAGAGTGTATGTTTGTCATAGAGAGATCCCCTGGAGATCGTGATGGGACTACATCGGTGGGAGATCGAGTGACATGGTGTGTGCGCGATAGAAGATACCCCGAGAGATATCGAGATAGACGTATGGATGGAAGGAGACAATATGTGTGTTCCTAATGGCTAGTGAGAGATAATCATACTTAGGGGAGGGGCGGGGGGAGTGCTTGCGCCTATGATGGAGTGAGGGATTATGGTACTTATTAGGGGGGTGCGTGTCATATAGAGAGAGAACAAGGGCGGAGAGTGTTGGATGGGTCTATATGTATAGCGCGAGCGAGACATGTGTATGTGTGAACCAGGGAGATATAAAGTTTGAGAGAGATTGAGGAGCCCCGATAAGGCTGAGTGGTGCGTCAGATAGCTGAGAGGGGGAAAGCGATATCCCATCCGCTCGATAATGCAGTGCATGTAATTTTTTTAGAAGTCAAACTTTGGTAACTTTGATCAGGTTTACACAAATGTTATTTATATCTTCAATACCAAAGATACATCATACGAAACTACATCTCATGGTGAATCTAATGTTATATGTTTGCCGTTCTATGTAATTGTTTTTCTCCACGTACATGGTCAAACTTTGTGATGTTTGACTTTTCAATAAATCAATATGCTATGGACCGAGGAGAGTGCCTAAGTCGAGAGGGATCAAGTGCGTGCGAAGGAGAATGAGTAAGTGTGCAAAAAGAGTATGTGTGTGAAAGAGAAAGTGACAACAAACGATAAATTAGAGAGAGAGTGTGTTTTTTCGTTTCTTAGGCGAACATATCACGCATGCATCTCCGAGATAGAAAAGCGAGGCGAGGAGATACACGAAGATAGCTAGTGTGTGATGGTTTGCAACAGAGAGAGACACCCCTATAGCACATGTCCAATAGAGGTCTGGCCAACAAGGAACAAAGGTCGAGAGGGACACATGGAGAACATGGACGCATGGGGAGGGCGAGAGGGTGTGTTTGTGATAGAGAGACCCCCTCGAGATCGTGAGGGGACTATATGGGTGGGAGATGGAGGGAGGTGCGTGCGCGATAGAAAGATGCCCTGAGAGAAATCGAGATAGACCATGCACATGTTTGTGATGGAGACTAAGATTAGCTAGTCATATACATATAGGGGGGGACTGCGTGTGCCTACAATTGAGTGAGAGACCATCATACTTGGCTAGCTAGGCATGAGATTGTGTGTGTGTGTGCGTGTGAGATGGAGAGAGAACGAGGGAGAGAGATAGAGTTTTAGATGGGCCTATCGAGTGCGAGTGAGATATGCATGTGTATGTGTGACCCAGGTAGATGGAGAGTTTGAGAGAGAGGGGGAAGAGCTCCGAGACGACAGAGTGGTGCGTGAGAGAGTTACGGGCAACGAGCCAAGTAATTTGTGTGCGTGCGATGAGTGCACCCAAGATATCTAGCTTGGACTAGAGAATCATACATAGTGTGCGGGAGAGACCTACAGATGGAGTATATATGCATGCGAAATAGAAAGACCCCCCACGCACACACACAAAGAGAGAGAGAGAGAGAGAGAGAGAGAGATGGAGAGAAAGCGAGAGGGACCAACAAGGTTTGTGTGTTGGATGCGTGCGACAGAATTGAAGATTGTCGGCGGAAGAGAGAGAGACAGCAGGAGTCCGGGAGAGGGGGAGGTCGCGTTTTATGCATCAAAGAATGATATAAACCATGTTTCGATATAAACTTGCATTCAAATATTTCAATTGGACAACATGTTGTCTGCAATCCACACATGAACGGATATATGCGTATATCAAACAAGTACATTAATTTGACTTTCAACATGTTCATGGAGTACTATAATACTGTACAGCATGCTATTCGATTGAGGTGTTCAATTTTGGATTTAGTTCACTATTTTGACCTGGTGAACGAGATATTTCATTTTGGGTTTGATTCCTATTTTTGAGTGGGTCAACTATTTGTCATATAGTAAATCGCTAGCAACGAGCATGTAAAAACACATTACTCCCGAGCATCATCTCTCCATCTAAAAAAGAAGTGGCAAGCTAATATTTCAAAATTTGATTCGAATCGACTTGGTAAGGTAGACGTGGATGCTCGTTCTCCCAAATTTTGAACGAACCGTTAAACATCCTCTGCTCGGTGGAATTCGCCCGAGCAAATAAATGGGAGACGCGAAATTACCATCCTATGTGGGAGACGCATTAATTGGCCCGTTGTACATCGAGGGTAGGTTCGTAACTTCATCCAAGCACGCCTTCTCCTCGGCCGAAATGACATGTACCGAATAATTTATAAACCATGGTCGGCAAAACACGCTCTCCTTGCCCGAAATAGCTCGCGGCCACTATTCAAAACACGCTCTCCTCGCCCGAAATCGCTCGCGCCCACTATTTGGGGAGAAGCAAATTTACTCTACTATCCCCGACCCTCAGTACACAGACCCAAGCCGAGAAGCCTAAAGGCAGGGGTAGAACTGTAACTCCCCCTCACATTTCAGACAAATGCGTCCGTAAAACATGGTTCCACTCCCCTCCCAATCCCCCCCCATTCATACCTCGTGGGCGCCAAATCACCTTCTCCTTGGAAGCTCCCTTCTCCCGAGCCACGAAACCTCAGCCCCTCCTCCATGGAGCCCCCACCGCACCAATTTCATAGCCGCCCTCCTCCCTAATGCCGGAGACGATGTACATTTGCCGTCGTGCACTGGGCCGTGTGGCTCTTACTCCGTGCTGCTGGAGCTGCCTCGACGACGGCCGCGTGAACCGTACCGGAGCCGATTCACCCCCGTCGTTGTTCACGGTGCCGGAGGGGCTCCAACTTCCGATCCGTCCAGAGTCTCGGCGCTGCTTCCCCGTAGCCGTCGACCGTCGCGACATCGCTGTTTCCCTGCCGCCGGTGGCCACCGCAACCGCGCCGGCCTCACCGACTTGGCAGCTGGACCTACCTACTTCACCATGCCGCCAGATAGGTCGCACCCTCATCTCAAATCACTTTATTTAGGCGTCAGTTGTCTGAATTTTTATTCTGGGCCAATCGATTCCCAATGGGAAGCAGCACCCCTCGAGGCGGCGGAGCTCCTAGGCTTCCGGTTGGTTGGTGTCTAACGTAAGGGTGCGGGGCCGCAAGTTCGTTGCAGAAGTAGCGCTTAGATGGCTATCTTAGAGTTGCGTGGGTTGAAGGTACTGCCGCCGCCGGATCTGGATGACGGGGAGTCTTTGTGGATTGGCCTGGGGGCGGCGCAACCACGGCAGTGCGGTGGGGCGGGGAGCGGGGTTTTGGCCGGGGCCACGGACGACGGAGGCAAGCTGCTCTGCCGTTGGTCGCTGGCTCTTCGGGAAAGATTCCTAACAGTGTCAGCCGGGAGGCACAAGACGGCCATCAAGCCATCCGGTGTTGATCGGACAGTACCAAAATAAAATAAAATCGTGTGACCCCAAATTATTCAGTCAACAAACGTGTGACCACTCTCGTACCTTGCTGTTGATCTCTTAGTGTATTTCTTCAGATCAAAGAGATGTGTCGTTCTTAACATTATGCGTTATCTGCATCTTCAGCCACACCGTCTTCCGACTCACCGCGGCTGCTCCTACAAGGGAAGCATACACCAGAAGGGAGCTATAGTCCCCACTCAACAGTTCCCTACATCGGATGCGCGTGCCCGACATGGACAGCCACAACAACTGCAGGGCCATCGACAAGTTAGCACATGATGCTCACTCATATGGATGGCGGCCAGATAGGTTGTACCCTCATCTTAGTTGTGTGCAACATTTATGGCTTTGTTATTCATCTAAGCATGGAAAATAGATTATCTCATTTCACTGTATATTCATGTTGATCTCTTACGGGTCTTGTTCAGGAGTTAACGCTGTTCCATAGTTCAGCTAAGATACTTGTTCTTTAGGTAACGCTGTTCCATAGTTATCATCCATCAGCCAATGCTATCCCACAGGCTGGTGATTATAGTATTATACCACTTCTAGTATTACCTATGTTGTTCTTTAATACTTTTGTGTGCCATCTAGTTAATCTCGAGTACAAACGATACATATTCTGTAGCTTTTATCTATGTTCTCCCTTTAGTTTTTGAGACATGTTGCTGCTAGTTAACCCCAGTCCTACTATTTATGTCATCTCCTACAGGCACTCATTACATAAATCTAAATACTAGTTGTCTTCCATGCATGTCAGATATAATTGCACACACTGATATATCCACAAGAACCTCACGGAGCAATGTAAGGGCCAATAAACTTGATGTCAATGATACCCAATATGATGGAACATGTAAAGGCAGTTCTTCAGAAGACTTACAGAAAGATGTTGAATCCTCTTCACCCCACAAGGTCCTTGCTCTAACTTGGCCTGTGACATGGCTACAACATGCATATAATGTCCGGGAGTGTATCTACTCTGTTCCAATGCCACGTGCTTAGCATGCTGATCATGCATGTAAATATGTCATGCCTTCCTATTTTTCAGTACCTATTCCATTCATGATAACATGTTTTCAAATTGAAATACTGTCATTCTACTCTATCGTAATGCCATCTGCTTAATTTGGACATCATGCTTATGAATATCTTATGCATTGTTATTCATCAGTATGTACTTCATCTGTCTACCATACCATGTTTTTTTACATTGAAGTGCTGTTCTAGTGCTCTGTTGCAATGCCATCTTAGTTTCCTAATCATACACGTGTATGTTGCCTTAGTTTTTTCTGTATGTATTCCGCTAGCATACAATTTTATATTCAACTAGTGTTTTTTACTGTGTTGTCCTGTCGTATCCCTAGATCTTACACCATACTCCCTCCATCCGGATTACATGTTGCCGAAATGGATAAAAAAGGATGTATCTAGAACTGAAATACGCCTAGACCCATCCATTTTTTTCTGGATGGAGGGAATACATCTCAATATGTCATGCCTTTCTATTCTTCAGTACCTATTCCATCTCTCTCTTGTAGCATGTTTTATAATTGAAGCACCATTCTTCTATACAAGGCATGTAAGGGGAAGATGACTATGTTAGAATCTGAAGGGTTACAAACTAGGTCTTTGCAAAAGATCCAAACACCAGGAGATAATAAGCCAACTCCAGTTTTTATAGATACTGCTCCAGCACAGAGAAACCCAACTCCTACTGATAATAAGCAGATTCCAGTGGCCAAAGAACTAGTCCGCTCCAGTCCAGCAAAAATATGTCAACTCCATTCTAAGAAGCGTGTGCATATCCTTGCATCATGAAATTTTATAGCATGCTGATCATATTTTCTACATGTTTCTTACCCATCTCTCTTTTAGAAAATAAGCTTAACAGATAGAAGAATTTCTGCACTGGTATCGTCTGTGAGGAAAGATTCTTGCAGGAATTCTCTGTGCTCCAATGCAGATGTAAGTACCTGTTGTATATTACTATATTTTTACATCAACATGTATTTTGTTAATCGGCGTGAATCCAACCTTTATCTGATCTAAATTTAGTTGTAGCAAAATGTATGATTAAAGTCCACAATGTTGATTTTTGTAAGGAAAACTGCCTGGTAGTTTTGCATCCTGAGCTGCATGAGTGTACTATCTCATATCAGTGGGTTTGATTACTTTGGTTTTGTAGTGGGTTTCCAGTGTTTTTTTACTGTGTTGTTCTGTCGTATCCCTAGCTCTTACATCATACTCCCTCTGTCCGGATTACATGTCGCAGAAATGGATAAAACTGGATGTATCTAGAACTGAAATACGCCGAGACCCATCCATTTTTTTCCGGATGGAGGGAATACATGTCAATATGTCAGGCCTTTCTATTCTTCAGTACCTATTCCATCTCTGCTGTAGCATGTTTTATAATTGAAGCACCATTCTTCTATATAAGGCATGCAAGGGGAAGACGGCTATGTTGGAATCTGAAGGGTTACAAACCAGGTCTTTGCAAAAGATCCAAACGCCAGGAGATAATAAACCAACTCCATTTTTCATAGATACTGGTCCAACACAGAGAAACCCAACTCCCACTGATAATAAGCAGATTCCAGTGGCCAAAGAACTAGTCCGCTCCAGTCCAGCAAAAGAATGTCAACTCCATTCTAAGAAGCGTGTGCGTATCCTCGCATCATGAAATTATATAGCATTCTGATCATATTTTCTACATGTTTCTTACCCATCTCTCTTTTAGAAAATAAGGTTAAATGATAGAAGACTTCCTTCATTGGGATTGTATTCAAGGAAAATATCTTGCGGGAATTCTCTGTGCTCCAATGCTGATGTAAGTACCTGTTGTATATCACTATATTTTTACATCAGCACGTATTTTGTTAATCGGCGTGAATCCAACCTTTATCTGATCTAAAATTAGTTGTAGCAAAATGTTAAAGGCGCCAATGTTGATTTTTGTAAAGAAAACTGCCTGGTAGTTTTGCATACTGAGCTGCATGAGTGTACTATCTCATATCATGCACATTACTGAATTGTAGTGCTGCTCTGGTTGCCCATTCATTCATTGTGTCAATGTTGCTTTCGTATTACCTTACCTGGCTGATGATAGTTGTGCCATATTGTGTTAATTTGGTGTTGGCTAGTTGCCCAAACATTCGTTGTGCCAATGTTGCTTTCCTATTATCTGACTTGGCCAATGATAGCAATGCTAGTGTCTTAATTTGGTGCAGGCTGCTGAAGATAAGAAGACAAACTCTGAAAACAGCAAGGCAACCCCATTGTTTCTTTCCAATAAATCTAGGCCAGGTAATATGCCAATAACTCATGATTAATTTGTTTGGTTCCCCTCCTAATTTATGTTATGATGCAGTGGTTGAGACACTCTCTACTATCAATAATACAAGATTGCCAAAATCGCCATCTGAATCTGTTCAGTATCCTCTGTCTCGAATGCAACGGAAAAAATGTATGTTTGTGAACCAATTAATGGCTGAAGGAATGATGGAAATGGTGGAGGAATCAGAGGTGCAGAGTCGTGCGACACAACAAATGATCAATGTTTTCAGAGACAGTGCAGCAAAGCAGCAAGAACTTGCCCACATGCTTATGGGCGTCATCCATGCTGAGGTTGCAGATTGTGATGTTGTAGATCGTTAGGTTATGTTCATTTATTTGCACTGGCATCAATCTTTGATTGCCCAGTGGATGTAATTTCCTGTAATATATGTTGGATGTGCAATTTTTTTCCCTGTATGCCGTACCTTTGCTAGATCGGTTTTGGTCCTGTGCATAATTGCTCGTCGTAATGGGCTCAAATTATCTAATTTGGCCTAAAGACATGTACGAACTTTAGTGGGCCCATTAAGTTAATGGGCCGTTACCAGGCCGAAAGTTAATGGTCGGCCCTCTTAATTCCCGGGTCGTTAACATACTAACATCGAAGCGGGCAACAGGTGGGCCCAATTGATTTCACGGGCCGTTAACAGGCCGTTACTAAGTTCAGGCTACATATGGCCCAACTATACTGTGGGCCTTTAGTAGGCCGAAAGAGACAGCGGGCTTGTACCGGACCATGAAGAGCATGGGCCGCTAAGAGGCCGAAAGTCAGGTCGTATTGTAAATGGCCCAACTGTGTTGTGGGCCTTTAGCAGGCCGAAAGAGAAACCTGGCTGGTATTGGACCATGAAGGGCATGGGCCGTTAATAGGCCAAAACTCAGGTCCGACTAGAAATGGCCCAACTCATTTATGGTCCGTCAATAGGCTGAAAGGCACATAGGGCCGAGAATTGACCCAACACTTAAATGGGTCGCTAAAAGGCCAAAACTCAGGTCCGACTACAAATGGCCCAACACTTAAATGGGTTGCTAAAAGGCCGAAACTCAGGTCCAACTACAAGTGGCCCAACTGATTTATGGGCCGTCAACAGGCTGAAAGACACACCGGGCCGGAAATTAGCCCAACATTTAAACGGGTCGCTAAAAGGCCGAAAGATGTACATCGTGAAAATTGGCCCATCCACTGAATGGGCCGTTAACAGGCCGAAATCTCATCGGGCCGATATTGAGCCCAAATATATAGCGGGCTGTTAACGGGCTCGAACTGACAATGGGCTGCAATGGCATCAAATCTTTAACGGGCCGTTGACGGGCCGAATTGGCACATCTCGTATGGGCCGTGGGCTTAAATGGACCTAACACAAGTAGGCCTTATATGGGTCGGCCTGCTATTTTTTACTGGGCCGGCCTTTTTCACCGGAATGGGCCACTGTTGGGCCGTGCCACGTGTCGACCTATCATAGGCGCCTCCTGTCCAATGAGTGGATGACATCTGTCCCAACGGTGAGGCAACATGTGTTTCCTCCGGCCAATGATGATTTTACACGTGGAAAGTCCCCATTGGTCTGGGCTGTTAATGGGTTATCGGATCCAAAACTGGACCCGATAGCTTAACGGCGTTCCGTTACGGTGGATGCCACGTGTCGGTCACCCTTGACGAAAGCACTTCTGTGACACGCGATTTATCGTCATGGAAGTGGACACTTCCGTGCTGATAATTTTGGTAATGTCATGGAACACTTCTACGACAGCACAGGTATGACTATCTTGATTTTTTCATAAAATCGTCATGGATGTACATGCATGACAAAAAATGCGACCTACTGTGACAAACACGTATCATCACGGAAGTGTATTTTTGGTAGTGGAAGCTGCGGAGTTGTTAGAAAGCTCTGTCGGGTGTCTTATTCTTCATAGTGCGAGCCCTCATGCGTGAGCCCATCGTGGCTCAGTGCACCACGTCGAAGTACCCAGGGGGCATGGACATCAAGAGGGTGTGTACATCACGAGCTTGCTTGAGGGTGTCTTGCGAGGATAAAAAAGCTGGATCTCCGAGGGAGCGGGGTACGGCGAAGTGTGTTTGCTGCGCGGGGCGAGCCCGTCACACGCACACACCTGCCCAACCTCCGCGTGCAAGACGCGCGAGAAGGAGCGACGGGCAACTGTTGCTCCTCCTGAACCAGGACTAAGACGCAAAAGAGGAAACAAAGGGGGAAGTCGGTCAGGCAACTGCAAGAATGCGAACTCCAAATTTCATTAAAAGGTTGTAAACCAGCTACAAAAAGCAAATGAACAGCCGCGTCCGGCACCTAGTCTAGTCTTCTCACCAGCGCGGAGCTAAGTGCTGCCACTAGGACGTGGGAGGGAGCCCCCGAGGCCAGAGGGCGGCACTCTGGAGACTCCGGGGCGTGTACAGCCCCACTCATTATTACGTGAGAGTATCACGAGCGGAGACCTTCACAGGCATTGGGCCTTGCTTCATGGGTAGAACTTCCGGAGGTGCTAGATGTTCTAGGCGTTCTGGATGGGAATCCCGTCCTGCGTCTCCAGGCCTGGAGAAGCGGGCGACCCTAATCGGGCCCTCCCAAATGGGTGAAAGCTTATGCAGCCCTTCCCTGGAGAGCACCCGCCGTAGGATGAGATCAACCACCTCGAGCGTCCTGGAGCGGACGCTGCGACAGTGGTACCGCCGCAGCGCCTGCTGGTATCTTGGCGATCAGAGCGAGGCTTGATGGCGGCGTTCCTCCCCTAGCACGAAATCCATCCCCCGCGTGGCGTCCTAGCGTGCCTCGTCAAATGCCAAGACCCGCGCGGAGTGATGCCTGACCTTATGTGGGAGAACCGCTTCAGCTCCGTAGACAAGGAAGAATGGAGTTTCGCCGGTCGGCTTGGTCGCGGTGGTGTGGATGGACCATAACACAGACTGGAGCTCATCCAGTCAGCCCCTGCCGCAGGCTTCGAGCTTCTTCTTGAAAGTCCTTTCTTTGAGGCCCCTCAGGACCTCTGCGTTTGCGCGCTCAGCTTGCCCGTTGCTCCTGGGGTGTGCCACTGAGGCGTAGCAAATCTGCGTTCCAAGGTTAGCACAATATGTTTTGAAAAGGTTGCTGGTGAACTGCGAGCCGTTGTCGGTGATGATGTGATTAGGGGGCCCGAACCGGCTCACGAGGCCCTTGATGGACTTGACTGCCAACCCGGCTGGGATTGTGCGGACGGCCTCCACCTCCGCCCACTTGGTGAACTTGTCGATGGAGACGTAGAGGTAGTGGTAGCCCTCGGGAGCCCGAGGGAACGGTCCCAAGATGTCCAGCCCCCAGACCGCAAACGTCCACAAGAGTGGGATAGTCTGGAGGCCCTGAGCAGGTTGCACTACTGGAATCAGCTAATTTGCCATCTGCCAGCTCTTTGCCGTCTGCTAGCTGACGGCAAAGAAGCTCTTTGCCATCAGCTACCCAAAAGCTGACGGCAAAGAAATGGCAGATGGCAAAGAAGCTCTTTGCCATCTGCGTGCTCTTTGCCGTTCGCTGGCAGACGGCAAAGAGGTGGGTGGGTCCAGTTATTGTTTAACCAACTCAAGCCCACCGGCCCCACCTCTTTGCCGTCCGCAAGCGGACGGCAAAGAAACTTTGCCGACCGTTGGCTAACGGCAAAGACGCGGGTACGTTAACGGCCGTCCCGCCCCGTCTCTTCTCCCCACTCTCTCATTCGTCCCCACCCACACCCGCGCCGCCGCCGCCGACCCGTCTGCCGCCGCCGCCGTTGACCCCGTAGCCGGCTGCCCCGCCGCCCCACACCCCTCCCCTGCGACCCCCGACCTCCACCGCACCCCCGTCGCCCCTTCCACGTCACCCCGCCCCCACCGCCCCTCCCCTCCGTCACCATCCCCCACCCACACCGGCCCGCGCCGCCGCCGTCGACCCCGTCCGGCGTAGCCGGCCGCCCCGCCGCCCTGCATCCCTCCACGACCTCCACCGCGGCCCCGCCGCCTCTTTCACGTCGGGAAGCCGCGCCGCGGCTGTCCCCGCCCCGTCCCGCCGTGGCCGTCCGGCCTCCCCCTCCACCGGGTCGCCGCCTCCTCCAGCGGCCACCGCAGCCGTCCGGCCTCCCCCTCCACCAAGTGAGCTCCTCTCCCCCTTTTTTTGTTTAATTAGTTTCTTTTTGTTTATTTTAGTTTATTTTCTGTTTTAGTTATAGTTTTAGTTTAGTTTTAGTTTTAGTTTAGTTTTAGTTTAGTTTATTTTAGATTAGTTTTAGTTTAAGTTTATTTTAGATTATTTTTAGTTTTAGTTTATTTTAGATTAGTTTTAGTTTTAGTTTAGAAGAAGAAGTAGAAGGAGGAGGGAGAAGAAGAAAGAAGAAAAGAAGAAGAAGAGGAAAAAGGAGAAGAAGAAGAAGAAGAAGAAGAAGAGGAGGAGGAGGAGGAGGAGGAGGAGGAGAAAGAAGAAGAAGAAGAAGAAGAAGAAGAAGAAGAAGAAGAAGAAGAAGAAGAAGAAGAAGAAAAGAAGTAGAAGACGGGGGATGAGAAGAAGTAGAAGAATGAGAAGAAGTAGAAGTAGTAGAAGAATGAGAAGACCCCCTGACCCCCCAACCCCGACACCACACCCCGACACCCGACCCCGACTCCACCCCGACACCCGACCCCCTAACCCCCTGACCCCGACACGACACCCCGACCCCCCAACCCTGAAACAGCACCCCGACCCCGACACGGCACCCCGACACTGACACGACACCCCGACCCCCGACACGACACCCCCGACACCCCGACCCCGAGACCCCGACCCCGACCCCGACACCCCGACCCCGAGCCTGACCCGACACCCCGACCCCGACACCGACACGGCACCCCGACCCCGACCCGGCACCCCGACCCGACACCCCGACCCCGACACGGCACCCCGACACCGACACGACACCCCGACCCCCGACACCTCCCGAAAAGGTGTTCTTTGGCCTTCCAGAGGCCGACGGGGTCATATATTTGTGAATTATTAGTTAGGTCATATATTTTTCAATTTTGTTATGAAAAACATCATATATAATTGTGTTGATCGGGTAGTTTTAAATGTGCAGTTGTTTCATCGCTGCGAGGTTTGGTGTTCGACGACCTCGCCGTGCGTTTGACGAGCTCTGCCCCTTCGTTCGTGGGTGAGCACAAATTACATGTCCTCCCCCCCCATTAATTATTTGATCTATTTCGATGAAACTTGATAGCTAGCTATATATGTGTCTTGAATCATCAGTATGCGTAACCAATATGTGTCTCCCGTTCGAAAGCGTCATAGTTATAAATATGCATGCATTTGCATATTTATAACCTTGATTCTTTCGAATTGTCCAACGCTATCCATGGAAAACCCGAGTATGTTTAGATTGGGTTCATTTTCCCATATGCTTTGCTCCGGATCTGACGCATAAATTTCGTCAGTGCCTCCCCTGTTGTTCTCTGGGTACACATCCTCTCTGTTTATTGCAGAGACGTGTATCAGGAGAACAGCGGGGAGGTGCTGCCGAAATTTTGCGTAGGATCCGAAGCATAGCATGGGAAAATGAACCCAATCTAAACATACTCGGGTGGGATTAGGACCTATCATTACCTATTAGAGTGTAGGTTGCATGGACGTAATAAAATTTACAAAGTAGATCAACTGATGAATATATACATGGTGAATTATATATATATATTTGTTGTGTGTCTAGTAGCTCTGAAAGTCAACATGAGTGATCGTGCGTGGATGTACACCGGTCACACTGGTCAGAACAAATGGAGCACTGAATGGTTCACAAAAACCAAGGGGTTTGTGCGAACCGCATTTGCAAATGGCCAGAGGAAAACCTGGTGCCCCTGTTTACGGTGCGGCAATTGGGAAAAGAGGACAGAGGCTGAAATGGGCAAACACCTGCAGAAGAGTGGTTTTACGCCCGATTATACGGTGTGGACATTTCATGGTGAGTCTGCCCAACGTGACCGAGCAGAGGTGGATCATCGTCGCACTGACGAGCATGGTACCGGGATGGAAAACATGGTGCAAGACTTCGATGATGCTCGGGATTCGGACGAGGAGATGGAGGAATCTGCAAAGGCCTTCAATGAAATGTTGGAGTCTTCAAAACGTCCGCTCCATGAGCACACTGAGCTTTGTCAGTTGGATGCCATCTCACAAGTAATGGCTCTGAAGGCTCAGTTCAACTTGGGCAGAGAATGCTACGATGCAATGATGACAGTATTTGGACGCTTTCTACCCAAAGGCCATGTAATGCCTGCAAACCTGTACCAGTCGGACAAAATCCTCCGTGCACTGAAGATGCCCTATGCTAAGATACATGCCTGTGAGAAAGGATGTGTCTTGTTTAGGCTTGACTATGCGGACTTGAACTATTGTCCCATTTGCAAGTCTTCCAGGTATGTTGTGGTAGACAACGGTATGGGTGAGAAGACACAGACCAAAATCCCCGTTAGTGTTCTTCGGTATATGCCAATCGTACCAAGACTTCAACGTCTTTTCATGGTCGAAGAGACGGCCAGACAGATGACATGGCACAAAACGGGCAAAAGAACGGAACAAGATGCAGATGGGAATCTGATGATTGTACACACATCGGATGGTGTTGCGTGGAAAAAGTTTGATGAATTACATGGTGACAAAGCGGCAGATCCGAGGCATCCTCGAGTCGGCATCAGCACGGATGGGTTCAGTGTGTTTGGTCAGATGGCAGCCCCATACAGCTGTTGGCCCGTGTTTGTCATTCCACTCAATCTCCCCCCCGGGCAAATTATGCAATGAAAGAATATTTTCCTGACGTTGATAATTCCAGGGCCCAACTATCCCGGGAAGAATATGAATGTGCACATGCAACCGCTTAAGTACGAATTGCAAGAAGCTTGGTATAATGGGTTCAAGACATACGACGCCTATAGCAAACGGAACTTCATAATGCGTGTCTGGTACATGTACTCGACGCATGACTTGCCGGCGTATGCGCTATTCGTTGCCTGGTGTGTGCATGGAAGGTTCCCGTGCCCCACATGCGAGGGAGCTCTTGAGTTTCGTTGGCTTCAGGCCGGTCGCAAGTTTTCTTGCTTCGACATGCATAGACAGTTCCTGAATCCTCGCCATAAATTCAGGAAAGACAAGAAGAACTTCATCAGAGGTAGAGTTGTCAAAAACTCTGCACCACCTGCATTGACAGGCCAATAGACCCTGGATCAGTTAAACGCTCTTGAGCCAGATCCAGAGCGTCCAGGGTACTTCAAGGGGTATAATTCTAAGCACGCCTGGACTCACAAAACATGCTTATCGGATCTGCCTTACTTCAAAGACCTCCTTTGCCCACACAACATCGAAGTGATGCACACTGAGAAGAATATCGCCGAGGCACTTTTTGGTACATTGTTCGGCATAGATGGGAAGTCAAAGGATAATACTAAGGCTAGAGTCGATCTGGAGGCGCTATGTGATAGGCCGTTACAAAACATGAAAGAACCGAAAGGAAAGCATAACTGGACGAAGCCAAAGGCATGGTTCAATCTTGGAAGGCCAGCTATGAGGGAAATTATCTTGTGGGTGAAAATGCAGTTGATGTTCCCCGATGGGTATGCAGCGAATCTACAGAGGGGAGCCAGTCTTGATAAATTGAAGATATTTGGTTTGAAGAGTCATGATTGGCACATATGGATTGAGCGGGTAATGCCGGTGATGTTGCGTGGCTTCATCCCTGAGGATGAATGGCTAGTACTGGCAGAACTCAGCTATTTCTTCCGTGTTCTTTGTGCGAAAGAACTATCGCCTGGCGTGCTAGAAGAAATGGAAGAGTTGGCGCCGGAGTTGAGCTGCAAGTTAGAGAAGATCTTTCCACCGGGCTTCTTTAATCCAATGCAACATTTGATTTTGCATCTCCCGACCGAGGCAAGATTGGGGGGGCCCGTGCAAAATCGTTGGTGCTACCCAACTGAGAGGATGCGGAAGACGCTTCGACAAAAATGTAAAAATAAACGTAGAATTGAAGCATCGATGGCTGAGGCATTCATCACTGAGGAGGCGGCAAACTTCGTGACAGCACACTATGAAGCCAAAAATCGTCATTTGCATAATCCGAAGCCTCGGTACAATGCTGACGACCCTAAAAAGGGTGGATCCAACCTCAGCCTATTCAAAGGGAATCTTGCACCAGCCAGTGTTTCAAATCCAGTATCTTTGGATAACGAACAATGGCGGACCATTTCGTTGTATATCTTCAACAACCTGATAGAAGTGCGGCCGTACATCGAGTAAGTTCTCGGTACATAGTTTCGCAACTTCTATTTCCTTTGAACTGCTCTTATTCCTGGATATTTCATACAGTCGATCCATTGCCTTATTCTCGTATGGAGCGGTGATCCAAAAGGATTCTGTCGAAGAGTATGAGCTTCTCGCAAAGCAAGGAGGCGGCTATCCCGGTTTCATCTCTTGGTTCAAACAAACGGTAATTTCTATTAGACTTGTAGGCTAATTTGTAGGCGGCTACCTCGGTTTCATTCGCTAATTTGTGCATAATGCAACAATCCTTTCATATTAAACTTGTATGCTAATTCAGAGTCTATGGACGCCGAATTGAGACAAGTCGCTACTGGTTTTGACTATAATGTTCGTTCATTTGACAAATACGACATCAACGGGTATCGCTTTCGTACCTATGGCAAAGAGCTATCTATGGCCGACCGAAAGTCTACAAATTGTTGTGTATCTGCTATCGGCGAAGGAGGTACCGAGTATTATGGGAGAGTTGAAGCAATTTATGAACTTCTATTCTATGGTGAAAACCCACCGAATGTCGTAGTCTTCAAATGTTATTGGTTTCAGCCGAAGGAGACTAGAAGGACTCATGAACATATAGCGCTAGTTGAAATCAACCAAAGCACCCATTTAGATGTTCCTGATGTCTATATTACGGCTCAACAGGCGACCCAAGTATTCTATCTACCGTGGGCCTGCCAAACTAATCCAAATCTGAAAGGTTGGGATGTCGTTTATGAAGTGCCACCACGTGCTAGACTATCTCCCCCAAAGGAAGAGGATTATGAACCTCACATTAACCCAGACACATATGAAGGAGAATTCTTCCAAGAGACACGTCTTTCCAAAAAGCGTTTCAAGAACCGCTATACTTCACCCAAAAACATTGTAGTAGACAGCGACAGTGAATCCGACATCACCCCAGAGGAGGAACAAGAAGAGCCAGAACAAGAAGAGGTTACTGCTGCGGATGACCTGTCATTGCTTGACCGATTACGTCAAGGTGGCCTTCCACATGTTGATGCCACTGAACCCTATGAGCCCGTCATTGATTATAGTGATGATGATGATTATGCATTTATTGATGATACTGATTGAGCTTATTAGTAGTGTCAGGTATTAAATTTTTTTATGTTGTACTTGATGATGATACACTTAAGTGATACACATATTATTATTCATGTCGGTCTTTTTTTATGTTGTACTAATTTCGTTTACTGTTTGTCATGGCAGGTGTTGAAAGATGGTGGGCGCTGGTCGGGAGCGCGCCAAGGCCCCTTCTTCGTCGGCGCGTGGTCTGAGGTCTTCCATTCCAGACGCACCTCTCCGCCGAGCGTTGCTGGACAGTATGGCCACACCGCCGGGCCCTTCTTCGTCGACCGCGGTGCCCAGCAGGGGACGAGGTAGGAAGAGAGGAGGTGAGGCACGTGGTCGTGGGAGAGGAGGTAGGGTGACTGCTACGGCGCCTTCCTCGCCGCCACCCCCAGCTGTTTCACCCGAGCACGTGACTGCTAGGGTGGACTCGTCCGAGGAGGAGGCTACACGGACTCCGGTCCACGAGCCTCCGGTCCACGGGTCTTGGGCCCACGAGCCTCGGGTCGACTGGCCTTCGGCCCACGAGACCCCGGAGGAGCACATGCCCGGATGGGGTACCTGGCCGGATTAGCCCAAGGAGCCGAGTGGCCATGCTGATGATGGCGGGGAGCCAACTGATCTTGAGGAGGAGGGGGGCACCGTCTACCAGCGTGGTGCTACACGGCTCCCGTCCGTGCCGGCGACCCGCGAGCAGAGGTGGTTGATTTTCCCTGATGGGGAGAGGTACGTAAGTGCATTTAATATTTTTGTACCTTGTGCATTCACGTTTCTTCAAATAACTAATGCGTTGGCCTTGTCATGCTGCAGGGGTTGGGACCACCATCATAGTGTCCGCCGGCCCAACTCCGTCCTTGGAGTTCTTTGCCGGCAAAACTTCCCGGGGTTTGTCACGTTGCCTGGTGAGGGTCGGCTTCCAGAGCTTGGATTGAGCTGGGAGCACTACGTGGCTGCCCCGTCCCCGCCGGATGAGATTATCGACGGTGTCGTGTGCGACACGAGGGCAGACATGGTGATCAGAAAGTTCTGGGTAATTTCTCCTTTACACATTTAAAAATCTTCAACTAGCTAGTTATTAATTGTACTAATCAATATTGTCTCATTTGATTGCAGACATTCTACAGGTGTGAGGAGGGATACGAGGAGGACGCGGCACATGTTATCGAGAACGTCTGCAAGCGCCTACTCCAGAACTTATGGCACGAGGCTCGGGTGCAGGCTGTTCGAGACTACTACGCCTTGCGTGGTATCAAGAAGACCAAGCCGGCGTGCCGCGATAAGTTCCTGAGTAAGGAGCAGTACATGAAGGTAATTCTTAAGGCCTTCTACTTAAGTTCCTTCATTTAGTAATTCTTAGCCGTAGCGCTCAAGTTTCTATTTGCTAACTTAGGCGCCTCCGAGATGGTGTGCGGATCGGATGGATTGTTGGGAGGTGTTGGTCGATGAGTGGTGCTCAAAAGAATGGCTAGCCCTCCACAACGAGGCCAAGGACAAACGTGCCCAAATGGAAGGTGTGCCACACCATCAAGGCAGCTCCAACTTATATCAGTTCGGGCGCAACTGGGTATGTGGTTTGCTTCATGATTCATGCAATTCATTCATCATGCTAGCTTGAGCCCTTTAATTACTAATTTTCATTATTTCTCTCTTTCAGGCACGCTACAATAAGGCGGATAAGGTGCCAGAGGTGTACGACCTGTATGCCATGGCCCACACTGCCTCTTTCAAGAAAGTCAAGGCTTTCTCTCAGTCTGACCTCGATGATGCAAACAACTTCACCAACATCTCCTCCCACAACAAGCTCGTGAGATATAGAGATGAGGGGAAGGCGAGGAAAGGGGAGGACTTTAACCCGAGCCAGGGTCCCATTGATCCAGAGCTGGTGATGATATCTGGTGGCGGGAGGTCCCATGGCTCCATAGCCATTGGAGATGGACTTATCTGTTGTCCTAGCACTCTCCCGGAGATCAAGGCGCGCCAGTCGAGCTCCGCTCCTGAGATAAGGCCTCGTGAACGGCCAGTGCAACTCGCCATCAAGGTTAGTGATACGTACTCAGTTATCTTTCTCAATTACATTGTGTGCGCTTCCATCAATGATTACAAATGGTCATGTGAGTGGTGTTGCAGGCTGCTATACAGAGTGAGAGAGATAGAACGGAGAAACTTCTGGCAGAGGCGGCGGAGAGGCAGCGGGAGTTGGAGGAGAGGACGACAAAGATGATGGAGGAGGAGAGGGCACGGAATGACATGCAGGCAAGGGCCATGTACGAGCTCCTTGTGGTAAGTTTCTTCTGCAGATTAGCCAAAACATTCATGTAGTGTTTGTCTCATTACTAACTAGTATGACTGAGTCGTCAAAACCAAATGTGCAGTCTGTGTGCGAGAAGACAGGTCAGACCGCTCCGCCGATGCCAGTGATTGCTCCTGGGACCACGGTGAGTTCTATTTGAATGGACACTACTTGCTAGTCTTAACATTTGAGTGTCATCATGCTAACAAGACATTGGAAATGATCTTTGATGCAGCGTAACTCCAGACAAGCATCGCACGATCCTTCTCCAGCTACCGACACGAGCCACCCCGCTCCTACACCTCCTTGATCGTGGTAAGTTTATCTAGTGTTTTGCTTAACACATGCATAAAGACCTACACTTAGCTTTATTTCCTCCAATTCTTACCATAATGACCTAGACTTTGCTTCTTCTCCTCCAAAATGACTTAATAAGCTTACTGACCTCCAAAACCATCCATTTTACCTAAGTTAGCTCTAAAACGATCTGTACTTAGCTTACTTATGTCAAAAATTGCATAATTAGCTTAGTTAGCTCATAGACGATCCATTTTACCTAAGTTTGCTCTAAAATGACCCATTTTACCTAGGTTAGCTTATAAATGATCCAGTTCATCCAAGTTAGCTCAAAAATGACCCATTTTACCAAGATTAGCTCCTAAATGATCCATTTTACCTACGTTAGCTTTAAAATGACCCATTTCACCTAGGTTAACTCCAAAATGACCCATCTTACCTAGGTTATCTCATAAACGATCCATTTCAACTAATTTAGCTCATAAACGATCCATTTCACCAAGTTAGCTAAAAAACGATCCATTTCACCTAAATTAGCTCTTAAATGATCCATTTCACCTAAGTTAGCTCAAAAAGATCCATTTCAACTATATTAGCTCATAAATGATCCATTTCACCTAAGTTAGCTCTAAAACGATCCATTTCAACTAAGTTAGCTCATAAATGATCCATTTCACCTAAGTTAGCTAAAAACGATCCATTTCACCTTAGTTACCTCAAAAACGATCCATTTGACCTTAGTTAGCTCATAAACGACCCATTTCAACTAAGTTAGCTCCTAAATGATCCATTTCACCTTAGCTAGCTCATAAACGACCCATTTCAACTTAGTTAGCTCATATATGATCCATTTCACGTAAGTTAGCTCATAAATGACATACTCTTCTTGTTCTAGTCTTCTTCTTGTTCTACTCTTCTTCTTGTTCTACTCTTCTTGTTCTAGTCACCTATTTCTAACTTTCTTATTTTGCCATTTTGCAGATTTCATTCACTTCATGGAAGCTACTCTTCTTGTTCTAGTCTTTCTGTTTATGTATGGATGAAACTTTGTTTATGTATGAAGGCTCTTTGTGATATGAATGGAACTTTGTTTATGTATGAAGGAACTTTGTTTATGTATGAAGGAACTTTGTTTATGGATGGAACTTTGTTTATGCATGAAGGAACTTTGTTTATGGATGGAATTTTGTGACATGAATGCCTGTGAAATATATCTATACATGTCATATATATTTGGAGTGAAAATTGTTGGATTTAATAAAAAACAGAAAAAAGAGCCAATATGCAGGTGTGCCACGTGGCATCTAGCTGTGCTTCCTGGGAGCTGACCCATTTGGTCAGTTTGCCTACAGTGGCAGACGGCAAAGGCTTGAGGCTCTTTGCCGTCAGCGGCGGACGGCAAAGGCCTGCCATGTAGTGACGTGTAGATGACATCATACGGCGGACGGCAAAGGCACTAGAAAGTTTGCCGTCCGCGGCGGACGGCAAAGGCCTGCCGTTAGCCACTTAACGGACTGAGAGCACAATTATTTCCGTCTGCTCTCTTTGCCGTCCGCGGCAGACGGCAAAGGGCCTTTGCCGTCAGCCGCCAGGAAGCAGACGACAAAGTAGCTGTTTACTGTAGCATACTTTGCCGGAGCCTTTTGCCGTCCGCGTCTGACGGCAAAGGTCTTTGCTGTCCGCCGTTCATGCCTTTGCCGTCTGCCGTGGCAGACGGCAAAATAGCTGATTCCTGTAGTGTTGGTGGATTTGCTTGTCATGGAACTGGCAGGCCTGATAGGATCTCAACAGCTCGGTTGCGTCGTTGAGTGTCGTGGGCCAGTAGAATCCACTACGGAACGCCTTGCCCACCAAGGTGCGGGAGGACGAGTGATGTCCACAATCCCCTCCATGTATGTCTGCTAACAGCTCGCACCCCTGCTCCTTGGAGATGCATCGCAAAGAAACATCGTTCGGTCATTTTTGGTATAGCTCACCGTCCTGAATGCAGTAGGCTGTGGCCTGTCGAGCCACACGCTCCGCGTCTTCCTCCTTCTCCGACAGGGCTCCCTGTAGCAGGTACGCCTTGAATTCTTCGGTCCAGCACCCCTCCCGAGGCTCAAGCGCGAGGGAGCAGTCGAGCTCTTGAGGTTGGGTCGCAGGCGGGGGGAGCTCCTCCTAAGGCGGTGCCGGCTCCGCAGCTAGAGGGGCTGCTGAAGGCTTGAAGAGCCGTTCCTCGAAGACGCCGGGCTCCTGGGGCAGGCGTGTGGACACCCTCTTGGTGATATCGTCGGCTTCCTTGTTCGTGCCGTGGGGCACATGCTGAAGCTCCAGGCCCAAGAATTGCTTCTCCATTTTACTTACCTCCGTGAGGTATGCCTCCATATGCTCGTCTTTCGGCTCGTACAATTTGTTGGAGAAGTTGACGAGGAGCTGGGAGTCACCCTTGATGGTGAGACGCTTCACGCCCAGAGCGGTCGCGGCCTTGAGGCCGGCGGTCAAGCCTTTGTACTCTGCGATGTTGTTGGAGACCTTCTCACCATGTTGGAAACAGAGCTGCACGACGTAGTAGAGCTTGTCTTGGGTGGGCGAGATGAGCATGACTCCAGCCCCCGCGCCCTGACGTGCAAAGGCGCCGTCAAAGTACATGACCCAGCTGTCTAGTGCTTCGCTCCCTGGAGAGAGGGACTGGTCCTCGCCCGCTTCGGGCCCTGGAGCGTTGGTCCATTCCGCCACAAAGTCGGCCAGCGCGGCGCCCTTGATGATCCTGGTGGTGCTGAACTCCAGAATGCCTGCAGTTCGATGTTCCATTCGGCGACCCTTCCTGCGGCATTGCGGCTCCAAAGCACCCTCTCCAATGGGTAAGCTGAGACGACCTTAATGGGGTGGCCTTGGAAGTAGTTGCGCAGCTTGCGCGAGGCAACGAGAAGCGCGAGCAGAAGCTTCTGTGGCATGGGGTAGCGCGGCCGCGCGTCACGCAGTGCCGTGCTAACGAAGTACACTGGGTGCTCTATGAGGGCGGGGCTTTTGGTGGAGTTCGATGCCTCCTGGGGCTGGGGCACCTCCCAAAGCTGGGAGACCTCAGGGACTGGGCCGCCTGTTTGGGCAGCATTATAAGTGATAGTCTTTTCTTCAACTTTAATAGGTTCAGCTGGTTTTACTTCAATGGGAGGATGATATTTAAACCACTTCTCCTTAGGGAGATCAACACGAGTAGCAAATGATTCACAGAAAGAAGCTACTATCTCAGAGTCAAGTCCATATTTAGTGCTAAATTCACGGAAAACATCGGTATCCATAAAAGATTTAACACAATCAAACTTAGGTGTTATACCTGACTCCTTACCTTCGTCGAGATCCCAATCTTCAGAGTTGCGTTTAACTCTTTCCAATAAATCCCATTTGAATTCAATAGTCTTCATCATAAAAGAACCAATACAAGAAGTATCGAGCATGGAGCGATTATTGAGAGAAAGCCGAGCATAAATTTTTTGAATAATAATTTCTCTTGGGGGCTCATGATTGGGGCATGAATATAACATTGACTTAAGCCTCCCCCAAGCTTGAGCGATGCTTTCTCCTTCGCGAGGCCAAAGATTATATATATATAATTACGATCACGATGAACAAGATGTATAGGATAAAACTTCTGATGAAATTCCAGTTTCAATCGGTTGTAGTTCCATGATCCCATATCATCACATAGCCTAAAACATGTCATGCCTTTCCCTTCAAAGATAAAGGGAAGATCACTACTGGAATCTGGCATTTTGCCGTCCGCCAGGTCTTTGCCGTCCACCAGCTGACGGCAAAGAGCCTCTTTGCCGTCTGCTTCCACAAAGCGGACGGCAAAGAAAGGGCAGATAGCAAAAATGCTATTTGCCGTCAGCTGCTTCTTTGTCGTCGGCCAGTTGACGACAAAGAGCTAGAAGGTAGACGACAAAGAGCTAGGTGGGCCCCACAGGGCACGGCGTGGCTAGTTAAGATTCTTTGCCGTCCGCTAGCGGACGGCAAATGAGGTGATTACTTTGCCGTCTGTTGGCGGATGGCAATGTTAGTCCTTTGCCATCTGCTTGCATACGGCAAAGAGGAGACGTGGGCCAACCCTAATGGTGGCCCGCGTTGCCGTCTGCTAACAGACGGCAAAGAAGGCCCACTTAACAGGCCGAGCCGTCTCCCCCCTCTCTCTCTTTCTCTCTCTCCCTCCCTCCCGTGCGCCCGCCTCTCTCCTCTGTCGCCACCGCCAGCCATCCCCGCCCCGTCGCCCCGCCGCGCCCCATCGGCCTGCAGCCCCGCCGCCCCGCCGCGCCCCGTCGCCCCGTCAGCCTGCCGCCCCGATGCCTCGCCGCGCCCCGCCGCCGCGCCGCGCCCCGTCGCCGGAGTGGCCCGCGCCGGGCCGCCCCGGTGCCGGACCCCTCCCCGAGGTCCCTGCGCCGCCCCGCCCCGCTACCGTCCTCCTCCCCGCGGCCCCTGCGCCGCCCCGCCCAACCAGCCGACCTCGCCGGAGCAAGAGGTAATTTTTTTTTCTGTTTTTTCCTGTTTTTTGTTCTCTATTTTCTTGATTTGTTTTAGGTTAGTGCTAGGTTTAATTAGGTGTAGTTTTGAGTCTTTAGGTTTAGGGTAGTGCTAGGTTTAGGTGTAGTTTTGAGTTTTTAGGTTTAGGTTAGTGCTAGGTTTCGGTGTAGTTTTTTCCTGTTTTTTTAGGTTAGTGCTAGGTTTGAGAAGAGGAAAAAGGAGAAGAAGAAGAAGAAGAAGAAGAAGAAAAGGAAAAAAGAGAAAGAACATGAAGAAGAAGAAAAAGAGGGTTCCTCGGTGTCGATGGTACCCTAAATAGCAAGTATCGTCAGTGCGAGGTACATGCGGCCGTCGGTGTCGAATACTACATCCACGTCCCACAAGTGACACAGGGGTCCTGCGTCCAGCAACAACAGTTCTCGGCGTCGATGGCGGTCGAACACCATTGCAAATTTGTTTGGCAGCCTCAGAGATGACGATTGAAAGCTAAGTGTTGAAACTTGAAACACCCAAACTAACTCAAGTCGGTTTGGTTGTTTGAAATTTCAAAACTTGGCTTTAATCCTCATCGCAGAGGCTGCCAGACAAATTCGCCAAGGTGTTCGACCGTCATCGGCCACCAGAACTATTGTTGCAGGACGCCGGGCGCCGGCTTCACTTGTGGGATGTGGATCTAGTGTTCAACGTCGACCGCCTCATGTACCTTGCACCGATGGTAGTTGCTATTTACTTTACCCGGGGACGAGCGGGTTAGAGGGTTCCTCGGTATCGATGGTACCGTAAATAGCAAGTATCGTCAGTGCGAGGTACATGTGGCCGTCGGTGTCGAATACTTGCTATGTTAGTCATCTTTCATTTAAATATGCAGGTATTTCGTTGCTGCGAGGGTCTAGTGTTCGACGAGCTCCGCCCCTGCGTTCGTTGGTGAGCACAAATGACATCTCCTCCTCCCCCCTTCATTTGCTCTGTTCCGGTCTTCGTGCCGATGAAACTTGCTAGCTATAGGTGTCAATCATCAGTATGCATAACCACTATGCGTCTCCCGTTCGAAAGGGTTACATCTATAAATATGCATGCATTTGCATATTTATAATCGTCATTCTTTCGAATTGTCCAACGTTATCCATGGACAGCCCGAGTATGTGTAGATTGGGTTCGTTTTCCCATATGCTCAGCTCCGGATCCGATGCAGAATTTCGTCAGTGCCTCCCTATTGTTCTCCGGGTACACATTCTCTCTACTTATTGCCGAGACGTGTATCAGGAGAACAACGGGGAGGTGCTGTCGAAATTTTGCGTCGGATCCGGAGCAGAGCATGGGAAAATGAACCCGATCTACACATACTCGGGTGGGATTAGGACCTATCTTTACCTATTAGCGTGTAGGTTGCATGGACGTAATAAAACTAACAAACTCCATTAACTGATGGATATGGTTTGCTTAATTATGTATATATTTCTTGTGTGTCCAGTAGGAAGTCAATATGAGTGATCGTGCATGGATGTACACCAGTTACACTAGTCAGAAAGTTTGGACCGAGGAATGGTTAACAAAAACCAAGGGGTTTGTTAGAGCCCCATTTGCAAATGGCCAGGAATTTAGCTGGTGCCCCTGTGCCTGTTGCGACAACTATAAAAAGAGGGACGAGCTTGAAATGAGTAAAGACCTGTAGAAGTTTGGTTTCACACCTGGTTACACGGTCTGGACATTACATGGTGAGTCTGCCCAATGTGCCAGAGCAGAGGTTCGTCGTCGCACCGACGAGCATGGTACCGGGACCGCAGACATGGTGCAAGACATTGACGATGCTCGAGACTCGGACGAGGAGATGGAGGAATCTACAAAGGCCTTCACTGAAATGTTGGAGTCCTCAAAACGTCCTCTCGACGAGCACACTAAGCTTTGTCAGCTGGATGCCATCTCACAAATAATGGCTTTGAAGGCTCAATTCAACTTGGGCAGAGAATGCTACGACACGATGATGACAGTATTCAGACGATTTCTACCCAAAGGCCATGTGCTACCTCCAAACCTGTACCAGTCAGACAAAATCCTTCGTGCTCTTAAGATGCCCTATGAGAAGATATATGCCTGTGAGAAAGGATGTGTCTTATTTAGGCTTCAGTATGAGGACTTGAACTATTGTCCCATTTGCAATTCTTCCAGGTATGTTGTGGTAGACAACGGTATGGGTGAGAAGACGCAGACCAAAATACCCGTTAATGTTCTTCGGTATATGCCAATCGTACCAAGACTTCAACGTCTTTTCATGGTCAAAGAGACGGCCGGACAGATGACATGGCACAAAATGGGCGAATGTACCGAACTAGATGCAGATGGGAATGTGATGATAGTGCACACATCGGATGGTGAAGCGTGGAAGCGCTTCGATGCATTACATATGGAAAAAATGGCAGATCCAGGGCAACCTCGAGTCGCCGTCAGCACAGATGGGTTCAGTGTGTTTGGTCAGATGGCAGCCCCATACAGCTGTTGGCCCGTGTTTGTCATTCCACTCAATCTCCCCCCGGGAAAATTATGCAACGAAAGAATATTTTCCTGACGTTGATAATTCCAGGGCCCAACTATCCCGGGAAGAATATGAATGTGCACATGCAGCCGCTTAAGGACGAATTGCAAGAAGCTTGGTATAATGGGTTCAAGACATACGACGCCTTTAGCAAACGGAACTTCATAATGCGTGCCTGGTACATGTACTCGATGCATGACTTTCCGGCGTATGCGCTATTCATTGGCTGGTGTGTGCATGGAAGGTTCCTGTGCCCCACATGCAAGGGAGCTCTTGAGTTTCGTTGGGTGACGGCAGGGCGCAAGTATAGTTGCTTCGACTTGCATAGACCGTTTCTACATCCTGGCCATAAGTTCAGGAAAGACAAGAAGAACTTCATCAAAGGTAGAGTTGTCAAACACTCTGCACCACCTGCGTTGACAGGCCAACAGACCCTAGATCAGTTAAACGCTCTCGAGCCAGATCCAGAGCGTCCATGGTATTTCAAGGGGTATAATAAGGAACACGCCTGGACTCACAAGACATGCTTCTGGGATCTGCCTAACTTCAAAGACCTCCTTTGCCCACACAACATCGACGTGATGCACACTGAAAAGAATATCGCCGAAGCCATTTTTGGTACATTGTTTGGTATAGAGGGGAAATCAAAGGATAATACTAAGGCTAGAGTCGATCAAGAGGAGCTATGTGATAGACCGTTACAAAACATGAAAGAACCGAAAGGAAAGGGGATCAACTGGACGAAGCGAAAGGCATGGTTCAATCTTGGAAGGCCAACTATGAAGGAAATTATTTTGTGGGTGAAAATGCAGTTGATGTTCCCCGATGGGTATGCAGCAAATCTAAAGAGGGGAGCGAGTCTTCAAAAATTGAAAATATTTGGTCTAAAAAGTCATGATTGGCACATATGGATTGAGCGGATAATGCCGGTGATGTTGCGTGGCTTCATCCCTGAGGATGAATGGCTAGTACTGGCAGAGCTGAGCTATTTCTTCCGTGTTCTTTGTGCGAAAGAACTATCGCCTGGCCTCCTAGAAGAAATGGAACAGTTGGCGCCGGAGTTGATCTGCAAGTTGGAGAAGATCTTTCCGCCAAGCTTCTTTAATCCAATGCAACACTTGATTTTGCATCTCCCGACCGAGGCACGATTGGGGGGGGGGCGTGCAAAATTGTTGGTGCTACACAACTGAGAGGATGCAGAAGATGCTTCGAGCAAAATGTAAAAATAAACGTAGAATAGAAGCATCGATGGCGGAGGCATTCATCACTGAGGAGGCGACAAACTTCGTGACAGCACACTACGAAGCCAAAAATCGTCATTTGCATAATCCGAAGCCTCGGTACAATGCTGACGAACCTCAAAAGGGTCAATACAACCTCACCCTATTCAAAGGGAATCTCGCACTTGCCGGTGGTTGGAAACTAGTAAGGTTGGATGTTGAAGAATGGCGGACCATTTCGCTGTATCTCTTCAACAACCTAATAGAAGTGCGGCCGTACATCGAGTAAGATCTCGGTACATTGTTTCACAACTTCTAATTCCTTTGAACTTCTCTTATTCCTGGATATTCGATGCAGTCGATACGTCGCCATATTCTCGTATGGAGCGGTGATCCAAAAGGATTCCGACGAAGAGTATGAGCTTCTGGCAAAACAAGGAGCTGAATTTCCCGGTTTCATCTATTGGTTAAAAAAACGGTAATTTCCATTAGACCCTTTCTTTTCTTTGGCTAATTTGCGACTAATGCAACAATCCTTTCGTATTAAACTTGTAGGCTAATTCAGAGATTATGGATGCCGAATTGAGACAAGTAGCTAATGGTTTTGACTATAAGGTCCGTTCATTTGACAAATACGACATCAACGGGTATCGCTTTCGTACCTATGGCAAAGAGCTATCTATGGCCGACCGGAAGTCTACAAATTGTTGTGTCTCTGCTATCGGCGAAGGAGGTATCGAGTATTATGGAAGAGTTGAAGCAATTTATGAACTTGAATTCTGTGGTGAAAACGCACCAAACGTCGTAGTCTTCAGATGTTATTGGTTCCAACCGAGGGAGACTAGAAGGACTCATGAACATATAGGGCTAGTCGAAATCAAACAAAGCACCCTTTGGATGTTCCCGATGTCTATATTACGGCTCAACAGACAACCCAAGTTTTCTATCTACCGTGGGCCTGTCAAAGTGATCCAAATCTCAGTGGTTGGGACGTCGTTTATGAATTGCCGCCATGTGTTAGACCACCTCCTCCCAATGAAAAGGTTATGAACCTCACATTAACCAAGCCACATATGATGAAGGAGAATTCTTCCAAGAAACACGTCTTTCCAAAAAAAGTTTCAAGAAACGCTCTACTCCACCCCAGAACATTGAAGTAGACAACGATAGTGAATCCGACTTCACCCCTGAGCCGGAACAAGAAGAGCCGGAAGAAGAAGAAGTTACTGCTGCAGATGACCTGTCAATGCTTGAACGATTACGTAAAGGTGGCCTTCCACATGATGATGCATTTATTAATGATGATGATGAGCACGTCATTACCGATAGTGATGATGATGCTTTTATTAATGATGATGACGAGCACGTCATTACCGATAATTATTATTAGGTATTCAAATTTTTATGTTGTACTTGATTTATATAGTTATCTGTATGATTGTATTATTTATATAGTTGGTATTTATAATTTTCTTACTTTCTATGACTGTTTCTTATACATAGTGCCATGGTCTTGATTTCCGTCCCGGTCGACCCTCGCCCGCTTTATGATTCGGGTGTGGTAAATTCTCTTTCATAACTATTTGTTGCATTTCGCATTATGACAATTATGGCCATCAAGTTGACATAGAGATATTTTAATCTAGGAGGTATGTGAACTGGAATTTGAAATGGACCCTCTTGTCGAGAAGTTAAATTTAGTTGAAAAAGAAAATGAGAATGTGAAAGAAAAAATTAAAAGAATTGAAGAAGATAAGATGACATTGGAGTTGTATGTTGCCGATGCCATCGATGATCACAAGATGAAGATGAATGCAATGCGCTCGAAGATGGATGCAATGCGCCTGAAGCTTAAGAAGATTAGAAAATATGCCATTGATAATAAGGCTTGGTATCATTATGCCGTTGGATCAATTGTTACCTTAGTTGCGATCTTCATCACATTGGTTGTGATGAGGGTAAGTTTTCTCTAGTGTTTTGCTTTACAAATGGGTACTTAGCTTATTTTCCTCCTAAATGGCATAATTACCTAAGTTAGATAAAAAATAAGCTATACTTAGCTTATTCAGTTCATTTATGACATACTTAGGTAAAAAATGGCATGATAATCTTTGTTAGCTCCACAATGATATAGACTTAGCTTATTTTCCTCGAAAATGACATAATAACCTTACTTAGCTCCAAAATGACCTATTTACCCACCTTAGCTCTAAAATGACCTACACTTAGCATTTTTACCTAGCTTAGCAATAAAATGACATTTTTACCTACCTTAGTTAGAAGAAGAAGAAGATAAAGAAGAGGACAGGAGAAAAAGAAAGAGAAGAAAAAAAATCTTCTTCTTCTTCTTCTTCTTCTTCTAACTAGTCTTCTTCTTCTTCTTCTAACTAGTCTTCTTCTTCTTCTTCTTCTTCTCCTTCTTCTTCTTCTAATTAACTAGTCTTCTTCTCCTTCTTCTTCTTCCTCTTCTTCTTCTTCTAACTTCCATCTTTCCCAATTTGCAGATTTACTTTATATGAGGAAGTTTGGATTCATGGAGTGTACTATTCTTCTGGTGCTTCCTTGTTGTTTATGAAAACTTGTTTGGATATGTATGTTTATATGGATATGTTGTTGGAAACTTGTTTCTGGTTATGTATATATGGATATGTTGGACTTTGTTGAACTATGTTGTTGGATTGGATGAAATATGTTGTTGGACATGCTGTTGGATATGTTGGATATGTATGCATGTATATCTGTGTTTGAAACCATGTTTAATTAATGGGATTTAAATAAAAACAGGGGATATATAGCCTCTTTGCCGTCCGCTAGCAGACGGCAAAGAGCTTTGCCGTCCACAAGCAGACGGCAAAGAGGACACGTGGCAGTCACCTGTGCAAACTGGGAACACTGGCTGCCTATTTGGTCATTTTGCGGTCTGCTGGCAGACGGCAAAGTGACCAGCTATGCCGTCTGTCAGCGGACGGCAATGATTCAAACATCTTTGCCGTCTGCTAGCAGACGACATATCTGGACACGTGGCAGCTTCCCAGTGCTGCCTAGCTGGGCTCTTTGCCGTCTGTTAGCGGACGGCAAAGATGTTTGACTCTTTGCCGTCCGCTGGCAGACGACAACGAGCGCCATTAACCCCCTAACAGCTCTCACGCCACCGCACTGCCGTCAGCTGTCTTTGCCGTCTGCTGGCCTCGGATGGCGGACGGTGTAATCCTTTGCCGTCCGTTTCTAAGAAGCGAACGGCAAAGAAGGCCTTTGCTGGCAGGCGTTCATCCGGACAGTTTGCCGTCCGCTAGCGGACGGCAAAGAAGTTTGTCGTCCGTGATATATGCCTTTGCCGTCCGCCATGGCGGACGGCAAAGAAGCTAATTCCAGTAGTGGGCCTTCTTCTTGATAACATCCTCGGCTTACCTGCAAGCTTAAATAACCCACAAACTTCATCCACATAGATTAGGTGCAAATCGGAATGCAATGTTCCATCTCCTGTAAAAGGATTAGCTAGCAGTTTCTCTATCATACCCGAAGGAATTTCAAAGTAAACATTTTCAGTAGGTTGAGGAGCAACTCTTTGCTCTACTAGTCCGGGTGAAGATACCCCGAACAAGCCCCTCAAAGGATTACTTTCCATAGTAACAAGTGTAAATTTCAGCACACTATATAAGTTTTTCTTACCAAATTCCACTTACCAAAGGCGCTTCACTCCCCAGCAACGGCGCCAGAAAAGAGTCTTGATGACCCACAGGTATAGGGGATCTATCGTAGTCCTTTCGATAAGTAAGAGTGTCGAACCCAACGAGGAGCAGAAGGAAATGACAAGCGGCTTTCAGTAAGGTATTCTCTGCAAGCACTAAAATATCGGTAACAGATAGTTTTGTGATAAGGTAATTTGTAACGGGTAACAAGTAACAAAAGTAAACAAGGTGCGGCAAGGTGGCCCGATCCTTTTTATAGCAAAGGAAAAGCCTAAACAAACTCTTATATGAAGGAAAGCGCTCCTGAGGACACATGGGAATTATCGTCAAGCTAGTTTTCATCTTGTTCATATGATAATTTGATATGTGGGTGGACCGGTGCTTGGGTACTGCCCTTCCTTGGACAAGCATCCCACTTATGATTAACCCCTATTGCAAGCATCCGCAACTACAAAAGAAGTATTAAGGTAAACCTAACCATAGCATGAAACATATGGATCCAAATCAGCCCCTTACGAAGCAACGCATAAACTAGGGTTTAAGCTTCTGTCACTCTAGCAACCCATCATCTACTTATTACTTCCCAATGCCTTCCTCTAGGCCCAAATAATGGTGAAGTGTCATGTAGTCGACATACATCTTATCAAAATATCGAACGAATACCAAATTCGCATGACTACTTATAGCAAGACTTCTCCCATGTCCTTTGGAACAAACGTAACTACTCACAAATCATATTCATGTTCATAATAAGAGGGGTATTAATATGCATAAAGGATCTGAAGATATGATCTTCCACCAAATAAACCAACTAGCATCAACTACAAGGAGTAATCAACACTACTAGCAACCCACGGGTACCGATCTGAGGTTTTGAGACAAAGATTGGATACAAGAGATGAACTAGGGTTTGGGATGAGATGGTGCTGGTGAAGATGTTGATGGAGATTGACCCCCTCCAGATGAGAGGATCGATGGTGATGACGATGGTGATCATTTCCCCCTCCCAGAGGGATGTTTCCCCGGCAGAACAACTCCGCCTGAGCCCTAGATTGGTTTCGCCAGGTTCCGCCTCATGGCGGCGGTGTTTCGTCCCGAAAGCTTCCTCCTCATTTTTTCTCGGACGAAAGGCTTCATATAGCAGAAGATGGGCACCGGAGGCCTGCTAGGGGGCCCACGAGACAGGGGGCGTGCCCCCACCCTCGTGGCCAGGGTGTGGGCACCCTCTGGTTGATTCTTTCTCCAGTATTTTTTATATATTACAAATCGTGCCTCCGTGAAGTTTCAGGACTTTTGGAGTTGTGCAGAATAGGTCTCTAATATTTGCTCCTTTTCCAGCCCAGAATTCCAGGTGTCGGCATTCTCCCTCTTCATGCAAACCTTGTAAAATAAAAGAGAATAGGCATAAGTATTGTGACATAATGTGTAATAATAGCCCATAATGTAATAAATATTGATATAAAAGCATGATGCAAAATTGACGTATCACCTCCTGAGGCTGTTCATCCACTGTACTAGTTCATCCTCAACCCCTCGAGGCAATCCACCACAAAGATGGAGTAGGGTATTACACCGCAAGGTGGCCCGAACCAGGATAAATCCCTATGTCTCTTGTTCCTTGGGTTCGTCGAGCTAGGCCATGGAATCGTTGAGCGGGCACACTGGGGAGAGTTCGTTCTTCGTACGCACCCCAGGGGTTGAACCTCTTAAGGGTCTGCGAAACCTTGAATCCGACAGTGAGTGAACACACACGGTTCGCAAAGGCATCCTGTTCGATAGTGAGTGAACCTTGAATCCGACAGTGAGTGAACCTTGAATCCTGTTCGATAGTAAATCACCGAGATTGAATGGGAATCCAAATTTCCTTTGTCCTTCATCCATGAGTTTTTTTCTACGATGAAAATAAACCCTGCTAATAACCGTGTTCAAATTTGACACTTTTCCGGGTTCATTTACAATATTTAGGGGATTATGTGCATTTTGTAGGCATTAATGCACATAATCCAAATTCAAACAATTGGTGCTTGAAAAGGTGCACAAGAACGGTCTGGAAAACCATACTCGTGGTATTTAGTAATTTGTCAAGACTTGTACAAGGAATGGGCAGAGATTTCAATGGAATGCGTGGCAATAGTGCACCACAAACGCGTCATTTACTGGGTTATCAACTATAGAACAACGAAATACGTGCCTGAAAAACATGACGCCTTGCATGTTGCCATGGTATGGACTCACCGTGCCCTGGTTAAAAGCTGAGAAGGTTTGATTTATGTCGTAATGCACGCCCTTCATAAATCGAACCATCACCGAGGAAGTTCAATGCTTTCGAGAGGGAAATCACAAAGATTGAAGGGGAATCCAAATTTCCGTCCTACTTTGTCATTCATTTTTATCCAACGATCAACATACCGCCTTAAATGCAACGTGTTCAAATTTGACATTTTTCCGAACTCATTTACCATATTTAGGGGATTGTGTGCATTTTCTAGGCATTAATTATGCACATAATTCATATTCGAACAATCGGTGCATGAAAAGGTGCACAAGAACGGTCTGGAAAACCATGCTCGTGCTATTTAGTACATTCTCATGCCTTTTACAAGGAATGGGCAGATATTTCAAGGAAATGTGTGGCAATAGTCAACCATAAACGCGTCGTTTACTAGGTTAACAACTATACAAAAATGAAATACATGCTTGGAAAACATGACGCCTGGTGTGGTGCCATGGTATGGCCTCACCGTGCCCTGGTAAAAATGTCGTCGTGCACGCCTTCCATAAATCGAACCACCACCGAGAAAGTTTCATGGTTTAGAGGGGGAAATCACCAAGATTGAAGGGGGATCCAAATTTCCTTTGTCCTTTGTCCACGAGTTTTTTCTATGATGAACATACAACCTGCAAATCACCATGTTCAAATTTGGCACTTTTCCGGGTTCATTTGCCATATTTAGGGGATTATGTGCATTTCCTAGGCATTAATGCACATAATTCAAGTTCAAACAATCGATGCATGAAAGGGTGCACAAGAACGGCCTGGAAAACCATGCTCGTTCCATTTAGTAAATTCCCATGCCTTTTACAAGGAATGGACATATATTTTGATGAAATGTGTGGCAATAGTCAACCACAAATGTTATTTTGTTGGGTTTTGAACTATAGAAAAAGTGAAATAAATGCTTGAAACACATGACGCGTGGCATGGTGCCATGGTATGACCTCACCATGCCCTGGTAAAAATTTGAGAAGATTTGTCTTATGTCGTCATGCACGCCCTTCATAAAGCAAACCATCACCGAGGAAGTTCCATGCTTTCGAGAGGGAAATCCCCAATATTGAAGGGGAATCCAAATTTCCATCCTAGTTTGTCATTCTGCATTTTGCCAACGATCAACATACCGCCTCGAAAGCAACGTGTTCAAATTTGACATTTTTCCGGGCTCATTTACCATATTTATGGGATTATGTGCATTTTCTAGGCATTAATTTTGCACATAATTCAAATTCGAACAATCGGTGCATGAAAAGGTGAACAAGAATGGTCTGGAAAACCATGCTCGTGCTATTTAGTA
Source organism: Aegilops tauschii subsp. strangulata (assembly GCF_002575655.3). Classification (NCBI taxonomy): domain Eukaryota; kingdom Viridiplantae; phylum Streptophyta; class Magnoliopsida; order Poales; family Poaceae; genus Aegilops; species Aegilops tauschii. The sequence continues at coordinate 286,463,474 of NC_053040.3, read as the reverse complement.
CATTCTCATGCCTTTACAAGGAATGGACAGATATTTCCAGGAAATGTGTGGCAATAGTCAATCATAAACGCGTCATTTACTGGGTTAACAACTATACAAAAATGGAATACATGCTTGGAAAACATGATGCCTGGTGTGGTGCCATGGTATGGCCTCACCGTGCCCTGGCAAAAATGTCATCATGCACGCCTTTCATAAATCGAACCATCACCGAGGAAGTTTCATGGTTTCGTGGGGGAAATCACCAAGATTGAAGGGGGATCCAAATTTCCTTTGTCCTTTGTCCACGCGTTTTTTCTATGATGAACATACAACCTGAAAATTATTGTGTTCAAATTTGGCACTTTTTCGGTTTCATTTGCCATATTCAGGGGATTATGTGCATTTCCTAGGCATTAATGCACATAATTCAAGTTCAAAAAATCGGTGCATGAAAGGGTGCACAAGAACGGCCTGGAAAACCATGCTCGTGCCATTTAGTAAATTCTCATTCCTTTTACAAGGAATGGACAGATATTCCGATGAAATGTGTGGCAATAGTCAACCACAAAAGTTTGTTTGTTGGGTTTTCACCTATAGAAAAAATGAAATAAATGCTTGAAAAACATGACTTCTGGTATGGTGCCATGGTATGACCTCACCATGCCCTGGTAAAAATTTGAGAAGGCTTGGCTTATGTCGTCATGCACGCCCTTTATAAATTGAACAATCACCGAGGAAGTTCCATGCTTTCGAGAGGGAAATCCCGAAGATTGAAGGGGAATCCAAATTTCTGTCCTAGTTTGTCATTCAATTTTTTTCCAACGATCAACATACCGCCTCAAATGCAACATGTTCAAATTTGACATTTTTCCGGGCTCATTTACCATATTTATGGGATTATGTGCATTTCCTAGGCATTAATTACGCACATAATTCAAATTCGAACAATCGGTGCATGGAAAGGTGCACAAGAATGGTCTGGAAAACCATGCTCGTGCTATTTAGTTCATTCTCATGCCTTTTACAAGCAATGGGCAGATATTTCAAGGAAATGTGTGGCAATAGTCAACCATAAACGTGTCGTTTACTGGGTTACAACTATACACAAATGAAATACATGCTTGGAAAACATGACACCTGGTGTGGTGCCATAGTATGGCCTCACCGTGCCCTGGTAAAAATGTCGTCATGCATGCCTTCCATAAATTGAACCATCACCGAGGAAGTTTCATGGTTTAGAGGGGGAAATCACCAAGATTGAAGGGGGGGGGGTCCAAATTTCCTTTGTCCCTTGTCCACGAGTTTTTTCCTATGATTAACATACAACCTGCAAATCACCATGTTCAAATTTGGCACTTTTCTGGGTTCATTTGCCATATTTAGGGGATTATGTGCATTTCCTAGGCATTAATGCACATAATTCAAGTTCAAACAATCAGTGCATGAAAGGGTGCACAAGAACGGCCTGAAAAACCATGCTCGTGCCATTTAGTAAATTCGCATGCCTTTTACAAGGAATGGACATATATTTCGATGAAATGTGTGGCAATAGTCAACCACAAATGTTTGTTTGTTGGGTTTTCAACTATAGAAAAAATGAAATAAATGCTTGAGAAACATGACGCCTGTCATGGTGCCATGGTATGACCTCACCGTGCCCTGGTAAAAATTTGGGAAGGTTTGGCTTATGTCGTCATGCACACCCTTCATAAATCGAACCATCACCGAGGAAGTTCCATGCTTTCGAGAGGGAAATCCCCAAGATTGAATGGGAATCCAAATTTTTGTCCTAGTTTGTGATTCAGTTTTTTCCAACGATCAACATACCGCCTCAAATGCAACGTGTTCAAATTTGCCATTTTTCCGGGCTCATTTACCATATTTATGGGAGTATGTGCATTTTCTAGGCATTAATTATGCACATAATTCAAATTTGAACAATCGGTGCATGAAAAGGTGAACAAGAATTGTCTGGAAAACCATGCTTGTGCTATTTAGTACATTGTCATGCCTTTTACAAGGAATGGGCAGATATTTCAAGGAAATGTGTGGCAATAGTCAACTACAAATAATTGTTTATTGGGTTTTCAACTATAAAAAATGAAATAAATGCTTGAAAAACATGACGTGTGGCATGGTGTGCCATGGTATGACCTCACCATGCCCTGGTAAAAATTTGAGAAGTTTTGGCTTATGTTGTCATGCACGTCCTTCATAAATCGAACCACCACCGAGGAAGTTCCATGCTTTCGAGAGGGAAATCAGCAAGGTTGAAGCGCAATCCAAATTTTCTTTGTTCTTTGCCCTTTAGTTTTTTCTACGACGAACATACACCCTGCAAATCACCGTGTTCAAATTTGGCATTTTTCCGGGCTCATTTACCATATTTAGGGGATTATGTGCATTTTCTAGGCATTTAGCGCATACAAATCTAATCCAGCTACAGGTGCACGGGTGTGATGTGAGGGACGTGGATTGCCGTTCGATCGCGGCGCATCCTACGATGCACACACGCGATCCGCGTGGCTGGGGTTCCGGCCAATCATAACGCAACACACAATAGGTGAAGGATATATGCCCTAGAGGCAATAATAAAGTATTATATATTTCCTTATATCATGATAAATGTTTATTATTCATGCTAGAATTGTATTAACCGGAAACATAATACATGTGTGAATACATAGACAAACAGTGTTTTCCTAGTATGCCTCTACTTGACTAGCTCGTTAATCAAAGATGGTTATGTTTCCTAGCCATAGACATGAGTTGTCATTTCATTAACGGGATCACCTCATTAGGAGAATGACGTGATTGACTTGACCCATTCCGTTAGCTTAGCACCCAATCGTTTAGTATGTTGCTATTGCTTTCTTCATGACTTATACATGTTCCTATGACTATGAGATTATGCAACTCCCGTTTACCGGAGGAACACTTTGTGTTCTACCAAACGTCACAACGTAAATGGGTGATTATAAAGGTGCTCTACAGGTGTCTCCAAAGGTACTTGTTGGGTTGGCGTATTTCGAGATTAGGATTTGTCACTCCGATTGTCGGAGAGGTATCTCTGGGCCCACTCGGTAATGCACATCACTATAAGCCTTGCAAGCATTGTGACTAATGAGTTAGTTGCGGGATGATGTATTACGGAACGAGTAAAGAGACTTGCCGGTAACGAGATTGAACTAGGTATCGAGATACCGACGATCGAATCTCGGGCAAGTAACATACCGATGACAAAGGGAACAACGTATGTTGTTATGCGGTTTGACCGATAAAGATCTTCGTAGAATATGTGGGAGCCAATATGGGCATCCAGGTCCCGCTATTGGTTATTGACCGGAGAGGTGTCTCGGTCATGTCTACATAGTTCTCGAACCCGTAGGGTCCGCACGCTTAACGTTACGATGACAGTTTTATTATGAGTTTATGTATGTTGATGTACCGAAGGAGTTCGGAGTCCCGGATGAGGTCGGGGACATGACGAGGAGTCTCGAAATGGCGGAGATGTAAAGATCGATATATTGGACGATTATATTCGGACTTCGGAAAGGTTCCGAGTGATTCGGGTATTTTTCGGAGTACCGGAGAGTTACGGGAATTCGTATTGGGCCTTAATGGGCCATACGGGAAAGGAGAGAAAGGCCTCAAAAGGTGGCCGCCCCTCCCCATGGTCTGGTCCGAATTGGACTAGGCAAGGGGGCGCCCCCTTCCTTCTTTCTCCTTCTCCCTCCCTTCTCCTATTCCAACAAGGAAAGGAGGAGTCCTACTCCCGGTGGGAGTAGGACTCCCTCTTCTGGCGCGCCTCTCCTCCCTAAGCCGGCGGCCTCCCCCTTGCTCCTTTATATACGGGGGCAGGGCGGCACCCCATGAACACACTTGATATACGATATTTTAGCCGTGTGCGGTGCCCCCCTCCACCATATTACACCTCGATAATACCGTTGCGGAGCTTAGGCGAAGCCCTGCGTCGGTGGAACATCATCATCGTCACCACGCTGTCGTGCTGACAAAACTCTCCCTCAACACTCGACTGGATCGGAGTTCGAGGGACGTCATCGAGCTGAACGTGTGTAGAACTCAGAGGTGCCGTACGTTCGGTACTTGATCGGTCGGATCGTGAAGACGTACGACTACATCAACCGCGTTGTGATAACGCTTCCGCTGTCGGTCTACGAGGGTACGTGGACAACACTCTCCCCTCTCGTTGCTATGCATCACCATGATCTTGCGTGTGCGTAGGATTTTTTTTGAAATTACTACGTTCCCCAACAGTGGCATTCGAGCCTGGTTTTATGCGTTGATGCTATGCACGAGTAGAACACAAGTGAGTTGTGGGCGATATAAGTCATACTGCTTACTAGCATGTCATACTTTGGTTCAGCGGTATTGTGAGATGAAGCGGCACGGACCGACATTACGCGTACGCTTACGCGAGACTGGTTTCACCGTTCGGAGCACTCGTTGCTTAAAGGTGACTGGCGGGTGTCTATCTCTCTCACTTTAGTTGAACCGAGTGTGGCTACACCCGGTCCTTGCGAAGGTTAAAACAGCACCAACTTGACAAACTATCGTTGTGGTTTTGATGCGTAGGTAAGAACGGTTCTTGCTAAGCCCGTAGCAGCCACGTAAAACTTGCAACAACAAAGTAGAGGACGTCTAACTTGTTTTTACAGGGCATGTTGTGATGTGATATGGTCAAGACATGATGTGATATAATTTGTTGTATGAGATGATCATGTTTTGTAACCGAGTTATCGGCAACTGGCAGGAGCCATATGGTTGTCGCTTTATTGTATGAGATGCAATCACCATGTAATAGTTTTACTTTATCACTAAGCGGTAGCGATAGTCGTAAAAGCAATTAGTTGGCGAGACGACAACGATACTACGATGGAGATCAAGGTGTCGCGCCGGTGACGATGGTGATCATGACGGTGCTTCGGAGATGGAGATCACAAGCACGGTGCTTCGGAGATGGAGATCACAAGCACAAGATGATGATGGCCATATCATATCACTTATATTGATTGCATGTGATGTTAATCCTTTATGCATCTTATCTTGCTTTGATTGACGGTAGCATTATAAGATGATCTCTCACTAAAATGTCAAGATAAAAGTGTTCTCCCTGAGTATGCACCGTTGCGAAAGTTCTTCGTGCTGAGACACCACGTGTTAATCGGGTGTGATAGGCTCTACGTTCAAATACAACGGGTGCAAAACAGTTGCACACGCGGAATACTCAGGTTAAACTTGACGAGCCTAGCATATACAGATATGGCCTCGGAACACAGAGACCGAAAGGTCGAGCGTGTATCATATAGTAGATATGATCAACATAGTGATGTTCACCATTGAAACTACTCCATCTCACGTGTTAATCTGACATGGTTTAGTTGATTTGGATCACGTAATCACTTAGATGATTAGAGGGATGTCTATCTAAGTGGGAGTTCTTAAGTAATATGATTAATTGAACTTAAATTTATCATGAACTTAGTCCTGATAGTATTTTGAAAATTATGTTGTAGATCAATAGCTCGCGTTGTTGCTTCCCTTTGTTTATGTTTGATATGTTCCTAGAGAAAAATTATGTTGAAAGATGTTAGTAGCAAAGATGCGGATTGGATCCGTGATCTGAGGATTATCCTCATTGCTGCACAGAAAAAATTATGTCCTTGATGCACCGCTAGGTGACAGACCTATTGCAGGAGCAGATGCAGACGTTATGAACGTTTGGCTAGCTCAATATGATGACTACTTGATAGTTTAGTGCACCATGCTTAACGGCTTAGAATCGGGACTTCAAAGACGTTTTGAACGTCATGGACCATATGAGATGTTCCAGGAGTTGAAGTTAATATTTCAAGCAAATACTCGAGTTGAGAGATATGAAGTCTCCAACAAGTTCTATAGCTAAAAGATGGAGGAGAATCGCTCAACTAGTGAGCATGTGCTCAGATTGTCTGGGTACTACAATCGCTTGAATCAAGTGGGTGTTTATCTTCCAGATAAAATAGTGATTGACAGAATTGTCTAGTCACCATCACCAAGTTAGTAGAACTTCGTGATGAACTATAGTATGCAAGGGATGACGAAAGTAATTCCCGAGCTCTTCGTGATGCTGAAATCAACGAAGGTAGAAATCAAGAAAAACATCAAGTGTTGATGGTTGACGAGACCACTAGTTTCAAGAAAAAGGGCAAAGGGAAGAAGGGGAACTTCAAAAAGAACGGCCAGCAAGTTGCTACTCAAGTGAAGAAGCCCAAGTCTGTACCTAAGCCTGAAACTAAGTGCTTCTACTGCAAAGGGACTGGTCACTAGAAGCGGAACTACCCCAACTATTTGGTGGATAAGAAGGATGGCAAAGTGAACAAAGGTATATTGGATATACATGTTATTGATGTGTACTTTGCTAGTGTTTATAGCAACCCCTCGGTATTTGATACTGGTTCAGTTGCTAAAGTAGTAACTCGAAACGGGAATTGCAGAATAAACAGAGACTAGTAAAAGGCGAGGTGACGATGTGTGTTGGAAGTAGTTCCAAGATTGATATGATCATCATCGCACACTCCCTATACTTTCGGGATTAGTGTTGAAACTAAATAAGTGTTATTTGGTGTTTGCGTTGAGCATGAATATGATTTGATCATGTTTGTTGCAATACGGTTATTCATTTAAATTAGAGAATAATTGTTGTTCTGTTTACATGAATAAAACCTTCTATGGTCATACACCCAATAAAATGGTTTGTTGGATCTCGATCGTAGTGATACACATATTCATAATAATGAAGCCAAAAGATGCAAAGTTAATAATGATAGTGCAACTTATTTGTGGCACTGCCGTTTAGGTCATATTGGTGTAAAGTGCATGAAGAAACTCCATACTGATGGGATTTTGGAATCACTTGATTATGAATCACTTGATGCTTGCGAACCGTGCCTCATGGGCAAGATGACTAAAACGCCGTTCTCCGGAACTATGGAGAGAGCAACAGATTTGTTGGAAATCATACATACAGATGTATGTGGTCCGATGGATATTGAGGCTCGTAGCAGGTATCATTATTTTCTGACCTTCACAGATGATTTGAGCAGATATGGGTATATCTACTTAATGAAACAGAAGTCTGAAACATTTGAAAAGTTCATATAATTTCAGAGTGAAGCGGAAAATCATCGTAACAAGAAAATAAAGTTTCAATGATCTAATCGTGGAGAAGAGTATTTGAGTTACGAGTTTGGCCTTCAGTTAAAACAATGTCAAATAGTTTCACTACTCACGCCACCTGGAACACCACGGTGTAATGGTGTGTCCGAACATCGTAACCGTACTTTATTAGATATGGTGCGATATATGATGTTTCTTACCGATCTACCACTATTGTTTTGGGGTTATGCATTAGAGACAGCTGCATTCACGTTAAATAGGGTACCATCAAAATCCGTTGAGACGACGCCTTATGAACTATGGTTTGTCAAGAAACCAAAGTTGTCGTTTCTTAAAGTTTGGGGTTGCGATGCTTATGTGAAGAAACTTCAACCTGATAAGCTCGAACCTAAATCGGAGAAATGTGTCTTCATAGGATACCCAAAGGAGACTGTTAGGTACACCTTCTATCACAGATCCGAAGGCAAGACATTCGTTGCTAAGAATGGATCCTTTCTGGAGAAGGAGTTTCTCTCGAAAGAAGTGAGTGGGAGGAAAGTAGAACTTGATGAGGTAACTGTACCCGCTCCCTTATTGGAAAGTAGTTCATCACAGAAATCTGTTCCTGTGACTCCTACACCAATTAGTGAGGAAGTTAATGATGATGATCATGTAACTTCAGATCAAGTTACTACCAAACCTCGTAGGTAAACCAGAGTGAGATCCACACCAGGGTGGTACGGTAATCCTGTTCTGGAGGTCATGTTATTTGACCATGACGAACCTACGAACTATGAGGAAGCGATGGTGAGCCCAGATTCCGCAAAATGGCTTGAGGCCATGAAATCCGAGATGGGATCCATGTATGAGAACAAAGTATGGACTTTGGTTGACTTGCCCGATGATCGGCAAGCCATTGAAAATAAATGGATCTTCAAGAGGAAGACAGACAGTGATAGTAGTGTTACTGTCTACAAAGCTAGAATTGTCGCAAAAAGGTTTTCGACAAGTTCAATGTGTTGACTACGATGAGAGAGTTTCTCACTCGTATCTATGCTTAAAGTCTGTCTGAATCATGTTAGCAATTGCCGCATTTTATGAAATCTGGCAAATGGATAAACAAAACTACATTCCTTAATGGATTTATTAAAGAAGAGTTGTATATGATGCAACCAGGAGGTTTTGTCAATCCTAAAAGTGCTAACAAAGTATGCAAGCTCCAGCGATCCATCTATGGACTGGTGCAAGCATCTCGGAGTTGGAATATACGCTTTGATAAGTTGATCAAAGGATATAGTTTTATACAGACTTGCGGTGAAGCCTGTATTTACAAGAAAGTGAGTGGGAGCACTACAGCATTTTTGATAAGTATATGTGAATGACATATTGTTGATCAGAAATAATGTAGAATTATTCTGCAAAGCATAAAGGAGTGTTTGAAAGGAGTTTTTCAAAGATAGACCTCGGTGAAGCTGCTTACATATTGAGCATCAAGATCTATAGAGATAGATGAAGACGCTTGATAAGTTTTTCAATGAGTACATACCTTAACAAGATTTTGAAGTAGTTCAAAATAGAACAGTCAAAGAAAAAGTTCTTGCCTGTGTTACAAGGTGTGAAATTGAGTAAAGACTCAAAGCCTGATCACGGCAAAAGATGGAAAGAGAATGAAAGTCATTCCCTATGCCTTGGCCATAGGTTCTATAAAGTATGCCATGCTGTGTACCAGATCTATTGTATACCCTACACTATTTGGCAAGGGAGTACAATAGTGATCTAGGAGTAGAACACTGGCCAACGGTCAAAATATCCTTAGTGGAATAAGGATATGTTTCTCGATTATGGAAGTGACAAAAGGTTCGTCGTAAAGGGTTACGTCGATGCAAGTTTTGACACTAATCTAGATGACTCTAAGTGTCGGTCTAGATACATATTGAAAGTGGGAGCAATTAGCTAGAGTAGCTCCATGCAGAGCATTGTAGACATAGAAATTTGCAAAATACTTACGGATCTGAATGTGACAGACCCGTGGACTAAAATTATCTCACAATCAAAACATGATCACACCTTAGTACTCTTTGGGTATTAATCACATAGCGATGTGAACTAGATTATTGACTCTAGTAAACCCTTTGAGTGTTGGTCACATAGAGATGTGAACTATGGGTGTTAATCACATGGTGATGTGAATTATTGATGTTAAATCACATGGCGATGTGAACTAGATTATTGACTCTAGTGCAAGTGGGAGACTGAAGGAAATATGCCTTAGAGGCAATAATAAAGTATTATATATTTACTTATATCATGATAAATGTTTATTATTCATGCTAGAATTGTATTAACCGGAAACATAATACATGTGTGAATACATAGACAAACAGTGTGTCACTAGTATGCCTCTACTTGACTAGCTCGTTAATCAAAGATGGTTATGTTTCCTAGCCATAGACATGAGTTGTCATTTGATTAACGGGATCACCTCATTAGGAGAATGACGTGATTGACTTGACCCATTCCGTTAGCTTAGCACCCGATCGTTTAGTATGTTGCTATTGCTTTCTTCATGACTTATACATGTTCCTATGACTATGAGATTATGCAACTCCCGGTTACCGGAGGAACACTTTGTGTGCTACCAAACGTCACAATGTAAATGGGTGATTATAAAGGTGCTCTACAGGTGTGTCCAAAGGTACTTGTTGGGTTGGCGTATTTCGAGATTAGAATTTGTCACTCCGATTGTCGGAGAGGTATCTCTGGGCCCACTCGGTAATGCACATCACTATAAGCCTTGCAAGCATTGTGACTAATGAGTTAGTTGCGGGATGATGTATTACGGAACGAGTAAAGAGACTTGCCGGTAACGAGATTGAACTAGGTATCGAGATACCGACGATCGAATCTCGGGCAAGTAACATATCGATGACAAAGGGAACAACGTATGTTGTTATGCGGTCTGACCGATAAAGATCTTCATAGAATATGTGGGAGCCAATATGGGCATCCAGGTCCCGCTATTGGTTATTGACCGGAGAGGTGTCTCGGTCATGTCTACATAGTTCTCGAACCCGTAGGGTCCGCACGCTTAACGTTACGATGACAGTTTTATATTGAGTTTATGTATGTTGATGTACCGAAGGAGTTCGGAGTCCCGGATGAGATCGGGGACATGACGGGGAGTCTCAAAATGGCCAAGATGTAAAGATCGATATATTGGACGATTATATTCGGACTTCGGAAAGGTTCCGAGTGATTCGGGTATTTTTCGGAGTACCGGGGAGTTACGAGAATTCGTATTGGGCCTTAATGGGCCATACGGGAAAGGAGAGAAAGGCCTCAAAAGGTGGTCGTGCCCCTCCCCATGGTCTGGTCCGAAATGGACTAGGGAAGGGGGGCGCCCCCTTCCTTCTTTCTCCTTCTCCCTTCCCTTCTCCTATTCCAACAAGGAAAGGAGGAGTCCTACTCCCGGTGGGAGTAGGACTCCCTCTTCTGGCGCGCCTCTCCTCCCTAGGCCGGCGGCCTCCCCCTTGCTCCTTTATATACGGGGGCAGGGGGGCACCCCATGAACACACTTGATATACGATATTTTAGCCGTGTGCGGTGCCCCCCTCCACCATATTACACCTCGATAATACCGTTGCGGAGCTTAGGCGAAGCCCTGCGTCGGTGGAACATCATCATCGTCACCACGCCGTCGTGCTGACAAAACTCTCCCTCAACACTCGGCTGGATCGGAGTTCGAGGGACGTCATCGAGCTGAACGTGTGTAGAACTCGGAGGTGCCGTACGTTCGGTACTTGATCGGTCGGATCGTGAAGACGTACGACTACATCAACCGCGTTGTGATAACGCTTCCGCTGTCGGTCTACGAGGGTACGTGGACAACACTCTCCCCTCTCGTTGCTATGCATCACCATGATCTTGCGTGTGCGTAGGAAATTTTTTGAAATTACTACGTTCCCCAACAATAGGCTCATCGCACACTGTTTCCGGAAGCGACGCAGATGAACCATGTGCGATAATGAAGAGCAAAATTTTGAGGGAAGCCAAATTTCTGTTGTCGTTTGTCATTGAGTTCTTGAATACCACCGCGCTGTACGGCCACCCTGCCCCTCCGTCCCAAAGCTCTCTCCAGGCGTCGTCTATGGCACCACGGCGCACAGTAACTGGTAAGGAAGCAATGGCATCCCGCCGGGCCGCGTTCCTCGACGCCCGCGACCGGACACATGGTAAGGAAGCGATGGCATCTCGCCATGCCGAGTTCATCACCACCGGTGGCTAAACAGTTACATGGGCGGACTTTGAGGCTGCCATGGCCGAATGGGTGGCGGATCTAGAGGCGGCCAAAGCCGCACAGAAGGAGCGGAAAGGGCAGAAAGCAGTCAAGAAAAGAGAGTCCCGCCGCCACAAGAAAAAAGAGGCCGCACGCCGTGGTGAGGAGAGCTTGGCGGAGATCGAAGCATGGTGGGCTGCCGCCTACAAGGCCGGGAAGGAGAACGCCGGCGTCTAGCCAGCATGCCCCGATGGCAGCATGTGAGAAGTAGTTTAAGTTTGCAGTATTAGAGCAAATTACCAGTAGTACTTTAAGTTTGTAGTATTAACGTACAATGTCGGTAAGAGCATCCTTTGAGGGCTTTGAGCGTTGATTAGCATGTGTGCCCATGTGTTTTTTTTGCGTTAATCATTAGAAGATCACAAAACACACGGTTTCTATGCCGTACCCGTCTGCGTTTTTTTGCGTTAATGATCCATAAGTCAGTTACCTGTGCGATGTTTCCTAATAAACCAGGCGTACCATTGACCGAAAAACATCAACTACACGTGTACATTTTTTTGGAGACGGGATCTGCCAACTTTTTTTCTCACACACGAGTATTTTACGTGCTTCGTCTGCGTTGTGTGTTTCCCCCGCCAAAGTTTCAAGTTTCACAGCGAAATTTTCATTAGGAGCATGATTTCAGAATTTATTCCTCCAACCACATCCCCACCCTCAGTATCCCCCTCGCGCCTCCCCCTACCGGCATCTCAAACCGTCGCCTCCGCGACCAGAACTTCAACCACATATACGTTCTTCTCGGATCCAGTCAGGTAACCCATCGATCTCTATCATGGCCCCGACCTGATTGCTTAAATGGCGCCTGCGGAACATCTTCATGCCTCCAAATAGCCACCGCCAGAAGCTAATGGCGGTCCATGGCGCGATGGCCGCTGTGTGTGTTGACCCGGAGGAACACCTCGCTTCCGCCGCCGCCGCCGACATGGTGCAGGCTTTGGCCCAGATGAAGTGCCCCAGCGACTAACCCCCAGGACTTAGCAGGTAAGATCTGACCAGCTAAATCATAACACTACCACTTGCAACGGCTATGATTTGTACGATTGATGTATTAAGCATGTTCGTGCCTTGTTTATTTCAGTACTGCACACTGTGTGATGTTCAAATATTGCTGTGTGTAGCTAAATTTCACCAATACCAGCAACAAACTTACAATACATGACTCATGATATCACTAGAGATGTTGCCCATTTGTTATTTTTAGTGGATGCTAACCCTGTTGTACTTAACATGCCCGTCCATGTACTTATGCAGCGGCCGATGGTGTTGTTTGCCGTCAAGGTCAGCTGCATCCCATGTCTTACAGTATTTCACATCATTTGTGCAATTGTAGTTTAACTTCTACCATTTACTGGTTGCCTGTAGGTACACATGTTAGTGCCACTGATCCATGCTTCGACCCGGAGGAACATCTCGCCTCCGCTGTCGCTGACTTTGGGCGGGCTCTGGCCAAGATGAAGTGCCCCAGCAACTACCTCTCAGGACTTACCAAGTATGTACTCACTAGTTCAATCTTACCAATACCAGTTGCAATTAATGGCTATGTTCTATACGGTCGATGTATTAAGCATGTTCTAGTAAACATGCCTAACACGTTTTTGCTACTTTCCCTACCTTTTTATAGACATCTGGGTCATTCTCTGCTCTGGCAGCACCTGCCTTGTGATGTTTAACTATGCCAATTGCATCTTTATCAGTACCGGTTTCAATGTCTATTAAGCCTGTTGCAATTAACAGTTGAATCCATTTTTAAACAGTTTTATTTCAATGGCTACAAACTTACAAAACATGACTTAGGATGCTGTTAAGCCTGTTGCAATTAACAGTTGTATCCATTTTTAATTTGTTCATTTGCTACCATGCTACTCTCCGCAATGAAGATATACTAGAGATGCTGCCCATTTGTTATTTTTGGTGGATGGTAACCCTGTTGTACTTAACATGCCTGTCCATGTACTTACGCAGTGTCATAACGGCCGATGCTATTGTTTGCCGTCGAGGTTAGCTGCATCCCATGTCTTACAGTATTTCACATCATTTGCGCAATTGCAGTTTAACTGCTACCAATTACTGGTTGCCTGTAGGTACACATGTCAGTGGCACTGATCCACGCTTTGACCCGGAGGAACAACTCACCTCCGCCGCCGCTGACTTTGGACGGGCTCTGGCCAAGATGAAGTGCCCCAACAACCACCTCTCTGGACTTACCAAGTTTGTACTCACCAGTTCAATCTTACCAATACAAGTTGCACTTAATGGCTATGTTTTGTACGGTCGATGTATTAAGCATGTTGTAGTAAACATGCCTAACACGTTTTAGCTATTTGTCCTACCTTTTTATAGACAACTGGGCCATTATCTACTCTGGCAGCACCTGCCCCGTGATGTTTAACTCTGCCAATTGCATTTTTATCAGTACCAGTCTCAATGGCCATTAAGCCTGTTGCAATTAACAGTTGTATCCATATTTAAAAAGTTGTATTTCAATGGCTACAAACCTACAAAACATGAATTAGGATGTTGTTAAGCCTGTTGCAATTTACAGTTGTATCCATGTTTAATCCGTCCCTTTGCTACCGTGCTACTCTTTCGCAATGAACATATCACTACAGATGCTGCCGTTTTATTACCATTTGCTATTTTGGTGGATGTTAACCCTGTTGTAGTTAACATTGGCTTTCCATGTACTTACACAGGGCTACAATGGGCGATGTTGTTGTCTGTCGTCGAGGTTAACTGCATCCCATGTCTTGTACACCATCTATTCCTAAATATAAGTATTTTTAGAGATTACAATATAGACTACATAAAGAGCAAAATGAATGAATCTAGATTCTAATCTAAGCTATATATAATTCTATATACATCCGTGTGTAGTTCATATTGAAATCTCAAAAAAATACTTGTACTTAAGAACATAGGTAGTTGTATTTTACATCATATGTGCAATCTCAGTTTAGCTTCTAACATTTACTGGTTGCTTGTAGGTACATATATGAGCGGTACTGATCCACGCTTCGATCCCTTTTGCGTATGGGGCAATGAGATATTCATGAACAAGCGTCAAGTGAGGAAACTAAGAAAGATTGTTAGGCGAAAGAAACGGGTGATTGGAATTAAGCTCTTTATTTACACTTTGTCCAGGACAACAGTGAACTTGAGGATGGTAAGTACTGTGTTGCCTTACTCTATTAGACCTCAGTATCTGATATTTTTCTCTTTTCAGTGGTTTCCGAAGCTATTTACTGATGATTACCATGCAAACTACATGACCGTAGTGGAGGAAACTAAGGTTAAAGTATATAATTCATGCTACGAATAATGCTCTAGAAGTCTTCCTGAAGGCGATGAAGGATGGGTGGGCGATCGTCACAAGGGGTTTGACAAAAGTGGTTCATGCCTATGGCATGCAGGAAGGCACATTATGGGCATTCTGCTTCTTCAACACCGTCGGCAGTCAAAATTTACACTTGTCTCTTCACATTTACCGTCTTTAAGTATCGTGGTTCATCATAGTTAATTGCTGCCGAATCCTGTAATTACTGAACGTATTGTACTGGCAATTTTATTTATGGATTCATTGTTGAACCATTGTGCTGAGAATTTGAATTGCACGTTTCATATTTCAAAATTTCCAATTCGAATAATAAATTATAGGAAAAAATAAAAATATACAAGTGCTAATAAAATAATGTGCACACGGTTAGAAAGAAAACAACGTGTGCGATGTCAAAAGAGAACAGACGGTCATGGAACTTTGCAAACGTTTCTGGCAGTAAAAGCGCTTGTGATGGATAGCCCAATGCCACATAGTTTTCTACATCAAATCGTGTGTGATGTAGTTCATAAAAGCAAACAGTTAACGAAGGCAGAGTGTGTGTGATAGTTAGACCTTTCACACACGAGCGTATACATAAAATTGTGTGGGATGTACATAAGAGCGGAAACATTTTCCCTGGATTGACTTTGTGGGATGTACATAAGAACCAAAACGTATTCCTTGGATTGAATGTGTGTGATATACATACCTACGAAAATGTTTTTCTGGGATTCATCAATGGGATGTACATACCTACAGAAATGATTGGGTTTCGATGCCTCACCCGATCGCACATGAGCTCCTTTGGCGTCCTAGGAGGTCCTATCCCCGACGATTTCTGGGTCGTGTGGGAAGGATCCTGTTGGGGAACGTAGTATTTCAAAAAAATCCTATGATCACGCAAGATCTATCTAGGAGAAGCATTGCAACGAGCGGGGAGAGTGTGTCCACGTACCCTCGTACACCGAAAGCATAAGCGTTTAGTAATGTGGTTGACGTAGTCGAACATCTTCGCGATCCAACCGATCCAAGTACCGAACGCACGGCACCTCCGCGATCTGCACACATTCAGCTCGGTGACGTCCCTCGAACTCTAGATCTAGCTAAGGCCGAGGGAGAGTTTCGTCAGCACGACGGCGTGGTGGTGGTGATGATGAAGTTACCGACGCAGGGCTTCGCCTAAGCACTACGGCAATGTGACCGAGGTGGAAAACTGTGGAGGGGGCACCGCACACGGCTAAGAGATCAACTTGTGTGTCCATGGGGTGCCCCCCTCCCCCGTATATAAAGGAGGGGAGGAGGAGGAGGGCCGGCCAAAAGGGGCGCGCCCAAGGGGGGATTCCTACTCCTAGTAGGAGAAGGTTTCCCACTTTCCTAGTCCAAGTAGGAGAAGGAAGGAGAAGGAGAGGGAGAAGGAAAGAGGGGGGCGCCGCCCCCTCCCTAGTCCAATTCGGACCAGCCCATGGGGGGGGTGCGGCCTCCCCTTGTGGCCCTTCTTTGCTTTCCACTAAGGCCCATGAAGGCCCAATACTTCCCCCGGCGAATTCCCGTAACTCTCTGGTACTATGAAAAATACCCGAACCACTCAGAACCTTTCCGATGTACAAATATAGCCTTCCAATATATCGATCTTTACATATCGACCATTTCGAGACTCCTCGTCATGTCCGTGATCTCATCCGAGACTCCGAAAAAACTTTGGTCATCAAATCACATAAACTCATAATACAAATCGTCATCGAACGTTAAGCGTGCGGACCCTATGGGTTCAAGAACTATGTAGACATGACCGAGACACATCCCCAGTCAATAACCAATAGCGGAACCTGGATGCTCATATTGGCTCCTACATATTCTACGAATATCTTTATCGGCCAAACCGCATAACAACATATGTTGTTCCCTTTGTCATCTGTATGTTACTTGCATGAGATTCGATCGTCGGTATCATCATACCTAGTTCAATCTCATTACCGGCAAGTATCTTTACTCATTTCGTATGCACCATCCCGTGACTAACTCATTATTGCCATTGCTTGCAAGGCTTATAGTGATGTGTATTACCGAGAGGGCCCGGAGATACCTCTCCGACAATCGGAGTGACAAATCCTAATCTCGATCTATGCCAACTCAACAAACACCATCGGAAACACCTGTATAGCATCTTTATAATCACCCAGTTACGTTGTGACGTTTGATAACACACAAAGTGTTCCTCTGGTATTCGGGAGTTGCATAATCTCATAGTCATAGGAACATGTATAAGTCATGAAGAAAGCAATAGCAATAAACTAAACGATCATAGTGCTAAGCTAACGGATGGGTCTTGTCCATCACATCATCTCTAATGATGTGATCTCGTTCATCAAATGACAACACATGTCTATGGTTAACAATCTTTGATTAATGAGCTAGTCTAGTAGAGCATACTAGGGACACTCTGTTTCTCTATGTATTCACACATGTACTAAGTTTCCGGTTATTACAATTTTAGCATGAATAATAAACATTTATCATGATATATGGATATATAAATAACAACTTTATTATTTCCTCTAGGGCATATTTCCTTCAGATCCCCCTATCGCCCACACTCACTTGGCGACGGTTCCAAATGCTGTCGCGGAAAGGGGTTAAAAACCGTTTGTATAGCACCGACGCGTACAAGTTAATCTGCTTTAAAGGAAATATTTAACTTTGTGCATTTTGAAGAAGAGAGTCTCCCACAAGCTTGGGGGAGGATTCTCCAATTAATTAATGCTTTGCCTGATCATCCTCTCAAGAAAAATGAAATACTTGATATCTTTTATAATGGACTAACTGATGCTTCTAGGGACCACCTAGATAGTTGTGCTGGTTGTGTTTTTAGGGAACGAACTGTTGAGCAAGCAGAATTGCTATTGAATAATATATTGAGTAATGATAATGATTGGACACTTCCTGAATTAACTCCTAAGCCAACTCCGAAGAAAAGAGGTGTTCTGTTTCTCAGTCTAGAAGATATGCAAGAGGCAAAGAAATCTATGAAAGAAAATGGTATTAAAGCTGAAGATGTTGAGAATTTACCGCCTATTGAATAAATACATGGTCTTAATAACCCGACACAGGTAGTAGAGGTAAACTCTCTCTATAGATTTGATGAAGGTGATATTCCATAAGTCTGCTAGTCAATGCTTGGATGAGTTTGATAACTTTATTGTTAAACAAGAAAATTTCAATGCTTATGTTAGTAGACAATTGAAATGTAATGCTTACATGCTTGACTGCTTGGGTGATTATATGAGTAGAACTGTTAGTGATCTTAAGATTATCAGTAAGCATGCTTCCATGGTGAAAACTCAAGTAGAAAAAGTACTTAAGGCACATGATGATTTGCTCAATTTGTTGAATAGTAAGAATAATGATAATGTTGTTAGGGTTATGACTAGAGGTGGTAAAATGACCCAGTAATATTTGTATCCCGAGGGACATCCTAAGAGAATTGAGCAAGATTCTCAGAGAACTAATACTGATGCACCTAGTCCTTCTAATAAAAAGAAAAGGAAAACTGATAGCACTTTGCATGCTCCTAGTGAACCTGTTATATACACACCTGGGAATCCCAATGATATTTCTATTTCTGATGCTAAGACACAATCTGGTGATGAACATGAACCTAGTGCAAATGTTAATGATGATGTTCATGTTGATGCTCAACCTAGTCATGATAATGATGTGGAGGTAGAACCTACTGTTGATCTTGATAACCCACAATCAAGGAATCAAAGTTATCATAAGAGAGACCTCATTGCTAGGAAGCATGGTAAAGAAAGAGAACCATGGGTTCAGAAACCCACGCCCTTTCCTCCTAAACCATCCAAGAAAAAAGATGATGAGGACTTTCAGCGCTTTGTTGAAATGCTTAGACCCGTTCTTTTGCATATGCGTTTGACTGATATTCTGAAAATGTCTCCCTATGCTAAGTATATGAAGGATATTGTTACAAATAAAAGAAAGATACTGGAAGCTGAAATTTCCACCATGCTTGCTAATCATACTTTTAAGGGTGGGATACCAAAGAAACTTGGAGACCCAGGAATACCAACTATACCATGCTCCATTAAAAGAAACTATGTTAAAACTGCATTATGTCGTTTGGGAGCCGGTGTTAGTGTTATGCCTTTCTCTTTGTATCGTAGACTTGAATTGAATAATTCGACACCTACTGAAATTTCTTTGCAAATGGCTGATAAATCAACTGCTATACCCATCGGTATTTGTGAGGATGTGCCTGTTGTGGTTGCAAACGTTACTATATTAATGGACTTTGTTATTCTTGGTATTCCCCGGGACGACAATATGTCGATCATCCTTGGTAGACCCTTTTTGAATATTGCAGGGGTTTTTATTGATTGCAACAAGGGCAATGTCACTTCTCATGTTAATGGTAACGAGCATATGATACACTTTCCGAAGAAACAACCTCAAGTTAATAACATCAGTTCTATTGGAAAATTTTCAACTATTGCTATTGGAGGTTTTGAATTCCCTCTTCCTACTATCAAAAAGAAATATGGTATTCTTATTGTTGGGGACATGCATATCCCCATTGAGGTAACCTAGTGTCATTCAGAAGTTCTTCCGTTTCATGTCATTCGGTAGAAGTTTCTTAATGAGACTTGATCAACATTGTTAATGGATTCCTTTTGATGGGCATGAGATGGATGAATTTAGAAAGCACAACTTTTTGTACCTACTTTTTACTTTTTGTTATATAGAATAAATAAAGAAAAAATAGTATTATTTGTCTGTTTTCTGAATTATCCTTGCAATAAAAATGTCCCAAAAATAAAAGTTCTCCAAATGCTATGAAAATTTAGTATGATTTTTATAGAATATTTTAGAATTACTGGTACTGAGAATGCACCAGGGGGCTGCACCAGTGGATCACAAGGGTGGTGGGCGCCCCCTGCCTTGTGGGTCCCACGTAGGCCCCCTCACTTATTGAAGCACCCATCCACTTCGTCTTCCTCCAGAAAAAAATCATCCCGTTGCTCAAACCCGTGTTCTTACTCATCTTGCTGCCATTATCGATCTCCTTGTGCAAAGCTCCATTTGCAAAACTATTTCAGGGGATTGTTCTCCGGTATGTGACTCCTCCATTGATCCAATTAGTTTTTGTTCTAGTGCTTTAATTATTGCAAATTTATATGGTCCAAAGTAGTTTTGATGCATGATATAGCCTCTAGACACTTGTACGAGTAGTTGCTATCAATTTTGTTGAGTTTGGTTCACTTTTATTTTGAGTCACTAAAAATTTCAGAAATTTTTCAGAGGAAAAAAAATGTTTCGGAAAATTTACCAAGGTGGTTCCTCAAGGAAGCAACCCCCAAGGCTCGCGATACGTGAGCCGGATCTTGAACCACCAAGGGAAGCTCAAGTACGGCCTTGCGAATGGCCATCGAATCAATTCATGGTTCATGCATGCAGGTTTCAAGGAGGAGTTTGATGTGTACGTACAAAATGCTGAACTTGAAGGCTTTGTTTCAGATAAGTGTCGTCAATACTATCAGCTCACTGTTTCATTTATGCGAAGATTTAAATTTACATCCCAGCACAATACTCATACTGTTTTATTTGATCTATATGATAAATCATATACCATGGACCATTATCTTCAGGATAATCATCTTGGATCGTGCCGACTGCTGGACGGGTGGCCGGCTGCTGAGGAGGCGGGGCCAGTGGGCCAGCAGGCGAAGGAGGCAGTCCTTCTCCTTTGGCAATGCAGACAAGCCAGTGGCACTTCCGAGTTGTATGGTTGGACAACTTTGCACCGCTGTGGAACTTGCAGGCAGCATCGAAGGTCTACTCAAAGGAGAAAGCGGGCAACCAGGCCGGCTTGCCGCCTTTCTGACGCTTGGGGGGTGGCTGGCCTTCAGGTTGCTGATCTTCAACTATCGCCACCTCCCGGCTGGTGGAAGCCGGCTGGGGGCTTTGCGCTTGTTGTCATTCGGCTGCTGGCGCCTACTGTTGTCTCCAGCTGGCGTTCGCGGAGCGAGAGGGAGCACCTTCCCAGAAGCGTCCACTCGGAGCTCCGACTTCATGGAAGAGTCAGCAGTGGCGTACTTGTCTGCTATGATCAGCACTTCGTCGAGTGTGGCCGGCTCGTCGCAGAGGAGTCGGTGCTTGAGTAAGGTGCCCTCTCGGCACCCGGCAGTGAAGTACTCGATAGCTTCGACCTCATGCACCCCTTTGCAGGAGTTGCGCAGTTCAGCCCACCGCGTCAGGTAGTCGCGGGTGGACTCGTTGTGGCCTTGGACGCACAGCGAGAGCTGGCGAGGCTTGGGAGGCCGCTTGTAGGTGCTGGTGAAGTTGCGGATGAAGACCTCAGTGAAATCTACTCAGCTGTTGATGTTGCGGGCTTCAGGCTGTTCAACCATGTCTGGGCCGTGCCCTGGAGCATGAGCGGAACGTACTTTACGGCAACATGCTTGTTGCCGTTTGCTATGCTAGCGGCCGTGGAGTAGTCGACCAGCCAGTCCTCCGGCTTCACAGAGTCGTTGTACTTGGGCGTATCTCGGGGAAGTGTGAACCCATTGGAAAAGGCTCATCATGGATGCGAGGGCGGAAGCAAGGCGGGCCCAACGCGTCTTCTTCTTCTAGCGCCAAGGATCGATTGAGACGATCGATTCGGTGGCAGGTGTCATTCTCTCCGACTCCATCTCGGCGACCCAGCCGGTCGCCGAGCGTCGGGTGCTCAACAGGCGGCGGGGAGGCGCGCCACTCCCTGTGAGGGGGGGGGGGAGGAGGCGGGTAGTCGTCCCGTCATTCTACTGCTCGTGGGGGGCCGTCTTGGTCGCGCTCGATGGTGATGCGTGTGAGGCTGCGGCTAGCAGCGGGCTCTTTGTCTCGTTTGTCGCGGACGCCACCAGTCGGTGTCCGGGAGATCACGCCTTTCTCTCGGCGAGGGGGCGGGTTCTCAACCCATTGGCCAGGATCTTCGGCGCGGCAGCCGGCTTCTTGCTGTGCGGCGGCCGCGTCGATGAGCTACTAGACGCGCTCCGTCATGTAGCGGCGCTCGTCGCCCTCGAGGTGGTCCAGCTCGTCTGCTGCTGCCTGGGCAGCTCGTATGTTCTCCATGGGCGTGGCATAGACAGGGCGGTCTGCCCCGAACATGCTGGTTATGGCAGCGCCGCACTGCCGGACCGTGCCAATGCGGTTGGGCCCGCCGGCAGCCAGAGTGCCACTAACAGCGCGGTCGATCTCGCACTGGTAGGCTTCTGAGAGGCGTCTCATGGTGGCCAGTTTCTTGGTGCTTTCGACGAGCGAGACGCGGCGGGCTTCCAGCGTCTCGGTGTCAGCATCTTCTGGGATGGGTGCTGAGAGATCTCACAGCGCCGCCTGGAGGGGGTCTTGGGCATCCCCACCAGAGGCTCCGCTGTGGCTGATGACGAGCACTTCCGTGACGGTGCTGCCGCCGCTATCGGCGTGAGGGAGATGATCGTCAATGACCACCACGTTGGTGGGGACGGCGTCGAGTGATGCCGTGTCGGAGTCGACAAGCATCAGGTCGGTTGAGCCGATCGACTCCAAGTCGTAGGCCGGCTCGTTGGCGATGTCGAGCTTGCCAAGGAGGTCAACCAGGCAGCTCTCAGAGCTGGCTGCTCCCGCGTCGGGCGCGGGGTTGTCGGGGAGGCGGATCTCACCTATGAGGTCAGCGAGGCAGCTCACTGCGCAGGCGAGCTCAGCGCCTTGCAGCGCGTCGGCGCAAGCGCCGTCGGGCGTGCCAGGCTGGCTACGCTCGATGGGGAGGAAGAGGGTTCCCGTCCAGGACAGATCTCCAGACGACGGTGCACCTAGCCCCATGGCGGGCGCCAAATGTCGGGGGTGTCATGCGACATATACCAAAGGATGGCTTATCATGGAGGGGGCTAATAAGACGTCGTCGGTGCCAGGAAACGGGATGAGGCGAAGACATGTACGTCGGCGAATCTTACCTAGGTTCGGGGCTCTCCTAGGAGATAATGCCCCTAGTCCTGCTCTGCGGGGTCTCCGCATGAGCACTAAAGCAACAAGAGTGGCTACAAGATTGCTCCTAGAGCTGTTTCCCTAGAGGAGGAAGAAGAACAAGGCTAGCCCTAACTTCCTCTCTCTGTAGTGTGTGTGAATGAACTAAGGTCTGAACCCTTTGCATGGGTGCCCTAGGGGGTCTATAAAGTCCTACCCCCAGGGGTACAAAGGTAATCTGGCCGGGTGTGGGACCCGGCTGTTAGTGTCTCTGGTTGCCGGCTTCTCCGCTGGCTGGTGGGGCCCGCCGCCTGGTGGGTCGCACCGACTGTCTCATACTTGGCCGACAGGCCGCGTCCGCCGCTTGCGGGTCTGGCCGGCTGCTCAGCACTGTAGCGATGCTGGTAGTGATGCGTGTTTTGTCGGGGGAGGCGTGCCTACAGTACCGCCTGTTGGCGCCCATCCTCACCAACAAGGCATCCAAGACCCTCGCGGGGGTCCAAGCCTCGCGAGGCGAACGACGCAAGACCTCCTCAGGACTGGCCTAGTTAGGCAGGCTCACGTGGAGCGGAGATGTCAAGGCGGGGCGAACCTCACGAGGCTCTCGTGACGTGAGCCATGACGAACGACACCAGGCGGCGCCAGCGCGCACAGCGTCCTTGTTTCCTGCTTGGTGCTAAGGAGGCCAGCGCAGGCGAGGAGTACCGAGGCATCAGGCAAAGGTTGCTATATTGGTGCAACGAGACCAAGACCAGGAGGACGGCAAGGCGGAGGTCATCATGGAGCCCAAGACGGCGTCACCACCACAACCTTTCGCAGGCGAAGACCACTTTTATTAGGATAGCTTGTACTAGCTGTCCCCCTTCAAATTTGCCCGCCGTTGTTGGCTCCCTTCCCGCTCAATATTTGGGAAGAGGACCAGGGCCTATATAAGTAGATCTAGCCACCATAGTAGGGGGCATCGAGCAATTCACCCAGCTCTCACCCACTAAGACACCAAGCACAAAAACACCTCAACCTCAGGAGGCTGTTCTTCCCTTGTACTGTTCTTCATCAGCCCAAGAGGCAATCCACCACCACCACACTGGAGTAGGGTATTACACCAAAACGGTGGCCCGAACCAGTATATACCTCGTGTCTCTTTGTGTCCCGAGTTCATCGAGTTCGTTCGCGATATCTTAGCAAGCTAGGGCGTAGATCGGTAGGAGGGAAGGACTTCGCGCGCACCCCAGTGTTCGAACCTTAAGGGTTTGCCGGAACCCCACATCCGACATTTGGCACACCAGGTAGGGGTGCGCCGGGGCTTCTTCTCCGCCAACCAGCTCGCCGACGCTCCGTAGCCACGATGTCCGGCGACTCAAGGGCCGGCTCCGACCGCTGGGCAGCTTGGCCAGCCCGGGCAGCGCCGCCTGCCCATGAAGACCTCGACCCCGCGCTCGAGGCGGCGCGAGCGCCGCCAAACTCCGCTGGGCGCGGGCAGCGCGGCCAGGCGTCGTCCACCCTCACCGTGCGGCAAGTACAAGCCGCTACAAGAGCAGCAAGTCATGCCGCAGCAACGGCGCCGCACTCACGGCGGGAGCAAGCAAACATGCGGGCGACACTCACGGTGGCAAGGGAGCTGCTGCGATGCAGGCTGATGGGGAGCGGCCGGGATGTACTGCTGGAGCATGTTGCTGAGCTGCTGGATGCGGCAGCGTCGGGGGCACCACCTTTCTGCTATCGACTTTCTCCTCAGGCCACTGCAGGGCCACACGGCGGGCCTCACCACAACCACGCGCCATCAGCAACGCCCATGGGCTTCATCAACATTGGCACGGCCGGCAATGTAGGGGGCTCCGCTGCCCCCATGCCGCTCGCATCAAGCATGGGCGCAAGCGTCGCCCCCCATGGTCCTGGCTGGATACCACGCTACCATCCTCAGGACGCCACCCTGGGTCGAGCAACATGGAGCGTGGGGCACTACGGCGAGGTGTTCGGGGTGACGGCCCCGGAAGCCTACGTGCCCCGCATGATGGACCAAGAGTACGCACCGGAGGACGACCCCGGCTCATTCGTTGGAAAAGATTTGGGAGAGGGGGCGCTAGGAGCCGAAGCCTTCCAAGAACCAATGGAGAACCACGACGGTCGCCCCGGCAACAGCAACTACAGGGTACCGCTAACCTCTCAGGAACAGGCTTATGCTAACCATGGGCTGCAGATGAATCAAGTTGCAGCGTCGATCGACGAACCTGGCACGGCAGCACCCGTTATAACAAGGGAAACACGCTGGGGGCCGCCAGGAGGGAGCCAGGAGCAAGGCCCCTCCCTGCGTCGTGCGACGCCTGGCGACACCCGGAGGTAGGCCCTCTGCCGGGGAGGCCTCGACAACCCTTCCCCCGGCAGAGGACCTGTGGCCGCCGAGGGCACCGCTGGCATCCCCTTTCCCTCTTTTGTGTCATCCTGGTGACCGGTCGGCTCAAAGGAGGTCAAGGGTGGCGCAAGGCGGGGCCCTCGACTGGCGATATGAAGCAAGGCCGGTACCTAAGAAGAAGGCCCAGTGCCTGCGAAGCTCGCCGCCCGTGACACTCTCACGTAATAATGAGTTGGGGCTGTACACGCCCCAGAGTCTCAGGGGTGCCGGCCTCAGGCCCTGGGGCTCCCTCCCACGCCTAGTGGCAGCACTTAGCTCCGCGCTGGTGAGAAGACTTGAAGACCGGAAGACTAGACTAGGTGCCGGACGCGGCCTTTCGCTTTGGATCTCTCTTTCTGTAGCTTTGTTTTCTGGATCTGGATTTAAGTTGAAACCGAGTTTTTATCATTGCACGCGGGGGGTGCCTTTTCTTGCTTGAGCAATTTCTTGCCTTCTGGATCTCGTTTTGTCTGGGACTCATGTCCGTCGCCTTCCCCTCACGAGCTCCTCGCGAGCGGGACTGCGCGAAGCGCGCACACGCCGAGTGCGCGCTAGCACTGCAACTGGTGCTCACCTCTTGTGGGGCCCCTTCTGACGGGGCGACAAGCTCCGCAGGGTTCTCAGAAACTCGACGCCTCATGACCCAGCTCAAAGCTGGCGCTGAGTAAGGTAAACCATGACAAAAAACTCGCACCCGAGTTCACGAGTTCACGAGGACACAAACTCACATCGCATAGGAAAGTAAAACCGCAATTTTCTTACATGAGGGGCTCCCCCTCCCAAAATGCTCCTACAAGTTTTCCAAGGGCCATGCCCGAGCATTGTGTGCAGGATGAAACGACAGGAGAACATGGGATCAGTCAGAAATGTCGCTCGCTACATCACCTGCGAACGCGTCACTCGCGTCGACATCGTCGCCGCCATCGGCGACGCCCCCGACGCCGTCGTCAACCACATCACCTTCGTCTGCGGCGACCACCACCCCGTCATCTTCCGAAGTGAAGGCCCTGACCAACGCGTCCACGTTGTCTTCAACCCAACGTGCCAGGTCACCCCGGATGGCCGTGGGAACGGGGGCGATGGCGGCGTCGAAATCGAAGTTGGGGTCGGCATTCAGAAGATGGCTGAACACACGGGAGAAAGCGCACTCAAGCAGGCCACGCTCCCTTTCCTCCACAAGCTGGCGAGCTCTGGCAGATCGAGCCTCCAGGAGCATCACCACCTCTGTGAAGAAGGTCAGGTGCCTGGCATAGTCATTCGAGTGAGGGGCCGGCACCTCCACGTCGCAAATAAGGCCCAGGGCGGTGTTGGCCCTGTTCCGGAGATCCTGAAGCATAGGGGCATGCTCGCGCTCCAGCGTTCGTTGTTGGATCACTTCCTCCGTGTTTTGCCGTGCAACGGCCTCAGCGTCATCAACCCGCCTACGAAGGGAGCACAGCTCGGCGCGGGCGGAGGCGAAGTCCGCCTGGGCTGTTACCAGGGCGGCGGCCGTGGCCTCCACGCGCCTCTCAGCCTCATCCAACCTGGGCCCGAGGGCAGCGGCCCTGCCCGCATCCTCCGTACCCGCGAGCTTCAGTTTCAGGTCGTACCTAACCTCCAAGTCTGCGCGAACCTCGGCCACCTGGCGATTCACCTCCTCCTCAACTCCGGCCTCGCGAGCCCCGATGACATCTTCTGCTTGAGCAACTTGACGCTCCCCCGTCTCCAGTCGCTCGAGCTCGAGGCTGCGCTCCACGGCTTGCAGGGCCAGCGCCTCACCACGCTTCTAGACCTCCTCATCCTCCACGGGCGTCCCCCTCAGCGATGCAAGAGCGGCCCTGCGCGCCTCCACCTACTGCTCAAGGGATGCGCTCCAGGCCTGGAGCTCCCACGGGCGTTCCTCTGCAGCCTCGCGACGATGGTCAGCCTCGCGACGACGGTCAACCTCGTGAGCCTCTTCCAAGGCTCGCGAGCAGGCTTCATGGGCGATCTTGAGGGACGCCTCGGCCTTCGCATTCTCAAGGTCGCGCTGATAGCGACCGAGGTTGATGGCCACCCTCAACTTGCGCGGCTCCTCCCCCAGCCGGAGACCTTCAGCCTCAAGGCGCGAGTCGACACCCACGAGCTCTTCACCAAGTCGGCTCATCGCGCCCATCGCCTCTTGGAAGAGCTCATGACGAACTACGCTCCGCCCGCGCTCGAGCTTGAACGCTCGACCCACCTCGTCCTCCACCTCAGGGGCTGTGAGCGGGGCGCCAAGTGGTGCGCCACCTCTCGGCAGGGGGCTGGGGGCTGACGCCGCAACTGACGCCAGCCCGTCCTCGCGAGAAGCCCAAGCCGATTGGTGCTCGCTGCTTGAGGAGGAACCAAAGATCGAAGCCAACCAGCTGCTACCCATGAGTAAAGGAGGAGTCTTGGGCACGCCCGCCAAGCTCCACGCCAGACCGTGGGGGAGGGGTGGCCAAGCTGCGGGGTCATCGCGCTAGGAAGGCAGAGATGCTCCCCCAACCGACCCTGCACCAAGGGCGGTAGGAAGACCAGGAACGCACAATGCAGATGGGGGAGTTGATGAAGGAGGAGGCCGCTTCTCGGGAGACGCAACAGCTTCAATGGAAGGAGCCCTGGAGAACTGACGTCAGGATAAGGAGACTGCACGCAAGAAGCCATGACAACAAGATACTTACGCGTCAATGGCGATGTACTTTCGCCGCTTCAACGGCCCGAAGATATTGCTGCCGCTAGGGGATCCTTTCCTCTTGCGGAGCTCCTCGAAGTCCACACAAAGACGACCGAAATGCTGGACGTGACGGCCGGTGCGCGGCGGGGCCGAAGAAGAGCCTAGAAGGATGTCTTCAGGGGTGCCCGGTTGCGGCAAAAAGCCGGGCACCGTCTCACCACAACCTCCCGAGGCTCCTGGAGCCTTGGCCTCGGGAGCCGCATGCTGCGCCTCCTCAATAATCGGCTCCTCAGGAGGGGGGTCATAGGCCCCCGAGGACGACGCCCCAGGATCACCACTCGGCATGTGTTCCGCGGTACTCGAGCCACCGGCCCCCGTCGGAGCTCGCCCTCCCGCACCTTCACCTGGGGCGAGCTCGGCACCGGCGGCGAAGAAGGTAACCACGACGACGGGGTTCTTGCGGGGCCCCACCAGTCCGATCGGCCGCAACCCCCATTCGTCGAAAGAAGGCATGCTTGCTGCAAACTCATCCTTGTTCTTGCAGCGATACAGCAGGCAATTCTTCCTAGGCATTTCGGCCGGCAAAGGGACACCCGTCAAGACCTTGAGCACAGTCTGCCACGTCCCGAGAGGGAGCCCAGACTCCTGGAACCTCATGTGGTCCTGACTGTTGAGCAAGGTCCACATTGATCAAGAGTGGCGCTGAAGCGGAGCAACCTGGCATTTGACGAACTCCTTCACCACCATCGGCACGGTCACGCCGCGGTCCCTCAGCAGCCTCAGCCTGGCCCAGATGAGAGAAAGGAGGGGGCTCGAGAGCCTCTGGGCCCCAGCCGGAGTTTGGAACAGCCGGCCCCACCGGGAGACGAAGCAGGGGGCTGAGCACGCCGGCATCAACAAACACCCATCGCGTACGAAACTCGCTCATGGATGACGGGAGCTCAAAGTCAATCCCCGCGCCCGCAGTCGCGGCCACGGCCTAGAAGCTCATGCACCCTGAACATTGCTGAGGGTCGGCCAGGTGCAGCGAGAAGACATGACGGAGGAGGGCCACCGAAGGAGCGATACCCACCATGGCTTCACACACGAAAGCGAAGACAGCAAGAAGAGTCACCGATTGGGGGTCAAGATGCAGCATGTGGATCTGGTAATGCTCTAGCACCGCATTGAGAAAGGCGGAGAAGGGAGGAATCAGGCCAGCCCAGAGGGCGTCTATGAAGATTGGGACCTCGGTGGCTTCCCGAGCCATGCGAGTGTGAGATGCAGGCCAAGCCACCATCTCTCCCCACTCATTGAAGCTGGAAGCAAGCATCGGATGCACCTTGTCGATGGCCTCGTCGTTGACCACCCGGGATCGGCCTAGCGCCGGCTCCACAGCTGGAGGAGTGCCTGAAGGAGACATTGGCTTCTTCCCCTTGTCCGCTTGTTTCGGCGCCATGGCAACAAAGCAGGGGGAGGGCAGGTCAGATCGGAGAAGGGACGCAGAGTCTCGAGGAAGCAGATAGATTGGGGAAGCGAGGCGCAGGCGACGGAGGAATAACTGTGTAGCCCACGGGGGACGCATAGCTAGGCGGATTCAAAGGCGGCGTGGGGAAGCGGAGACGCCCACGTCCAATCAACCGCCACGTGTCAACCGAGGCCGGAGGCTTTTGGGGCCGCGGTGCTCTGAACTTGACCCTTGGCTTCGCCGCGAAGCCAAGCCCGAGTGCACCTTGGGCCCGGGGGCTACTGTAGGCGTCCTGGGAACGGGGGTTCCCAGACCTGCCTGCCTGCGGCCCATGGCATGGCTAAGCCAGCAGGCCGTACGACCTATCTTCATCACCAAGGCATCCAAGACCCTCGCGAGGCGAACGATGCAAGACCTCCTCAGGAGTGGCCTAGTCTGGAAGGCTCACGAGGAGTGGAGATATCAAGGCGGGGCGAACCTCACGAGGCTCTCATGACGTGAGCCATGACGAACGACACCAGGCGGGCGCCAGCGCGCACAACGTCCTTGTTTCCTCTTTGGTGCTAAGGAGGCCAGCGCAGGCGAGGAGTACCGAGACATCAGGCAAAGGTTGCTATATTGGTGCAACGAGACCAAGACCAGGAGGACGGCAAGGCGGAGGTCATCGTGGAGCCAGAGACGGCGTCACCACCAGAGCCTTTCGCAGGCGAAGACCACTTTTGTCAGGATAGCTTGTACTAGCTGCCCCCTTCAAATTTGCCCACCGTTGTTGGCTCCCTTCCTGCTCAATATTTGGGAAGAGCACCAGGGCCTATATAAGTAGAGCTAGCCACCACAGTAGGGGGCATCGAGCAATTCACCCAGCTCTCACCCTCTAAGACACCAAGCACAAGAACACCTCAATCTCAGGAGGCTGTTCTTCCCTTGTACTGTTCTTCATTAGCCCAAGAGGCAATCCACCACCACCACACTGGAGTAGGGTATTACACCACAACGGTGGCCCGAACCAGTATAAACCTCGTGTCTTTTTGTGTCCCGAGTTCATCGAGTTCGTGCGCAAGATCTTAGCAAGCTAGGGCTTAGATCGGTCGGAGGTAAAGACTTCGCGCGCACCCCAGTGTTCGAACCTTAAGGGTTTGCCGGAACCCCACATCCGACACCGCCGCCTTGCGGGCGATCAACATAGCCATCCCCCATCTCTTCTGATTAATGGCGCACGGACTTTGAGGGAGGGGGAGGGCTGCCTGGTAGGAGTCGGCCTCCCCTCACGCCGACTGGTCTGGGTTCAACGCCTTCTGGTTTCTCACTGACAGGTAAGGCTCACCTCCTATGGGCCGTACCGACAGCCCATAATGGAGGCATGGCCTTCTCTGCCATGGGTGTTGTCATGGGCGGAGTGGCAAAGTGCCGCGCCGGACGAGAGATCTTCGTCGGGTACGGTGCACTGTAGCCACGCTTGGACCTGGA
Organism: Aegilops tauschii subsp. strangulata; assembly: GCF_002575655.3. Lineage (NCBI taxonomy): Eukaryota > Viridiplantae > Streptophyta > Magnoliopsida > Poales > Poaceae > Aegilops > Aegilops tauschii. Next base: position 286,432,731 of record NC_053040.3, on the reverse strand, counting down.
TTCGGGGGTGGCAGGGCGTGCTGTAACCACGCCCTGTCTCATCGTATTCATGTGGATGCTGACTTCGAGGATGCCCAGGGCCGCCTGCGAGGAGCCGGCCTCTCTGGAGGCCGCCTGCCAGGGGGCTGCCCAAGTCATGGCCGTCTTCTGGGGTCCGCCACCTTCTGGTTGCCGGCCGCTTGGATCAGCCGGCCATAAGAAGGCGGCGATTAATCTTGGAAGCTTGAGGGGCGCAGTCAGTCCTGATGTCTTGAAAGGCCATGGGGGGCAGATGAGGCTTCCCGTGGCCAATAACTCCGACAGTAGTCCCCGAAGCTGGTGAGGCTCCATGGCTGAAGAAAGGAAGGAGTCTCGGCAGCTTCTTATTCCGAGTACCCAGTTGGATCTTGCTCTGTCCATCTTCTGGAGCACCGACTCCGAGGAGCCGGCCACGGCCAGCCAAGCCGTTTGATGAGTTTGAAACATCACGGCGGGAGCCAGGTGGAGTGCTCGCAAAGCATCTAGGCTGGCCGCCCGCTGCTCGCACGCCACGCGGCGCTTGCCAGACGGGCCGGCCTGCCAACCCACGCTCGCGACGGGACGTCGCTGTAGGCCGGGCCCGCCACTACCGGGCCTCGGCACGCGTGCGGATCCGCTGCTGCTGAGGTGGGTGGTTGGGATCATGCGCGCCATTAGCATGCACCGTTATTACGCGGTAAACGCGGGGTCGCGGGGTCGTGGGCACAGTTAATGCCACGATCCCACGCCTGTCCCCTCGGCTTCACAGCCAGGGGCTATAAGTAGGGGGAGGAGGGGAGCGGCAGACGCACGCGCGCCCTCCTCTCCTTCGCCATTTCTTACGTCCTCTTCTTCTTCTTCTTCGCCGCCGCACTCCGTGCTCCACCAAAGTGCTGCCGCGGCTCACCGTCGTCGTTGAGCTTTTTCTTCCCGAGCATTCTCGGCTCCGCCGCGGGCTCGCGCCTTCGCCGCCGCACCTCGCCCTCATCGAGCTCGAGCTCTTATGGCGCGCTCCAGCGACTAGGACAGCTCCAACGTCCATGAAGACCACCTCACCTTCCTTCGCGACACGCGACGGCTGCCCGGCGCGGGCTATGTCGAGGTACGCGTGCCGCCTGCGAACGAGATCTTGCCGGCACCGGAGGAAGGCGAGCGCGTCATCTTCCGCTCGCACTTCCTCCGTGGCTTTGGCCTGCCGGTGAGCGGCTTTCTCCACTCCTTCTTGAACTTCTACCTACTCCAGCTGCACCACCTCACACCTAACACGGTGGTGCTGCTGTCGGCCTTCGTCACTCTTTGCGAAGGTTACCTTGACATCCTCCCCACCACTAAGCTCTGGGGGGCCTTCTTCTACACCAAGCTAGGCACCACCGTCAAGGACGTGGCGGCCCAGTGCAGAGCTTTCGTCGCGGTGCGGCGTTCGGGTGCCAAGAACGCCTTCCCAGCCATAAGCTTGATACAGTCGGTCAAGCTATGACAGAAGTCGTACTTCTATGGCAAGAATGTCAACCTGGCGCTTGGCTTTGTCAAGCTGCCACCTTATGTGGCCGGTCCGCCTGCCGAGCCCCGCGTCAATTGGAAGTACAAGCCGAAGCCGCTGTCGGCCGACGCCTCCGCCGCCATCGCCCGACTCAAGGTGATGACAGAGTCAGAAGGCCTCAAAGCATCCGACTTGCTGGTCGCCTTCATGGTGCGCCGGGTTCTCCCACTTCAAGGCCGGCCTCACATGATGAGCTAGATGAGCGGGCATCGCGACCCGTGCCGGATGTGCACCAAGGAGATGCCGACTGCGGAGGTGGCTCTCGTGGTGAATGAGGTCTCGGACTGCAAACTCGCGGAGAAGGAGTGGCGGTTTGGCAAGCAGCCGTACTCCCGCGCAGATCTGCTGCCTGTGGTGAGCTCTTGATTCTTTTGTTCCCTCTTGCCGGGCTCTGTCTTGCCGCCTGACCAGTTCGACCATGATGCATATCTTCTCCTCCCAGCCAATGGCCGACGTCGACTACCTGCCATACCGGGCCGTAAGCGACGTGGAGGACCCTGACTTGGGGGTAGCCGCTCTGGAGTACGACGCCATAGGAGGTGGTGGCGGGGCAGGCGGCTCCGAAGGAGGAGGCAGCATAGAATACTGACCGGATGATGATGATGATGATGATGATGAGGAGGAGGAGCTGCGTCGCCCGCCGACTGGCGACAGGGCGGGTCCAAGCTCCTCGGCCGCACCAACCGCTCCAGGCGATGGGTCGAAGCGCCGAGGCATGCTGTTATACGGCAGCCACCCCAAGAAGCCCAAGCACACGGCCACCGCGCCCAAGAACGCAGCTGCTGCAACCAAACGACGTGAGGCCGGCCGCCGCGAAGGTGGCCAAGTTCCAGTAGGCCACAAAGCAGCCTCCGATGGTGTCGGCGTAAGTGGTTGCCTTTTTTACTCTTTTTTCCTGTCGCTGTCAGGACCCCGATTCTAAGTCACACCGATCTAGCCTGTAACACCTCATATCACATTGAGGTCTCACGCACGGTACTCCCACGGGTGTCGCCTTACCATGGCCCGGGACCGTTTGCGCCTTTTGGCTCACGTATATGACAATGTCGCTAGCATCCATATGATAGAGAACCCGGGCCGACATGGCTAGTCGTGAACCCAAAGCGGCACTAACGTATGGGGACAGGCATACATGAATCAACATCGAACGTGTCGGTCAGCAGCGTGTGAATCCGGGCTGTAGCACTGGGCTAACAGGACTCCGGGAACCCGGGCTGTAGCAGGCTAGGCAGGACTCCGGATGTCACCGCGTGACATTTCCCCGAAGGGACAGACACAGGAACGATATGAATCACATGCCGGTCAGTCAAGTGTCCAGAGCAGTAGTGCTGGGCTAGCAGGACTCCGGTGAACCGGGCTGTAGCGGACTACTATGGCTCAAGGAGGCACTAGACTACATTTCCCCATAAGAGAGGCTGCCAAGGATAAACAACTAGATCGTCGGATCCCACACATACCAAGCATTTCAATCATACATGCAATATGCTCGATATGTGCAAATACAACATGGCATCACAACAAAACTCTACAACTCAAAGTACTTTATTTAAAGGGCTCCAGAGAGCCTTACATAACTTGTTCATACAGATAGGGGTCACATGACCCGACACTCAAGTCATACAATCATACAAACACATGCGGAAGCAACTTGTCTGGGTACAGACACTAGAAAGAAAGAAGGCTTGACGACGCCTGTCTATCTACGTAGGCCCTTCACAAGCCTAGATCACCACCTGGGTCGCAAGTCACTCGTCGTCGTCGAGTTCTAAATAGAACCCATCGGAAGGGGCGGTGTTGTCGTCTGAAAACAGTAATTGAAGCAACATGAGTGCAAAGGTACTCAGCAAGTCTTACAACAGATCCTACTATACATGTTCATTCTCAAGAAGGTAGTGGAGTTATTGCAGCAAGCCAGCTTTGACTCTTGGCTAAGCTATCCTACGAGACACCACTTGTAAAATAGTTTTCGCACACGAGTCCACTAATCACCATTTCAATACTCCACCGTGGATCCTCCCTCGTCATCCCACGAGAGAGCCATCCGCGGTACTCACACTTATCTTGAGGCTTTTAGTAGTATCCATTTACTTGTCTATGAACTGCATAAGCGACCAAGTAGTCCCTTACCGCGGACGCGGCTATTCGAATAGTTTTATACCCTGCAGGGGTGTACTTCGTCACACACGCTCTCACCACTTACCACCGTTTACACAGTGTGTACTCGGCAACCTTCAAGCGGAAGCCCAGCGAGGGTGTCGGCCATGGCCTACCTAAACACTCGAGTCTCTAGTCCAGGTTTATCGCCTATTCAGGTTCCATCCGCAGGGAGTCCGGCCGAGGTTTCCACATACGGCCCCGAACGATGTGTGCAGGGTTCCCGAGACACCAAACGGGCGACTCGGTACACCGGGCCACGAGCCTACCGCATCACAGCCCACCCCTTGGTCAGCGCTGTCCACGGCCTCCGGCTTACTACAAACACCAGAAACTACGTGCAACTCCTGGACAGAGGACAAGGGTGATTAAGAAGCCGAGGGGGTCCATTGGTTTCGGGCCCAATGCGTGGTAGTAGCTGAATCTTAAATCACGCATACAGATCTCAGTTCTTAGGGACGGTCTCAATGAAACAACCCACCATGTACTCCTACATGGCCTCCCATCGATACCTTTACCAAATCGTATTCAACACCTCACTCTCATTACCGACACACGCTTTCACTCTAGTTCATCACCCTGATGAGCCAGACCTGACACGACTCTAAGCGTAGCAAGCATAGCATTGTAGGAACACAACATGGCTCAATCAACTCCTACACATGCTAGTGGGTTTCATCTAGTTACTGTGGCAATGACAGGTCATGCAAAGGAAAGTGGGTTCAACTACCGCAACACACCGCAGTTTGAATCGCGTTGTCTTAATGCAGTAAATGAGAGCAGAAGCGAGAAGATGGGTTTGTATCGAAATGATCAATGGGTTGCTTGCCTGATGGAGTGGTGGTGGGATACGGCCCTTCAGTTGGATACTCGTGAATATCCTCGGAGGCAGAAGCTACCACAATGAACACATCGAAGCACAATCAACACCAAGCAAGTGCAACAATATGATGCATGCATGAGACATGGCAAAATGGATGTATTGGGCTAATGCAACTAAGACCAGATGGGTTTGGACTATTTTGAATCAAAGATTCAAATTGCAAGTTCATAAATGGCCCATGTTAGTGCTTTATCTTGTTCTGCATTAAACAGTGGGTTAATTTGCTTAAACATGCATGAAACCAGTACAGATGGATAGAATGGATTTTTCTAATCATTTTTCATATATAAATCTTTTCATTCTGAGCTATAGATTATTTTCTATGATTTTTTGAAGTTTGTGATAATTTCTGGAATTTCCTGTATAAGAATAATTCCAGTAATTAAGTTACTTATTACGTCAGCAGTGTGTCATGATGACGTCAGCGGCCAACGGGGTCGTCCAGGTCAAACCTGACGTGTGGGTCCCCTGTGTCAGTGTCACTGTTAGATAATTAACTAATTAGGATTAACTTAAATCTAACCCAGGTTAATTAGCAGGCGGGCCCCACTTGTCAGTGACTCTGGGGAGTCAAACCCGTGGTCAAACCACGCTGACTCGCTGGCGTTTAGCCGCCGGCGACGTCCAGACGCGGCGGTGGGGTGCGGGATCCGTGCTCCGGCGATCAAATGGGCGGCGGAGAGCATCTACACGCAGCTGGGAACGAGCCGCATCGACTAGTGGTGGTGGTGGAGCTCGGGGTCGCCGGAATCGACGCCAGCGACGAGCCGTGCGGCTGCCGGGGTACGGGTGTAGTCGAACCCGTCGCTAGAGAGCACGGCGAGGGGCGTGCGATGGTGCTACGGGCTCCTGGCGATGCAATGAAGCTAACGGCCATTGCGACCGTTGGATGGCCGGAGCCTCGTCGGCGACGAGCTCGTGCGGCGGCGTGTGCGGTGCTACTGGTTACGGTCAACGCAAGGGGCGGCAGCAGGAATGAGAGGATGGGGAAGGGGCAGAAGCTCACGGCAGAGGCGATGAGCTAGGTGGCGCTGTCGGGGACGAACTGCTGCGGTGGTGACGGCGAAGGGGATCTCCGGCGATGGGCGGTGAAGGCGAGGTCGAAGCAGTGGCTTCGGGGCAAGCGAGCGCTCGGGGCTCGACTTGCTCGAAGGAGAAGGCGACAGCGGAGCTGCTGGACACGGTGGGGCGGAGCGAGGACGACGGTGGGCGCGGCTACGCCGGCGAGGTGGCAGCGGCTCCTTCGGCCATGGCGAGAGAGAGCGAGGGAGAGGCGATGGGGGCGAATGGGGGTGTCCAGGGGCTCGGGGGCGCGACGTGGAGGTCGTCCAGCTCGTCCACGGGCGAGGCGGCAAGCAGGTGGCGCCGTGGCGAGCTCGCGCACGCCGGCGTCACCTCTATGCCTGCTCTGGCGGGAGCAAGCAGCTGACTGGCCATGGGCCAGCACAGTGCTGGGCCACCAGGTGGGCTGCCAGGTAAGTTCCTTCTCTGCTTTCTGTTTTCCTTTATATTTATTTCTGTTCTGTGTTTTGAAATAGTAGAAATACTATTCCATTTAGGAAAATCCTGGAAATATTCAGAGGCACATTTGAAATTATTCTCAACAGCCTAAAAATACCTTCAAGATTATTTGGGCATTTTAAAATATTTATAGGATTTAAATTACCCAAATGCAAATACTTATGGCTTGGTGCAAAAATCCAGAATGGCCTCCAAAAATATGAAACCATTTTTGGCAGAGGTTTTAGCCAGGACCAAAGATGGTGAACATTTATGGAGGGCATTTCAGGTTCATTGAAAAGGATTTTAGTAAACCCTAGTTGTGTTCGGGGGGGGGGTGCTGGGGGTTTCTGGCATCCCCATTTCAAGTTTCTGTGAAAAGTAGACATGATGCAACACTCTAATGCATGAATTAGCTAGGATGTGACAGTCGACCCATTCTGAATCTCTTTTTATCTTTCTTCAACAGGGCTCCGCTCTCTCTTGAGCGGTCAGCCTCAGCTTCCGTGATTGGGACGTCGGAGGGTTCCGCCAACACCCGCCATATAGACCTGGCCGCCGATCTCCGGGATGCGCAAGAGAGGAACACACGGGATGTGCGGGAAGAGCGAGAAGCCGCCGCCAAGAAGGCGGAGGTAGACAAGGCGGCCGCAGCCAAGGTGGCGCAAGCGGACACGGACGCCGTGACCAGGGCCCAAGACGATGCCGCGGCAAAGAAACAAGCAAAGGATGCCGCGCGCCACCAGGCCCCGCAGCTCGTCATCCCCTTGCGCTCTGCGCCACCAGCATCAGAGATCTTGGCGCCAGCTGGAGGAGCCGGCAACGAGCAGCCGGTCATGGAGAGGGAAGGCGGTGATGCCGTCTTGCCAGAGATGGAGGCGCCTCCGCAACCACCGACTGCAGATGCGCGGAGCAGCCAGCCGGCTGCCCCATTGGTACCACTGGTCGGAGGCGAGCTGGTGATGGGCTCGGCTCCCACAGCCCGCACTCCAGTGCGCCGCCGTGTGGAGAAACTGGCATCGGCGCCGAGGGCGATGCAGGTAGGGAGCGCCAGTTCGTCGGTCCCTGACGCCGAAGCCACCAGTGCTGCGCCGACGGAGTGGGTGCACGGGGGCGGGACGAGCGCCTTGATCAAGGCGGCGCAGGATGTCCAGGCCGATTTCAGGGCTGAAGCCGCCGCCCTCAGCAATGTATGAAGGCGTTTGTGAAGACGCGGGCCATCGTTCTGGTACGTAACTTGCTTCTTGCTTTTGATTCTTGTAATCTTTGGTGGGGGTGCACCAGCGCACCCACTGGGTGTAGCCCCCGAGTTCTGGGCCGACTGCTGAGCAGGCGGCCTGGAACTTCATAGTGGGTTCTGAGCTCTGACTTACTTCTCTTTCTATTGTTTTTGTTACAGGACTACCACAACGTCCGCGCGGCCACCTTCAATGCCCATGTCCGGGAGCTAGACTGCCGGACCGCCGACTTGATAGAAAGCCGGAGTAAGCACTCCAGCTTCTCTCTCTGCGGGGGTGCGTCAGCGCACCCGTGGGGTGTAGTCCTCGAGATACGGGCCGACTCCTGAGCCGTCGGGCCGGATCTCCTGGCAATTACTTTTCTTCCTTCTTGATTGTTGATATCTCTTCTTTCTTGTCCTTGTCGAAGCCAACGCCACCTTGCAGCAGCAACTGGGCGAAGTCAAAACCCCGCTGCGTGCCAAGCAGGATGAGTGCAACAGGGCGGCCCAGGAGCGCGCCCGCCTGGCCAAGGAACTGGCGGACCAGACGAAACTTCACAAGGCGGCCCTGAAGCAGGCGGAGGACAACGAAGCCAGGTTCCTGGCTGAGCTTGAGACCGAGCGCTCGGGTTGGGCTGAGACGGAGGCAGCGCTGACTGCCGGTTATGGCAAGATCAAAGACATAGTCAATGGTGAGCTTTCGTCTCTTTCTCTCAGCTGCCAGCTGTTAAGTGAGCCGGCTTCTAGCTTCTGATTTCTGACTTCTTGTTTCTGCTTGTGCAGACTTCTTTCCTGGCCACTCCGTCATTGCCAACCAAGCCATTGAGGCTCGTCACGAAGAGCGAAGGGCGGAAGGTGCGGAGATTGCCGCCAACGCCACTCGGACTCTTGGCGAGCAGCTTCTTGGTATTCAAGCTCGTCTCCGGCCGGCTCATCGGATGCTCCGCTGGCTGCGGCGTGCTAGAGCCCAGGCGATCTCCGCCCTCTGGCCAGACAAGCAAGCTCCACGCACCCCCAGTCGAACCGCCGACTGGTTGGAAGTGGCCGCCGGCCGCCTTGAGGCGTGGAAGGGTTCCGCAGCCCGAGCGTGGGCACGGCGGGCCCTGGAATTCGCCAAGGCGTGGTATTCTGGGCTAGATCTAGCCCAGTTAGCCATGTTTCGGCAGGAAGCCAGCGCCGAGTTGGTGGTGGTGGAGTGCGACCTCATTCTTCGTGCAGCAGCGATCGCTGAGTACACCAACACCGGTGTCTTCGTCCCTGAGCTGAATGAGAACGGCGCCGAGGCGCCGCTAGAATGGTTCGGACTGAACCCGGATGATGGCGAAGACTCGGTAGAGGACATCGCCTCCAGTGACGAAGGGGAAGACGAGGAAGATGAGGATGATGAAGACGGCGCGCCAGAGGTCGGAGCGGACGGGCAGCCTCAGCTCGACCATGCCTCCAGCAACGAGCCGCGTGCGAGGACACCGACTGTTGCTGATGGCGACCAAGCGGATACTCAGCAGTCGGCCACTCCACCATCCGGCGCTCCTGACTCCACCAACCTGCCAGACTCGCCTGCTGCTCCATTGGTCTAGGCTGCCAATTTATCTTAGCTTTTCCTGCTTAGTAGTCTCCTCAACAAACTTTGTTAAATTTGCACAATTCCACCCGTGGGGTGTACTCGAACTTCGTTGAATGTTGGCTGAGGGCCTTTTGCTGTAAAAAATTGTCTTTTGCCGATTTCTGACTTGTCTTGCTTTTCTACTCCTTTGCCTTTTTCCTTTGCCACCTTCCCTTGGCTGCCGCTCTGCGGTCTGTGGCTGGTCAAGTACTTGGCCGTTTTGGGAATGCGGGTACTTTAGCCATTTAGTAGAGTGTAGCAAACTAAGTTAGAAACCGGCCGGCCCGCTGCTTCAACAGCCGGTTGGCAAGGTGAGGAGCCGACTTGGCCTATGCAAAAATGCTTTAGTCCTTAGCCATTTTCGTGTGGGCACCGTTTCCTGCCTTCATTTCTTGCTGGCCGAACAGTCGCTCTGTGAGCTGCGGCTTGTGGCAAGAGAGCTTAGGTGTTGGCACACTACTTGTCTGACTGGAGGTAGCATTAACATAGTACAAGGCGGCAAGCCTGCAGGCCGATTGGTCGAACCCGGGGCCAGTCGGAATAATGAAATAAAACATTCGTAGGCATAGAACTTATCATATGGATAAAAGGGGTAGCCCCCGAGTGTTCCTCGAGGGCCCCGATGTCTTAGTACTTAATACGAAAGGTAGCGTGGTACATAATGCATCAACTATAAAATCTTTGAAGGAGATTCGCGTTCCACGGGTGCTCTGTTTCCTTGCCCGAATCGTCTCTCTTGCATGCTCTGGGCTTCTACGCGTCGATGAGGTAGTAGGAGTCGTTGCCCAATGCTTTGGTGATGATGAAGGGTAATTCCCAAGGGGGCGATAGCTTGTGCTGGCTGGCTGTTCGCTGGATTAGCCAGAGCACAAGGTCGCCCTCTAGGAAGGATCTTGGCTTGACCTTCCGGCTATGGTAGCGGCGTAGACTCTTCTGGTAGATACCGGACCAGCTGAGTGCCAACAGCCGGCCCTCTTCCAGCAGATCAACACCGTCTTCTCGTGCTTCCTTTGCTTCTACTTCCATGTACATGGTGAGACGAGGTGAGTCAAACTCAATGTCAGTTGGGATGACGGCCTCGGCACCGTACACGACAAAGAATGGAGTGAAGCCGGTTGATTTGTTCGGAGTGGTGCGCACACTCCAGAGGACGGCCAGCAGCTCATCGATCCAGCAGCCGGCCGCCCGCTCTAGAGGCTCGACCAGTCGGGGCTTGATGCCGGAGAGGATGAGGCCGTTTGCTCGCTCGACTTAGCTGTTTGACTGCGGGTGGGCAACGGACGCTAAGTTCAGTTGGATGCCATGCGTCACGCAAAAACGGGCCAAGGCTCCTTTGGCAAAGTTCGTGCCATTGTCGGTGATGATGTTGTGTGGTACTCCGTACCTGGTGGTGTGTCTGCAATGAAGGTCACAACAGTCGGACCATTCAACTTCTTGATTGGTTCTTCCTCAATCCACTTGGTGAACTTGTCCACAACAACGAGCAGGTGGGTCATGCCGCCGCGTGCTGTCTTGAATGGTCCCACCATGTCCAACCCCCAAACGGTAGAAGGCCAGGCTATGGGGATGGTCTTGAGTGCAGAGGCCGGTAGATGCTGCTGGGAGCTGAACTTTTGACACCCTTTGCAATGCTTGACCAAATCCTTGGCGTCCTCCAAAGCAGTTGGCCAGAAGAAACCATGGCGGAAAGCTTTGGCGACAAGAGATCTGGAAGCCGCGTTGTGGCACCCCGGCTCAGAGCGACCGGTTTACCATGCATTGCCAGCCCAGAGACCATGTCTTCTGGAAACACACAACATCTTGGTACAGAAAGCAACCGCTTTATTGATGCTAGCGGATCAGAGTTTATATTACAGCAGTTGTCGAGGCCAAGCGGCACGCCCGGTGCGGCTGAACAATATGTACATTATTTAGTGAACATAAAGGGGCCTCGATCATAACAACTACGCGGCAGCGGAACAACATCGTAGCGGAAACTCCATATCACAGGGACACCGATGTGGACGTGATCTAGACTCGAGCAGCGCTCCTCTCCAACGAGATTTTCCTGAAATCTGGCATGACACGCCAGGTCAGTACATTGAATGTACTTGCAAGCTCACAACAGGCATAATCATAATGGCAAACAATATCATGATAATTAACCAATTAATACTAATGCAACACTATATGTCCAACATGCTGTGATCATGCTCGAACGTCCCTCGGGACAACTTACCAACCGTGATCATTCTGGGATCACAAACAAACCACCATCGTGGTCTTGACAAGAGTACCTCGTGATCCTTACGGCGATCACAACCACGACCAATATTTGGTCCCAAACATCTCGATGGCCTTTCCGCCATCATCAACAGTGAAAAGTTCATAACTTAGTGTGCAAATTTTATTAAACGTTGACTCATGGTGGGACCTACTACGAGGTCTCCGTGACCGTGGACTCGGCTATCGATAGATTATACACTCTGCAGAGGTAGCACACTGTACCCACACCATAGAATCCATGGCCTCGCACTCCCATTCGGGTGGACCAACGGCATTCCGACGAAACCCTTCCATTGCCATGACACTCTCCCGGCCACTCCGACCCAATCCCCAACGGGCTAGTCCTGGGTGGCCCCGTGTCTACCAAAGACACAACGACCACCGTCATGGCCAAAACGATCCCACTCGGGGACCCGGTACCATAATCTCCACAACGGGCACAGAAGGTTATGCCTGCTTACCGGGCCAGGGTAAGCATGCCATAACCTTCCCTAGTTGGAGGCACCGACCAGAGGCAATGTCAATGGACCGAATCAAGGCCTTCCCACAAAGGCAAATGTGGTCGCACTGGGAAAAACTCGATTCAGCGGCACCATGACCCAGTCAACGATATATTCAAGTTGAGTTATATTCAGGTTCAACTTAAAATGAAAATGACCGGTGTCATAGCATGCCATGAAATGCAAAACTACACATGCATCACTTATTAACGAAAAATGACCGATACCATCCACATTCACACTAAGCATAAACATCAACAACTCATATTACTTTGCTGGTCAGGGTAACTCGCATTTTAACCAAAATATTTTGCAGCAAGTTTAATTATTTTCTCATGCAAGAAAATAACTCCGATTAATTTCTCACATGCATAGCAAAGATTATACCACAAACAAATCCTAATTTCTTTACCAACCAAGTTAGGTTCAAACATTCTATAAGTCAAATAAAATGACTAAACAAGTACTTAACAGAATATTTTCTAGCAATTTTTTACTATTTTATTTATGTAAGAAAATAACTTAAAGTAATTACTAACATAGCAAACTGGACAGCCTGAGAAGCGTGGAGGCGTAACCGCTCCGAGAAGTACGAGTGTAAGAGCTGGAATCGGAACTAGTGCGCAGAGTGACCACTGCGTGATACTCATACACTGAATCAGCTAGACGCTCTCGGTACACACGATAGACTGGGTCGTCTCCGAGTGGGTACAACCGACGCCACACGTTGCGAAGGAGGTGCAGTGAGGTGTACGGCATCAGCTGCAACTGGCACGGATATGGCACCGGAGCCATCTACACTCACAACCATTAACAGGTTAGCATAAAAATTATAAACCAAATGCATGCAATGCAACAACCAGCTACAATTGCTACCGGCACTCAACTTAAACTCGTATCTAACGTCCAGTTAACACGTCGTAGTCTAGCGTGGCCTACAGTCAGCGCGGCTCTGATACCAAGCGTTGTGGCACCCCGGCTCAGAGCGACGGGTTTACCATGCATTGCCAGCCCAGAGACCATGTCTTCTGGCAACACACAACATCTTGGTACAGAAAGCAACCGCTTTATTGATGCTAGCGGATCAGAGTTTATATTACAGCAGTTGTCGAGGTCAAGCGGCACGCCCGGTGCGGCTGAATAATATGTACATTATTTAGTGAACATAAAGGGGCCTCGATCATAACAACTACACAGCAGCGGAACAACGTCGTAGCGGAAACTCCATATCATAGGGACACCGATGTGGACACGATCTAGACTCGAGCAGCGCTCCTCTCCAACGAGATTTTCCTGAAATCTGGCATGACACGCCAGGTCAGTACATTGAATTTACTTGCAAGCTCACAACAGGCATAATCATAATGGCAAACAATATCATGGTAATTAACCAATTAATACTAATGCAACACTATATGTCCAACATGCTGTTGTCATGCTCGAACGTCCCTCGGGACAACTTACCAACCGTGATCATTCTGGGATCACAAACAAACCACCATCGTGGTCTTGACAAGAGTACCTCATGATCCTTACGGCGATCACAACCACGACCAATATTTGGTCCCAAACATCTCGATGGCCTTTCCGCCATCATCAACAGTGCAAAGTTCATAACTTAGTGTGCAAATTTTATTAAACGTTGACTCATGGTGGGACCTACTACGAGGTGTCCGTGACCGTGGACTCGGTTATCGATAGATTATACACTCTGTAGAAGTAGCACACTGTACCCACACCACGGAACCCATGGCCTCGCACTCCCATTCGGGTGGACCAACGGCATTCCGATGAAAGCCTTCCATTGACATGACACTCTCCCGGCCACTCTGACCCAATCCCCAAAGGGCTAGTCCTGGGTGGCCCCGTGTCTACCAAAGACAGAACAACCACCGTCGTGGCCAAAACGATCCCACTTGGGGACCCGGTACCATAATCTCAACAACGGGCACACAATGTTATGCCTGCTTACCGGGCCAGGGTAAGCATGCCATAACCTTCCCTAGTTGGAGGCACCGACGAGAGGCAATGTCAATGGACCGAATCAAGGCCTTCCCACAAAGGCAAATGTGGTTGCACTAGGAAAAACTCGATTCAGCAGCACCATGACCCAGTCAACGATGTATTCAAGTTGAGTTATATTCAGGTTCAACTTAGAATGAAAATGACCGGTGTCATAGCATGCCATGAAATGCAAAACTACACATGCGTCACTTATTAACGAAAAATGACCGATGCCATCCACATTCACACTAAGCATAAACATCAACAACTCATATTACTTTGCTGGTCAGGGTAACTCACATTTTAACGAAAATATTTTGCAGCAAGTTTAATTATTTTCTCATGCAAGAAAATAACTCCGATTAATTTCTCACATGCATAGCAAAGATTATACCACAAACAAATCCTAATTTCTTTATCAACCAAGTTAGGTTCAAACATTCTGTAAGTCAAATAAAATGACTAAACAAGTACTTAACAGAATATTTTCTAGCAAATTTTTACTATTTTATTTATGTAAGAAAATAACTTTAAGTAATTACTAACATGCATAACAAAATTATTTGTATCATCACCACAAATAGATCTTAGCTTTACTTTACCAACTAAGCTAGTTTCAACATTCTGTAAATCAAGCATAATAACTAACAAACACTTAACAGAATATAAATCACACAAAAGTTATATAAATGCATGGATTAATCATTTCATTCAAGTAAGAAAATCATAAATATTGAAATGACACCATGAAAATGTTGTTGTGGCTTGCCTTAGTGCAGATGAGGTTCACAAGCCTTCTGGTGATCCTCAAGACAAGCCTCACCCTCTGAAAATAATTTTAAACAGAAAAAGAAAATATCAAGAACACTTCTGAAAATCACCAGAAATTCTAAACAGCTCAGAAAAATCTCATCTTTGGTGAGCTGCTAGATTTCTTTACAAAGAAGAAAATGCAAAAAGAATCAATTCATTTGGACTTATGGTTGAAGAGTTATGGCTGTTTGAAGTGTTCTGTAAATTCAAATGAATTTGAATAAAAATAAACAGACTGGGGGGGTGACGTCGAAGGCGTAAAGCCCAGGGGCGCCACCACTCCTACCGCTTCACGCGCGTACAGAGTGGCTGACTAGTGGGCCCCGCTAGTCAGGTAAGGAGGAGGGGAGAAGGAAACAGAGGGAGTCGCGGCTTCGCCGGAGCTCTCGCCGGCGATGAGGGCTCCCTGGCCAAAACGAGAGGGAGGGATGGAGAGAGGAGAGGGAGGCGCACCTGCCCGTACCCATAGCATAGCTAGGGGTGGTCGGACGGCGTCGGAATCAACCTCGCAAGCAGAGGCAGAACACGGTGGTCGCCGGAGGTGAAGAAGACGGCGAGCAGAGGCAGCTCCAGGGGCTCCAGAGGGGCGGGACGGTTTCACCAAAGAGAGGCGGAGGCCCTGGAAGGGTCGCCCTGGCCTGGGAGGGGCTGGAGCTACCGCGGCGACCAGAGGGGATCGCCAGCGAGCTCGAGCTTGAGGACGGCGGCCCGCGGCTTGCCCGGCCGGGCTACGGCTTCCTACTCGTTTGTGGGGTGTGTGGGAGTGGTGGATGATGCTCGAGGAGGCTGGGGGCGGCTCTATTTATAGGCGAGCGGCGAGTGGGTTTCGGGCTCTACCGGTGGACACCTGTCCACGGCGCCCAGCGACGAGCGGCGTCAGTGAGAGGGGGAGAAGGCGATGCAGCTCACGCGGCAACTGTTGGCGAACGGGGACGAGCACAGGAACGAGGAGAAGGCGACGAGCACAGTGCGCACCGCACTGTGGGTTTGGCCGTACCGTGCCCGTGCTCACTGCGGCGAGCTCCGACGTCGACGAGCGCCAGAGGGGAGTTAATGGTGTTGAGACGAAGATGGTGGCGAGGTTTGGCACGCTCGGGCAGACGAGGGAAGCGAGCACGCGCGAACAAAGCGCTCGGCGGCACTCAGAGCGCGTCGACACGCAGGCATGACATGGTGGACACGCGTGGTCACCGCGCGAACTCCTCCCTCAGGCCAGCCTATGTCCAAAAATCATGTCTGGCATGTTGTTCGTCGTGGTTTTGAAGTTTACCACGCTTTGGTTTGGATCCAGGTGCAACAGAGAAGTTTTTACATGCCAAGTAAGTTTCTGGTCAGTAACTTTGAGCAGTTACTGAGGTAATGGCTAGGAGTTGGAGGCTGTGCTTTGGAGGTTAGCCATGATCTACTAAGGTGAAAATGCACAAGAAAACCCAGGCACAATGGAGCAAGTAAAATGGTAGTTGTTGTAGAAACCACCATTTTTGTCCAGAACAGAAAATATTTTTTGTAGCAAAAATATTCCAAAAAGTGATGCAATATTTTTGCTCAGGAAGGTGCCCTAGGGTTCAAAGAAATTTTTTGAATTTTCTCAGCTTTTTTTGGGCCATAAAAATTGGGGCTGCTTTGGAGCATACTAATCTGGCTAGGGTTTTTGGAAGAAAAATGAATATTTTGGGGTGGATCAGAAGGGGAATGATGTTTAGGGAGGGAAATGAGGCACTTGGGTGAAAGCCAAGGGTACCCAAGAGTTTAAGTCCATATGAAAAGATTCAAAAACTCCAAATTTCAAAATGACTTCAAAAGAAAATCAAGCAAATGAGAGAGGGCACAAACCAGGCTGTCACACGCGTGGTGGCCGCACTTGCCTTGGTGGATATCTTTGAGGATTGCTTGGCCCTTTTCTGGTTCTACGCAGCGCTGGAAGACTCTGGTCACACTGCGTCTAACAAGCCCTCTGTTTACTATCGTGTAGGCTCCTACTTGGCGCTGCACTTGCTGGGCTGAGATCTCATCAGCCGGCAACTCTCTGTTCACCAGAAACTCGAGAATGGGCTCGGCCCATGAAGGTGCTTGAATTTCTTCTACTGCCACCATGGCCACTTGTACTAGGGGCGGCTGGGCTGGGATGTGGCGGGTTGGAGTTGGTTGCCGCTTGGTGCATTGTTGAAGTCTCTGGGATGACTGCTGCAGCCCCTAGGCCGGGCTGTGAAGTCCTCGGGCCGGGTGCGACTGCCGCAGTCCCCGAGCCGCTTGGTGAAGTCCCTGGGACGACTGCTGCAGTCCCCGGGCCAGGTCGTGAACTCCTCGGGCTGGGTGCAGCTACCGCAGTCCTCGCGCCGCCTGCTGAAGTCCCCGGGCCGGCTGCTGCGGCCCCCAAGTCGGATCCGACTGCTTCGGGAGGAGCCGGCACGAAGATGGACTCAGATTCTGGAGAAGGCTTGATTGACGTCTTGCTGAGGCACTGAAAGGAAACACCGGCTGGTATTGCTTGACAGTTGGAGCCGATCCGTGCCAAGGCATCTGCCTGCTTGTTGTCGTTTCGTGGTACATGGAGGAACTCACACCCTTCAAAGTATCCGCTGAGTTGCTGGACGAGGAAGCGGTAGCTTGCCATGTTTGCATCCTTGGCGTCCCAGTCGCCGGACGACTGCTAGACCACCAAGTCCGAGTCGCTGTAGCACAGAATCCGGCGGATGCCGAGCTATTTGGCCAGTCGGAGTCCATGTCCGAGCGCCTCGTACTCGGCCACGTTATTGGAGGCGGCAAAGTGAATTTGCAATGTGTATCTGAGCTTGTCGCCTTTGGGAGATGTGAGGACAATGTCGGCTCCCAAGCCGGTGCGTATATTTGATCCATCAAAGTGCATTCGCCAACGAGTGGAGTCCGGAGCTGGCAGTAGGTACTGGGTCTCGGCCCAGTCGACGAGGAAGTCGGCCAGTTCTTGGGACTTGTCGGATTTCGGGTTTCGGCAAAACCCTTGAGGTTCGAACACTAGGGTGCGCGCGAAGATTTCCCCCTACCTAATCACACCCTCAACGTCGCCGCAATCTCAAAACCTAGCTCGACGAACCCGCAACGCAAGAGACACGAGATTTATACTGGTTCGGGCCAGCGTTGTGGTGTAATACCCTACTCCAGTGTGGTGTGGTGGATTGCCTCTCGGGCTGAGGATGAACAGTACAAGGGGAAGAACAGCCTCCTGAGGAGAGGTGTTCTTGTGCTTGGTAGGTGTGAGGATTGAGTGGATCCTGTCCAAGATGAGTTGAGTTTGATCTGACCCGTTGCCTCCTACTGTGGTGGCTAGTCCTATTTATAGAGGCCCTTGTCCTCTTCCCAAATATTGAGCGGGAAGGGATGCCACAACGGCCAATTTGAAGGGGGACAGCTAGTAGAAGCTATCCTGACTAAAGGTGATCTTCGCCTGCCAAAGGCTCTAGTGGTGACGCCGTCTTGGGCTCCACGGCGACGTCCATCTTGCCGTCCTGCTGGTCTTGGTGTCGTTGCACCGATATGGAAACCTTTGTGTGATGCATCGGTACTCATCGCATGCGCTTTCCTCCTTAGCACCAAAGAGGAAACGAGGACACTATGCGCGCTGGCGCCCGCCTGGCCTTGATCGTCATGGCTTACGTCATTGGAACCTCGCGAGGTTTGCCTTGCCTTGATCTCTCCGCCCCTCGTGAGCCAGCCTCGTGAGGCCGCTCCCGATGAGGTCTTGTGTCGTCCGTATCGCGAGGCTTGGCCCCTCGCGAGGGTCTTGGATGTTTTTTGGTGAAGACGGGCCGTACTGGGGCGCGAGTGGAGCCACGCCGTGGGCCGCAGGCAGACAAGTTTGGGGACCCCTGTTCGCAGAACACCGGCAGTAGCCCCCGGGCCCAAGGCGCGCTCGGACTTGGCTTCGAGGCGAAGCCAAAGGGCAAGTGCGGAGCGCCGCGGGCCCCAATAGCCTGCGGCCTTGGTCGATGCATAGCGATTGATTGGACGTGGGCGTCTCTGCTTCCCCACGCTGCCTCGACAACTGCCCGACTTGATGAGTCCCTGGTGCATGCAGAGAAATATCATCATTACCTGTGATCGTGGGGGGCGCTGGTTGGCCTTCTCCTGCTATAAATGAGGAAGGGGGGCAGAGCCCCCATCGCCCATCTCTTCCCATTCCGCTCGCTTCTCCTCCCTTGCTCCATTGCCAGTAGCGACACCATGGCGCCAATCCAAAGATTCTCGGCCGCGGAGAAGGGAAAAACTCCCCGCGACGAGCCCGGGCCGCTTCCGTCGAAGAAGATGCTGGTCCACTGTTGTGACGTAGTCGTGAGGTAGGAGGTGACAAGGCCTTGGTACGAGTGGCTACCTCCTCGGTATCCGCTGCCATTATATGCCCAAGCCGAGGTCTCAGGAGGAAGAGGCGGCGAGCGGCGTCGCCCACGCCACGACCGCAGTCACCGCGCAATGGTGGCGCACGCCGTCGCCCCAGGGGCCCATGCCGTGGACTCCTCGCACGAACCCGTGCTGTGGGCGGCGATGCCTCCGCGCTCCTGGATCCGCTTCCCCCAGTTCTTCTCTGTCGAGATGCCGCCAAGGGGGCCCCTCGAGCTATGGCTGCAGCAGGCCGACTGCGATGCCCCGGTGACCGAAGTGGAGGTGGAAGTCGTCTCCCCGGGCAAGATCTTCATGACCCGCGGCTGGGGCGAGGTTGCCCAGGTTTGCCGCGCAGAAGGCGCCCTTGTGATCCACTTCAGGTACGACGGTGCCTCCACCATGTTCGTCAAGGTATTTGATGCGGAAGGCCGTCGCTTGGAGTGCTGTCCCGGAGAGGGCCGCCTGAACGGTGCCGCGGCAGGAGGTGGGCCTGCCGCCCACCTCACCAGTGACTCATCCAGCAGCAGTGGCGCCGCTTGGGAGTCCAGCGATTCTCCCGAGCTCTACGAGACTCTGGAGACGAGCGACGAGAGCTACGTGCCCCCGAGCTCTCGCCGGGCTCGGAGCAAGGCCGCAGCAACCGGCCACCGCCGTCGCTGATCTGGATGGGGTTGGCGCCGGCCTCCCGCAGCCCACTGTTGATGATGGCGTCGGCCGTGCTGGCACGTGTAGATAGGGCTCCTTGAATTTCCTTTCTTTTGTTCCCTCGCGAGGAATCGAAACGAACCCCGTGGGGGCGTGTAAAGAACTTGTAATGTCTTTTGTTGGCATTATCCTTATTATGAAATTGTTCGAGCGCGTGTCCTGCTTCGGCTCAGTCTCCCCTTTCTATCCTCACGACGGCTTGGTGCTCTACGCTGACAGGTCCCGGTCCCCAGGCAGGCTGCAGCCGTCGCTGGTATGCCAGGTCGTGATGTCGTGGTCAAGGCCAGGAGGTGAGCGGCCCGAGGTCCAGTAAGAGCTCCTGAGACGCTATGCTCAGGAGGTCCCCTTTAGCGCGCAAGCGACCACCGAGAGGTAAGAAAGGGAGGCAACATTGCAGCGGCAGGGCTGCAGTAAGTGAGGATCCTGTGTTGTAGCGATTGGTTGGTCCGAGCGCAAAACTTATCTTGGCAGCCTGGAGCCATTTCCTTGCGTTGCACCAGACTTGTGCGTCGGCGGTCGTGGCGCAGCTAGGTTAGGCCCGAGCGTGCTTCCCCTTCCTCCCCACGCTCTCCTTTGTGCTCTACGTCCTCAGGCCCCGGCCCTCGAGCTAGCTCAGCCGCCGCTGGTATGCCAGATCGCGATGCCGTGGTCAAGGCCAGGGGTGAGGGCTGGAGAGCCAGTAGGAGCTCTTTAGTCGCGATGCTCAGGAGCCCCCCTTTTTACGCGCGAGCGAATTGCACGGGAGAAGAAGGAGCCCGTGGTACCGCCCGCTGTTGTCCTCGGGAGGTTCCTGCAAGTCAGCACGAGGAGGGGCACAGATTGCCATTACGATTTCCGGCCGGCCACTGGTCGCTCCGTAAGAGAATGAAGGCACTGAGGGCCTGGTGAGGTGACGCGTGCAGGGCGTGCCGCAGGCCAGAGCTCGACCGTTCAGGTTTATCGACGTTGCAGGGACGGACCCAAACATTAGCATCGTGCCAGTGTGAACAACTCCCGTGGTTGGTGATAATCAAGCGGGTGATAGCCATAGATAGATTATGCATGAGAAGCAAACTAGCTCAGGTAAATGCAAGAACGATTCATGCCACAGGGACGGACCCATGCAGCCTGGGAATGATGCAGCCCGAGGGGCGCTCCCAGCTAAATTAACTTAGAAGATGTCACCTGGTTCTGTTGTCAAAGGGGTGTTGAGGCAGCTGAAGACGCATGATGAAGGGGTTGCTCCTCACGAGCCACCAGGGCCCTGAGCCTCGGTAGGCTCTGGGGGCCCAGCCGGTTCTTTGAGGGCCGTCTCCATCTCCGCCAGGACGGCGTGGTGCCTGGCCTCCTGAGCCGCCAGGATGCTCCGTAGGTTGCGCTGGAAGGCGGACGCCATGCTCGGCAGGCCAAAAGGCATGCGAACGTAGCTGTGAGGCAGGCCCTTGCAGCGGCCCATGCGCGAAGGCCAGAAAAGCTCCTGAGATGCGGCCTTGTTGAGCCCTGGGATGTCGATGCAGACGCGCAACCCACCATCCTCGCTTGGATGGGGAGTCGCGCCAGGTGAGCGGCGGTCGTCGCGCATGGCTCTTGCATCCTGCAGTTCCTGAGTGGTCTTGGCAATGACCTACTGAGGGCTGGGTGCTCCTCGCCCGGTTTCCTCCTGAGGGAAACATGCTGCGAAGCATGCCTCCACGTGGTGCCCGAGCGCGTCCCTCATGATGTTGGCAAGGTCTGAGGCCCTCCAAAAGAGAGCCCCCGAGCCATGCCCGAGGAGGGCGCCAGGCACGCCTTCCTATGCAAGGGAGGGAGGCGCCCCAGGCGCGGGCGCTGATCCTGACGTGGCTCCACTTGCGGCGCCACTCTTCTGAGGCCCTGAGCGGAGTAGATCCTTCTTCTTGGGGACGACCTGAGGAGGGTACTGCACTGCATTGCTGTCGGTGTCTTCGATTGACGCTGCTTGGAAGGCGCACTCGAGGGAGCACACCACATCTCTTTCTTCGCAGGGGACTATGATGATCCTGTCGCTTCCTGGCATCTCGACGACGTTGTAGCCATGGTGCATCACTGCCAAGAACTTGGCCAGGGCCAGGTACCCGAGGATGGCGTTGTATGGCAGGCGGATGTGGGCGACGTGGAAGTCGATGAGCTTGGTGCGGTAGTTGTCGCGCTGTCCGAAGGTGACAGGGAGGCGGACCTGTCCTATCGGCGTGGTGGAACCGTCGGTCACTCCTGAGAAGGGCTTGGTAGGCTGAAGCAGATCGTAGGGCACTTGAAGGCTGTCGAACGTCTCGACGGACAGGACGTTAAGCCCTAAACCGCCATCTATGAGGGTCTTGGTGACTTGTACATTGCTGATGACGGGAGAGCAAAGCATTGGGAGGGCGCCAGCGGTGGCCGCGCTCTTGAGCTGATCTGCAGAACTGAAGGTGATGGCGCACTTGGACCACCTAAGCGGGCGTGTGGCCTCGAGCCTAGAGAGGACTGTGTTCACCTCGCGAGCAAACTGCTTGAAGATTCACTGAGAGGCTAGGGCTTGAGCTCCGCCCAGGATGCAGGCGATTGCCCGTGGCTCCTGGAAGCCCCAGCCCCCTCATCCTGATGGTGGTCGTCGTTCCTTCTTGGTGGTGGCGCCAGCGGAGGAAGACCAGCGTTGCCTTGGGGGCGGTCCTCGCGAGGCTGATCCCTCCAGGCGCCCTCACGAGGCTGGTTTTGCCAGCGGTCCTCATGAGGCTGGTCATGCCACTTCTGGCGAGGTCCACGGTCGTCCCAGCGTCCTCCGCCACGTCCTCCTCGGCCATAGCCCCGGTCGTTGCGCTCGGGCCGTCGACCGAGGCGTCCATCTCGAATGGCCCTGAGCCCTTGACAGTTGTTGGTGTTGTGGTTGTGAACGTTGTGGAAGGCGCAGAACGGCCGGCTGCTCTTGGATAACTCAGGCTGGTCCCGGCCGCGCTTCGTGTCCGGCTCCGCCACGAGTACGTCCACTCCATTGCGCTTCACGTCCTTGGCCTTGGCTTTCTTCTCCTCCAGGTCGGTAGCTGGGAGCTCGAGGAGGGAAAGACGCCCTTCCTCAGCCCTTGCGCACTTGGTCGCCAGGTTGAACAACTCCAAGGACGTGCACAGCTCCTCATGGATGGCGAGCTCCTCCTTCATCTTGACATCGTGGATGCCATCAGAAAACGCGGAGATGATGGCCTTGTCCGTCACCTTGGGGATGTTGAGGCGAACGTTGTTGAAGCGCTGGATGTACTTCTGGAGGGTCTCCCCTGGCTGCTGCTTGACACGGCGCAGGTCACCCGCGGCTAGAGGGCGGTCGCGAGTGCCCTGGGAGTTGGCGATGAAGCGGTCGCGCATCTCGTTCTAGGAGGAGATGGAGCCTAGGGGCAGGTTCAGGAGGCATGAGCGGGCACCATCCTTGAGAGCCATGGGGAACCAGTTCGCCATGACTTTCCCATCACCGTTGGCCGCCTCGATGCTCAGTTCATAGAGCTACAGGAACTCCGCAGGGTCGGAAGTGCCATCGTAGCATGGAGGCAGGCTTGGCTTGAACTTTCCCGGCGCTCAGCGCGAGCTTAGCGAGTGTCCGCCATGGATGCGATGAAGCGACGGGACGCAGATAGACGGAAGGAAAGCTTTGGCGTACCCCTACCTGGCGCGCCAAATGTCAGATTTCGGGTTCCAGCAAAACCCTTAAGGTTCAAACACTAGGGTGCGCGTGAAGATTTCCCCTACCTAATTACACCCTCAACCTTGCCGCGATCTCAAAGCCTAGCTCGACGAACCCGCAATGCAAGACACATGAGATTTATACTGGTTCAGGCCACTATTGTGGTGTAATACCCTACTCCAGTGTGGTGTGGTGGATTGCCTCTCGGGCTGAGGATGAACGGTACAAGGGAAAGAACAGCCTCCTGAGGAGAGGTGTTCTTGTGCTTGGTGGGTGTGAGGATGGAGTGGATCCAGTCCGAGATGAGTTGAGTTCAATATGACCCGTTGCCTCCTACTGTGGTGGCTAGTCCTATTTATAAAGGCCCTGGTCCTCTTCCCAAATATTGAGTGGGAAGGGATGCCACAACGGCCAATTTGAAGGGGGACAGCTAGTACAAGCTATCTTGACTAAAGGTGGTCTTCGCCTGCCAAAGGCTCTGGTGGTGACGCCGTCTTGGGCTCCACGGTGACCTCCGCCTTGCCGTCCTACTGGTCTTAGTCTCATTGCACCGATATGGAAACCTTTGCTTGATGCCTCGGTACTCATCGCCTGCGCTTGCCTCCTTAGCACCAAAGAGGAAGCGAGGACACCGTGCGCGCTGGCTCCCGCTTGGCCTTGATCATCATGGCTTACGTCATTGGAACCTCGCGAGGTTCGCCTTGCCTTGATCTCTTCGCCCCTCGCGAGCCAGCCTGGTGAGGCCGCTCCTGAGGAGGTCTTGTGTCGTCCGCCTCGCGAGGCTTGGCCCCTCGCGAGGGTCTTGGGTGTTTGTTGGTGAAGACGGGCCATACTGGGACGTGAGTGGAGCCACGCCGCGGGCCGTAGGCAGGCAAGTCTGGGGACCCCCGTTCCCAGAACGCCGACATCACTTGATGGCGGTGCGTGGCTGGTAGAAGATGGTGTAGGGAGCCAACTCAATGGCCCATTTGGCCACTCGGCCAGATGCATCTCTGTTGGCAATGATCTTGGCAAGTGGGGCAGTGCAGACAACAGTGATTGGATGCTCTTGAAAGTATGGCTTCAGCTTCTTGGCGGCAAAGTACACGCCGTAGCACATCTTCTGGTAGTGAGGGTAGTTCTGCTTCGAGGTCGACAGCACCTCACTCAAATAGTACACAAGCCTCTGGACCGGCTGTGCCTTGCCGTCTTCTGGGCGTTCCACTACTATGACAGTGCTGACCACCCGGCTGGTGGCAGTGATGTAGAGGTACATGGATTCTTTAGCAGTCGGAGCCGCCAGGACAGGCAGCATGGTCAACATCTTCTTCAACTGGAGAAAAGCTTCATCTGCCTTGTCATTCCACTCGAAAGGAGTGGTCTTCTTCATGAGCTGGTACAGAGGAAGAGCCTTCTCGTCCAGCCGACTGATGAAGCGGCTGATGGATGCCAAATAGCCGGTGAACTTCTGGACGTCTCTCAGTCGGGTAGGCTTCTCCATCCTCTCGATGGCCTTGATCTTCACAGGGTTGCACTCGATGCTGCGCTCTTAGACCAGGAAGCCAAGGAGCTGGCCGGCTGGTACTCCGAACACGCACTTCTCTGGGTTGAGCTTGATCTGAAACCAGCGTAGATTTTCGAAAGTTTCCTTAAGATCTTCCAGAAGGGTACCGCGTTTCTCCATCTTCATCACAATATCGTCTACATAGACGTGGGCATTCCTACCGAGTTGCTTGAGGAGACACTTCTGCATGCAATGCTGGAACGTGGCGCCGGCATTTCTCAAGTTGAACGTCATGGTCAGGTAACAGAAGGCTCCGAATGGTGTGATGAATGCGGTCTGCCGGGTTGAAATTGATCTAGTGGTAACCTGAATAGGCATCCAAGAAACTCAACAACACACATCCGGCTGTGGAGTCTATCACTTGATCAATCCGTGGCAAGGCAAACGGATCCTTTGGGCAGGCTTTGTTGAGACTGGTGTAATCAATGCACATGCGACACTTGTTATTCTTCTTCAGTACAAGGACTGGGTTGGCGATCCACTCTGGGAAGAAAACTTCCATGATGAAGCCGGCTGCCAATAGGAAGGCGATCTCTTCTCCAACAATTCTTCTCTTCTCCTCCAACAGTCGGCGGAGGGGCTGTCTGACCGGTTTGGCGTCTGCTCTAACATGTAGCTTGTGCTTGGCAAAATCCGTTGGAACACCCGCATGTCTTTGGGAGACCATGTGAAGATGTTCCGATTCTCATGGAGGAAATCAACGAGCTCGCTTTCCTATTTTCTATCAAGGTTGGGACCTATGATAGCGTGCCTCTCCGGTGCTCAGGTTCCAAGGGGATCTTCTTTGTTTCTTTGGCCGGCTTGAAGGAGCCCTCAGTCTCTCACTCTTTGGGCTCTGGTGATAGGTTCAGCTGCTTGCCGGCCATGTCCACCACCCGATCCAGGAGCTTCTTCTCAGCCGCAATCACGAGGGACTCGGCCAGCCGGCTGCTGGCTGGAGCACAGGCGGACAACTTCTCATAGTCCCCATTGATCGTGATAATGCCCTTGGTTCCTGGCATCTTCATCTTGAGGTAGGCATAATGAGGCACTGCCATGAACTTGGCTAGAGCAGGCCGGCCTAGGAGCACATGGTAAGGACTCTCTAGGTCAACCACCTCAAACCAAATCGCTTCTCGGCAGAAATGATCCTTGTCTCCGATGAGAACATCTATCTTGATTTTGCCGATTGGTGAGCAGGACAAGCCGGGCACAATGCCATGAAACACAGTCTAACTGGGCAGGAGCTGCTTCTCTTTGATCTTCAACTTCTCCATGGTGTCACGGTAAAGGATGTTGATGCTGCTACCGCCATCTATCAGAATCCGGGAGAAACGAGCAGCTCGCCTCTCCGTTGCAAGGGTAGCATCCAACACCAGGGCATAGGAACCTGGAGAAGGCATCACTTCTGGGTGGTCAGCACGGCTCCAGCTGATAGGCTTCTCAGACCAATGCATGAACTCTGGAGCAGTTGAGGCAACTGCGTTCACTTCACGGTGCTGCTGACGTCGGCTGTGTCTGTCGTTGGCCACACTAGTGAAGACTATGTAAGCACCATTCTCTTCAGCATAATCATCTTGGATCGCGCCGACTGCTGGACGGGCGGCCGGCTGCTGAGGAGGCGGGGCTGGTGGGCCAGCAGGCGGAGGAGGCAGTCCTTCTCCTTTGGCGATGCGGACAAGCCAGTGGCACTTCCGAGTTGTATGGTTGGACGGCTTTGCACCGCTGTGGAACTTGCAAGGAGCATCGAGGGTCTGCTCAAAGGAGAAAGCGGGCAACCAGGCTGGCTTGCCGCCTTTCTGACGCTTGGGGGCTGGCTGCCCTTCAGGTTGCTGATCTTCAACTGTCGGCACCTGCTGGCTGGTGGAAGCCGGCTGCGGGCGTTTGCGCTTGTTGTCGTTCGGCTGCTGGCGCCGACTGTTGTCTCCAGCCGACGTTCGAGGAGCCGGAGGGAGCACCTTCCCAGAAGCGTCCACCCGGAGCTCCGACTTCATGGAAGAGTCGGCAGTGGCCTACTTGTCTGCTATGATCAGCAGTTCGTCGAGTGTGGCCGGCTTGTCGCAGAGGAGTCGGTGCTTGAGTAAGGTGCCCTCTCGGTACCCGGCAGTGAAGTACTCGATAGCTTCGACCTCATGCACCCCTTCGCAGGAGTTGCGCAGTTCAGCCCACCGCGTCAGGTAGTCGCAGGTGGACTCGTTGGGGCCCTGGACGCACAGCGAGAGCTGACGAGGCTTGGGAGGCCACTTGTAGGTGCTGGTGAAGTTGTGGATGAAGACCTCAGTGAAATCTACCCAGTTGTTGATGCTGCGGGGCTTCATGATGTTCAACCATGTCCAGGCCATGCCCTGGAGCATGAGTGGAACATACTTTACGGCAACACGCTTGTTGCCGTTTGCTATGCTGACGGCTGTGGAGTTGTCGACCAGCCAGTCGTCCGGCTTCACAGAGCCGTTGTACTTGGGCATATCTCAGGGAAGTGTGAACCCTTTGGGAAAAGGCTCATCACGGATGCGGGGGCCGAAGCAAGGCGGGCCCAACACGTCTTCTTCTAGCGCCAAGGATCGATTGAGACGATCGATTCGGTGGCGGGCGTCATTCTCTCTGACTCCTCGGTGGCCCAGCCGGTCGCCGTGCGTCGGTTGCTCAACAGGCGGCGGGGAGGCGTGCCTCTCCCTACGAGGGGGAGGAGGAGGCGGGTAGTCATCCTGTCATTCTACTGTTCGTGGGCGGCCGTCTTGGTCGCGCTCGATGGTGATGCGTGTGCGGCTACGGTTAGCAGCCGACTCTTTGTCTCGTTTGTCGCGGATGCCACCAATCGGCGTCCGGGAGGTCGCGCCTTGCTCTCGGCGAGGGGGCGGGTTCTCAACCCGTTGGCGAGGATCTTCGGCGCGGCAGCCGGCTTCTTGCTGCGTTGCGGCCGCGTCGATGAGCTGCTGGACGTGCTCCGTCATGTAGCGGCGCTCGTCGCCCTCGAGGTGGTCCAGCTCGTCTGCTGCCGCCTGGGCTACTCGTATGTTCTCCATGGGCGTGGCATAGACAGGGCGGTCTGCCCCGAACATGTTGGCGATGGCAGCGCCGCGCTGCCGGACCATGCCAATGCGGTTGGGCCCGCCGGCAGCCGGCATGCCGCTAACAGCCCGGTCGATCTTGCGCTGGTGGGCTTCTGAGAGGCGTCTCATGGTGGCTAGTTTCTTGGCGCTTTCGACGAGCGAGACGCGGCAGGCTTCCAGCGTCTTGGCGTCTGCATCTTCTGGGATGGGCGCTGAGAGATGTCGCAGCGCCGCCTGGAGGCGGTATTGGGCATCCCCACCAGAGGCTCCGTCGAGGCGGAGGACGAGCACTTCCGTGACTGTGCTGCCGCTGCTATCGGCGCGAGGGAGAGGATCGTCAATGACCACCACATTGGTGGGGAAGGCGTTGAGCGATGCCGTGTCAGAGTCGACAAGCATCGGGTCGGTGGAGCCGATCGACTCCAAGTCGTAGGCTGGCTCGTTGGCGATGTCGAGCTTGCCAAGGAGGTCGACCAGGCAGCACTCAGAGCTGGCTGCTCCCGCGTTGGGCGCGGGGTCGTCGGGGAGGCGGATCTTGCCTATGAGGTCAGTAAGGCAGCTCGCCGCACAGGCGAGCTCAGCGCCTTGCAGTGCGTCGGCGCAAGCGCCGTCGGGCGTGCCAGGCTGGCTACTCTCGATGGGGAGGAAGACGGTTCCCGTCCACGACAGATCTCCGGACGACGGTGCACCTAGCCCCACGGTGGGCGCCAAATGCTGGGGGTGTCGTGTGACATATGCCAAAGGATGGCTTATCATGGAGGGGGTAATAAGACGTCGCCGGTGCCAGGAAACGGGATGAGGCGAAGACATGCACGCCGGCGAATCTTACCCAGGTTCGGGGCTCTCCTAGGTGATAACGCCCCTAGTCCTGCTCTGCAGGGTCTCTGCATGATCACTAAAGCAACAAGAGTGGCTACAAGATTGCTCCTAGAGCTGTTTCTCTAGAGGAGCAAGAAGAACAAGGCTAGCCCTAACTTCCGATCTCTCTAGGTGTGTGTGAATGAATTAAGGTCTGAACCCTTTGCATGGGTGCCCTGGGGGGGTTATACAGGCCTACCCCCAGGGGTACAAAGGTAATCTGGCCGGGTGTGGGACCCGGCTGTCACTGTCTTTGGTCGCCGGCTTCTCCACTAGCTGGTGGGGCCCGCTTCCTGGTTGGTCCCACCGACTGTCTGATACTTGGCTGACAGGCCACGTCCGCCACTTGCGGGTCTGGCCGGCTACTGAGCACTGTAGCGACGCTGGTAATGATGCGTGTTTTGTTGCGGGAGGTGTGGCTACAGTACTGCCGCCTGGTGGGCGATCACCGTAGCCATCCCCCATCTCTTCTGATTAATGGCGCACAGATTTTGAGGGAGGGGGAGGGCCACCTGGTAGGAGTCGGACTCCCCTCACGCCGACCGCTCCGGGTTCGCCGCCTTCTGGTTTCTCGCTGACAAGTAAGGCGCATCGCCCGTGGGCCGTACCGATAGCCCGTAATGGAGGCATGGCCTTCTCTGCCATGGGTGATGTCATGGGCGGAGTGGCAACAGTGCCTCGCCGGACGAGAGATCTTCGTCGGGTACGTTGCACTGTAGCCACTCTTGGCCCTGGATTCGGGTGTGGTAGGGCATGCTGTAACCATGCCCTGTCTCATCGTATTCATGTGGATGCTGACTTCGATGATGCTCGGGGCCGCCTCCTAGGAGCCGGCCTCTCTGGAGGCCGCCTGCCAGGGGGCGGCCCAAGTCGTGGCCGTCTTCTGGGGTCCGCCGCCTTCTGGCAGCCGGCCGCTTGGATCAGCCGGTCATAAGAAGGCGGCGATTAATCTTGGATGCTTGAGGGGCACAGTCAGTCCTGATGTCTTGAAAGGCCATGGGGGAGATGAGGCTACCAGTGGCCAATAACTCCGACAGTAGTCCCCGAAGCTGGTGAGGCTCCGTGGCTGAAGAAAGGAAGGAGTCTCGGCAGCTTCTTAGTCCGAGTACCCCGTTGGATCTTGCTCTGTCCATCTTCTGGAGCACCGACTCCCAGGAGTCGGCCACGGCCAGCCAAGTCGTCTGGTGAATTTGAAACATCGTGGCGGGAGCCAGGTGGAGTGATTGAGGGGCGCAGTCAGTCCCGATGTCTTGAAAGGCCATGTGGGGCAGATGAGGCTACCCATGGCCAATAACTCCGACAGGGGAGTATTCATTTTCCTGCCATACATTATTTTGCTCTCTTTATATGAAGAAGCATTAATGGTAAACATGATCATAACCACCTTTGTGCATCGGATCTTAGTGTCCTCAAGTGTGTGATAACGGGTGATAAACGATATAACTTGGGGGCTATTATTGCAAGGAGGTTACACCTTAATGCTAAAGATGGAGATTTCTTTGGTGGGATTTATGCCACCCACTTAGCTAATTATCTTGGGGTGCCCATAAAGGGGAATGACATTGAGCTACCACCTGCTTTCCTTGATTATAATGCTTTGGTACGCTACAAGTTTCTTATGAGGAACGAACAGTCCCTCCTGTACCGACTAATCTTTAACCGGCAGCGTGCTGTCCATATTACCTTGTCTTCTCCTTTGGATAAATGTTTGCAGATTCCAGCTTAGTCCAATGCACGTGCACTATTGTTATTATCCACACCATTCGTTCGTGCAAGTGAAAGGCATTAATGACGATATTTGATGAAATGATTGAGATGAGGAAAAGCTGGTATGAACTCAACCTATTTTGTTTTTGTAAATATGATTAGTTCATCATTCTTGATTCAACCCATTATGAATGAAACATGTTTGCAATGACAATTAGAGATTATAGTTACTCATGCCATGCTTAATTAGCTTGGAGTTTATAATGGGTTACCTTGCGTGCCAACATGCTTTTAAAATGGTTGTGATGTAGTATGATAGAATGGTATCCTCCTTTGTATGATTCGAGTGGCTTTACTTGGCACATGTTCACGCATGTAGTTGAAAAAAATCAACATAGCCTCCACGATATTTATGTTCATGGTGATTTATATCCTACTCATACTTGCACTCAATGTTGGTTAATCTCAGTACATATTTATGACTATTGTCGCTCTCTAGTTTGTCGCTCCTCAATCTCTTGCTAGCCTTCACTTGTACTAAGCAGGAATACTGCTTGTGCATCCACTTCCATAAACACAAAGTTGTTCCATATGAGTCCACCATACCTATCTATATGCGCTATTTACCTGCTGTTCCATGTAAATTTGCAAGTGCCAAACTCTAAATCTTCAAATAATAATCTGTTTTGTATGCCCGAATCGCTCATGTAGCGACTGGGGGCTGTCAGTATCTTCCACGCTAGGTGGGTTATTCTCATGGTGAGTGTTGTTTCACTTTTCATTCACGAGAAAGTGGCTAGTATTCGGGATGCCTAGTTCCATGCTCAAATCAAATCAAAATATAACTTCACACAAAACTCCCCCAGGCCTGTTGGTTGTATGGACGGTACACGTTGTTTTGGACCAACCGTGGAACGTGCCTGTTGGCGGAGGGGCGCGTCTGTATTTGGAACCGTCGCCAAGTGAGTGTGGGCGATAGGGGGGTCCTTACCACATGACCCGGAAACTGTCGGGGATATGCCCTCCTGGCACACACGTTCGGCAAAATGAGGTCGTGTGCGACCGGAAATACGTATAGTAGAGCTAAAAAATACAATTATACGGTGAAATTATTTCCGATCGCAAGTACATCCCACACAGTCAGTCCCCGCTAAACGTTTCCATTCGTATGTACATCCCACATAGTTGCTCAAAGGAAAACGTTTCCGTTCACAGGTACATCACACACAATTTTTCCCGGTAAATCGTTTGTGATAGTGTTGCCATTGCACACCATATTAATAATTTTATCGTTTGCGTTATTGAATGCATCACACACGGTGCGTAGAAGAAACTGTGTGGCAAAGACTATCCATCACACACACTTTTTATGTGATAAACGTTTGCACAAGGTGGCCTAACGCAAACGGTTTTCAAGAGAAAGTTGTGTGTGCAGTGGAGATTGATCGCACACGTAGTGGATCCTAGAAATGTTTTTTATCTCCACATCTATCGCAGACGTTTCGCTTTCGCAAACCGTGTGCAGTGTAATCCCTATTTAATCAATAATTAATCCAATTAATCCCTAATTTAAAAATCACATGTTATGAATTTGAAAGTAGGCAATTACTTATTTCATATCCAACCATGTTTATTACAAATATAGGTTCAACCACGAATCCATAATTCAATGCACATGTACATATACTCAAGAACTACAGAAGCACCAAGTAAAGAATGATGAACCACAGTTGTACTGAAGACTGCAAAGTGAGAGGCGAAAGACATTCTGGTTGCTGGAGAAGGTGAAGCGGAATGCCCATATTGTGCCCTCCTCCATGCGTAAGGCGCGCACGACTCTAGGCCAACCCCTTGTGATGGTTGCCCGTCCATCCTTCACTGTCTTCACTAGGACTTCTCGATGCTCATTGTAGTCTGGATGAAATATTTTAACCTTCATTGCGTGTCCACCAATCATGTACTTTGCGAGGTAATCTTGAGTGAACTGCTTCGGGAACCACTGGGAAAGAAAAAGATTCAAAAATTGTTGTCTAACAACTCATTATGGGCAGCAAAAAGAGAAGGCTACAGAGTTTGTAGTTACCATCCTACAGCTCACTGTTGTGTTGGATAGAGCATAAACAAATAATTTGCTTGCCACCATTCGTATCTTTTTGCTAATAATCCTTATCAGTTTCCTCACTTGATGCTTGTTCATCAATATCTCATTGACCCATACGCAAAAAGGGTCGATGCGTGGATCCTTGCCAAGGGCATATGTACCTACAAGCAACAAGTCAATATTAGAAGCTAACTAGTGTCCAGGCCTGGATCTATATGCACTACATTATGGAACGACGGGGGAGTACAAGCCGAGGATGAAGCTAACCTCGATGGGGGAGTACAATCTTAACATCAAACAAATATAGCAAAGGTAAACAACATCATCTCCAAATGATAGCTTGAATGTGTTGGTTTCAGCATGCTGTTAAAGCAGATATAAAATGGAAGGCAATGTTACCGACAGCAGGCTTAATAGCCATCAAATATTGCAATTCAAACTGGTATTGTTGAAAATGAATAGAACGTAGGTAATGCTTAAACATCACACTGGATAAATGTGTAAAACTGAAATAAAGGGCATGTGTTAACTACACTAGGAATAACTGGAACCAAATATAGCCATTCAAACTGGTATTGATGTAGTCGAGCGACACAGTTCCGACTTGCACATAATGAACCGCACATTGTGAATGACTGAAATAAACAAGGCATAAATGACCAGTATAACAACCAAATATAGCCATTGAAAACTGGACAGAGTCTCACTTCAACCAACCTAACAAGCAAATACAGATAAACAGGGCATATGCTTGAAAACTGGACAAATGCTCACTACAACCAACCTAACAAGCAGATAAAGATAAACAAGGCATCTACTTGATAATTGGAGAAATGATAAAAAAGCAATCTAACAACCAAATATAGATAAACAAGGCATCTGCTTGATAACTGTAAAATGCTAAAAAAGCAACCTAACAACCAAATACAGATAAACAAGGCATCTGCTTGATAACTGGACAAATACTCACTGCAACAAAACTAAGAACCAAATACAGATAAACAAGGCATCTGCTCGATAACTGAAAAAATGCTCACTCCAACCAACCTAACAACCTTACAGATAAATTAGGCATCTACGCACTATAAACAACCAAATATAGCCATTTGTGAAACTAAAGTGGACAATTCATACTTAAACATCACATAGACCTATTGAACAATACATTTTTGCATAACTGAAATAATTAAACACGGCACAGTTAAAGCACCGCACAACAAATGCTACTACAACAAAGGGTACGGGTTGGCAAGCTAGAAAAGGTAATATTTGCTGATAGAATGTTGCCTCACATTTCATGGACGGGATCCGTCCAGTTGGAAGAGCACAGACCCATGGAGCGCTCTCTGATGTCACAGATGGGCTGTTTCACCTTGCAAGAACCTTCGTGGGTGCCCTCCTCGTGGTCGTAGTCATGGTCGATGAGATCTGACTTGGCAATTGAGGATCCCAAGACGCCGCCGTAGAATGTGTCCTTCAGAAGTGACAAAATGGGCTGGATGGCGTATAAAGCTCGCAAATCCTTGACCGCTTGGTGGAGAAGATCAGCGGCAGGGCGGTCGAAGAGATTGACGGCGGTTGAACTAGAGGGGTTGGGGATGGACCACTTAACCTGTGACATGGCACGCGTGAAGCCATCGGTGTGGACGAGCTTGATGTCGTAGCCAGCTTTCCCGAGATACAGTAATACGCTAGCCCGCTGACATGAAGCCTTCGGCATGGCAACGTAGTCAACGTCTTCGCCGGCTTCCGCGGTGACGTGTTGCTCCGAGATCGACAGGTCGGGGCGAACGGCGGCCACCTCGCCAACATCCGGCGGAGAGGCCATGATAAACCTCTTGGCACAACGCTCGTCTGGCTCCCCGCGATACATGGTCAAGCTTAGGCTGCGGCATTCTGGAGCAGGGGATGTGGATATGGCGGGGAGGGACACCGCAGGCCTCATCTAAAAACTCAGGGGAGTGGGGCGACGGTATGGGAATTGCTGGATAACCTGAACTTTATTATCTAAGCTAGGAGGAACGGGCAGACCGGCAGGGTTGGCGGCAGCGCCGGCGGCGGTCGCGAGCTAGGGTTCGAAGGGGGGGAGGGGGGCGGGTGGGGGACTGTGGAGGGGAGGGGTGGTGTTTGAGGATACGCCGCAGCTACTGAAAATTTTAGTAATGGTGGGTGGAGAAGGTGGTGGACGAGGGAGGGCGACGGTTCAAATGCCTCGGCTGTTAAAATTTTACTATAAGGTCGGTGCTGGAGGAGTGTGGGCGACGGTTGAAGTACGACGACTACTAAAATTTGGGTAAAGGAATTGATGCGGGGCGGGAGTGCCCAAGATCGCGCACGATCCTATAACAATATGCATGTATGATAATAAGGAAAAGTGGCGCGGATCCGCCGATTTTTGCAACGCTCAAGGCGGGTAGTTTGTTTTTTATATTTCTAGCTAGCTGGTCTATCACACACGGTTCGTCCTAATTCCAAATAAACTTACCCGCCTTTAGCTTCCACAGGTGGTGGTTTTACAGCGCACTTGCATCGCACACGGTTAAGCCAGTACCTCCACCCTTTGCTCGCGCGGTCATGGTGATTTCAGTGCACTTGCATCGTACATGGTTGAGCCAGTACCTCCACCCTTTGCTCGCGCTTGCGAGGTCGTGGTGATTTCAGCGCACTTGCATCGCACATGGTTGAGCCAATACCTCCACCTTAATTTGCTCGCGCTTGCGCGGTCGTGGTGATTCACATCGCACTTGTATCGCACACGGTTTAGATATTATACCCCGTGTCCGTTGAGGATCATCAGAGTCTTTGTAGCAAAAAATAACGTTAGGAAGGGTCAAAAGACAGCAACACCAGCATGTGTCCCAAATATATATGAGTGAAAAGGGTGGTATGTGATGTTCAAAATTCCAATGCACAACTTTGACCCCAAGGGCCCACGGTTGGGCGCGTCATTGAAGATCGATAAGAGGGGCCAGAAGTCAAGAACCAGCTGGAAGTGGCCAAATATATGTACGAATATTGGGGATGTTTAAAACTTTAAATACACAATGCATAACTTTGGTGGCACCTGCCTTGCAAACCCGAAAGCACCCTAACAACCACCTAGCTAGGATATATATAATGACATAATGTTGTACCTAGCTAAGATGGTTGGCCCACCACCTCCCACTTCGTGTTAGAGGAGCGGATGCACATAATGATCGATACTTTGGTCATACATGCATGTCGCCATGACCTACCATAAGACGGACCAATGAATCTTTCATTTGGTCAAATGACAGTTGTTGTTGTCGATAAACCGCTTGGGCCAATAGATTGAACCATCATAAACATCACACGAGAGGGACCACAAAACCAGCACCTCTTGCATGCAGCCCAAAATGATGTACGTTGGGAAGGAGTGATGTGTGTTTTCAATATAGAATAATGTACAATTTAGATGTGGTGCCTACCTCTCGATACAGACAACAACCATGAAGGCAAGGTAGTTAAGGACGAGATACGAACGCAGGGTTTGATGTAGGTCGAACCCAGCAATCCGAGCATCTGGGAGGGAATCCTGACAACGCATGAGCTCGAGCTTTGGTTGACCGACATTTAACGGTGACCGGCCCTAACATGAACTAGGAGGAATCCATTCATGGCCAACACATACCCCTCATTATCGGTCAAAGGGATGATATATATACACTCGGGGAGCCCACAGATATCCGTGTCATCACAAAAAACCGCACAAGGGAGACGTGGTCGATCAGAAGACCCCGTATAGACTGCATGCGGCCCGAAAATATGTATGGGTACGATGGTGTATGATGTTTTTAAATCCCAAATGCACAACTTCGATGGGCCACGCCAAGTACATTACAAACCGAACACCGTACCCGACTCCAAGCCTGGTTCAATACCTATGATGTCAGTTTCCCAACTTCGAGGTGGCGGCGGGGGGGGGGGTCGTCCCATGCATGCGCTCAAACTTTATTTTTTCTAGCATGGGACACACACACACACACACACACACACACACATATATATACATCTATACATCTATACACCTATATAGTGTGCGAATAACTATGAAAGTTGCTCGTTGGATCAAGCCAATCCGACGGTAAAGAGATGGCAAATCCGAGCACTACTGGCCATTGGATATCATCTACATTCCACGAGATTCTGCCACATGTACAATCTAGAACACTCCATGGTTGAACTTAAGCATAATGCACAAACCTCAGAACACAAGCACTTCTCCTTTGTTCTCTAGAATCTTCCATATCTTAATTTCCCAAACCTTTTTTAATGAATTGTCACTTTTTGTTTTTACCTTTACAATGCACAATTCCATGAATCTTAAAATAGTTTTTTATAAAACTAATTGATTTTGGATGAGATGAACTATAAGAATTAAACGAACATCTACATCATGCATATCTGGGAGAAGAGGCGGGAAACCGATGAGAGGAGTGGCGAGAAATGGTAGCCTGTTTTGAATGAAAACCTAGTAGAGAAGGAAGCGTGAGCTACACGATGCATGCGCACAGTGCTTACCCATGTACTGCATGTGCTGTCGAAAGGGCTCAGGGTTGCCATTCGATCTGGGAGCATCCAACGGTGCACACGTACGATCCGTGGGGTTTGGGTTCTGTCGGCGTTCTGGGAACGGGGGTCCCCAGACTTGCTTGCCTGCGGCCCACAGCGTGGCTAAGCCAGCAGGCTGTACGACCCATCTTCATCAACAAGGCACCCAAGACCCTCGCGAGGGTCCAAGCCTCGCGAGGCAGACGACGCAAGACCTCCTCTGGAGTAGCCTAGCCAGGCAGGCTCACAACGAGCGGAGATATCAAGGCAGGGCAAACCTCACGAGGCTCTCGTGACGTGAGCCATGACGAACGACACCAGGCGGGCGCCAGGCGGGTGCCAGCGCGCGCAGCGTCCTTTTTTCCTCTTTGTTGCTAAAGAGGCCAGCGCAGGCGAAGAGTACCGAGGCATCAGGCAATGGTTGCTATATTGGTGCAACGAGACCAAGACCAGGAGGACGGGAAGACGGAGGTCATCGTGGAGCCCAAGGCAGCGTCACCACCAGAGCTTTTCGCAGGCGGAGACCGCTTTTGTGAGGATCGCTTGTACTGGTTGTCCCCCTTCAAATTTGCCCGCCGTTGTTGGCTCCCTTCCCACTCGATATTTGGGAAGAGGACCAGGGCCTATATAAGTAGAGCTAGCCACCATAGTAGAGGCATCTCATCTTAGCTTGATCCAACCTGATCGAGAGCCTACGCACAAGAACACCTCAACCTCAGGAGGCTGTTCTTCCCTTGTACTGTTCATCATCAGCCCTAGAGGCAATCGACCACCACCACACTAGAGTAGGGTATTACACCACAACGGTGGCCCGAACCAGTATAAACCTTGTGTCTTTTTGTGTTGCGAGTTTGTCGAGTTCGTCCATGAGATCTTAGCGAGCTAGGGCGTAGATCGGTAGGAGGGAAAGACTTCGCACGCACCCCAGTGTTCAAACCTTAAGGGTTTGTCGGAACCCCACAGCCGACATTTGGCGCGCCAGGTAGGGGTGCGCCCGAGCTCCTCCTCCCCCGGCCAGCTTGTCGACGCTCCTCAGCCACGATGTCTGGTGACTCAAGGGCCGGCTCCGACCGCTGGGTAGCCTGTCCAGCCCGGGCAGCGCCGCCTGCCCATGAAGGCCTCGACCCCGCACTCCAGGCGGCACGGGCGCCGCCAAACTCCGCCGGGCGCGGGCAGCGCGGCCAGGCGTCGTCCACCCTCACCCCACGGCAGGTACGGGCCGCCGCAAGAGCAGCGAGCCATGCCGCAGCAACGGCGCCGCACTCACAGCGGGAGCAAGCAAACATGCGGGCAGCAATCACCGTGGCAAGGCAGCTGCTGCGGTGCAGGCTAATGGAAAGCGGCCGGGACACACTGCTGGAGCGTGTTGCCGAGCTGCTGGATGCAGCGGCGTCGGGAGCACGACCCTTCTGCTATCGACTTCCTCCCCAGGCCACTACAGGGCCGCGTGGCGAACCTCACCACATCCGCGCGCCATCAACTACGCCCGGGGCCTTCATCAACATCAGCACGGCCAGCGGCGTAGGGGGCTCCGACTCCCCCATGCCGCCCGCGACGGGCACGGTTGCAAGCGTCGCCCTCCACGGTCCCAGCCGGATGCCGTGCTGTCATCCCCAGGCATGGGCCGAGCAACATGGAGCATGGGGCACCACGGCGAGGTGTTCAGGGTGACGGCCTCGGAAGCCTACGTGCCCCGCATGATGGACCAAGGGTACGCACCAGAGGACGACCCTGGCTCGTTCATTGGAGAAGATTGGGGAAAGGGGGCGCTAGGAGTCGAAGCCTTCCAAGAACCAACAGAGAACCACAACGATCGCGCCGACAACGGCAACTACAGGGTACCGCTAATCTCTCAGGAACAGGCTTATGCTAACCATGGGCTGCAGATGAATCATGTTGCAGCGTCGATCGACGACCCTGGCACGGCAGCACCCGTTCCAACAAGGGAGACACGCTGGGGGCCGCCGGGAGGGAGCCAGGAGCAAGGCCCTTCCCCGCGGCGCGCGACGCCTGGCGACACCCGGAGGTAGGCCCTCTGCCGTGGAGGCCTCGACAACCCTTCCCCCGGCAGAGGATCTGTGGTCGTCGGGGGCACCGCTGGCGTCCCCTTTCCCTCCTTCGTGTCGTCCCGGTGACCGGTCGACTCAAAGGAGGTCAAGGATGGCGCAAGGCGGGGCCCACGTCTGGCGATATGAAGCAAGGCCAGTACCTGTGAAGAAGGCCCAATGCCTGTGAAGCTCGCCGCCCGTGACACTCTCACGTCATAATGAGTTGGGGCTGTACACGCCCCGGAGTCTCAGGGGTGCCGGCCTCAGGCCCTGGGGCTCCCTCCCACGCCTAGTGGCAGGACTTAGCTCTGCGCTAGTGAGAAGACTTGAAGACCAGAAGACTAGACTAGGTGCCGGACGCGGCCTTTTGCTTTGGATCTCTTTCTCCATAGCTTTGCTTTCTGTATCTGGATTTGAGTTGAAGTCGAGTTTTTATTGATGCGCGCGGGGGGAGCCTTTTCTTGTTCAAGCAATTTCTTGCCTTCTGAACCTCGTTTTGCCCAGGACTCATGTCCGTCGCTTTCCCCTCACGAGCTCCTCGCGAGCGGGGCAGCGCGAAGCGCGCACGCCAAGTGCGCGCTAGCACTACAACTGGAGCTCACTTCTAGTGGGGCCCCTTCTGACGGGGCGACGAGCTCCACAGGGTTCTCAGAAACTCGACGCGTCGCGACCCAGCCCAAAGCTGGCACTGACTAAGGTAAACCACGACAGAGAACTCGCACCCGGATTCATGAGCTCACGAAGACACAAACTCGCATTGCATAGGAAAGTAAGAATTGCAGTTTGCTTACACGACGGACTCCCCCTCTCAAAATGCTCTTACATGTTTTCCATGGGCCACGCCCGAGTTTGTGTGCAGGATGAAATGACAGGAGAACAAGGGATCAGCCAAAAATGTCGCTCGCTGCGTCACCCACGGATGCGTCACTTGCGTCGTTGTCGTCTTCATCGGCATCGTCGCCGCCCCCGTCGCCGTCGTCAACCAAGTCGCCTTCGTCTGCAATGACCACCACCGCGTCATCCTCTGAAGTGAAGGCCCTGACCAACGCGTCCACATTGTCCTCAACCCAACGTGCTAGGTCGCCCCGGACAGCCCTGGGTACGGGGGTGATGGAGGCGTCGAAATCAAAGTTGGGGTCGGCATTCAGGAGGTGGCTGAAGACACGGGAGAAAGCGCGCTCGAGCAGGCCACGCCCCCTTTCCTCCACAAGCTGGCGAGCTCTGGCAAATCGAGCCTCCAGGCGCGTCACCACCTCGGTGAAGAAGGTCAGATGGCTGGCATAATCATTCGAGTGAGGGGTCGGCGCCTCCACATCGCAAATATGGCCCAGGGTGATATTGGCCCTGTTCCGGAGATCCTGAAGCATTGGGGCATGCTCGCGCTCCAGCATTCGTCGCTGGAGCACTTCCTCCGTGTTTTGCCTCGCGACGGCGTCTGCGTCATCAACCCGCCTCCGGAGGGAACGCAGCTCGGCACGGGCGGAGGCCAAGTCCGCCTGCGCTGTAACTAGGGCGGCGGCCGGGGCTTCCACACGCCTCTCAGCCTCGTCCAACCTGGTCCTGAGGGCAGCGGCCCTGCCCTCATCCTCCATGCCTGCGAGCTTGAGCTTCAGGCCATACCTACCCTCCAGATCTACGCGAACCTCGGCCACCTGGCGATCAGCCTGCTCCTCGACTCTAGCCTCGTGAGCCTCAACGGCATCTTCTGCTTGGGCAACTTGACGCTCCCTCGTCTCCAGTTGCTCGAGCTTGAGGCTGCGCTCCAAGGCCTCCAGGGCCAGCGCCTCCTCACACTTCCGGACCTCCTCTTCCTCCGCGGGCGTCCCCCTCAGCGACGCAAGAGCGGCCTTGCGCGCCTCCACCTGCTGCTCAAGAGACGCGCTCCAGGCCTAGAGCTCCCACGTGCGCTTCTCCGCGGCCTCGCGGCGGCGGTCAGCCTCGCGAGCCTCATCCAAAGCTCGTGAGCGGGCTTCATGGGAAACCTTGAGAGATGCCTCGGCCTTCGCGTTCTCAAGGTCGCGTTGATAGCGGCCGAGGTTGATGGCCACCTTGAGCTTGCGCCGCTCCTCCGCCAGCCGGAGACCTTCAGCCTCAAGACGCGAATCGACACTCGCGAGCTCTTCACCAAGTGGACACATCGCGCCCATCGCCTCCTGGAAGAGCTCGTGACGAACCATGCTCCGCCCGCGCTCGAGCTCGAACGCTCGGCCCACCTCGTCCTCCGCCTCGGGAGCTGCGGGCGTGGCGCCAAGTGGTGCGCCCCCTCCAGGCAGGGGGCTGGGGGCTGACACCGAGCCTGACATCAACCAGTCCTCGCGAGGAGCCCAAGCTGATCGAGGCCCGTTGCTTGAAGAGGAGCCGAAGATTGAAGCCAACAGATGGCCGTCCATGACCAGCGGAGGAGTCATGGGCACGCCTGCCAAGCTCCACGCCACACCGGGGGGGAGGAGCGACAAGGCCGCAGGTTCGGCACGCCAAGAAGGCAGGAGTGCCCCTTCAACCAACCCTGCTCCAGGGGCGACAAGCGTACTCGGAGCGCTCGAGGCCGGCGGAAGAGTTGAGGAAGAAGGAGGCCGCTTCCCAGGAGACTCGGCAGCCTCGGTGGAAGGAGCCCTGAAAGACTGGTGTCAGAAGAAGAAAGCAGCGCATAATAAGCCATGGCGGCACGGTACTTACACGTCGACGGCGATGTACTTCCTTCGCTTCAATGGCCCGAAGATATTGCTGGCGCCAGGGGACCCTTTCCTCTTGCGGAGCTCTTCGAAGTCCACACAAAGCCGACCAAAGCGCTGGACATGACGGCCGGTGCACGGCGGAGACGAAGAAGAGCGTGGAAGGATGTCTTCAAGGGTGCCTGGTTGCAGTGAACAGCTAGGCACCGTTTCACCACAACATCCCAAGGCCCTTGAAGCTTTGGCCTCAGGAGTCGCAAGCTGCGTCTCCTCAGCGACCGACGCCTCAGGAGGGGGTGGCAGGCTCCTGAAGACGATGCCCCAGGATCACCACTCGACATGTGCTCCTCAGCACTCGAGCCACCAGCCTCCGCCGGAGCTCCCCCACCTGCACCGTCGCTTGGGGCAAGCTCGGCACCAGCGGCAAGGAAGGGAACCACGACGATGGGGTTCTCACGAGGCCCCTCCAGGCCGATCGGCCGTGGCCCCCATTCATCAAAGGGAGGCATGTCCTCTACAAATTCATCCTTGTTCTTGCAGCGGTACAGCAAATAGTTCTTCCCAGGCAGTTCGGCCAGCAAGACGACACCCGTCAGGACCTTGAGCACTGTTTGCCGCGTCCCGAGGAGGAGCCCAGACTCCTGAAACCTCATGTGGTCCTGGCTGCTCAGCAAGGTCCACATTGGGCGAGAATGGCGCTGAAGCGGAGCGACCCGGCGTTTGACGAATTCCTTCACCACCATCGGCGCAGTTACGCCGCGATCTTTCAGCAACCTCAATCTGAACCAGACGTTGGCAAGGCGGGGGCTCGTGAGCCGCTGATGGCTCCAGCCGGAGTTAGGAACAGCGGGCCCCGACGGAGCCCGGAGCAGAGGACTGAGCACGCCGACATCGACGAACATCCATCGTGTCCGGAATTCACTCGTGGATGGAGGAAGCTCGAAGTCGATCCCCTCGCCTGCCGTTGCAGCCACGGCATGTAAGCTCACGCATCCTGAGCTTTGTTGAGGGTCGGTCAGATGCAATGAGAAGAAATGGCGAAGGAGGGCAACAGAAGGGGCTATGCCAGCCATGGTTTCGCACACGAAGGCGAAGACGGCAAGAAGAGTCACAGACTGAGGGTCGAGATGCAGCATGTGGATCTGATAATGCTCAAGCACTACATTGAAGAAGGCGAAGAAGGGAGGAATCAGGCCAGCCCAGAGGGCATCTATGAAGATTGGGACCTCGGTGGCCGCCTAAGCCGTGCGAGTGCGAGATGTAGGCCAAGCCACCGTCTCCCCCCACTCATTGAAGCTGGAAGCAAGCATCGGGTGCACCTTGTCCATGGCCTCATCGTTGAGCACCCAAGACCGGCCGAGCACCGGCGCAAAGGACGGAGGCGCAGCTGGCAGAGACAGAGGTCTCTTCCCCATTTCAGCTTGTTTCGGCGCCATGGCGATGGAGCAGGCGGTGCGCAAGTCAGATTGGAGAAGGGAAGCAGAGCCACAAGGAAGCAGGGGAATTGGGGAAGCAAGGCGCAGGCGACAGAGGAATAACTGTGTAGGCCGCAGGGGCCGCATGGCCAGGCGGATTCAAAGGCAGCATGGGGAAGTGGAGGCGCCCACGTCCAATCAACCGCCATGCGTCGACCGAGGCCGCAGGCTTTTGGGGCCCGCGGTGCTCCGAACTTGACCCTTGGCTTCGCCGCGAAGCCAAGTCCGAGCGCACCTTGGGCCCGGAGGCTATTGTCGGCGTTCTGGGAACGGGGGTCCCCAGACTTGCCTGCCTGCGGCCCACAGCGTGGCTAAGCCAGCAAGCTGCACGACCCATCTTCATCAACAAGGCACCCAAGACCCTCGCGAGGCGGACGACGCAAGACCTCCTCTGGAGTAGCCTAGCCAGGCAGGCTCACGAGGAGCGGAGATATCAAGGCGGGGCAAACCTCACGAGGCTCTCGTGACGTGAGCCATGACGAACGACACCAGGCGGGC
Source organism: Aegilops tauschii subsp. strangulata (assembly GCF_002575655.3). NCBI lineage: Eukaryota > Viridiplantae > Streptophyta > Magnoliopsida > Poales > Poaceae > Aegilops > Aegilops tauschii. The sequence goes on along the minus strand of NC_053040.3, from coordinate 286,389,049 downwards.
GCCAGGCGGGCGCCAGCGCGTGCAACGTCCTTATTTCCTCTTTGGTGCTAAAGAGGCCAGCGCAGGCGAAGAGTACCGAGGCATCAGGCAAAGGTTGCAATATTGGTGCAACGAGACCAAGACCAGGAGGACGGCAAGACGGAGGTCATCGTGGAACCCAAGGCAGCGTCACCACCAGAGCTTTTCGCAGGCGGAGACCGCTTTTGTCAGGATAGCTTGTACTGGCTGTCCCCCTTCAAATTTGCCCGCCGTTGTTGGCTCCCTTCCCGCTCGAAATTTGGGAGGAGGACCAGGGCCTATATAAGTAGAGCTAGCCACCATAGTAGAGGCATCTCATCTTAGCTTGATCCAACCCGAATGAGAACCTACGCACAAGAACACCTCAACCTCAGGAGGCTGTTCTTCCCTTGTACTGTTCGTCATCAGCCCTAGAGGCAATCCACCACCACCACACTGGAGTAGGGTATTAAAACACAACGGTAGCCCGAACCAGTATAAACCTTGTGTCTTTCTGTGTTGCGAGTTCGTTGAGTTCGTCCGCGAGATCTTAGCGAGCTAGGGCGTAGATTGGTAGGAGAGAAAGACTTCGCGCGCACCCCAGTGTTCGAACCTTAAGGGTTTGCCGGAACCCCACATCCGACAGGTTCTGGCCAGTCAGAACGCAGGACTCAGATCGCGCGCAGTGGGTGGATATATCATACGGAAACCAACATTCGGTGGAAGCCGGTGAAAACCATGAGAAAAAGATGTTTTGAAGTTTCAAAAAAATGCGGCATGTTAAGAGGATGATGTTTTATTGGCACAAAAAGTTTCAAGTTGAAACACATTAAGAGATGTGAGCTATGAAAAAGAAAAAATCAGTGTTGAATAGTGCCAAATAGTATTGCCACTATTCAGGGCGGAATTCGTCTTTTTCATAGCTCACAACTCGTAATGTTTTTCAACCTGAAATTTCGGGTCGCAATAAAACATCACCTTCTTAACATCCCACATTTTTTCAGATTTTTATGAAACTTTGAAATATGGTTTCCACGAAGTTTTCATTGAATATCAGCTTTCCTGAGTGAACCGTGTGCTATTTGAAAACATTTCGTGAGAAGAATCTTGGTTTTTAAATCCCTGTAAATCCAAAACTAAGCTGAAAATCGTGAAACCTGCCATGGTGACACGACATCGTACTTATATGTCGAGGAATTTTTTTGGTCCATTGTGGCGCAAGTTTTATTACAAACCTCTAACAAACCGGAGCTTCTCTTAAAGAAGCCTCATGGTTCCGATAGGGAAACGTGTCCCCCTTGTGGGCGAAACGTAATCACTGCCTCTTTTCACCTAGTATTTTCTTCTACGGGCAACATGGAACGACAGGATATCCGTGCTGAAATTTAAACTTATTTAGGGTTCGTTTGGCCTTTTTATACACTAATTGACTTTCCTAGGCATTTAATGTCCATAATTCAAATCTGAACTACAAATATATGCTCGAGTTCACCAAAATGGCTAGAAAAATTATACATGTGTCCTTGGGTGCATGTTTATGTCCCATGCCAGGAATGGGAATGAATTACAATCGTACTGGTGTCATGGCTCGTACTCAAACATTTTGAATCTCGGTTTTTAAGTCCCCATAAATCCTAAACTCACCAGAAAGTTATCAAAGGTGGCATGGTGTCACGTCATGGCACATATATGTCGTGGTAAAAACATTATCCAATTTGGGCCAAGCTTTATTACAAACCTCTTACAAAAACCGGAGCTTCTCTCAAAGAAGCCTCGTGGTTCTGATAGGGAAACGTGTTCCCCTTGTGGGCGAAACGTAATCACTGCCTCTTTTCGCCTTGTATTTTCTTCCACGGGCAACATGGAACCACAGGATATCTGTGCTGAAATTTAAACTTATTCAGGGTTCGTTTGGCCTTTTTATACACTAATTGAATTTCCTAGGCATTTAATGTCCACGATTCAAATCTAAACTACAAATGCATGCTCCAGTTCACCAAAATGGCTAGAAAAATTATACATGTGTCCTTGGGTGCATGTTTAAGTCTCTTGCCAGGAATGGGAACGAATTACAACCGTACCGGTGTCCTGGCTCTTCCTCAAACATTTCGAATCTCGGTTTTTAAGTCCCCATAAATCCTAAACTCACCAGAAAGTCATCAAAGGTGGCATGGTGTCATGTCATGGCACATATGTGGTGGTAAAAACATTGCCAATTTGGGCCAAGCTTCATTACAAATCTCTTACAAACCGGAGCCTGTCGCAAGAACCCTCGTGGTTTTGATAGGGAAACCTGTCCCCTTGTGGGCCAAACGATAATCAATCCCTCTTCTAGCCTCGTATTTTCTTCTACACACGACACGGAACAACTGGAGATTCGCGCCGAACTTTGAAATTATTCAGGGTTCATTTGACCTTTTTTATTTATTAATTAAGTTTTCTGGGTATTTAATGTCCATCATTCAAATCCGAACTACAAATACATGCTCCAGTGCACCAAAATGGCTAGAAAAAAGTACATGTTTCCTTGGGTGCATGTTTAGGTCCCATGGAGCGAATAGTAATGAATTCAACTGTCTCGCCGTCCTGGCCTGGCCACAAACATTGCGAATCTCGGTTTTTAAATGTCTGTGAATCCAAAACTCACCAGGAAATCATGAAACTTGGCATGGTGTCACTACATGGTATATATAATTGTCCAATTTGGGCGAAGCTATATTACAAGCCTTTTACAAACCGGAGCCTGTCGCAACCCTCATGGTTCCGGTAGGGAAACATGCCCCTCTTGTGGGCGTAACGATAATCGATGCCTCTTCTCGCCTTGAACTTTGTTTTCTACATGCAACATAGAATAACAGGAGTGTCGGGCTGAAATTTGAAACTGTTCAGGGTTCGTTTGGCCATTGTATATATATTACTAATTACTAAGTTTTCTATGCATTTAATATAGTCCATAATTCAAATTTGAACTACAACCACATGCTCAGCGAAGCAAAATGGGTGGGAAATCGTACATGTGTCATTGGGTGCATGTTTAGGTCTCGTTTAAGGAATGAGAATGAATTACAAACTTGTCGTCGTCTTGAAACAATGAGAATCTCGGTTTTTAAATCCCAGTAAATAAAAAAGTCACCCAAAAAAACATGAAACTTGGCATGGTTTCATGACATGGCACATATATGCCGTGGTAAAAAAATCGTCCAGTTTGAGAAGAGGTCCACACATTAGTAGCCAACGAAGTCCTTTTTGAAACAAAAAGCTGACACGTTAATATCACAAACAATTGTATTATATTTACCCTGTCGAAATTTAACCATACTCGATGGCGTGCGTGCAGCTGTTTGATTAGACAGGACGAGCGCGAGAAGTCCCCCGTGCAGGTTTGACGGGACGCGTGCGAGCAGTCCGCCGCGCAGGCTTGACGGGACGCGTGCATCCTGTCCACCTCGCAGGCTCGACGGAACACGTGCGAGCTGCAAGGCCGCCCATGCTCACCGTGAAGCGAGCTCTTTGACCTCCATGCACCAGCCGCCGCCCGCCTCGCTCACAACTTCTACATTAATGGGTTAATTAAAGCACCAAGACGGAGGGTGTTTGCTTGTTATCCCATGGCAGCATTTGCTTTGTTCATGTTTTCAACTCGTATTCCGCCCTAATTTAAATTGCCACATAGGGCAACAGATAATGCGACCACAAATAAAATGGCAACGGATAATACGATGACAAATTTACAATGGCGCAGATAATAATTGTCTTATATATTCCGGATAATTTAAAATGCCATATGCGGCAAAGCCCAGAAGACACGGGGGCAAGAGAAGAAGGAAATTGCAGACAACGATCTGGGTCGCTACTGTCTCTACTCGTCGATGGATCGCCGGGCGGCGAAATCCTCCAGCTCCTTCTTCAATTCCTCACGACTTTTCTTGAAAGCAGCCATGGATTCCTCCACCTCCTGCCCGCGCTCGATCCGGAGCTTCCTCAAGCCACCCATCAGTTCCTCGACGACCGCTTTCAGCGTCATCTCCGAGGCACTTCTCTGCTGATGCAGCATCTTCCAGCCGGCAGCCTCCTCCTCCTCCTTCTCGGCGACCAACTTGAGGAGCTTCGCGTTGTCATCCATGAGTTGCTCGACAAGGCCGGTCGCCTTGTCAACCGAGGCATCGCTGATCTTGAGCAGCTTCTTCAAGCCATCGACCAGCTCCTCCTGTGTAGTGACGCCAGCGAGAATGTCGTCGTCGCTGGCGAAGGAATTTAGGAACACCGGCTTGTCACGATGGCCGACGCCGTGAATGCACTTGTGAGAGCCCTCGCGTGCCCGTGAGAGCTTGTTCGAGGGCTCCGCGGCACGCCAGGACATCTCTGTTGCAGCTGCGGTTTCGCAGCGGGACCTCTCTAGTGCTTCCGCGGCCTTGGTCTTTGCTGCCTGGTTATATGTCCACCCTAAACTCCTCCTACCAGTCATCACGGAATGACTTGACAGAAAAAACCAGTTTTGTGGGTGATGAGGAGAAGAACTGTGAAGTAATTTCCGAGTGGGTAGTTTTTATAGACCGGTGCTAAGTGGGAACACATATTAGTTTGATAGGTGTGAACAGATTTGCAATTACTTATTGCGTTGTAATAAGCAATGTGACGAGAAACAAGGTCAAAATTTATTGATGGCAGAAGGTTGACCACGTGGTTGCTCGCCGTTGAGGCGGCTGCGGCGCGCTCCGCTCTGGCATCCCTGCGCGTGGTCTGCTTGCCGTTGAGGCAAAGTTACAATGGCAACTGTTAATAATTATTAATAACTGTCTTACATATTCAGGATAATTTAAAATGCCAAATGCGGCAAGACCCAGCACACTGACGACCTACATATGCATACAATTATAATAAAATATAAGCTAAAAGGCTGAGCTGGCGGCCTTCCGACGATGGTTTTCTCGGACTCCATGATCAGCGTAGCAGCCTTGCGTCCGTTCACTCCGAGTTTCCCGACCCGCCTCCGCCTATAGAGCTGCTTCCGCTGGGAGGCTCTTGGGGCTGCTGGGCATCTTCTAGAAGAGCTTGACAACGTGCAATCGCGCGCATGACAACTCTATGGAACCGCTCCATTTCCATCTCTCTTGCTTATAACCCACAAGTATAGGGGATCGCAACAGTTTTCGAGGGTAGGGTATCCAACCCAAATTTAATGATTCGACACAAGGGGAGCCAAAGAATATTCTCAAGTATTAGCAGTTGAGTTGTCAATTCAACCACACCTGGATAACTTAGTATCTGCAACAAAGTATTTAGTAGCAAAGTAGTATGGAAGTAACGGTAACGATAGCAAAAGTAATATTTTTGGGTTTTGTAGTGATTGTAACAGTAGCAACGGAAAAGTAAATAAGCGGAGAACAGTATGTGAAAAGCTCGTAGGCATTGGATCGGTGACGGAGGATTATGCCGGATGCGGTTCATCATGTAACAATCATAACATAGGGTGACACAGAACTAGCTCCAATTCATCAATGTAATGTAGGCATGTATTCCGAATATAGTCATACGTGCTTATGGAAAAAAACTTGCATGACATCTTTTGTCCTACCCTCCCGTGGCAGCGGGGTCCTAATGGAAACTAAGGGATATTAAGGCCTCCTTTTAATAGAGTACCGGAACAAACCATTAGCACATAGTGAATACATGAACTCCTCAAACTATGGTCATCACCTGGAGTGGTCCCGATTATTGTCACTTCGGGGCTGCCGGATCATAACGCATCGTAGGTGACTATAGACTTGCAAGATAGGATCAAGAACTCACATATATTCATGAAAACATAATAGGTTCAGATCTGAAATCATGGCACTCGGGCCCTAGTGACAAGCATTAAGCATAGCAAAGCCATAGCAACATCAATCTCAGAACATAGTGGATACTAGGGATCAAACCATAACAAAACTAACTCGATTACATGATAGATCTCATCCAACCCATCACCGTCCAGCAAGCCTACGATGGAATTACTCACGCATGGTGGTGAGCATCATGAAATTGGTGATGGAGGATGGTTCACGATGACGACGGCGACGAATACCCCTCTCTAGAGCCCCGAACGGACTCTAGATCAGCCCTCCCGAGAGGTTTTAGGGCTTGGCGGCAGCTCTGTATCGTAAAACGCGATGAATCCTTCTCTCTGATTTTTTTCTCCCCGAAAGTGAATATATGGAGTTGGAGTTGAGGTCGCTGGAGCGTCAGGGGGCCCACGAGGTAGGGGGGCGCGCCCCCTACCCTCGTGGGCAGGGTGTGGGCCCCCTGACGTGGAATTTTCTTCCAGTATTTTTCTTATTTTCCAAATAGTTGTTCCGTGGAGGTTCAGGTCATTTTGAGAACTTTTGTTTCTGCACATAAATAACACCATGGAAAGTCTGCTGAAAACAGCGTCAGTCCGGGTTAGTTCCATTCAAATCATGCAAGTTAGAGTCCAAAACAAGGGCAAAAGTGTTTGGAAAAGTAGATACGACGGAGACGTATCAACTCCCCCAAGCTTAAACTTTTGCTTGTCCTCAAGCAATTCAGTTGACAAAATGAAAGTGAGAAAGAAAACTTTTACAAACTCTATTTGCTCTTGTTATTGTAAATATGTAAAGCCAGCATTCAAGTTTTCAGCAAAGATTATGACTAACCACATTTGCAATAACTCTTAGGTCTCATGTTTACTCATATCAATAGCATAATCAACTAGCGAGCCATAATAATAAATCTCGGATGACAACACTTTCTCAAAACAATCATGATATGATATAATAAGATGTTATCTCGCTAGCCCTTTCTGAGACCGCAAAATATAAATGCAGAGCACCTTTAAAGATCAAGGACTGACTAGACATTGTAATTCATGGTAAAAGAGATCCAGTCATAGTCATACCCAATATAAATTAATAGTAATGGATGCAAATGACAGCTGCGCTCTCCAGCTAGTGCTTTTTAATAAGAGGGTGATGACTCAACATAAAAGTAAATAGATAGGCCCTTCGCAGAGGGAAGCAGGGATTTGAAATAGAGATAAATAATATTTTGAGCGGCATACTTTCATTGTCAACATAACAACCAAAAGATGGCGATATCTTCCATGCTACACACATTATAGGCGGTTCCCAAACAGAATGGTGAAGTTTATACTCCCCCTCCACCAACAAGCATCAATCCATGGCTTGCTCGAAACTACGAGTGCCTCCAACAAGCAACAGTCCTAGGGGGAGTTTTGTTTGCAATTATTTTGATTTAGTTTGCATAAAGCATGGGACTGGGCATCCCGGTGACCAGCTATTTTCTCGTGAGTGAGGAGCGGAGTCCACTCCTCTTGAGAATAACCCGCCTAGCATGGAAGATACGGACAGCCCTAGTTGATACATGAGCTATTCGAGCATACAAAACAGAATTTCATTTGAAGGTTTAGAGTTTGGCACATACAAATTTACTTGGGACGGCAGGTAGATACCGCATATAGGAAGGTATAGTGGACTCATATGGAATAACTTTGGGGTTTAAGGGATTGGATGCACAAGCAGTATTCCCGCTTAGTACAAGTGAAGGCTAGCAAAAGAATGGGAAGCGACCAACTAGAGAGCGACAACAGTCATGAACATGCATTAAAATTAATAAACATTGGATGCAAGCATGAGTAGGATATAATCCACCATGAACATAAATATCGTGAAGGCTATGTTGATTTGTTTCAACTACATGTGTGAACATGTGCCAAGTAGAGTCACTTAAATCATTCAAAGGAGGATACCACCCCACTATACCACATCACAACCATTTTAATAGCATTTGGCACGCAAGGTAAACCATTATAACTCATAGCTAATCAAGCATGGCACAAGCAAATGATCTCTAATTGTCATTACAAACATGTTTATTCATAATAGGCTGAATCAGGAATGATGAACTCATCATATTTATAAAAACAAGAGAGGTCGAGTTCATACCAGCTTTTCTCATCTCAGTCAGTCCATCATATATCGTCATAATTCCCTTTCACTTGCACGACCGAATGAAGTGAATAATAATAAGAGTGCACGTGCATTGGACTAAGCTGGAATCTGCGAGCATTCAATAAACAGGAGAAGGAAAGGCAATATGGGCTCTTGGTTAAATCAACAATAATGCATATAAGAGCCACTTCAACAATTTAATCATGGTCTTGCCCTATCGACCCCCAAAGAAAAGAAAAGAAATAAAACTATTTACACGGGAAAGCTCCCAACAAGCAAAAAGAAGAACATGAAATCTTTTTGGGTTTTCTTTTAATTACTACTACTACTACAGCAAGAAAGTAAACTAGCTAGAGGCTATTACTAAAAAATTTAGGTTTTTCTTAAGATTTATCAAACACACAAGAAGAAAGCAAGAAAAACAAAATAAACTAGCACGGATATTACAGTGAAAGAGTATGAGCACCGACATCTAGCAATGAGTGTGTGTGAACATAAATGTAATGTCGGTGGGAAATACGTACTCCCCCAAGCTTAGGCTTTTGGCCTAAGTTGGTTCATTGCCATGGATGGCCTGGCGGATATCCGTAGTTGTACCCGGGGTCGTACTGAGATGCAGCGGCTATCGCCTCCTAAGCTGCAGCATGGCGGCGAGCTGCCTCCGCCCTCCTCTCGTACTCATCTGCCTCCTCTCTGGTAATAACATATCTTCCTTTTGCCTGATAATCAAAGAAGGCAGGAGCAGGGAGAGTAATACGGACAACACGACGTCTGTCAAAGATTAAGCGATACCAGAGAGGTGATTCATTCCTCTCGACAAACTGGTGGTGGACCATAGAATTATAGTCTAAATAAGTAGGAGGAAACTCAATATCATCCTCACGAACGTCCACACCAAGAAAATCAGCTAAGCAGGTTGCATAAATTCCACCAAAGAAATCTCCATTAAATCTATTATGATGCAACCTATGTGCAATAATGGCTCCCAAATTATAAGATTTGTCTCCTAACACAGCACTTCTAAGAATACTAAGGTCAGGGACACAGATTGACATGCTTCATCTTTACCATTTATGCACCTACCGATGCAGAGAGCAAAATAATGTATAGCAGGAAAATGAATGCTCCCTATGGTAGCTTGTGCTATATCTCTAGATTCCCCCACAGTTATACTAGCAAGAAAATTTCTAAATTCAGATTTGCGAGGTTCACTAGCACTACCCCGTTGTGGAAGTTTGCAAGCAGTGGTAAAATCCTCTAAGTCCATAGCATAAGATTTTTCATAAAGATCAAACAGGACAGTTGGAGAATTACGTGAAGATGAAAATTCAAACCTCCTCACAAAGGAACTAGTGAGATAGTGGTACTAGCGGCATTTGTCTGCCTCAAAGCTCACAAGATCAGCGTTATGCAAATATACGTTAAATTCTTCCTTGATTCCCGCTCGATCCATAAAGTTCTCTGAAGGCCATTCACAAGGCCGCACTGGAGCGTCCCTTGGTGGCTCATCGTCAGCATCACGCATTGCAAGCCTGGGTCCTTGCTTCCTTGAAGAACCACCTTGGAACATTTTCCTAAGCATATTTCTTCCTCTGAAAAATTTCTGAAATTTTTAGTAACTTCAAATAAAAGTAAACCAAACTCAACAAAATTGATAGCAACCACTCCTACAAGTGCCTAGAGCCTATATCATGCATTAGAACTACTTGGAACCATATAAATTTGACATGCAAGCTCAAGAAGATGGTCACCTAGGCAGCACAAATTTGCAATGAATAAAGCACTAGAACAAAAACTAATTGGACCAATGGAGGAGTCACATACCAAGGAACAATCCCCCCAAGCAGTTTTGTGAGAGGTGCTTTGAGCAAGGAGATCGAAAATCACAGCAAATGAGCTAGAACTCGTGCTTGAGCTGGATATTGGTGTTTGTGGGAGGAAGAAGAAGTGTGTGGGTGCAGGAATAAGTGGAGGGGAGCCACCATGGGCCCACGAGGCAGGGGGCGCGCCCTCCACCCTCGTGGCCAGGTGCTTGCCCCTCCTGCTGTGTTCTTAGTGCCAGATATTCTCAAATATTCCAGAAAAAATCATATTCCATTTTCAGGGCATTTGGAGAACTTTTATTTTCGAGGTATTTTTATATTGCACGGATAAATCAGAAAACAGACAGAAAAATACTATTTTTACTTAATTTCAACTAAATAACAGAAAGTAGAAAGAGGGTATAGAAGGTTGTGCCTTCTAGTTTCATCCATCTCATGCTCATCAAAAGGAATCCACTAACAAGGTTGATCAAGTCTTGTTAACAAACTCATTCCGAATAACATGGAACCGGAGAAATTTCGAATAACACTATGTTACCTCAACGGGGATATGCACATCCCCTATAATAAGAATATCACATTTCTTCTTGACAGTAGGAAGAGGAAATTCAAAACCCCCAAAAATAATCGATGGAATTTTTCCAATAGAATTGATACTATGAACTTGAGGTTGTTTCCTCGGAAAGTGTACCGTATGCTCATTACCATTAACATGAAAAGTGACATTGCCTTTTTTGCAATCAATAACAGCCCCTGCAGTATTCAAAAAGGGTCTTCCAAGAATAATAGACATACTATCGTCCTCAGGAATATCAAGAATAACAAAGTCCATTAAAATAGTAATGTTTGCAACAACAACAGGCACATCCTCACAAATACCGACAGGTATAGCAGTTGATTTATCAGCCATTTGCAAAGATATTTCCGTAGGTGTCAACTTATCCAATTCAAGTCTACGATATAAAGAGAGAGGCATAACACTAACACCGGCTCCAAGATCACATAAAGCAGTTTTAACATAGTTTCTTTTAATGGAGCATGGTATAGTTGGTACTCCTGGATCTCCAAGTTTCTTAGGTATTCCACCCTTAAAAGTATAATTAGCAAGCATGGTGGAAATCTCAGCTTCCGGTATCTTTCTTTTATTTGTAACAATATCTTTCATGTACTTAGCATAAGGATTCATTTTGAGCATATCAGTCAATCGCATACGCAAAAAGATAGGTCTAATCATTGCAGCAAAGCGCTCAAAATCCTCATCATCCTTTTTCTTGGATGGTTTGGGAGGAAAAGGCATGGGTTTCTGAACCCAAGGTTCTCTTTCTTTACCATGTTTCCTAGCAACAAAGTCTCTCTTATCATAACGTTGATTCTTTGATTGTGGGTTATCAAGATCAACAGCACATTCAATTTCTACATCATTATCATTACTAGGTTGAGCATCATCATGAACATCATCATTAACATTTTCACTAGGTTCATGATCATTACCAGATTGTGTTTCAGCATCAGAAATAGATATATCATTTGGATTCTCAGGTGGTTCAGCAATAGGTTCACTAGAAGCATGCAAAGTCCTATCATTTTTCTTTTTCTTCTTTTTAGAAGGACTAGGTGCATCAATATTATTTCTCTGAGAATCTTGCTCAATTCTCTTAGGGTGGCCATCAGGATACAAAGGTTCCTGAGTCATTTTACCAGTTCGAGTAGCCACTCTAACAACATAATCATTTTTCTTACTATTCATTTCATTGAGCAAATCATTTTGAGCCTTAAGTATTTGTTCTACTTGAGTGGTAACCATAGAAGCATGTTTACTAATGAGTTTAAGTTCACCTTTAACATTAGCCATATAATCACCCAAGTGCTCAATCATATAAGCATTTGTTTTAATTGTCTACCAAAATAAGCATTGAAATCCTCTTACTTAACCATAAAGTTATTAAACTCATCCAAGCATTGGCTAGCAATTTTAGTAGGAGGGATTTCAGCTTTATCATATCTATAGAGAGAATTTACCTTTACTACCTGTGTCGGGTTATCAAGACCATGAGGTTCTTCAATAGGTAATGGATTAAGACCATGTTTTTCTTCAATAGGAGGTAAATTATTAACATCTTCAGCTTTAATACCTTTTTCTTTCATAGATTTCTTTGCCTCTTGCATATCTTCAGGACTGAGAAATAGGACACCTCTTTTCTTCAGAGTTGGTTTAGGAATAGGCTTAGGAACTGGCTCAGGAAGTGTCCAATTATTTTCATTTGTCAACATATTATTCAATAGAATTTCAGCTTCATCCGGTGTTCTTTCCCTGAAAACAGAACCAGCACAACTATCCAGGTAATCTCTGGAAGCATCGGTTAGTCCATTATAAAAGATATCAAGTATTTCATTTTTCTTGAGGGGATGATCAGGCAAAGCATTAAGTAACTTGAGAAGCCTCCCCCAAGCTTGTGGGAGACTCTCTTCTTCAATTTGCACAAAATTATATATATCCATCAAAGCAGCTTGTTTCTTATGAGCAGGGAAATATTTAGCAGAGAAGTAATAAATCATATCCTGGGGACTACGCACACAACCAGGATCAAGAGAATTAAACCATATCTTAGCATCACCCTTTAATGAGAACGGAAATATTTTAAGGATATAAAGGTAGCGAGATTTCTCATCATTAGTGAGCAGGGTGTCTATATCATTTAATTTAGTAAGATGTGCCACAACAGTTTCAGATTCATAGCCATGAAAAGGATCAGATTCAACCAAAGTAATTATATCAGGATCAACAGAGAATTCATAATCCTTATCAGTAACACAGATAGGTGAAGTAGCAAAAGCAGGGTCAAGTTTCATTCTAGCATTAAGAGATTGCTGCTTCCATTTAGCTAGTAACCTCTTGAGTTCATATCTATCCTTGCAAGCTAAAATAGCTAAAGCAGCTTCTTTTTCAAAAACATAACCCTCAGGAATAACAGGCAAGTCTTCATCATCACTTTCATCAATATAATCAGTTTCAATAATTTCTTTCTCTCTAACCCTGCAATTTGTTCATCAAGAAATTCACTAAGTGGCACAGTAGTATCAAGCATAGAAGTAGTTTCATCATAAGTATCATGCATAGCAGAAGTGGCATCATCAATAACATGCGACATATCAGAACGAATAGCAGAAGTAGGTTTAGCTGTCGCAAGCTTAGTTAAAACAGAAGGTGAATCGAGTGCAAAGCTAGATGGCAGTTCCTTACCTCCCCTCGTAGTTGAAGGATAAATTGTTGTCTTAGCGTCTTTTAAGTTCTTCATAGTGACCAGCAGATATAAATCCCAAGTGACTCAAAGAATAGAGCTATGCTCCCCGGCAACGGCGCCATAAAATAGTCTTGATAACCCACAAGTATAGGGGATCGCAACAGTTTTCGAGGGTAGAGTATTCAACCCAAATTTATTGATTCGACACAAGGGGAGCCAAAGAATATTCTCAAGTATTAGCAGTTGAGCTTTCAATTCAACCACACCTGGATAACTTAGTATCTGCAGCAAAGTATTTAGTAGCAAAGTAGTATGGAAGTAACAGTAACGGTAGCAAAAGTAATATTTTTGGGTTTTGTAGTGATTGTAACAGTAGCAACAGAAAAGTAAATAAGCGGAGAATAGTATGTGAAATGCTCGTAGGCATTGGATCGGTGATGGAGAATTATGCCGGATGCGGTTCATCATGTAACAATCATAACATAGGGTGACACAGAACTAGCTCCAATTCATCAATGTAATATAGGCATCTATTCCGAATATAGTCATACGTGCTTATGGAAAAGAACTTGCATGACATCTTTTGTCCTACCCTCCCGTGGCAGCGGGGTCCTAATGGAAACTAAGGGATATTAAGGCCTCCTTTTAATAGAGTACCGGAACAAAGAATTAGCACATAGTGAATACATGAACTCCTCAAACTATGGTCATCACCAGGAGTGGTCCCGATTATTGTCACTTCGGGGCTGCCAGATCATAACGCATAGTAGGTGACTATAGACTTGCAAGATAGGATCAAGAACTCACATATATTCATGAACACATAATATGTTCAGATCTGAAATCATGGCACTCGGGCCCTAGTGACAAGCATTAAGCATAGCAAAGTCATAGCAACATCCATCTCAGAACATAGTGGATACTAGGGATCAAACCCTAACAAAACTAACTCGATGACATGATAGATCTCATCCAACCCATCACCGTCCAGCAAGCCTAAGATGGAATTACTCACGCACGGCGATGAGCATCATGAAATTGGTGATGGAGGATGGTTGATGATGACGACGGCGACGAATCCCCCTCTCCGGAGCCCTGAACGGACTCCAGATCAGCCCTCCCGAGAGGTTTTCGGGATTGGCGGCGGCTCCGTATCGTAAAACGCGATGAATCCTTCTCTCTGATTGTTTTCTCCCCGAAAGTGATTATATGGAGTTGGAGTTGAGGTCGGTGGAGTGTTAGGGGGCCCACGAGGTAGGGGCGCGCCCTAGGGGGCAGGCGCGTCCCCACCCTCGTGGGCAGGGTGTGGGCCCCCTGACGTGGATTTTTCTTCCAGTATTTTTCTTATTTTCCAAATAGATGTTCCGTGGAGTTTCAGGTCATTCCGAGAACTTTTGTTTCTGCACATAAATAACACCTTGGAAAGTCTGCTGAAAACAGCGTCAGTCCGGGTTAGTTCCATTCAAATCATGCAAGTTAGAGTCCAAAACAAGGGCAAAAGTGTTTGGAAAAGTAGATACGATGGAGACGTATCACTTGCCACGTAGCAAATTCCGTCGATCACCTGCATCCTCAAGATATCACGTTGGCGATGTTCTACTTCATCGGGGACGTCAATTCCGCGAAGGATGCGCTCAAGCCTGGCCACCACATCATCGGGATCGAGGTTGACACGGCTGCCGCGAGAATGATGAAGCCATAGGCTGCCTTTGTCTTGACTGAATCGTAGAGGTCCTCTGCCCATTCCTTGTGGGGCATCAGGCTCTCGATGAGCACTGGTGACGCCGGCTCTTCGGGTGGGTCGTCGATCATGCCACTGAGTAGCTCTGGATCTTTTGCATGTGGATGGCAAACTGCTCATCACGCCTCCTCTACAATATGTCGATTGTGCTCCCAAGGACTATGACGCCAATATCGCTGCCGATGGGCAATGGTGCCTGCACCGGCCAATGAAGCTCTTGCTCCCCGACCTGCTCCGACTTATTCTCCTCACCGAAGATGTAACACAGGTAGGCATCGACGTTGAAGCTTTGGTCGTTGCCTGGCATGCTTGGAATAACTAATGGTAGATGGGTGAGGACTAGATCTTCGCAGAGTGTCGCGGCGGTGCGTTGCCGCCTGGGTTATATGCAGTGAGCTGTTAGCTGGTGGCGGGATACCAGTGAGGGAATAGGAGTGGATTTTACAATTCATCCATGTGGAGTGCGGGAAGCATTTGCTGGAGCGCGGGAAGACTAAGTGGAGCACACACACAACCCGAATATCATATCCGGTGCCACGTGTTATTTATCACACAAGTGTTAACATAAGGAAATGCATGTGTAACTTACTAATCATCGCACACGAGTACTCGCAGACGCATCATGTGCGATACTCCTAGCCACCACAAGAAACTAGTTTGCATTTTTCAAAAAAATTTGTACACACAGAATTGCACATGAACTAACTGTATTAACCGTCTGTGTTGTAATTTCTCGTCGCAAACAGTTCATCCGAGTTGGCTGTTTTCCATGTATCACACACATCTTGTTAAGTTGAACTGTTTCTGTTGCGTTCGCTAATCGAAAACAGTTCGTCCGAGTGAACCGTATGCCCTGTATCACACACACCTTGATCTGACTAACCGTTTATGTTGCACTCCCGAATAGCAAACGATTCATCGGAGCGAACTATATGCCGTATATCGCACACACATTGATATGGCTGCCCGTTTCTGTTGTTCTGCCTCATCGCAAACAGTTCAAACGAGTTAACCGTGTGGCCTGAATCGCACACGCAAATAAAATCTGAACCATGTTTGATGGCTCCGCCATCGCAAATGTTTTGCAACTTTTTTGATGGTTTTTTTACATCCCCGTTGGTGATTAATGAATTGCACACAGTTTCGTCAAAGGGTCTCAGATCGTAGTATCGCGTTAGCAGCATCCTGCAGTAGTGAATAAATGTTTGCAGATTCCAGCTTAGTCCAATGCACGTGCACTATTATTATTAGCCACACCGTTCGGTCGTGCAAGTGAAAGGCAATAATGACGATATTTGATGAAATGATTGAGATGAGGAAAAGCTGGTATGAACTCAACCTATTTTGTTTTTGTAAATATGATTAGTTCATCGTTCTTGATTCAACCCATTATGAATGAAACATGTTTGCAATGACAATTAGAGATTATAGTTACTCATGCCATGCTTAATTAGCTAGGAGTTTATAATGGTTTACCTTGCGTGCCAACATGCTTTCAAAATGGTTGTGATGTAGTATGATAGAATGGTATCCTCCTTTGTATGATTCGAGTGGCTTTACTTGGCACATGTTCACGCATGTAGTTGAAACAAATTCAACATAGCCTCCACGATATTTATGTTCATGGTGTTTTATATCCTACTCATGCTTGCACTCAATGTTGGTTAATCTCAATGCATGTTTATGACTGTTGTTGCTCTGTAGTTGGTCGCTCCTCAATCTCTTGCTAGCCTTCACTTGTACTAAGCGGGAATACTGCTTGTGCATCCACTTCCATAAACACAAAATTGTTCCATATGAGTCCACCATACCTATCTATATGCGGTATTTACCTGCTGTTCCAAGTAAATTTGCAAGTGCCAAACTCTAAATCTTCAAATAATAATATGTTTTGTATCCCTAAATCGCTCATGTAGCGACTGGGGGCTGTCAGTATCTTCCATGCTAGGTGGGTTATTCTCACGGTGAGTGTTGTTTCACTTGTCATTCACGAGAAAGTGGCTGGTATTCGGGATGCCCAGTTCCATGCTCAAATCAAATCAAAATATAACTTCAAACAAAACTCCCCCAGGCCTGTTGTTTGTATGGACGGTACCCGTTGTTTCGGACCAACCGTGGAATGTGCTTGTTGGTGGAGGGGGAGTAAAAAATTTACCATTCTATTTGGGAACCGACTATAATGTATCTAGTATGGAAGATACCGAGATCACTTGGTTGTTATGTTGACAATGAAAGCATACCGCTCAAAATATTATTTATCTTTGTTTCAAAAGATCGAGCTCTGGCACCTCTGCAAATCCCTGCTTCCCTCTGCGAAGGGCCTATCTATTTACTTTTATTGTTGAGTCATCATCCTCTTATAAAAAGCACCAATTAGAGAGCCCCACCTTCATTTGTATGTGTTGTTATTAATATATATTGAGTATGACTGTGACTGGATCTCTTTTACCATGAATTACATTGTCTAGTCAGTCCTTGATCTTCAGGGGTGCTCTGCATTTATGTTTTGCCGTCTCAGAAAAGGCTAGTGAGATACCATCTTGTTATATCATATCATGACTGTTTTGAAAAACTGTTGTCATGTGAGATTTATTATTATTACTCGCTAGTTGATTAGGCCATTGATATGAGTAAATGTGAGACCTAAATGTTATTGTGAATATTGTTAGTTCATAATCTTTGCTGAAAATTTGAATGCTGGATTTACATATTTGCAACAACAAGATCAAACAGAGTTTGTAAAAGTTTTTCTTTATCAATTTCAGTTTGTCAACTAAATTGCTTGAGGACAAGAAATGGGTTAAGCTTGGGGGATTTGATACGTCTCCATCGCATCTACTTTTCCAAACTCTTTTGCCCTTGTTTTGGACACTAATTTGCATGACTTGAATGGAACTAACCCGGACTTACGCTATTTTCAGCAGAATTACCTTGGTGTTATTTTTGTGCAGAAATAAAAGCTCTCTGAATGACCTAAAACTTTACGGAGAATATTTTTGGAATAAATAAAAAATATTGGCGAAAGAATCAACCAGAGGGGACCCACCGGCTGTCCACAAGGGTGGAGGGCACCCCCCCCCCCGAGGGCGCGCCCCCTGCCTTGTGGGTCCCCTAGACCTCCACCGACCTCATCTCCAACTCCATATATTCAATTTCGAGGAGAGAAAAAAATCAGAGAGAAGGATTCATCGCGTTTTACCATATAGAGCCGCCACCACCTCCTGTTCTACATTAGGAGGGCAAATCTGGAGTCCGTTCGGGGCTCCGTAGAGGGGAATCCGTCGCCATCTTCATCATCAACCTTCCTCCATCACCAATTTCATGATGCTCACCGCCGTGCGTGAGTAACTCCATCATAGGCTTGCTGGACGGTGATAGGTTGGATGAGATTTATCATGTAATTGAGTTAGTTTTGTTAGGGTTTGATCCCTAGTATCCACTATGTTCTGAGATTGATGTTGCTATGACTTTGCTATGCTTAATGCTTGTCACTAGGGCCAGAGTGCCATGATTCAGATCTGGACCTATTATGTTTTCATCAATATGTGTGTGTTCTTGATCCTATCTTGCAAGTTGTAGACACCTATTATGAGTTATGATCCGCATAGCCCAAGGTGACAATAATTGGGATTCTTTCCGGTGATTACCATAGTTTGAGGAGTTCATGTATTCACTAAGTGTTAATGCTTTTGTCCGGTTCTCTATTAAAAGGAGGCCTCAGTATCCCTTAGTTTCCATTAGGACCCCACTGCCACGGGAGGGTAGGACAAAATATTTCATGCAAGTTCTTTTCCATAAGCACGTATGACTATATATGGAATACATGCCTACATTATATTGACGAATTGGAGCTAGTTATGTGTCACCCTAGGTTATAACTGTTGCATGATGAATGCCATCCGACATAATTATCCATCATTGATCCATTGGCTACGAGCTTTTCACATATTGATCTTTGCTACGTTACTTTGCCGTTGCCACTATTACAATTGCTACAAAACTGCTACTATTACTTTTGCCACCGTTACCGTTACTTCCATACTACTTTTCTACTAAATACTTTGCTGCAGATATTAAGTCTTTCAAGTGTGGTTGAATTGACAACTCAGCTGCTAATACTTGAGAAAATTCTTTGGCTCCCCTTGTGTCGAATCAATAAATTTGAGTTGAATACTCTACCCTCGAAAACTGTTGCGATGCCCCATACTTGTCGGTTATCACATACCAGGATACTCTAGACTGCCGATTGAGAGCCTCCGGCCAGTCATCGTCGTCAGCTTCCTCGGCAGCCACCTTGCCGACGTCGGGCGAAGAGGCCGCGATAAACCTCTTTTGGGCCATCCGCTCCTCGAGCTCCCCGGGAAGCGTAGCCGGGCCTAGGCTGCGACGCTCTAGAGTGGGGGAGGGGGAAGGGGATGGGGATTTGTAGGAAAGGGGGTGTTTCGCCGGCGTCATCCAAGAAACTCAGGGCGGAGAGGGTATGGAGATCGCTGGTTAACCTGCACGGGTAGACCGGTAGAGGTTGATGATGGTGGCGGCGCGGCGGCGGCGGTGGGCGTGGCGACCTAACTAGAGTTTCGAGTGAGGGAGGGGTGGTGTGTGTGAGAGAGGAGAGGTTTTGGGGTGTGTAGGTGGAGGGGAGCCAAGGTGGTGTTTGAGGAAACGTCGTGGCTACTAAATTTTTTACTAGGTGGGAGTAAAATGTCGAGGCTACTGAAAATTTGGATGACACTACTGCAGGATGGGCCAAAAACGACACTACGATCAGAGACCCTTCGATGAAACTGTGTGCGATGCCATAATCGCAAACGGTGGTGTAAAATAACCGTCAAAAAAGGGGCAAAACGTTTGCGATGACAGATGCATCAAACACGGTTCAGAATTTAGTTGCGTGTGCGATGCAGGGCATACGGTTTAGCTCAATTAACTGTTTGGGATGAGGAGGAACAAAAGAAATGGGCAACCAGATGAAGGCGTGTGCGATATACAGCATACGGTTCACTGGGATGAACTGTGTGTGATTAGGAAACACAATGGAAACGGTTCAACTGAACAAGATGTGTGTGATACGCGACAAACAGGTCCATAATCAGAAATGTGTGCGAAGACCAATAATAACATAGACGATTGCTGCTAATAAGCCGTGTGAATTGCTCTGTCTACAGTAGAATAACATGTATGTATATATATAACTGAAATAAACATCCAATTACATAAGTGACTATACAGATCATTCGCACACACCTCAATAAACAATTGCATGCATTCTAAAGTAGGAGAAACGATCGTCTAGTCATCTACTTCTTGTGATGCTCCCGCCACTGCTATGTGGCTCGATCCCTCGTCTGGGTCAGGAAGAAGACAATTCCTCATGTCAACGATCCGCCTGTACATCTCGTAGCTTGTTCATCCAGTCTTTGATGCCACACACTCTACCAGGCGTTCTTGTCCTTATTGCTCTCTTCCTTCATCTTCGCATAGTAGGGGTCGATGATGGCCGAGGCGAGGTTAACCAGGGAGTTCAGTTTCTTTTTGTCGCTGCACCAGACCTTGTAGTGGTGCTGGATGTTGACAAGATTCGGGCATTTCAAGTCCGAAACCTTGAGCGCTTTTAGATCATTGGTGGTGTCCACCGTAGCGAAACTGTAGTCGGAGCTGTTGATAAACCTGGAGAAACGCTCGCAAGGCCTTGTGGCAAGGTGGTAGTGGTAGACGAGGACATCATGTCGCCCGCACAACTGGATGACGGCAACCTTCTGAACATGCCCGGCACGACCGATGGTGTACTCGAGGTCGAAGCCGACCACTCGGTAATTGTCCTCGGCAAGGAACTGCTCCATAGTTTGGATGGAACTCTCCACCGAGACCGGATAATTCGTGTACACCATTGAGAGGGCCTTCCCCCTCACGTGGGTGTCCACTGTGTGATGCGTGGTGAACTGCCTGCCGTTGTCGTTGTCGGCCGCTGGGAGTGCCATTGGAGCCACGGGGAGCGCCACTGGAACCGTTGGATGTCCTCTCTGTATGTGTCCTCGTGGGTGTGCTTATTGTGTCGTGTGAGATGAGAGATGAAGGTAAATGGCCGAGGGAATAAAAGGGGGCCGGGCCACGTGGATTCTCGGCGCGTCCGCATGGCAGTTTTTGCAGCGGGTAACTGCATCGTCGCGCCGCGCCCGGCGCAACCGCTTGCGAACGAACGTGTTTGATCGTGCGCCGGCCCCAAACACTGGCAGCGCGCGTGGAGGGACGAGGGCAGAGCACCCGATGGGACGCGAGAGCAGAGCGCGCGGCAGGACGCGAGAAGAGCGCGCCGCGGCCGCCTGAACCGCAAGCAACCACACGCATAGAGCAGTTGAACACGCAGGAAATGGTCGCCTACAAGCCGGCCGATAGTTTTCTGGCTGCGTAGAGAGTGGCAGTGTGCTACCACCTCCTTCTAGTCTATAGCCTCCTTTATATTCTGTGCCATACTTTGCCCTCAAATTTAACCAACAAAATTTTAATGCATGTTTTAAAAATTATATAATTGGAAACTTTGTTCAAATACAAATCCAACTATATAATCTTTGGTGACATGCATTCGAATTTTATTAGTTAAGTCATACTTATAAACCACGACGGTGGTATAGTAGGTAATTAAATCGCAAACTTTTTTTATTAACCATATGTGTACGTGGCCTTTCGTCCTTCTCTCGCACGTCTTGTCACCCCGCTGCTGCAAACGGCTTACAGCGCAAGCTTGCGCAGCGCGCGGGGGTGTTGTTTTGGCCAAACGATGGCGCCAATGAATCATCGGTGAGCCCGTTCCCGCGCAACCTCGCAGGTTCCCGCGCAAGCTTCCTACCTGACTCGGCGGAATCCCCCAAAATCCCAATGCTTACCGGCCTGCTATAAAAACCCTCACGGCCGGCGACTCCTGCGTCGTATTTTCCCCTCCCTCCCTGTAGCTTATCTCGTCTGCTTCTCCCACAATCGCCAATGGCACCGGTCCGTCGTTGTCGCTCAGCCACTCCGCCGTCATCAGAGGACAGCTCCAGCTGGGAGGCTCCACCGCGGCGGCGGCGCAGTCCCCGTCGTTGTGTAGTGCACGTGGCGTCCCTGTTGGGTGTGCGCGGAACACCCACCACACGCTCCGCCACCGCTGCCCGTCGGCAGCTGTTGCTCGCCGCCGTTGCTGGCACACCATCGTCGAAAGCCAGGGCCATCGCCAGCTCTTCCGCCGCGGCCTGAAGGCGGGAGGTGGCCGTCGTGGCCGCCACCCCACTGCCGGCCATTGTGGCCATCACCCGCTCTGCCACCGCGCCCCGAAGGGGGGAGGTGGTGGTTGTGGCCGCCACCCCATCGTCGGCCGCCGTGGCCGCCACCCCACTACCGGCCATTGTGGCCATCACCCGCTCTGCCACCGCGCCCCGAAGGGGGGAGGTGGTGGTTGTGGCCGCCACCCCATCGTCGGCCGCCGTGGCCGCCAGCCCACCGTCGACCGCTGTGGTGAGCACCCGCTCCGCCACCACCGCCCGAAGGCGGGAGGCGGAGGTGGATGCCCGCACGTGCGTCTGCGACCTTGCGCGCTATGCCGAGTTCCTGCAGGAGGAGGAGGAGCGCCTCGTCGAGCAGGCAAAGAGCCTTACCGCCGCCGTTGCCGCAGAACACGCCGCCTCAGAGGCGAGGAATAAGGAGATCTACAAGTAGAACCACCGCTTCGAGAGGGGTCGTTTGGAGCGGCAAAGGGCGTTCGAGGTGAGAGTCGATGAAGCTGCAACAGCGGCATGCACCGTATTGCGGTTGCCCAGCTCGTCGGTAGGCTCCTCCTCCTCCGCCTCTTACTGAGTGCGCACGGCAGAGGAGAGGCAGCCGGAAGTAGTACAAAGCCCCTCCGTAGTAGTAGTACTATTTAGGGGCTATTTTGTTCAGTTCATCTGACAATAGATGTGGTGGAACTGTACAACGTACTTAAAATTAGCTAGTATATATAGTTGAACTAGCTATTTCAGTACGTGGTTGGCAACAATTGGGGAAAAGTTTGGTCGGTTCAGCTGTCGAGTTGAACTGTTTGTATAAATTAAGAATGACTGCTTAATCTATGAATGAAATCTATGCTTAATTACTGAATTTTAGTTGAAAAAATTAGATAGTGCTAGTGATTTCTAGCTACATATTTTGACAAATTGCAGTGTTACAAGGATTAACAAATGGCAACGTTACTAGATCAACAAATGTAAATCTTTCCAGTTTCATAAATGGCAACATACCCAATATGATAGATGCAAATCTTACCAAATTGTTTGTATGTGGTTGCACACGGGTCATCCAAAACAAGCGTTTGCGTTGAAGGGATGCACAAATCCTGCGATGCTCTCACTTTGCATATGGGTGTTCTATCTAAAACGTTTGTGATCAAGAGCTGCAGAAATCCTGCTCGGCACATTTTTTCTTGGCTTCCTGGGGAAGCTGTCGGTTTGCACACGGGTGTTCTAACTAAAACGTTTGCGATGGGTGTTTTATATTTAAAAAGCGAATTAAACTGCGGCTTGGGCACCATTAACGGAGAGGATGCAAGCAAGGCGGGTGGCCATGGAAGTCAAAGGGCTCGCTTCCCAGTGAGCCTGCGCAGCGTACAGCTCGCATGCTTCCCGATGAGCCTGCGCATTTGAGGACAACTTGCATGCCTCTCGGTCAGCATGCGCGCGCTCGCACGCCTCCCATTCAGTCAAGGTCAAGCAGCTATCCGCAAGACACCTCCTACAGCCATTAAAACCAAGACACATGGCTTCACGTGAATGGTTAACAGAATGCACACAGTTTGAGTTCAAATTTGAATTATGCACATAAATGCATTAAGTGTGCCTTCTCTCAAAATGCCTTTGTTGGCTATCATTATTCGAGTGCGCCTTCCCTCAAAATGGACAAGAAAAATACCACAGCATGTTGATGCCCCTCCATGATAGCATGCCAAGTTTCATTTCAGAAGAATTTTGGATTTACTAGGATTTAAAAACCAGGCATCTCAATGTTTTGCCGGCAATCAACGGTGCCCTGGTGTTTGAAATTCATGGGACCTAAGCACACACCCAAGGACACAGGTTTGATTTTTAACCAATTTATATGCACTGGCGCATGTGCATGTAGTTCAAATTTGAATTGTGCACATAAATGCATTGAAAACTCAGTTAATGCATAAAAATGTCCATACGAACGGAAACGTTTAGCGGGGACTAACTGTGTGGGATGTACTTGCGACTGGAACAATTTCACCGTATAATTGTAATTTTTAGCTCTACTGTACGTATTTCCATATTTGAGCCCTCGCCTGTTGCACACGACCTCATTTTGCCGAGCATGTGTACCAGGAGGGCATATCCCCGACTGTTTCTAGGTCGTGTGGGAAGGAACTCCCTATCGCCCATACTCACTTGGCGACGATTCCAAATGCCTTCGCGGAAAGGGGTTTTATACTGTTTGTTTAGGACTGACGCGCACCAGTGTGAAGGGATTGAAGTGGAGCGGGAGCAACAAAGATCGCGCATGGCTCAAACATAATAATCTTGTGCTATCAAATAGAAAAACTTGCCAGGTGGGCAGATATTTTTGAGACTGCGACGGATGCAGGCGGGAGTAAAATGCCGGGGCTACTAAAAACTTGGATCAAGGGATTGTAGCAGAGCGGGAGTAACCGACATCGCACATGGTCCAAACATAATAATCGTATGCTATCAAGCATAAAAACCCTCCAGGTGGGTAGATATTTTTGAGATTGCGAGGGAAGCATGCGGGAGCGGGAGCAAAAAACATCCCACACGATCGAAACATAATAATATTGTGCTATCAAACAGAAAAACCCTCTAGGTGGGTAGATATTTTTGAGATTGCAAGAGAAGCCTCATGGAGCCCAATCTACTGTGCTGATGTGAGTGATAGGGGCATGAGCGTGGCACATGGGTAGTCTGAGGGAACCATGTCTGTTGCGTCCATAGTCACAGACAATTGCTCCGTGCGACTCATCTGCTATTTACAAATTTGGCAAAAAAATGCGGGAAATGGTCCTCGCAACTCAGACATCCCCGACCCACGGAGGTTCATGATGTACAAAGTAGTGCTCGCCCCCACACACACATCAAGTAGGTGGGAGGGCATCTCATCAAGACCACTGTAACACGGACCAAGAATAATCCACCTTGGCAACCTCTCTCATTGCCGCTCAAAGTGGCGCACATCCACGCGGCCCTATAGACGATGGGCTTGCAGCTGATAACCACACGGTGGAGTGCCCGAAGACAACCACCGCTTGGATGTGGCCCAAACATATGTATGGAAGTGATGTGTGATGTTTGAATACCTTGTCGGTGTAGAAAAGTAGGGGTTCTTTTTGTACCCCTTTACTTGTGCGCGGGCATTCGCAGCCACACGCTTGCGGCCATGCTTGGCGGGGCAGAAGAGGAAGCAAAGACACACGACTTCCAGAGCAACGCCAAGACAGAGGCGCGAGGAGCGAAGGGACAAGGTGAGCTCTCCCCGGCAGGAGCCTTGCCGGGGCAGCTTACGTAGCCCCGGCAAGGGCCTTGCCGGGGAACCTTGCCCAACACCAGCGGAACCGTCACCCTTGAGCCTAAAACTTCCGACACCATCGACAACATTGGAACCAAGGCTCAGGAGGCGCCTGCATGGTGGCATGCAGATCTTTGTGAAGACGAAGAACATACAAGACTAGATGAGAACCAGAAGACGGAAACCCCCGGCAAGATCCTTGCCGGGGATGCTCACAAGACCCCGGGCAAGACCCTTGCCGGGGACACCTGCGAGACCTCGGCAAGGCTCTTGCCGGGGCCCCGGCAAGACCCTAGTCGAGGACATCTGTGGGGCCGCAGCCAGGCCCACACCTGCCAAGGCTCCACCACCGTTCCAACACAGCAGTCAACCCGTCAACAAGGCAAGCACCTGCATGGTGGCACGCAGGTCTTCATGAAGACTCTGCCACCGCACCAACTCAGCAGCCAGCCAGCCAGCGTGGCATTGCACACCTAGTCAGCCTAGACGCACGTCGGAGCAAGGCGAAGCGGCGACGGACGGGACGAGTTTCCTTGCCGTCCCCGATAAAGTGAGAGGGCACATCGGCAGCGCATTAAATGTGTTTGTCCTAGGATGCCATGCGATAGACTTGCATAAAGTACAAACTTTCCACCTCCTGTGTGCCACTGTGGCGACCCCCTTTGGCTATAAACGGAGGCCCGAGGCATACTGGAGGGGGATTCAGACTTTTTGGACCCTGCATGCTTTGTAGCTAGTCCAAAAACACCAGATAAACACAAACCAGCAGGAGTAGGGTATTACGCACGACTGGCGGCCCGAACCTAGATAAATCCCCTGTGTTGATCTTCTAAACCCTCTCTTTCCTCAGCCTCACGCCTGCCAACCATAGAAGGGATTCCCCGTGATCCCATAGGTGTCGTTTCCACCGACATCTTTGGCGTGCCAGGTAGGGGGCGCAAGCTGTGAAAATCCGGTTTTGGAGTCAACTTGCCGACTTCCTCGTCGCGATGGGTCAAGAAGAGAAGGCGACGTCAGTCAGCCGCACTCTAGTGTCGTCCGCGGCTGCAACGACCATCTGCGTGGCCGCAAAAAGCTAAGTCACGCACAACTTTGAGCAATTCTTCTTAATATAAGGTTATTCTCCTTGAAAGATCTTGCTCTTTGTATGGAAAACCTACACGCAATGGGACCTTCCGCTATTGGGAATGCCCTTGTTCTGTTTCAAGTCCGCTCAACAGTTCAAGCGGCCGCGCTGAGGACGGCATGGTGGGCTGCCCGCTATTAGCAACGCCCTTGCTCTGTTCTGAGTCCGCTCAACAGTTTAAGCGGCCACGCTGACAACGGCAAGGTGGTCTGTCCGACAGCAAGCGCCCCCCGGCAGGCTGCTAAGGATCCGTCCTCAAGGCGCCATAGCATGGGTTTACGCGCCAGCGAACCTATCCTACTGGGCGTAGGGTGCATACGTACAAAGAAAGATCAATACATGAAGATAGCATGTTTCATCTTAAAGTGCTGCAGAGTTATATTACATCAATTGTTGCTACGGTTCTAACTTAAGATAAAATCGTCTTGGTCATGAACTCGCAGCGGCAATGAGAAACAAGGTGCCTAGTCTCGGCGCTGGCCCTCCACCCTCCTGACTCCATCGACGTGGCTGATGATGGGCTCGATACACTCTTCGAGCGCCGCAAGGTCCACATCCTCCGGCAAGCTCTCCAGCGCGTCGGCAAAGTTGACGTTGGGGTTCCAGTACGCCACCTTGGTGAGGACCTTGGTCAGGGCGCCCCGGCAGAGCTTCCGGGCCTCATTGGCCAGAGAGGTCGCCCGGTTGGAACGGAACGGCTCTAGGGCATCGAGGACGCCCTCGAAGAACAGGGTCAGCCTGGCGTTGGGGCTCACGTTCGGTTCCTGGGAGTACCTGACATTCGGCATCCCCATGGCAGCCAGCTTCGTGGTGATCTTGTCGGCGACGTCGATGAGGCGGCTCATCCAGAGGTTTACGCCCTTTGTGTACTCCTCGTACTCGGTGACACCATCCCTCCGCAGCTGCTTCTCGTCCTCCAGGGCCTTGTTCAGGGTCTCCTCACGAGCCCCGGTCTCCGAAAGCTTCCCCTCCAAGCCGCACAGCTTCAACTTCAGATCGTTGATGGAGTCGTTGGCCTTAGAGAGCGGCTTGGCCTTGTCGGCAATGGCAACCTACGCATCCGCTAGAGTGCGGTTGGCCGCGACCCTCTCCTCTATCATTGCCGAGACTCTCTTCTTCAGCTCCTCCCGCTCCAGCTCTAGCTCCTTCACCTTGTCGGCCTGGACTAGGGCCTGAGCATCTAGCACCTCCTTGTGCCTCTGCTCCAGCTCCTGGGTCCGTTGCGCGACGAGCTTCTCAACCTCCTCTTCCTTGCCACGAAGTGTGGCGGCGAGCGCCTCCTCACGGGCGGCAAGCTCCTCATCCTGGGAGTTCAGCAGAGGCTCGTGTTGTTGCCGAGCGGCCTCGTCCTTGGCGGCATGTTCCTTCGCCACCTCCTGGGCCTTCTCGACATCAGCCTGCTCCAGGATGAACTACCGTTTGTGATCAGCCAGCTCACCCTGGGCAGCCTTCAGTTCTTCCTGAGCCTCGCAGAACCAGGCCTGCGTCTGAGCGACGCGCTCCTCAAGATCCGCCTCCGCCTTGTCTGCTGCCGCCATCCTGGATTTCGCCTTGTCTAGGCGGGCACGGTGGAGCGCCAGGAGCTTTTGGAAGTTGACGCTCATGGCCCGGAGAAGGTGCTCCTCTTGGGAACCTCCACCACCGATACTCGGTTCATCAACAACCTGAAGCCCGGCGGTGGCGAGTGCCTCGTCGTCGAACACCTCCCACTCGGTTAGCGCCCTGGTGCTCGCCGTCCCTGGGAGATGGACGAACAGGTCGTCGCCCACCTTCAAGCACTTGCCCGGCCCAGGGGCTGAAGGGGAGGAAGTTGGTCGTTAGCCACCCCCTCCTCGGCAGGCCCCTTGCTGGCCTCCCCGGCAGGCCCCTTGCCGGCCTCCCCGGTAGGCCCCTTGCCGGCCTCCCTGGTAGGCCCCTTGCCGGCCTCTTCGGCAGCGGCCTTGCTGGCCTCTTCAGCGGCGGTCTTGCCGGCCTCCTCGGCAGCAATCTTGTCGGCCTCGGCCTCGGCGTCCTTGGCGACCTCCTCGATGACGGTATCAATATCCTCCTGGTCCTCCGAGGGATGGTCTGGATACCAAGGAGGAGAATGAGATGGGAAGAAGAAGAAGAAAAGACAGGGACAGGAGGCAGGCCACGTACCCGCGCCAAGCTGGGAAGAAGTGTTTCCCTCCCCACCAACGTTCGTTGCCGGGATTTGAGCCACTACCACCGAAGTTCACCTCCTCCTCCGCCGTGCGCGTGGGCTCAGTGCTTGGTGCCCTCATCGGGGACGCCCCTCTGGGCGGCGTGGTTGATGGGGGCGGCATGTTGGGGGTGGCCCTCAGCGGCTCCTCCTGCTGCCGCTCTCCTCCTGCGAACCCGGCAAGATCAGCACCAAGGGATCGTGCCCCAACACACACCGACGGGAAGTGAGTAGTGAACTCACGCTGGGGGCTGAGGCGGGGGCTGGACCGGGGACTGCCATCCGGGCTAATCACCACCAACTCCGGCATGCGCGAAGTGCTTGCCGGGGGCTTGTCGCCCATCGAGGCCCTGGCCCTCTTCGCCACCCTCTAGGCCAACGTCTCCGTGTCCCTATGAGGATAACATCAAGTTAATGGAGGATAGCACAGGCGTGGAGTCAGGAGATGATGGAGGGCGAAGTGCTTACTCGTCCTCCAACTCCTCTTTCACTAGCCTCCTCTTCCTCTTCGGGCCGAAGGACCCGAGGTCAAAATTAACCTCTCAGGTGCCATCCGAAGGAGGAGGATAAGGGGATGGGGTCCGGCGCCGCCTTTTTCTTCCTACCGCGGTTTTCACCGCCTTCTTTGCTGCCGAGGCCTTCGTCGCCGCGGCTCTTGTCTGGCGCACAGACTGCTCCTGGGCCTGTTGCCGCTGCATGGCCCTGCCGGGCCGGACCGGCTCGCGCGGAGCGGGCCTGCCGCAGGACGCGCCTCTTCCTTGTGGCCCCTAGGGGTCGACAGCCTCGGCCTCTTCTTCGGCCGACTCCTCGACCATGACTTCAACGAGGGGGGCCGCGGCACCGACGCTGCTGGCCTCCTCAGCAGACTCCGCCCATCCGGTGAGCTCTTTCTCCTCCGCGGCCACGCCGGCCTCGTCCTCCACGGTGCTGGTGCTGCCAGCCTCCTTGGCAAGCGCCGCATCCGCCGCCTTGGTGGTGTTGTAGTCCAGCTCCTCCTTGGTGGTGTCGCGGATGAGCAGCGGCTCGTCATTGACATAATTCTCTGACAAGTTGTCAAAGAACGCCTGCACCTCCTCCGTTTCCGGCTCGATCCAGAGCGGATCGAGGCCATGTGTGTTGAAGTCCGGCATCATGGAAATGATGGCGGTCTGGCGAGAGTTGTTTCTCAACGGGACCACACCCGCCGGCAACCCAAACAGAGACGCCTTGATGGCCATGCCGGCCTTCTCGGCTCTGCCGGTCCTCTCATCCATGCCGTCGTCACTCACCTTGAGCTAGAAGAGCCTCTAGCATAAGTGAGCATGCCCCATCACCGTGAAGTTGTGCTTCAGGCCAGGGCGGAGCCTCATGACGTCGGCCGCATTCCTGTAGTCCCAGGCAGGCCTCCCCTTGTTATGCAGTGGGGCAATCCAGCGGTGGATGAAATCAGCCCCAATCATTTCGAGGGTGACACTGGTGCGCGTCGGTCCTAAACAAACGGTTTAAAACCCCTGTCCGCGAAGGCATCTGGAACCTTCTCCATGTGAGTGTGGGAGATAGGGGGTCCTTCCCACACGACCCAGAAACCGTCGGGGGTATGCCCTCCTGGCACACACGTTCGGCAAAATGAGGTCGTGTGCGACCGGTGAGCGCTCAAATACGGAAATATGTACAGTACAGATAAAAAATACAATTATATGGCAAAATTGTTTCCAGTCGCAAGTACATCCCACACAGTCAATCCTCGCTAAACGTTTCCGTCCGTATGCACATCCCACACAGTCGCTCCAAGGAAAATGTTTCCGTTCACAGGTACATCGCACACAATTTTTCCCGTTAAATCGTTTGCGTTATTGAATGTAGCACACACGGTCCGTAGAAAAAACTGTGTGGCAAAGGCTGTCGATGACACACAGTTTTATGTGGTAACGTTTGCGCAAGGTGGCCTAACGCAAACAGTTTTCAAGAGAAAGTCGTGTGTGATTGTCAATTGATCCAACACGGTTTATTCCTAGAAACTGTGTGCGTTGCCTGAGGTCATCGCCCACAGTATTTTTTCAACAACCGTTTGCAATATCAAAACCCAATTAGTAGGCTAATTGCCCTATTATTAATAATCCATTTATTAATCTAATTGACATTCATATTAAGCACACAATATATTTCATTTCCATATTAAGGAAGCAGAAGTTCATAATTGAAATACATCAGAGTACAACATGATATAGCTTCAGCACTCAGCTACCCCATTACACAACTTCACCAACAGCAAGTTCCACATGCAACATGTAGAACCTTTCGAAATTAGCATCATAGACGGTATATAGACAGATGCATCTTATTTGGAAAACTGCTGAAGTGGAAGGGGAATATTAAGCCTTCATTCATGTTGAAGGTCTTTGCAACTTTAGGCCAGTGCCTGTGGATGATTGACTGTCCGTCCTTCGACCTCTTCAGGAACACTTCAATATTGAACCGTGGGTGTTGTATGAAAACCTTCCTCGCCTCCTGACCATAGAGGTGCTTTGAGAGGTAATCATCAGTGAACTACTTTGGAAAGGCCGAAAAACAAGGATGTGCATAAATATCTTCTCTATATTGGAAATGGGGCAAAGGAATAAAAAAAGGCAAGGTATAATAGTTAGTACCATCTTGTAGTGAAATGATGTCTTGTTCATTGTGCAGACAAAGATCTTGTTGTTTTTTGTCGCTAATTTCTTTATCCTAACAATCTTTCTGAGTTTCTTGATTTGATTGATATTCATGGACAACTCATTTCCCCATATGCAAAAAGGGTCGAACAGTGGGTCAAAACCTATGACAGCAGGACCTACATGTGCAAGACCAAATTGTTAAAAACCAAAATATTAGAATGGTTCCCGCAATTGCACAATAATGTGCTATTAGACAATGGACCATGCACGTGCTAACCTCGATTGTAAACCTCAGTGTTTTCCATTGTTTCCCTGCAACACATATAAGATAGTTAGTCATCAGTTTAAGTAAGGGTTCGCATGCTATCAGTAGAATATGTTGATGAAAAAATAAGCACATTGCAGATTCATCAGATTAATTGAAGCCACACGGAAAACCCATTTACCCAAACCAAGCATGATTAAGAACTAGGAAATATAGCACTTGTATATGTTTCTCATGTATTAAGTGCAGCCAAATTCGATTTATCCCTCACATGCACAACAATACAAAATTCTACCCACGACAATTGGACATCGCATTGCAGAATTGAATCAAGCAGTTAACTAAATACCACAACAAATGAGCCAAACATTAAATGAGCACCACATTGCACAATATAACATTGAACTAAGCAGTTAACTAAGCACCACAACAAATGAACCAAACATTAACTGAGCACCACATTGCACAATATAACATACTCCTAATAGAAGATCAGAGAGTTAACCAAACAGTTAACTACAGCCAATTGTAGCAATTGTATTTGTTTCTCATGTATTTACTACAGCCAAATTCAATTTATTCCTCACATGGTATACAATAATAGAATGCACCCACAATTTTGTAAAGATAAATTCGATTTATTTGTCACATGGAAGACAATACAAAATTGAAGCCTAAAGAATAGAACATCTCATTTGCAGAATTGAACCAAACAGTTAACTGAAGACGACAACTAATTAACAAAACAGTTAATAAGTGAGCACCACACTGCACGACATATAGAACATATACACTAGAGCAATAGATTGCATGGTGAAATTAGATAGCACAATTCACTAGATTTTGTGAAGGAAAGGTAGGAGCAGCACACGCAACGGGTAAACCGAGCATGCTTAACCGGCGTAGCTAGCAATTGGCAAGGTGCTCCTCCAAGATCTGGGGGTCGGCACGAATGGCAGCCATTGCGACCTCATCCGCGCGTGTGGCCGCGATTTGCTTCTCCGCTGCCAAATGCTCCTTGAGGTCCTAGCTATACTGCGTGCACCATGGCTTAGGCCGGCGCTTATTTGGTGATGGGGTCGGTGATTTGGGTGGAAGGTGTTGCGCTCGCGCTGGCGGTCGGGGCATGTGGGGTGTGGAAGGAGGAGGAGGATGGGGGTCGGGTGTGGATTACATGCCTGGATAGAGGAGGCCGAGCAGCGTGAAGGAGGGTCGCCGGCGAGGAGGCGGCGGCGCTGCAAGCAAGGAGTGAAGGTTTCAACTTGGAAAGGAAGGCGGAAAGAGGGGAATGTGGCTTTTGGTAAGGGGGAGGGTTGGGGAGGTAGATATTTCCACGTAAGCCAAAAATTTGGAATCGCTTCAGCCAAAAAACTGGCGTGCAAAGTGTCATGAGACACGGTCCCTTATTCAGAACTGTGTACTATATGTGGACATCACAAATGATTCGGATAGCTTAACCCGTGTGTGATGAGTTTGAACGTCAAAAGTTTTGGTTCGAATTTCCATGGTTACAGTGGTCATCCACGTCATTGCATAATTTGGGTACACAAAGGAGACTACAACACACCCACACTTCTTAATCGAGCAAGTTCAACAATTAAACAGAGCTAGCTGACCTAAACATTACTCTAACAAATTAAAGACCAGCGCTCTTAATTAAACAAAACATAGAGTACTACTACGACTGGTGCTCGTCGATCTCCGCCGCCGCCTCCATGTCCAGCTCGCGCCCGACAGTCTCCTGGGGAAGGGGCTCCATGGCATCCATCGCACCATACTCGGCAATCATCTCGCCATCCGCGTCTGCCATCTCTTTGGAAAAGGCTGCCACGAGCTAGGCGTGGGCGGACGCGATCTGGGCTTGGACGGGCTCCCTCCTTGCAAGGTATGCGGCGGAAGAACGGACGGCTGCTCGAACGCTCTCGGCGATTGCCAGCTCTTCGGCCGTGGGTTGCAGACTGTTATCAGAGAAGCTTCATTCGATATGTGCGGTGGCTGCCAGGAGCTGGGTGTGGGCGGCCTCGACATGGTCGTGGGCGGCCTCCATCAGGGCTAAGGCCGCCGCTGCGGAATGGACAGCTGCTGTGCTGCTGTCGCCTGTTGCCATCCCCGAGGCAGATGTTGCTGCCGCCACCTGAGAAGCAACAGCTGCCGTTTGGGATGACTTTGCCGCCCGGTCGCAAATTGCGGCCTCGCTCATGCACCTTGTTAGCACGCGCATGGCGGCTGCGGCCGCGCTCTCGCCGGAGTGGGCCACCAAAGTTGCCCTCACGACGCGGGTCCACGCGCCCATCTTTCACCGGCGACGATTGAACAATGAAATGATATTTGGGGAGCGAGCTAGTGTGTTTAAGACGCCGGCTGTGGACTGTAGCCGACTCAACTTCTCGCGTAAGCCATAGGCGTACTATACACTGACGGTGCTCCAAGATATTTTGTACTACATCTCACACGGTTGCTGATAATAAACTTTGTGCGATCTAATTGATTTTTCATCTTGATTTGAATTACATAATGAGGTCACAGCGGCAATGGATGGTGTTTGAATTGCTAGACCTTTTATCTGGAGTGAACATGCACCTATATGTGTGTCGTAAAAGAAATGGAATTATTCAGGGTTCGTTTGACCATTTTATACATTAAATTGGTTTTCTAGCCATTTCAGGTGAACAATTCAAATTTGAACTACATCCACATGCTCCAGTGCATATAAATTGGTTAAAAAATCAAATCTATGACCTTGGGTGCATGCTTAGGTCCCATGCAAGAAATGAGAATGAATTCCAAACACCGGGGCACCATTGATTGCCGGCAAAACATTGAGATGCCTGGTTTTTAAATTCTAGTAAATCCAAAACTCATCTGAAATTCATGAAACTGGGCATGCTATCATGGAGCGGTATCAACACGCCGTGGTGCAAATTTTGTCCCATTTGGGGCAGGTTTGGGTATATGCTTCTCACAAACCGGAGCTTCTCACAACAAGCATGATGGTTTTCGGTAGGGAACGTCCCACGTTTGGGGACGAAACGATATCCATTGCCTCTTATTGCTTTCAATTTTTTTCTCGTGTCAACATAGAACAACAGGAGTGTTGTGTGATTTTTTGTGATTTTTCGGGGTTCGTTTGGACATTTTTATGCATTAACTGAGTTTTCAATGCATTTTATGTGCATAATTCAAATTAGAACTACATGAACATGCTCCAGTGCATATAAATTGGTTGAAAAAACAAATCGGTGTCCTTGGGTGCATGCTTAGGTACCATGCAAGAAATGGGAATGGATTTCAAACACCGGGGCACCGTCCATTGCC
Organism: Aegilops tauschii subsp. strangulata; assembly: GCF_002575655.3. Classification (NCBI taxonomy): domain Eukaryota; kingdom Viridiplantae; phylum Streptophyta; class Magnoliopsida; order Poales; family Poaceae; genus Aegilops; species Aegilops tauschii. Next base: position 286,354,216 of record NC_053040.3, on the reverse strand, counting down.
GGCAAAATATTGAGATGCCTGGTTTTTAAATTCAAGTAAATTCAAAACTGGTCTGAAATTCATGAAACTTGGCATGCTATCATGGAGCGGCATCAACATGCCATGGTACAAATTTTGTCCCATTTGGGGCAGGTTTGGGTATATGCTTCTCACAAACCGGAGCTTCTCACAACAAGCATGATGGTTTTCGGTAGGGAACGTGCCACCTTTGGGGACAAAACGATATCCATTGCCTCTTATTCCTTTCAAAATTTTTTCTTGTGTCAACATAGAACAACAGGAGTGTTGTGTGATTTTTTGTGATTTTTCGGGGTTCGTTTGGACATTTTTATGCATTAACTGAGTTTTCAATGCATTTTATGTGCATAATTCAAATTTGAACTACATGCACATACTCCAGTGCATATAAATTGGTTGAAAAATCAAATATGTGTCCTTGGGTGCATGCTTAGGTCCCATGCAAGAAATGGGAATGAACTTCAAACACCGGGGCACCGTTGATTGCCGGCAAAACATTGAGATGCCTGGTTTTTAAATCCTAGTAAATCCAAAACTCGTCTGAAATTCATGGAACTTGGCATGCTATCATGGAGCGGCATCAACATGCCGTGGTACAAATTTTGTCCCATTTGGGGCAGGTTTGGGTATATGCTTCTCACAAACCGGAGCTTCTCACAACAAGCATGATGGTTTTCGGTAGGGAACGTCCCATGTTTGGGGACGAAACGATATCCATTGCCTCTTATTGCTTTCAATTTTTTTTCTCGTGTTAACATAGAACAACAGGAGTGTTGTGTGATTTTTTGTGATTTTTCGGGGTTCGTTTCGACATTTTTATGCATTAACTGAGTTTTCAATGCATTTTATGTGCATAATTCAGATTTGAACTACATGCACATGCTCAAGTGCATATAAATTGGTTGAAAAATCAAATCGGTGTCCTTGGGTGCATGCTTAGGTCGCATGCAAGAAATGGTAATGAATTTCAAACACCGGGGCACCGTTGATTGCCGGCAAAACATTGAGATGCCTGGATTTTAAATTCTAGTAAATCCAAAACTTGTCTGAAATTCATGAAACTTGGCATGCTATCATGGAGCGGCATCAACATGCCGTGGTACAAATTTTGTCCCATTTGGGGCAGGTTTGGGTATATGCTTCTCACAAACCGGAGCTTCCCATAACAAGTATGATGGTTTTCGATAGGGAACATCCCACCTTTGGGGACGAAACGATATCCATTGCCTCTTATTCCTTTCAAATTTTTTTCTTGTGTCAACATAGAACAATAGGAGTGTTCTATGATTTTTTGTGATTTTTCGGGGTTCGTTTGGACATTTTTATGCATTAACTGAGTTTTCAATGCATTTTATGTGCATAATTCAAATTTGAACTACATGCATATGCTCCAGTGCATATAAATTGGTCGAAAAATCAAATATGTGTCCTCGGGTGCATGCTTAGGTCCCATGCAAGAAATGGGAATGAACTTCAAACAACGGGGCACCGTTGATTGCCGGCAAAACATTGAGATGCCTGGTTTTTAAATTCTAGTAAATCCAAAACTCGTCTGAAATTTATGAAACTTGGGATGCTATCATGGAGCGGCATCAACATGTCGTGGTACAAATTTTGTCCCATTTGGGGCAGGTTTGGGTATATGCTTCTCACAAACCGCAGCTTCTCACAACAAGCATGATGGTTTTCGGTAGGGAACGTCCCAGGTTTTGGGACGAAACGATATCCATTGCCTCCTATTGCTTTCAAATTTTTTTCTCGTGTCAACATAGAACAACAGGAGTGTTGTGTGATTTTTTGTGATTTTTCGGGGTTCGTTAGGACATTTTTACGCATTAACTGAGTTTTCAATGCATTTTATGTGCATAATTCAAATTAGAACAACATGCACATGCTCCAGTGCATATAAATTGGTTGAAAAAACAAATATATGTCCTTGGGTGCATGCTTAGGTCCCATGCAAGAAATGGGATGAACATCAAACACCGGGGCACTGTTGATTGCCGGCAAAATATTGAGATGTCTGGTTTTTAAATTCTAGTTAATTCAAAATTTGTCTGAAATTCATGAAACTTGGCATGCTATCATGGAGCGGCATCAACATGCCGTGGTACAAATTTTGTCCCATTTGGGGCAGGTTTGGGTATATGCTTCTCACAAACCGGAGCTTCTCACAACAAGCATGATGGTTTTCGGTAGGGAACGTCCCACCTTTGGGGACGAAATGATATCCGTTGCCTCTTATTGCTTTCAATTTTTTTCTCGTGTCAACATAGAACAAGAGGAGTGTTGTGTGATTTTTTGTTATTTTTCGGGGTTCATTTGGACATTTTTATGCATTAACTGAGTTTTCAATGCATTTTATGTGCATAATTCAAATTAGAACAACATGCACATGCTCCAGTGCATATAAATTGGTTGAAAAATCAAATATGTGTCCTTGGGTGCATGCTTAGGTCCCATGCAAGAAATGGGAATGAATTTCAAACACCGGGGCGCCGTTGATTGCTGGCAAAACATTGAGATGCCTGGTTTTTAAATTCTAGTAAATCCAAAACTTGTCTGAAATTCATGACACTTGGCATGCTATCATGGAGCGGCATCGACATGCCGTGGTACAGATTTTGTCCAATTTGGGGCAGGTTTGGGTATATGCTTCTCACAAACCGGAGCTTCTCACAACAAGCATGATGGTTTTCGGTATGGAACGTCCCACCTTTCTGGATGAAACAATATCCATTGCCTCTTACTCCTTTCAAATTTCTCTCTCGTGTCAAGATAGAACAATTGGAGTGTTGTGTGATTTTTTGTGATTTTTCGGGGTTCGTTAGGACATTTTTATGCATTAACTGAGTTTTAAATGTATTTTATGTGCATAATTCAAATTTGAACTACATGCACATGCTACAGTACATATAAATTGGTTGAAAAATCAAATATGTGTCCTTGGGTGCATGCTTAGGTCCCATGCAAGAAATGGGAATGAATTTCAAACACAGCAAAACATTGAGATGCCTGGTTTTTAAATTCTAGTAAATCCAAAATTCTGTTAACCATTCACGTGACGCCATTTGTCTTGGTTTTAATGGCTGTAGGAGGTGCCGTGCGGACAGCTTCTTGACCTTGACTGAACGGGAGGCGTGTGAGCACCTTCCTGACCGAGAGGCGTGGAAGCTGTCCTTGAGTGCGCAGGCTCACCGGGAAGCGTGCAAGCTGTACGTTGCGCAGGCTCACTGGGAAGCGAGCCATTTGACTTCCATGGCCGCCCGACTTGCTCGCATCCTCTCCATTAATGGCGCCCAAGCCGTAGTTTAATTTGATTTTTAAATATGAAACACTCATCGCAAATGTTTTAGTTAGAACACCCGTACGCAAACCGGCAGCTTCCCTAGGAAGCCAAGAGAAAATGCGCCGAGAAGGATTTCTGCAGCTCTTGATTGCAAACGTTTTAGATAGAACACTCATATGCAAAGTGAGAGCAGCACATGATTTCTGCATCCCTTCAACGCAAACGGTTGTTTTGGATGACCCGTGTGGAACCACGTACAAACAATTTGGTAAGATTTGTCAATCCTTGTAACACTGTGATTTGTCAAAATATGAAGCTAAAAATCACTAGCAGTATATAATTTTGGATCACTAAGGAGTCGTTCTTAATTTATACAAACAGTTCAACTCGATAGCTGAACCGACCAAACTTTTCCCCAATTGTTGCCAACCACATACTGAAATAGCTAGTTCAACTATATATAATACCTAATTTTAAGTATGTTGTACAGTACCACCACATCTATAGTCAGATGTACTGAACAAAATAGCCCCTAAATACTACTACTACTACGGAGGGGCTTTGTACTACTTCCGGCTGCCTCTCCTCTACCGAGCACGCTAAGAGGCGGAGGAGGAGGAGCCTACTGACGAGCTGGGCAACCGCAATGCGCTGCCTGCCGCTAATGCATCTTCAGCGACGCTCGCCTCGAACGCCCTCTGCCGCTCCAGACGACCCCTCTCGAAGCGGTGGTTCTCCTTGTAGATCTCTTGATTCCTCGTCTTTGAGGCGGCATGTGCCGCTGCCACTGCGGCGGTAAGGCTCTTTGCGTGCTCGACGAGGAGCTCCTCCTCCTCCTGCAGGACCTCGGTGTAGCACGCAAGGTCGCTGTCGCACGTGCGGGCATCCACCTCCGCCTCCCGCCTTCGGGCGGCGGTGGCGGAGCGGGTGATGACCCCGGCGGTCGACGGTGGGCTGGCGGCCACGGCGTCCGACGAAGCGGTGTCGGCCACGACCACCACCTCCGGCCTTCGGGCCGCGGTGGCGGAGCGGGTGATGGCCACAGTGGCTGGCAGTGGGGTGGCGGCCACGACGGCCATCTCCCACCTTCGGGCCGCGGCGGCGGAGCGGGCGATGGCCCTGGCTTTCGATGGTGGTGTGGCAGCAACGGCGGCCGGCAACAGCTGCCGACGGGTACCGGCGGCGGAGCGTGTGGTGGGTGTTCCACACACACCCAAAAGGGACGCCACGCGCACTACACTACGTCGGGGACTGCACCGCTACCGTAGTGTAGCCTCCCAGCTGGAGCTATCCTCTGATGACGACAGAGTGGTTGAGCGACGACGATGGACCGGTGCCATTGGCGAATGTGGGCGAAGCAGACGAGATAAGCTACAGGGATGGAGGGGAAAATGTGACGCAGGACTCACCTGCCATGAGGGTTTTTATAGCAGGCCGGTAAGCATTGGGATTTTGGGGGATTTCATCGAGTCGGGCAGGAAGCTTGCGCAGGAACCTGCGAGGTTGCACGGGAACGGGCTCACAGACGATTCATTGGCGCCACCGTTTGGCAAAAAGAACGCCCCTGCGTGCTGCACAAGCTTGCGCTGTAAGCCGTCTGCGGTAGCGGGGTGACAAGATGTGCGAGAGGAGGACGATAGGCTACATACACATACGGTTAATAAAAAAACGTTCGCAATTTAATTACCTACTATACCACCATCCTGGTTTATAAGTATGATTTAACTAATAAAATACGAATGCATGTCACCAAAGACTAAATAGTTGGATTTGTATTTGAATATAGTTTCCAATTATATAATTTTTAGAACATGCATTAACATTTTGTTGGTTAAATTTGAGGGCAAAGTATGGCACATAATATAATGGAGACTATAGACTAGACGGAGGTGGTACCACACGGCCGCTCTCTGTGCAGCGAGGGAACTGTCGGCCAGCTTGTAGGCGACCATTTGCTGCGTGTTCAACTGCTCCATGCGTGTGGTTGCTTGCGGTTCAGGCGGCCGTGGCGTGCTCTGCTCGCGTCCCGCCGCGCGCGCTCTGCTCTCGCGTCCCTCCGGCTGCTCTACCCTCGTACCTCCACGCGCGCTGCCAGTGTTTTGGGCCGGTGCAGGATCACGCACGTTTGTGTGCAAGCGGTTGCGCCGGGCGCGGCACGACGATGAAGTTACCCGCTGCAAAAACTGCCATGCGGACGCGCCGAGAATCCAGGCCGCTCAGGCCCCTTTTATTCCTGCGGCCATTTACCTTCATCTCTCATCTCACATGTCATAATAAGCACACCCACGAGGACACATATGGAGAGGACATCCAACGGTTCCAATGGCGCTCCCCGTGGCTCCAATGGCGCTCCCAGCGGCCGACGACGAAAACGGCGGGCAGTTCACCGCGCATCACTTAGTGGACACCCACGTGAGGGGGAAGGCCCTCTCGGTGGTGTACACGAATGATCCGGTCTTGGTGGAGAGCTCCATCCAAACTATGGAGCAGTTCCTTGCCGAGGACAAGTACCGAGTGGTCGGCTTCGACCTCGAGTCCACCATCGGTCGTGGCGGGCATGATCAGAAGGTTGTCATCGCCCATTTGTGCGTGCGACATGACGTCCTCATCTACCACTTCCACCTTGCCACAAGGCCTTGCGAGCGTTTCTCCAGGTTTATCAAGAGCTCCGACTACAGTTTCGCTACGGTGGACACCACCAACAATCTAAAAGCGCTCAAGGTTTCAGACTTGAAATGCCCGAATCTTCTCAACATCCAGCACCACTACAAGGTATGGGGCACCGACAAAAGCAAACTGAACTCCCTAGTTGACCTCGCCTCGGCCATCATCGAACCCTACTACGCGAAGATGAAGCAACAGAGCAATAAGGACAAGAACGCCTGGCATAGTGTGTGGCATAAGAGACTGGATGAACAACATGTCAAGTACGCGGCCATGGACGCATACACAAGCTACGAGATGTACAGGCGGATCATTGACATGAGGAACTGTCTTCTTCCTGACCCAGACGAGGGATCGAGCCACATAGCAGTGGTGGGAGCGTCACAAGAAGTAGATGACTAGACGATCGTTTCTCCTACTTTACAATGCATGCAATTGTTTATTGAGGTGTGTGCGAATGATCTGTATAGTCACTTATGTAATTGGATATTTATTTCAGTTATATATATATACATGTTATTCTACTATAGACAAAGCAATTCACACGGCTTATTAGCAACAATCGTCTGTGCTATTATTGGTCTTCGCACACATTTCAGATTACGGACCTGTTTGCCGCGTATCACACACATCTTGTTAAGTTGAACCGTTTCCATTGTGTTGCCTAATCACACACAGTTCATCCCAGTGAACCATATGTTGTATATCGCACACGCCTTCATCTGGCTGCCCGTTTCTTTTGTGCCTCCTCATCACAAACAGTTCATTGAGCTGAATCGTATGCCCTGCATCGCACAAGCAACTAAATTCTGAACCGTGTTTGATGCATCTGTCATCGCAAACGTTTTGCACCTTTTTTGACGGTTTTTTACACCACCGTTTGCGATTATGGCATCGCACATAGTTTCATTGAAGGGTCTCTGATCATAGTGTCGCGTTTGGACCATCCTGCAGTAGTGTGATCCCGGCCACGGTGAGTCGGTTGATCCTGGTGGTGGCGACCGAGAGCTTCTTGTCGTTGGCGTCGGGGTCGCTCCAGTCCTTGCGGCGGACCGGCAGACTCTGGCAAACCCGGCAGAACTCCCATGGATCCTCCTCCTCAATCCAGCACCACCGGCTCCGCCACTCGTCCCACCTCTCCTTCTGTGCGCCCTCCGGGTATGTGCCCTTCTCCTGAGACCTCGGGATCCAGGTGATGCAGCCGGAGATGGTGCCCCCTGGCTGGATGCGAGGGTAGAAGTAGTAGCTGAAGAGCGCCGTGCTGGGGAGTACTCCGGCGAAGCCCTCGCAGAGATGGGCGAAGAAGGCCATGCACTCCACGTCATTCAGTGTAAGATCTAGAAGATGGAAGTCGTTGGTGTGCATGACGTCGTTGAAGAAATCAGAGGAAGGGGGCAGAGCCCGCAAGGGAAGTAGTCAACGAAGAAGCGGTACCGATTTGGGCCGGCCTTGGCACAATCGGCAGGGACGATGCGCGTGGCGGGGTGCCCCGTCGTCTCCCTCCCCCACGGGGGCTTGAAGTAGTCCCTGAGCTGGACCACATCGACCGTCAAGGGGAAGTAGGCGTGTTGCTCGCAGCGCCGCCAACTCGCTCTCCGGCGCCTCATTCTCCCCGACATCCTTGGCCTCCCCCTTGCCTTTGCCTGTCTTGGGCGCCATGCCGACTGAGAGGGGATGGAGGATTAAGGGCAGTAAGGGCGCGGTGGCGACGAGCAAAGGCAAGAGCTTGAGGAAGAAGAAGGGAGTGACAGTTTGTAGATTGGGGAAGGCACAGGGGGTAAATGAGCAGTGCGCCTGCGGTTTTTCCTTTTTTTAGGGGGAAGGCGTGGGCCGCCTCTTTACAATTTACCATGATGTGACGCAAGCTTGCAGCAACCGCCCAACCACGGCCCCCATGTCACACATTCAACGCAGGTCGTGGGGAAGCGCAACTGGCGAGGGAGTTACTGCGGTAAAACTCTGCCACATGTACCCGCGCACCGTTTTGGGCCTGGCCTAATAAAGCTTCGCGCTTATATGTGCCCTAAGCCTAGGGGCTCCTATCGGTGTACAAAACTAGGGGTCCTTTTTGTACCCCTTTACTTGTGCGCGGGCAGTTGCAGCCACACGGTTGCGGTCGCGCTTGGCGGAGCAGAAGAGGAAGCAAAGACACAAGACTACCAGAGCAACGCCAAGACAGAGGCGCGAGGAGCGAAGGGACAAGGTGAGCTCTCCCCGGCAGGAACCTTGCCGGGGCAGCTTATGTAGCCCCGGCAAGGGCCTTGCCGGGGCAATTTGCCCAACACCAGCGGAGCCGCCACCCTTGAACCTAAGAGTCCCGACACCATCGACAACATTGGAACCAAGGCTCGGGAGGCGCCTGCATGGTGGCATGCAAATCTTTGTGAAGACCAAGAACATACAATACTAGATGAGAACCAGAAGACGGAAACCCCCGACAAGATCCTTGTCGGGGATGCTCACAAGACCCCCGGCAAGACCCTTGCCGGGGACACCTATAAAACATCTCTGTTACCGTTGGGTCCGGATCATCCCCAAACATCTATAAAACATCTCTGTTTTCTTTCTTGAACTCTCCTAGCACTTTGTCTCGACCGTCTGATTTCGATCGGATGATCCAAACTCCACTCTTTCATATATATAGACCTCCTTGTCCATTTTTAGACCAAACCCTAAATCCAAGGACATTTGTCCCCCCTACCGCCGCCACCTACACCTTTCCCCCTCCTCCGATCAGCCGCCGCCACCCACTCACCAAATCCCCCTCGGGATCCATCTCTCCCCAACCATCGCTCGCCACCTACAGCCTCCAGATCCCCTCGCCCTCCACCTCGCTCGATCCAGCGCCTCCCTGTCCTCTCCATCGCCTCCTCCCCGCGTCCAGCCACTGAGCCCATCCGGATGCCGCCGCTGCTCCTGTCCCTGAGCCACTGGAGCACTGCCCCGCTTCTGCCTCCTCGTTCGAGCGCCGCTGGAGTCGCTCCGTCCGTCATGCCTCGCGTGCATGGTAAGAACCACGGTGAGCTGCGCATGCCCGTTCCCCTCTTCTCTTCTCTCTCTCCCGACTTCTCTCTCTCGCGCGTCTTTCTTTCTCTCTATACCGCTGCAACAGGGAGCCGCCATGGCCATGGATGTCGTCCGCCGCCTCCAGCTCGAAGCTCCCATGCGCCCAAGCCTCGGAGGCGACCGGATCCGGCCCGGATCGACCTCCCCAAGCCCCCAACACCGGGCTCTCCTACTCACCCTCTGCTTCCTGCGTTGGACGACCCCAGCGCCAAGTCCCTCTTCGCCGGTTGCTGGTCCTCGCTCGATCTGGTCGAGTCATCGACCCGGACGCAGCCGCGCAGGCCTAACTCCCTTCGCTCGTTGACCTCGGCCTCCTCAAGCCCGGCGCCACCAAACTGCTTCCTCTGCTTCGTCCAGGACAAGCGCTCGCCCGCGTGCGTTGACCGTGTCCCGCTGCATCGACCGCGACCCCAAGCCGACCTCTTCACCCGCTCGCCCGCCAGGCCGGCCTGCCTTGGCCTCTCCATCGATCTGGGTTTGGCCCATGGTGAGCCACCCATAGTCCTGAGCCCAGTCCGCCCGAGATGCGGCCCAGTTCCTGTTTTTTCCAGTCGTGCGAATTTGTCTAATTTTCCAGAGATGACAGAATTGCAGAAAAATCCTCATGTTCATGCATTTAAAATCTCACAAACCATGCATCGGATTAAAACAACTTATATATGCAAAATGCTTAGTTTTTCATCTAGTTTCATAATCTGCTACTTTCATCTATCTCAAAAATGTTAAACATGCTGTTTGTGTTTATTTTGCATAATGCCATGTTAAAATGATTTATTTCATAACTAATTACCCGTAACTCGGAATTTAATAAACTTTATATGTAAATGGGGTAGAAAAATGCATAGATTACCATGGTGCACTTTATTTTGCTGTTTAACAACATTAAAATTGTGTTTAGGGCAGAACAGTAGCAAATTTGAAATATGCATATGAGGATTTTCCGGAATTGTTGTCTGTTATTTCCGGCCTCGTTTAAACTTGCCTAAATAGTTAGTTTACTTATGCCTCACCTCTTGCCATGTTGACCAAAATTTAATATTGTTGAGTACATAAACGGGAGAGAACTAAATAAGTCATGTGGTGTTTCGTCAATATGCAACTCGTTGCATATTGAGCTCCACTTAACTTGTAGTGTTGTTTGTTGCACTTTGCCATGCCATGCCTCTCTAAAGCGGACATGCATCATACTTGTTTGGGCATCATGCCATATTTATGCTTGTGTGTTTACCATGTTGTTTGCTTATTTCCGGTGTTGCTTCTTCTTGATAGTTCCGGTTATGATGCGATTGTGAGGATTCGTTCGACTACGTCCGTTTGTCTTCTTCATGCTTGCTCTTCTTCCTAGCAGGATTTCAGGCAAGATGACCATACCCTCGAAATCACTTCTATCTTTGCTTTCTAGTTGTTCGCTCTATTGCTATGTCGTGCTACCTACCACTTGCTATATCATGCCTCCCATATTGCCATGTCAAGCCGTTGTTTGGCTAAGTTACCGCTTTTGCTCAGCCCTTCTTATAGCGTTGCTAGTTGCAGGTGAAGATGAAGTTGGTTCCATGTTGAAACATGGATATTTTGGGATATCAGAATATCTCTTATTTAATTAATGCATCTATATACTTGGTAAAGGGTGGAAGGCTCGGCCTTATGCCTGGTGTTTTGTTCCACTCTTGCCGCCCTAGTTTCCGTCATATCGGTGTTATGTTCCTTGATTTTGCGTTCCTTACGCGGTTGGGGATTATGGGACCCCCTTGACAGTTCGCTTTGAATAAAAGTCCTCCAGCAAGGCCCAACCTTGGTTTTACATTTGCCTACCTAAGCCTTTTCCCTTGGGTTTTCGCGAGCCCGTGGGTCATCTTTATTTAACCCCCCGGGCCAGTGCTCCTCTGAGTGTTGGTCTGAACCGAGTAGACTGCGGGGCCACCTAGGGGAAACTTGCGCTTGGTTTTACTCGTAGGATGTCTCATCCTGAGAACGAGATATGTGCAGCTCCTATCGGGATATGTCGGCACAGTCGGGTGGTCTTGCTGGTCTTGTTTTACCATTGTCGAAACGTCTTGTAACCGGGATTCCGAGCCTGATTGGGTCATCCCGGGAGAAGGAATATCCTTCGTTGACCGTGAGAGCTTGTGATGGGCTAAGTTGGGACACCCCTGCAGGGTATAAACTTTCGAGAGCCGTGCCCGCGGTTATGTGGCAGATGGGAATTTGTTAATGTCCGGTTGTAGAGAACTTGACACTTGACTTAATTAAAATACATCAACTGCGTGTGTAGCCGTGATGGTCTCTTTTCGGCGGAGTCCGGGAAGTGAACACGGTCTTGAGTTATGCGTGAAGGTAAGTAGCTTCAGGATCACTTCTTGATCATTTCTAGCTTCTCGACCGTGCGTTGCTTCTCTTCTCGCTCTCATTTGCGTATGTTAGCCACCATATATGCTTAGTGCTTGCTGCAGCTCCACCACATTACCCCTTTCCTACCCATAAGCTTAAATAGTCTTGATCTCGCGGGCGTGAGATTGCTGAGTCCTCGTGACTCACAGATTCTACCAAAACAGTTGCAGGTGCCGAGGATACCAGTGCAGTGATACTACCGAACTCAAGTGGGAGTTTGACGAGGACCTTGGTCGTTACTATGTTTCGTTTCCTGATGATCAGTAGTGGAGCCCAATTGGGACGATCGGGGATCTAGCATTTGGGGTTGTCTTCTTTTATTTTGGTTCCATAGTCGGACCTTGTGTGTACTCTGAATGTCTTGTAAACCGGGATTCTGAGACTGATCGGGTCTTCCCGGGAGAAGGAATATCCTTCGTTGACCGTGAGAGCTTATAATGGGCTAAGTTGGGACACCCCTGCAGGTAATAACTTTCGAGAGCCGTGCCCGCGGTTATGAGGCAGATGGGAATTTGTTAATATCCGGTTGTAGAGAACTTGACACTTGACCTTAATTAAAACGCATCAACCGCATGTGTAGCCGTGATGGTCTCTTCTCGGCGGAGTCCGGGAAGTGAACACGGTTTCTGGGTTATGTTTGATGTAAGTAGGAGTTCAGGATCACTTCTTGATCAGTGCTAGTTCACGACCGTTCCGTTGCTTCTCTTCTCGCTCTCATTTGCGTATGTTAGCCACCATATATGCTAGTGCTTGCTGCAGCTCCACCTCACTACCCCATCCTTTCCTATAAGCTTAAATAGTCTTGATCTCGCGGGTGTGAGATTGCTGAGTGCTTGTGACTCACAGATAGTTCCAAAAAAGTTGCAGGTGCCGATGATACCAGTGCAGGTGACGCAACCGAGCTCAAGTGGGAGCTCGATGAAGATCTTGTTCGTTGTGTTGTTTCTTTTCTTGTTGATCAGTAGTGGAGCCCAGTTGGGACGATCAGGGATCTAGCAGTTGGGTTGTCTTCTTTTCTTTTGGTTCCGTAGTCGGGCCTATGTGTGTACTCTGATTGATGTATGATTTATTTATGTATTGTGTGAAGTGGCGATTGTAAGCCAACTCTTTATCCCATTCTTGTTCATTACATGGGATTGTGTGAAGATGACCCTTCTTGCGACAAAACCACCATGCAGTTATGCCTCCAAGTCGTGCCTCGACACGTGGGAGATATAGCCGCATCGTGGGCGTTACAAGTTGGTAATCAGAGCCATCCCTGACTTAGGAGCCCCCTGCTTGATCGAATCGCTGACATTTTTAGTCTAGAAAAAAATGTTTGACTCTTAGGATTATATATATCGGAGAGTAGGATTCTTTTTACTCCTCAGTCCCTTCGTCGCTCCGGTGAGGCCCCCTGACGTAGAAGTTTTGACTTTCCTCTCCTCAAATTTCACTAATTTTTTTTAGGATCACGCGGGTATCTTGGAATCTTTTCGATTGTTTTGTGACGAGAACATTGTTCTGGGTGCCTCCTGACATTTAGGGGTTGTCGCAGTGTCCCGGGGAGTTGAGCTCCGAGGTGTTGTTGTCACAATTTTATCGTTGCAGTTCTGGAATACCTGAGTTTCGCCGACATCGAAAATCTCTTTTATGCATTTGTTGGTGAGATCACCTCGACGCCACCCAGTACTGGGGCGGGAGTTCAGGATTATTTCCATAACTCGTATAACAGATGCTTTTCGAAGGTTGAGGTACATGATTTCCGGAGTTTTCTTGGTTATGTGTTGACGGATGGATACAGCTGGATCTAGGGATTGTTAGTTTGGGTGAGATATATTGCGTCCCCTGTATCCCCAACACCAGATTGCATAACCAGAAAGTTTTGGGAGTTTATAAGTGGTAATTCAAGTATTTCGTAGGATATCTTTCCAACACACACATGATAGGATATGGGATCTATCATATGTTTGTTTCCGGCTTATTCTGCAATCCAAATCCTTTGTTCTTGTTTTGTTTTGTGGTATTCGAGTTGCTTCAATGCCAAGTGTTGATTGCATACCTTATTCTAAGCGGTGTTCTCATATTTCTATGTGGAGCTAATCCTTCTTGTTCATCAAGGTTGTCTTTTCAATCCTTTCCAACTGGTGTGCTTCTCTCCAAGTAAATCTGATCATTCCAACATTCGCAAGATCAATTCTAAGCTTTTTCTCAACGGTGTTCATTTCATCCGACCCAAGTTGCCTTTGTTTTCCCACCCTCCCACCCTTTTCTTCAAGGACTCAGATTTCTTAATCAAGTATCCTTTTTATTGATGTGAAGTCTCTTCATTCTTTTCCTCCATGTTCTTACCTGGTGATTCTCATGAAGATGCTAAGGAAGCTTCAAGTCTATTATTCTTTGTTCTTTTCTTCTCCGGTGGACTCAAGTCAAGATTTCAGTGTTGATCGTATTCTTTTCCTCGTTTCAAATGTTGTCTCATGTCGGTGCATCTCTTAATCATCCACCTCTTGCTATTCATGTTATCTGGAGTGCTGAAGATATCTCCGAAGATTCGCATTTCCATTCCCAATCCGTTCAAGCTATCTCGAGGTTGTTATCTCTTTTGAGCCATTTAATTCAACCGGCGAAATCTTTCTTTTAATCATTCAACAGTGTATCTTTTGAGTGGGCCCTAACCCACATGTCTTTTCCCAGGATCTTACCTGACTCTTCTAATTTTCCCGGGGCTATTCCCAAATTATTTTCGAAGTTTGACATAAGAATGAAGTATCATCAGTCATATTCCTTCTCCAAGATCACTTTCAAATTCTTTTCATCGTTGGTTCAACTTTTCTAATTTTCATCCCGGAGTATCTCAACAATTCATGGTGGTTTCTCGTCGTCATTCTCGGATTTTGAAGACCGAAGAAGAGTTTCCCTTAAATCTTGTCCATTCTCTTGAAGATTCATGGTTCTAGCTTGATGCCATCCTCTCATAATTGTTTTCGATTGCGAGAATTCTTTTCACCCATTCGGAGCAATTCAGGAGTCTTTTCATTCTGATTCTCCGGAGCCCATCATCTCAGTATTATTCATTCTCAGCTTTCAGATCTCATTCTCCAAATCTTACCGGTGCATCATTCAAATATCCACTAATCAGTTCGTGATCTCTTCGTTCTCATGTATCTAAATTCTCTGAAGTATCTTTGTTCTTTTTATAACTCTTCCTGGTGTTTCTTTATCTTTTCTTCGTTTATTTTCAATTCTTACGGTGGTTCGTTCAAGAGTTCTCTTCCTTCGTTATCATATAGATTCATTCGTTCTTTCCAACCCTACCGGTGGTTCGTTGAAGACCTTCCCAAGTTTGCGCCGTATCTATCTTAATCCTTTCTACGAGAATAAGTAGTATGCCAAATCCATTGCTTGTCATCAATTTAATTGGTGAAGGATGAGCATAATGTAATTCTTATTCTTGTTTCATCGAGTAAATTCAATTCCTTATTCCAGAGGTTCATCAAAATTCTTGATTTCATTTGTTCATCTTTCTTTCCGGAGTTCCAAGTTTTCTCGGTTATATCATTTCAAAGCTCCATCTAAATCATTGCAAGGCTTCACCTTGTGTTGTCATCTTCTCTTTCTTTCTATCATTCTTTTATTAACGGAGTTCTTCATGGAGGCTCTACATGACTGTTCGTCAAGGATTCCTTTCAATCTTCAATTGTTCGTCAAGATTTCTCTTGGAGTGAAGATCCGCCAAGCTATACTCTAAAATAAACATGGTGTTCAACACATGTTTTGTTTTGTGGAGTCCAAGTATTATTCATCTTGCATTCTGAAGTACAATTTGTTCTACCTTATCATTTGAGGTGGTGTTATGTCATTCTTGACAATTTGAGTTCATGTTTCATGATCCACATGTTGTCAAGAATGAGATATTTTTAATCCACCAATCTCTTCGTTGGAGTTATCTTGTGTCATGTTTCACCTAAAGCATTCCCTAAGGAATGTTGCTATTATGGTGCTTATCAATGATCCAAGTTTTCTCCTATCCTCTTGGTGGAAGAAGTTTTCATCTCTTCATTGATCTCAAGCAATCAATTGTTTTCGTTAGTGGCAGAATTTCACCTCAAGTTTTGAGATGTCTCCATAAGCCCACGAGGATCATATCCTTTCGTTTTTGGTTTTCCAACAATTCCGCTCTAACCTTCTTGCAAGTATGCTTTCCAAATTCAACTGCGATTAAAGTTGTCATTATCTTCTCCGTTCTTTTCTTCCAACCATCTAACTTCCATTCTTTCGTTTCGGAGGTATTGTGATGTTACTCTCTTCGACTCATCATCTTGTTTTGCCAAGATCATGTTCTTTTCCTTGCTAATCCATTTAACCGGAGTGTGGTGTTCTCTTTTCAAGTTCTTTCCATCTTATCAAGTTTTCCTTCTGTTTTCTACCGGAGTGCTATCCAAATTATGTCATTCTTGTTCCTTGCTTCTTTTTTTCTACCGGTGTGCTTTCATATTCTTTTTGGTCCGTTAAGCTCTTGTTTCATGTCCTTCAACCTACAAGGTTCTCGCAATGTTCCTTGTTCCTCTTGCTGAACGGAGTGTTTTAAATTTTGTTCACCTCCGTCGTGTCATTTCTTCAAGCTTTGCGACCTTTCAAGGTTCTTTGGTTTCACTCGTTTGTCAAAGAAGTAACTTTGTTTTACCTCTTCCTCTTCTGTTTCTCTCCGGTGCCATCCCTAGATCTCGGGACAAGATCTCTTGTAAGTGGAGGAGTGTTGTGACGCCCCAAGACCGGTGCGCCAGAAGCCTTCCATGTTTTTCGTTGTCGTCGTGTGTTTTATTTGCTTGTTGCATTTCATCATCGCATCATTCGCATTGCATCGGCACTCCGTTGCTGTCATGTTTTAAAACTTGCATCCCCTCGTAGTTGCCGCGTCCCCCCTTGCTTCCGTTAACCGTTTCGAGACCAACCTTGTTCTTCGATTTCCCTCTTGCCTAAACCAGAGTCTCTTTGCATAGTGCATCGACCCCTTGCCCGTGTTCGAAACTTCCCCGAATCCAAACCGGACTATCGTTACCGTTGGGTCCGGATCATCCCCAAACATCTATAAAACATCTATGTTTTCTTTGTTGAACTCTCCTAGCATTTTATCTCGACCGTCTGATTTCGATCGGATGATCCAAACTCCACTCTTTCATATATATAGACCTCCTCATCCATTTTTAGACCAAACCCTAAATCCTAGGACATTTGTCCCCCCTACCGCCGCCATCTACACCCTTCCCCCTCCTCGGATCAGCCGCCGCCACCCACTCACCAAATCCCCCTTGGTATCCATCCCTCCCCAACCATCGCTTGCCACCTACAGCCTCCAGATCCCCTCGCCCTCCACCTCGCTCGATCCAGCGCCTCCCTGTCCTCTCCATCGCCTCCTCCCCGCGTCCAGCTGCTGAGCCCATCCGGATGCCGCCGCTGCTCCTGTCCCTGAGCCACTGGAGCACCGCCCCGCTTCTGCCTCCTCGTTCGAGCGCCGCTGGAGTCGCTCCGTCCGTCATGCCTCGCGTGCATGGTAAGAACCACGGTGAGCTGCGCATGCCCGTTCCCCTCTTCTCTTCTCTCTCTCCCGACTTCTCTCTCTCACGCGTCTCTCTTTCTCTCTGTACCGCTGCAACAGGGAGCCGCCATTACCATGGATGCCGTCCGCCGCCTCCAGCTCGAAGCTCCGGTGCGCCCAAGCCTCGGAGGCGACCGGATCCGGCCCGGATCGACCTCCCCAAGCGCCCAACACCGGACTCTCCTGCTCACCCTCTGCCTCTTGCGTTGGACGACCCCAGCGCCAAGTCCCTCTTCGCCGGTTGCTGGTCCTCGCTCGATCTGGTCGAGTCAACGACCCGGACGCAGCCGCGCAGGCCTAACTCCCTTCGCTCGTTGACCTCGGCCTCCTCAAGCCCGGCGCCGCCAAACTGCTTCCTCTGCGTCGTCCAGGACGAGCGCTCGCCCGCGTGCGTTGACCGTGTCCCACTGCATCGACCGCGACCCCAAGTCGGCCTCTTCACCCGCTCGCCCGCCAGGCCGGCCTGCCTTGGCCTCTCCATTGATCTGGGTTTGGCCCATGGTGAGCCACCCACAGTCCTGAGCCTAGTCCGCCCGAGATGCGGCCCAGTTCCTGCTTTTTTCAAGTCCTGCGAATTTGTCTAATTTTCCAGAGATGACAGATTTGCTGAAAAACCCTCATGTTCATGCATTTAAAATCTCACAAACCATGCATCGGATTAAAACAACTTATATATGCAAAATGCTTAGTTTTTCATCTAGTTTCATAATCTGCTACTTTCATCTATCTTTAAAATGTTTAACATGTTGTTTGTGTTTATTTTGCATAATGCCATGTTAAAATGATTTATTTCATAACTAATTAACCGTAACTCGGAATTTAATAAACTTTATATGTAAATGGGGTAGAAAAATGCATAGATTACCATGGTGCACTTTATTTTGCTGTTTAACAACATTAAAATTGTGTTTAGGGCAGAACATTAGCAAATTCGAAATATGCATATGAGGATTTTCCGGAATTGTTGTTTGTTATTTCCGGCATCATTTAAACTTGCCTAAATAGTTATTTTACTTATGCCCCACCTCTTGCCACGTTGACCAACATTTAATATTGTTGAGTACATAAACGGGAGAGAACTAAATAAGTCATGTGGTGTTTCGTCAATATGCAACTCGTTGCATATCGAGCTCCACTTAACTTGTAGTGTTGTTTGTTGCACTTTGCCATGCCATGCCTCTTCAAAGCGGACATGCATCATACTTGTTTGTGCATCATGCCATATTTATGCTTGTGTGTTTACCATGTTGTTTGCTTATTTCCGGTGTTGCTTCTTCTTGATAGTTCCGGTTATGTTGCGATTGTGAGGATTCGTTCGACTACGTCCGTTTGTCTTCTTCATGCTTGCTCTTCTTCCTAGCGGGATTTCAGGCAAGATGACTATACCCTCAAAATCACTTCTATCTTTGCTTGCTAGTTGTTCGCTCTATTGCTATGCCGTGCTACCTACCACTTGCTATATCAGGCCTCCCATATTGCCATGTCAAGCCACTAACCATCCTTTCCTAGCAAACCGTTGTTTGGCTAAGTTACCAATTTTGCTCAGCCCTTCTTATAGCGTTGCTAGTTGCAGGTGAAGATGAAGTTGGTTCCATGTTGAAACATCGATATTCTGGGATATCACAATATCTCTTATTTAATTAATGCATCTATATACTTGGTAAAGGGTGGAAGGCTCGGCCTTATGCCTGGTGTTTTGTTCCACTCTTGCCGCCCTAGTTTCCGTCATACCGGTGTTATGTTCCTTGATTTTGCGTTCCTTACGCGGTTGGGGATTTATGGGACCCCCTTGACAGTTCGCTTTGAATAAAACTCCTCCAGCATGGCCCAACCTTGGTTTTACATTTGCCTACCTAAGCCTTTTCCCTTGGGTTTTTGCCAGTGCTCCTCTGAGTGTTGGTCCGAACCGAGTAGACTGAGGGGCCACCTCGGGGAAACTTGAGGCTTGGTTTTACTCATAGGATGTCTCATCCGGTGTGCCCTGAGAACGAGATATGTGCAGCTCCTATCGGGACTTGTTGGCACAGTCGGGTGGTCTTGTTTTACCATTGTCGAAACGTCTTGTAACCGGGATTCCGAGCCTGATCGGGTCTTCCCGGGAGAAGGAATATCCTTCTTGACCATGAGAGCTTGTGATGGGCTAAGTTGGGACACCCCTGCAGTGTATAAACATTCAAGAGCCGTGCCCGCGGTTATGTGGCAGATGGGAATTTGTTAATGTCTGGTTGTAGAGAACTTGACACTTGACTTAAGTAAAATACATCAACCGCGTGTGTAGCCGTGATGGTCTCTTTTCGGCGGAGTCCGGGAAGTGAACACGGTCTTGAGTTATGCTTGAACGTGAGTAGCTTCAGGATCACTTCTTGGTCATTTCTAGCTTCTCGACTGTGCGTTCCTTCTCTTCTCGCTCTCATTTTGCGTATGTTAGCCACCATATATGCTTAGTGCTTGCTGCAGCTCCACCACATTACCCCTTTCCTACCCATAAGCTTAAATAGTCTTGATCTCGCCGGCGTGAGATTGATGAGTCCTCGTGACTCACAGATTCTACCAAAACAGTTGCAGGTGCCGAGGATACCAGTGCAGTGATGCTACCGAACTCAAGTGGGAGTTTGACGAGGACCTTGGTCATTACTATGTTTCGTTTCCTGATGATCAGTAGTGGAGCCCGGTTGGGACGATCGGGGATCTAGCATTTGGGGTTGTCTTCTTTTATTTTGGTTCCGTAGTCGGACCTTGTGTGTACTCTGAATGATGCATGTTTAATTTATGTATTGAGTGAAGTGGCGATTGTAAGCCAACTCTTTATCCCATTCTTGTTCATTGCATGGGATTGTGTGAAGATGACCCTTCTTGCGACAAAACCACTATGCGGTTATGCCTCCAAGTCGTGCCTCGACACGTGGGAGATATAGCCGCATCGTGGGCGTTACAGTCCACGCGTACCCATGAATGGGCTTCCGCCGATGAATACGCGAGGGAGTGTCTGAAGACAAACAACCACATGCATGTGGCCGAAACACACCCAATGCACAACTTTGATGTGACACATGTTAATTTGGAACCGAAAAGTCCCCATACCGAGCGAGGGTTCACAAAACGTACGTATTATATCCCCCACGCCCCCTTCGATCCTGTGAGAAGGATTATTAATTCATGCATGTATACACGTGCGCTTAAATTAAACTTTGGTCTGGAATCATCTCACCATGACCTACAGTAAAATGAACCAAGAAGAATCTACCTTGGTAACCTCTCTCGTTGTTGGTCGAAGTGATGGACATCCATCCGGGCCCATGCATGGGCTTGCCGCCGGTAAGCACAAAAGGGAGAGTGTCCGAAGACAACCATCGCATGCATCTGTCCCGAACATATGTATGGAGGTGTTGTCTAATATTTGAATACCCAATTCACAACGTTAGTGTGGCACCTGCCTCAGAAACCGTAAAGTCCCCGCACTGAGCGAGGTTCAAGACGCGTCGTGTGCTGCCTGATGACCCACAAGTATAATGGATCTATCGTAGTCCTTTCGATAAGTGACAGTGTCGAACCGAGAGAGGAGCAAAAGGAAATGACAAGTGGTTTATAGCAAGGTATTCTCTGCAAGCACTAAAATTATCGGTAACAGATAGTTTGGTGATAAGGTAAATCATAATGGGTAACAAGTAAATAAAGTAACTAAGGTGCAGCAAGGTGGCCCAATCCTTTTTGTAGCAAAGGACAAGCCTGGACAAACTCTTATATAAAGCAAAGCGCTCCCGAGGACACATGGGAATTGTTGTCAAGTTAGTTTTGATCATGCTCATATGATTCGCGTTCGTTACTTTGATAATTTGATATGTGGGTGGACTGGTGCTTGGGTGCTGCCCTTCCTTGGACAAGCCTCCCACTTATGATTAACCCCTCTCGCAAGCATCCGCAACTACGAAAAAAGTATTAAGGCAAACCTAACCATAGCATGAAACATATGGATCCAAATCAGCCCCTTACGAAGCAACGCATAAACTAGGGTTTAAGCTTCTGTCACTCTTGTAACCCATCATCTACTTATTACTTCCCAATGCTTCCCCTAGGCCCAAATAATGGTGAAGTGTCATGTAGTCGACGTTCACATAACACCACTAGAGGAGAGACAACATACATCTCATCAAAATATTGAACGAATACCAAATTCACATGATTACTTATAACAAGACTTCGCCCATGTCCTTAGGAACAAACGTAACTACTCATAAAACATATTAATGATCAAGATCATAGGAGTATTAATTATCATTAAGGATCTGAAAATACAATCTTCCACCGGATAAACCAGCTAGCATCAACTACAAGGAGTAATCAACACTACTAGCAACCCACAGGTACCAATCTGAGGTTTTGGGACCAAGATCGAATACAAGAGATGACTAGGGTTTGAGAGGAGATGGTGCTGGTGAAGATGTTGATGGAGATTGATCCCCTCTCGATGAGAGGATCGATGGTGACGATTTCCCCCTCGCAGAGGGATGTTCCCCCAGCAGAACACCTCAGCCGGAGCCCAAGATTGGTTCTGCCCAAGTTCCGCCTCGAGACGGCGGCGCTTCGTCCTGAAAGTTTTCTTCTTAGTTTTTCCAGGTCAGAACACACCATACAGCCAAAGATGGGCACCGGAGGCCTGCCATGGGGTCCACAAGGTCGGGGGCGCCCCCAGGGGGTAGGGCGTTCCCTCCACCCTTGTGGTCGGCTGGTGGCCCCCCTCTGGTACTTTCTTCGCCCAATATTTTTTATATATTTCAAAAACATGCTCCGTGAAGATTCAGGAGTTTCGGAGTTGTGCAGAATAGGTCTCTAATATTTGCTCCTTTTCCAGTCCAGAATTCCAGCTGCCGGCATTCTCCCTCTTCATGTAAACCTTATAAAATAAGAGAGAATAGGCATAAGTATTGTGATATATTGTGTAATAACAACCCATAATGCAATAAATAACAATATAAAAGAATGATGCAAATGGACGTATCAACTCCCCCAAGCTTAGACATCGCTTGTCCTCAAGCGAAAGCCGATATCGATAAATATGTCCACATGTTTAGAGGTAGAGGTGTCGATAAAATAAAATACAGACATGAGGGCATCATGATTATCTTCAGAACAACAACATATAATGCCATATAATTTCTTATGCTAAAGTAACAATTCGTTCACAAGGTAAAGTATGAATTAGAAACTTTATTGAAAACTAACAAACTATGATCTCAGTCATTGAGGCAATTGCAATTTACCATAACATCAGAAAGATTCAATTCAAGAGCTTTTTAGCAAGTCCACATACTCAAATATCATATAATCTTTCACAATAGCTAACACTCATGCGATACTTATGGGTTCAAAGTTTCAATCGGACACAGAGAAATATAGGGGCTTATAGTTTCGCCTCCCAACCTTTTACCTCAAGGGTAATGTTAACAATACTACTTTATGAAAACCTACATCCTAGTGGGTATATATATCCGGATCTCTCCAACACATAGAGCTTGCCAAAGTAAAAAGTATAAAAAGGAAAGGTGACGATCACCATGACTCTTGTATGAGGGTAGAAGATAAAAGTAAAATATAGTCCCTTCACAGAGGGAGCAGAGGTTGTCATGCGCTTTTATGGTTGCATGTACAAAATCAGTGCAATAGAACATCACTTTATATTGCCGCTTGTGATAAGGACCTTTATTATGCAGTCCGTCGCTTTTATTTCTTCCATATCACAAGTTCATATAAAGCTTATTTTCTTCACACTGATAGGTCATACATATTTTAGAAAGCAATTTTTATTGCTTGCACCGATGACAACTTCCTTGAAGGATCTTACTCAACCCATAGGTAGGTATGGTGGACTCTCATGGCAAAACTGGGTTTAGGAATGTTTGGAAGCACAAGTAGTACCTCTACTTGGTGCAAAGACTTTGGCTATCATGAGAGGGAAAGGCAAGCTCAACATGTTGGATGATCCAAAACAATATAACTTCTATTTGGATATAAGAAAACATAACCCATTATGTTGTCTTCCTTGTCCAACATCAACTTTTTAGCATGTCATATTGTAATGAGTGCTCACAATTACAAAATATGTCCAAGATAGTATATTTATATTTGAAGCCTCTATTTCTTTATTACTTCCTATTAATTGCAACAATGACCAAAACTAAGTTTGTCAACTTTCCACAACTTTTATTCATCATACTATTTATATGCAAAGTCATTTTTTGACAAAATGACAGTAGGGGGAAAACCCCTACTGTATATCTATATAAATGGGAGGTTTACATAGACATATCAGCTACTTTACATCTTTTTTGCAAAAACCACACACATGGTGTGGTTGCACAACTAAGCTAGAATTAGAGAGAAGGCTATACAATAGAGGTACATAAGTGATCAGAGCAGCTCTATGTGCTGCCTTAACCCTATGTTGGAGTAAAATCAGATCTTCTTTGAAGCGTTTGAGCCAAGAGTCCACACTCGGAGCCAGTGCTCTGAAGTGTTTGTTGTTTCTCCCCTTCCATATGCTCCAAGCCGCAGTCAAGAATGTTTCATAGAAGAAGGGGTTCGGCCACGTGTATTTTGTGGCTTGAAGGAGAGTGAGGCGGCATTGAAAGGCCGCCGGTCAATGTGTAGCCTAGCCCAACAGCTCTGACTAAAAGGACAGGTAAAGATCATGTGGTCCACTATCTCGTTAATGTGTTGGCCGCAGAGGATGTAGTTGAAGTTGTTTCCAATATTATAGTGTCTCCTCTTCAGCATGTTGCGCGTGTTGAGCCTGTCATGAAACAAGAGCCAACGAAACACTTTGATTTTCATAGTGCACTTGGACTTCCAAAGTTGATCGCATGCAGGATGCATCTCCCCATCTCTAAAGTAGTTGTTGTAATAGTCCTTTGGTATGTAAAGCGTGGATCCCCAAGAATAGTGCCAACCATCATGCAGTGATGTCGATGGAGAAATCCACGTTGGTTGTGACTGAATATCATGGATCTCAACAAGAGCCTGGGGTGAGATGGGAAGGTGAAAGGTTTCATGCAGGTCTGTAGTGGCCATTGCATCTACTACAGACCGATCCTCTTGCATGGCAAACGAGAAAGCACGAGGGTGCGAGATCTGCAAAATCTACTCCCTCCAAAACATCTTTCCGAAAGAGGGTTGATGTTCCATCAACCAGGTGAACTCGAGAGATTCCTCGATAAATGGGAGTTAGCTTTAGGATATTCTTTCCACCAAAACGAACCAACCGGATCAACAACGAGTGGAATCTTGCCAACAAAATGATTCTCCTAGATAAGATTAACCCAACGCACATCTTATCTGTTAAAGAACTTGTGTAATAATTTTAATAACAAGGCCCCATTGTGGATTTTCAAGTTAATCACCCCTAAACCTCCTTTTTTTCTTGGGTCTACAGACCATATCCCAAGCAGCCAAGGAGTTACATTTGTCACCCTGTTCAGTTTTCTTGGTCCAGAGGCATCTACATCTAATCTTATCAAGGATCTCGATGAGCTTGGGTGGGAATTTGAGTGTGCACATGGCAAACACCAGGAGAGACGTGACCGAGGCATTCAACCAAGAGAGCGTGCCACCGTATGACATCATTGCGATGGTGGTTGTAAGTTGCCTTTCCAATCTGCAAACCAGAGGCATAAACTCTTGGATCGAGGGTCGGGTAGTGCCCAGCAGGAGGCGAAGGTAAGTTAACGGCATCGAGCCAACTGCACACCCAAAGACTAGCAAGATTGGTCGTGGCGGTCACGTCAAGATTGATCGGGATCATCGTGGATTTGTCGAAATTAATCTTGAGACCAATGGAGGAAGCATAGGACAATGAGTGTGTCGTCAGTGTATTGAAGGACCGGATAATCAGTCTGTCCAATGCAAGGAAATGGGAGGTCAAGTCCTCCATGTCGAAAAGTGTCATAAATTGCTGCCTGAAGTAAATTCGCTGCGAGGACAAAGATTAGCAGCGAAAGCGGGTCCCCTTGCCTAACCCCGCATCTGCTTGGAAATTGTCGGCCAGGCACGCCATTAAGGAGAACAGATGATAGGCCAGAAGAGAAGAGGCAATTAATCCAGGAAATCCAACGATCGTTAAAGCCCATGTGACGCATGATATTAATCATGGGATCATGCGCAACTGTATCGAATGCTTTGGCGAAGTCGAACTTGAGAAGAATGATCTCCCGACAAGAAGCATGGCATTGATGAATATAGTGGTAAGCCCATGCAAGGCAGTCCTAAATGGTTCTCCTCTTGAGGAAGCCGTATTGCTTACGGTGCACCAGCTGTAATATGATGCGTTGTAGTCGATTGGCTAGTAGCTTCGTCAGCAGTTTCTGACAGCAATTAACCAGGGTGATTGGTCTGTAGTCATTGACTGATTCAGGCGAGTTTACTTTGGGGATCAGGGTAATGAGACCATCATTGATGCTGGTGATGTCAAGATTCCCTTCATAGAATTGCGAGCAAAGAGAGTAGAAATCATGCTTGATAATCGGCCAACAGGCTTTGAGAAAAGCTCCACTGAAACCATCAGGTCCAGGGGCACGATCAGGTGGCATTTCCTTGACAAATCCATCAATTTCTTCCGGAGTGAATGGCTCAGTGAGAAGATCAAGGTTGCTTGTGCGCTGGATTATAGAAGGTAAGTCAAACTTCATATCACACCGCACAGTGGTCCCCAATCTGGTTTTGTATGTGGAGTGTAAGAGTGCTTCTTTACCAGGGTGATCATTAACCAATTGATCATCATCAGTGTGGAATGAGGCAATGTTGTCCTTACAAAATCTTTCTGTGGCAATATCTTGAAAGAACTTGGTGTTCTCATCCCCGAACTTGATCCAACGAATGGTGCAACGCTGTTTCCAGTAGAGCTTCTGGTATTTGAGCAGCCTGATAAGATGTGCTTTGAGGATGTTAATGAAATTTGTTTCAAGAGTCCTAAGACATTGCTTGTTTTCCAATTCATCTAACTCAGCAAGGACCTCATTATAATTGGTGATCGCAATAGATAGCCGTGAAAAATGTTTACTCCAAATCTTTAAGGCATGTCGGAGGGCTTTAAACTTATGACAAAGCATAGCTATAGCATTTTGTTGTAGACTGGCTTGTCCCAAACTTGTTGCACCACGTCCATAAACCCAGGATGAAGAATCCAATATGATTCAAAACGGAAAAGCTTGCTACGAGGGATTGTGGTTTCAATGGTTACCACGCAGGGTATATGATCTGAAATAGGTTTGCCGAGGGGTTTAACTAGGGTTTTTGGGTACGTATTAGTCCAATGTAGGGAGGTAAGAAACCAGTCAATTTGCTGAAGAAGGGGATCAAGTTGCATGTTACTCCACGTATAGGATCTACCTTGGACCGGAAGCTCGATGAGTTGTTGCTTGCAAATAATGTCATTAAAGGTGATCATGTTATTCAGGTTCCCCCTGGTTTGTTACGGTTGTCGGGAGCTCGCATATAATTGAAATCGCCAATCAACAACCAATTATGATCATTAGGAATCTGGACATCATAAAGCCAGGAGGTAAACGCAATACGATCATCTCCCGCACAAGGGCCATAAACATTAGCGAGCGTCCAAGACTGCGAGGATTGAGTGCTGACGAAACTGACGACTAACGCGAAGACGTCAGAAAACACAACAGTGCCCACAAATAAAGCGCTTTTCCACACAGTAAGAATGCCACCAGACGATCCACGGGAAGGAACAAAAGCAAGACTATCGAATTGTGGAGGGAAGCAGGTTTTAAGGAAAGCAAAAGAAACATCAAACATTTTGGTTTCCTGCAAGCAAACAACCGTGCAACCACTGGCGATGATAGCATTATAAAGGGCCAACTGCTTCTTCTTTGAGTTGATACCTCTGCTGTTCCAAGATAGCACATTCCAGCATCTCATTGGCGGCATGGCAGAAGCAGAAATTACTCCAAGGAAGGAGAGGCCACCTGTCCTTGCACTTCAACAGAAGGACTAGTAGCCGAAGAGTAGCAAGCAGGGCTTTAGAGGTCAGTTCATCTTTAGGAATGGCACAACTATTAACACCAATATCTTGCAGTATGGGGATTGGGGTTGGAGGAGGAACTGCATCATCAATCCTAGGCACATTGCTTGAGGAACTAATCATGGGCATAATACGAGGCTTTACCTTGGAGGAGGTCGCGCGTGTATCCTTGGGAGCATGGGTTTTGAAGCCATTGAACTTGTTGGAGCACTGGCTACGCCTGACTTCAGAGGTAGAGATGGGAGCTACTGCACGGGCATGTCTGGCACGAGTCGCATTTTGGGTTGGTGGAACCACCATGTCAGGTTGCAAGGAAGCAGAATCGAGCTCAGTTTCACCAGTGTTTGTCCCTTCAGTAGATTCAGTAATGACCACAGATGAAACAATGGGCAGGGTGGTACTGTCAGATTGCATTTGGGAGAAGTGTAGACCTGCAGCATATGAGAAATTCTGACATCAATAGCAGCAGTAGTATTCCTCAGACCATAACCCTCTCTCCATGGGCCAAATGCAGCAATGACAGGGCACAAAGCATGGATGATAAAACTGTTGAGATGCTGCCTAGGTATAGGATCATTCAGAAGTATGTCCAGGAGCTCATCTCCATGTGCAGATAGCCCAAATCGAATCCCCTGGGAGTGAACATCCACTGTGACAGACATAGATTCAAAGATCACTGCATCATCCAAAATAGCAACATCCATAGAGGGCAATATTCCCAAATCAGACTGGGTAGAGCTAGAGTTGCCAGAAACTGTTATAGAGTCATTCCAGGCCTGGAAAGTGTTGTTGATGATATTATCTTCAGGCACCAGTCCATGTTGGACATTCAAACCCTGAGAAACCAGCCAGGCTTGATAGTAACTAGATGAGGGGGCATTGGAGGCAGCTGCACAGGTTGAGGGGCCTGCTAGTGGCCCCAACCTCCATTATCTTGGGCATCCTGAGTTGCGCCGTGTCCAGCATTGTTGCCCGCCGGTGGCGCACCATTCTAAACCAACCAGTTATGAACCAGTTGCTAGTACAACTGTTCTGCAGTGAGCTCAGGTCCGAACTGGGTGTGAGGATTTCCATCTGGAGGTGGGGCTCCTCCCCCGCAGGTAGCACTTCGGGTAACAGCCCGTTCCAGTCGTTGCTGTGCAAGATGGTGACCTGCACCGTCCAGCAATCCCAAGCACCTCCAAGTTGCCACACGATGAAACTCTTATGGATTAAACGGAGGCGGATAACTCAAGCTTTGAGCAGCACAAACCCACCGTCCTGCCGCGGATTATACCAAGAAACCAAATATCCGTAGCCCCCTAGAGCTTTGGTGATGTAATAGTCAGTTTGATAATCATACGGAAAGCCAAAGAACATCAACCAAACTTCTAGGCCAAATGAGGTAGTACGCCTGTTGAGCGCCTCATTGTGAGGGACAAACGAGATCAACAAATCCTCCTCCTCTAACTGAATAGGCGTGGCCACTGCCGTATCCCTTATGAACGAATCCGCAAAACCAAAAATCCCAATCCCGAACGGGTGATCACTGACCTCTGTGGTGAACAGCTGGAATTCATGGAGCGCCACGACGATCTGGTTGCGGATGATAGCTCTGCGGTGCAGAGGCACATAGTGGTTGGATTCCGCGATGTCCAGATAGTCGTGATTCAGAGGAGCAATGGGGCTAACCACCATGCCACTATGCACAAGCCGATCCGCCGGGCCGGGCTCGACGGCGAACCCTGGCGGGAGGAAGGGGACGAGATTCAGTGGGTAGTTGGCCATGGTCGAGGTGGGAGGGGGATGAAGTGACTGCAGTGTTGACGGGACAGGGCAGAGCGAGGACTTTTGGGATTTCAAGGTGGAAGACGTAGCATGAGGGGGGGCTGTGAATCTTTGACTAGCCACCTCCACTTCTTCTGAAATTTCAGCCTTCTGCAAGAGCTCGCCACGTGTCCGTAGAAGCCACAAGCAGCACAGCGGATGGATGGTTTGGATGCACGAGCAGGCTGGTGAGCATAAATGGGTGCTCCATAAGATCTGGTTGGATTGATTGTGGAATTGCTAATTGATGAAACTTGCCCATTAATTTGTGAAGCAGTGGCACGCTTGGGGCAGTTAATGGCTTTGTGATCAGTACCGGAGCAGTTAATGCAAATTAGCCTCGCCTCGCAATTGATCCGGGTGTGCCCCCATTGTAGACATTTGGAACATAAGGAAGCCCAATTAGTGGCAAGATTCTCAATTTCCTGCTGCGAGTATTGCGCTTGAGCTAAATCAGCCTTGTGTTGCACCTTGAGCAGAGGTGGCCAAATATCGTGAGGAGGGGCATATTTGAACGCCGAGTTAAAAAAGCACAGGGGCAGCGGGGCATAAGGAAAATTCAAAGGTCATTCAAAACCGCCCAAAGCAAGGCATTCAATGACTTGATTTTCCTCAGATTGAGCATGCGACAAGTAATGGTGCATTAAATCAATGTGATTAGTGCCTCGTGCCGAAACCACGCCCAAATTTTTGTCCGTAGGAATTGAAACAAATTGAATAGGGAAATGTTGCCTATGATCCGATGACGAATAAGCTTCATGGGCATTCTTTTTCGAAAAAATCCAGTTGTCCAGCTGAATAAGCCAAAACTTACTAAGCTCCCTCGATGATGATTGATCCAATTGTCCCTTTGGAGCCAGAAACTTGAGTGAAGAATTGAGAACTATGGTGCGACGATCCGCAATTTTAACCAACTCCATATCAACATGCCAATGATGATCGAAAGAAAGAGCATTGGCAAAACGGCCATTGAACAGATGAAGGTGACACACAAAATTTGGCCAAATGCGGTCTTTGAGACCATAGACGAAATGCCCCACTTTGTTATTGGCAACCGAGAAACGAAAAGAATGTGTAGTGATCGGCACCACCTTGAAACCAGAAGAAACCCCCTCCAAGACAATATTGCAACGCAATACCCACTGATTCCACAGAGAGAGGGAACAAAGCCGAGGAGAAAGAAACGACCAAAAAGAACTCTTTGGTGTCTCTTGAGGGGGAGAAATGAACTGTAGACCCAAATTTCCTTCTCACATGATCTGCAAGGGCTGAGCCCGGAGCAAAGTCCTAATGCAGTAAGCTTTCCATGGTTGATTATACTAGAGATCGCCATTGTAGGTGGAGAGCAGGTGGGAGGGGGAGGAGAAGGGGAGCCATTTTCAGTGCTGCTTTGTCTTTATATATGTGAAGTCATTACTCTCCATAAGATCAATATATGATCTTTTTATTTCTTTTTATTCTTTATTTTATTTAATTCCCTCAAGATCATAGCAAGAAAGCAAAGCCCTTAACTCAAAACTACTCTTTATTATATATCTCGCGGACTCGATTACATAGAGTGAACATAAAGCAAAACGCAAGGCTAGATCATACTAAAACTTTATTCTACTAGATGATATAACCAAAAGGATCAAACTAAGAAAAGCGGTAAAGATAAAGGTGTGATGGTGATACGATACCAGGGCACTCCCCCAAGCTTGGCAGTTGCCAAAAGGAGTTCCCATAACCATGTATTTAGATCTCTTTCTTCGGAGGTGGTGATAATGGAGTTGTTGATGAGTCTGTTAGCTTCATTGATGCACCCTTCAGAACTTGCAGTTCTTGGAGCACACATTGCAACATATTTGCATGCTTCGGAATTTCCTCCATAAGATGCTTATTTTCAGGCCCCCAAGAACTCTTCCCTACATTGCTTTCACTGGGACGGGATATGTCCCAATTGGAGGGTATATGTGTACGAGGGGTGTTCTCCACTCCGTAATTATGAACCAAATTATGAAAGTTGTTCCGATGTAACCTGTGTAAGGGCTTCCCCTCCTCTTGGTCTTCATGGTTGTTTGTCGTTCCTATGGCTTGATGGGGACTTGGAATAGCGGAGATGCCCGCTAGAGTAACCCTCTCCATTGCCGGAGGTTGTTCCTCAAGCGAACCCCCTTCATCCTCATCCACCATGTCTCCCTCGGCATCCTCCCTCCGAAATTCCATCCGCAACAACCAAGCATCACCGTTCGCGTTGTTGGAGGAGGGGGCGACATGATGCCTGGCCTTGAAAACTCTGGCAGAAAACAGCTCGAAACAAAAAATATGAGATATTTGCGTGGTACAGTGGTAAAAACCTTTGGGAGATTATATAATGAATTTTTACCGACCAAAAGAAGTATCGTGCAAGAAAACGGAGTCCGGAAGGCACACGAGGTGGCCACAAGGACGGGGGGGGGGGGGGGGGGGGGCGCCCCCTCCGCCCTTGTGGTGGCCTCGTGTATCTTTCAGACTACTTTTAATTTTCCTATTTTTTAAATATTCCAAAACGGAGAAAACTTATCATTGGAAACGTTTTGGACTTGGTTTACTTACCGTACCACATACCTCTTCCTTTTCGGAGTTTGAAACATCTATAAAGTGTCCCTTATGTACTCCTTCAGGGTTACGGTATCAATTATATTGGTCCCAACATTTATGGGAGTACCAGAGATATAATGTTTGAGTCTTTGACCATTTACCACCTTCGGATTTTTGCCTTCGGCATTGTTATTTTTTATCGCACCGGAGCGATAGACCTCCTCGATGATGTAAGGGCCTTCCCATTTAGAAAGAAGCTTTCCTGGAAAAAATCTTAAACGAGAGTTGTATAGCAAAACATGATAACCTACATTAAACTCACGCTTTTGTATCCTTTTATCATGCCATCTTTTAACTTTTTCTTTAAACAACTTGGCATTCTCCATTCATCAAGTGAGCTAATGTCAAATAACATCTTCTCACCAGC